>NC_138659.1:26260462-26860462 GCF_964273445.1 Streptopelia decaocto | reverse complement strand
AAAAGACACAAGAGCTACATGAATAATTTAACCATCAAAGCCATGCCACCAAACATCTGTAGTTGCACCTTTTATAACTGACAGTAAATACAGGAGCTACACAGACAATATTATGCTACAGCAACATCTGTTTAGTTATCTTGGACAACAACAGAATTTAGTCACAACCATTGTAGCCAGAACACATAGGCAATATCCCTCCTCCATACATTATTATTAAGCATAGAGTCTAAAATAATTATTTGTTTTTAAAGAGTCAAGAGTTCTTCCAACAGGCTTAAAGGTTTTAGTACTAGTGTCTATAATTGGCTTTATTTCTAGGCATGTAATAAGCTTCCATATAAAAAGATGGCATGAACAGTATTAAATGTATCTGCTTTCAGTTTCGAAACAAGAGGCAAAAACCACACAGTGCACAGTACAACTGACACTTTATTCCTTCATGATGGGGATATATAGTATTGAAACTGCAAGAGTCACCAAAAAAAAAGTGCAAACCTCTATTAGAACAGATTATGGAATGTACTGATGTTTTTGGCACAAAAAGTGGGGAACTACATACTGCAACAAGATTTTAAGTTTAATGAAATGTAACACCTCTGTGTTCAGTAGTCCTATTTGTGCACTGCAGAACAATACAATGTAAACGGTAACTAACACAATTCACATGCAACTCTATACAAGTTACATCAAACCTCCAGTTAAAACTTTTCAGAAAATACATGAGGTCCCATGATACTTTGTTCACAATCACTTAACAAACACCACTCTTTAGGCAGTCTTATCTTTTCAGCTTCCTTACTGATAAAAGCAAAAATAGAGAATCTTAAATTATTTTCCCCAGATGGTTCCATGCGAACGTTACTGTTTTTAATCAAGGTAATTCGGCTCTGACTTCATTGGTATAATGTGTAAGAAGCTGAATGAAATCAAATGCTCATTTTTTTTGCCCATATTTCATCCTGCTGTGAACAAACAGCATTCTGTGCACTGACCTTTTGATTTTAAAACTGGACATAGTGTTGCCTATGAGTCCTGTACCTATCACATGGAAACCATCAAAAAATAATCAGAGCATAGCTTCATACAGTGGCATCTATTTAAGACCGAAAAGGAGTGTATTAGCATGGAAAAGACAAAATATTCAGAAATGGAAGAATTCAAGTTTATCTTCTAAGGTACAGTATGCATTCACATTTTTGTTGCAGAGAGAGACACTGTATTCACATTCTAGTGAAGAAAGAAACCCACATATCACAGCTCGCCCTAAACTCTTGGTGAAGAGAACATCCATGAAAGATCTATAATGCACATTGTAGCTCTTTGAACTGAGCTAAACTGATTGCTCAAAGGAAAAAAACCTTTGATGAGTAATTCAAGCCCCATTGCTGAGCTATTAACCACAAGAACTTCTATGCTGGCCTGTTGTGTCATATAGCCTGACAGTTGTTATCAAGTGTTTTATGTGGGCAGCTATTAGTGCTCAGTGTCTCGTCTCCTTTTTTTGGTTTGGGATTTTATTATTTATGTTAATCAAGGATGATGATTTGTATCGGGCATCTGAGAAATGCTCTGATGACAAGATGTACAGGATGCCTGTTAGATGCATATGTATCACAGCATAAATGTCCTCACAACTGAATTCTTCATTTGGGCAACAGAAAAAATAGCAAACAGCAAGAACAAGGAGGATTCGGCATGATTTTAGTTCTTAGTACCATACTGCAAATGTGCTAACAGAAGTGCTCTTAATGTTTTTGCTTTAAAACGCCAGAATAAAAAATAAGGCTAAAGGCAGAGAGGTGAGAGCAATCCCACTAGCCAGCTTAGGTAACTTTTGGCATCAGGCTAAGATGTGATTTAGAGGATCTATGTTAGGAGATGGGATGTCTACTGAGATCAACAGAGAGAAAGCATGTGTGATTTAGAGCACCTAAATTCTGTGTCTGAAGTTAGACAGTTTGAACACAACTTGAAAATATCACCTGAGGGACTTCAGGTCCCTCAGCCCCTCCTTTGCTCTTTCTGTATAGCAAAATGCAGCCCTGAAGGCAAGGAAATCTAAATGGCACCAGGTGAAAGACCAGCCTCCCTGTCAGTGCAGATATTTCCCAGCTCTAAGATCCCAACTCCCCATCTCCCTCCCTTGGGGAGCCAGGGAAATTGTCACCTATTCTATTGCTTTCAGGAACACAAGATCCCAACAATGTCCATCACAAATGTTTCCCTCTGCTGGAGTAATCCTACAGAAGAGGACTCATCCTTGCCACTCTCTGGGTCTATAGCTCCTGTTGACAGTCATCCTTCCAGCTCAAAAGAAATTGCTCAGAGCCAAAGCAGACTTCTCAGTTTCTCCTCGCACCTACTCAAGGAGGGAGTGAATTTACAATAGTCCACTGTGGACTGTGGTATTTTGGAGTGAACAGCAAAGAGGAAGGAGCGCAGAAAAAGAAAACTCAAGTAGAACTGAGGCAACAGATGTAAAATCACTTGGGGTTGAAAGAGAAAAGTGCTTATCATGCCATAAACTAGAAACGAGAGTCCAAGGAAGAGAGAGGCAAGTTAAAGGTGAGAGAGGCAAGTTAAAGGTGAGAGAGGCAAGTTAAAGGTGAGAGAGGCAAGTTAAAGGTGAGAGAGGCAAGTTAAAGGTGAGAGAGGCAAGTTAAAGGTGAGAGAGGCAAGTTAAAGGTGAGAGAGGCAAGTTAAAGGTGAGAGAGGCAAGTTAAAGGTGAGAGAGGGTGGAAGAGGAGGAAAAAAACCCACCCAACCAACCAACACACAACAGAAACTTTGAGAGATGAATTAATAGAAATCCCAAAGCCTAATGCTGTCCTAGTACAGCTGGATGCTCTGGTTCCCTTTGCGAGGGAAGAGAAGAGGGGATGAACGACATGGATGGGGGCCAGGAGCAGGTCAGAGGGGATCCTGTTCTGGCTTTGTACAACAGTTCCCACACTGCGCAGGGTTTTAATAGAGTACCTCTTGCCTCTGAGGTCACAGTTAAATACTGCAGGGTCACTTTTTGGCACAAAATCATTTTTTAATGTCAAGTCATTTTAAAATGCAAGATGCTTTATCAGATATTTAAAAAGCACTAAGGGAAGGTAGAAAAAGATTCCCCACTGCAATGTTTACATCCTTCGAGCCTGATCACCTGTGTCAGGCTTAAGTGATGGCACATGGGAATGGAGGAGACAAAGGGGAAGCATTAGGAGAACCCTTTGGGACAGCACACAGCCATAAAAACAGCACTTGCTGTCTGGCTGGCAGCAAGTTTCCTTTGGGACATGCTCTCTTTCTACATACATTTGCTCATCATTGCGCTCTCCCTCATGTCATCACAACACACAGTGTGCCCACAAAGCATCAGATACACTCTGGTAGCTGCGAGGAGGTTTCCTCCTCATTGGCCACTGTGATGAGGTGAGAGATAAGCTGAGGAGTACCTACGGGTATGAGTACTTGCGTTTCCTCGATGAGTGCGCAGAGAAGCATGCAGGTTTCCAGAGGATATCCCCGTGTGCACCCCGTGACTGCTGTTTGCTTTCCTGCAGACAACACTGCCCGAGCCACCCCTGCTCGCTTCTTACTGTACCTTAGCAACACACCACAAGTGGTTCAGGAAAGGCGGAGGAGACGTCTAGGAAGTTGATAACGTGTTCGGGCTATTTGTCAGTCTCTGGAGAGTTCCCACTATTGCCTCTGTTTGGGAATTTCTCCATCCTTAGTTTACAAATGATTTAACAAGAAGCATGTGAATACAATGGGGTATGCTTCACTTTACTGTGGTGGGGGAAAAAAAAAGTATGACTCAGTGGGTAAACATGTTGTGGAATTTGCTACAAAAATTGTATTTGTTTTAACTGAATACCACAGTAAATATTCATGCAATTAAAAAAAAAAAGTTATTGTTCCAAGGAAAACTACCCCAAGGGCATAAAAAATACAAATGCCAGTCTTTCAGGAAAAAATAGCTTTCCTTATTCATGAGCATAATCCAGGAATAGCTGTCCTTCAACTCCTCCTATCACCATTTTCTTTTGAATTTTGCTAGTAAGTGGCCTCCAAAAGTGCGGATAAAACAGAAAGGAGAGACAGAAGTAAACCAAACCAAAACAAAAACAAAAGACCCCATTACTTTTGTAAGTTTGACTTTTCCAGAAGCATCTCAGCTTTTCATTTTTGTGGTCTGGGCACTCCCTGGGATCAGGCCTTTTTAAAAACTCCTGTTCCATTCTTGCCAAATTGAAAGCCACGGTATTAGCAGCAAACTGCAACCCAAGCTTTCAGGACGTATCTTGTGTGGCTTCACCACTCTCTCTTTTTCTGTTTTTCAAGTTTCCCAGGCAGACATTACCCTTGAACGCTCACATTGGAGGAAGCTTTTTCCAAAGGTGCTGCCTGGCATCTGAAACCAACTCCAGCCACAACTCTGCCCAG
Source organism: Streptopelia decaocto (assembly GCF_964273445.1). Classification (NCBI taxonomy): domain Eukaryota; kingdom Metazoa; phylum Chordata; class Aves; order Columbiformes; family Columbidae; genus Streptopelia; species Streptopelia decaocto. Next base: position 26,856,022 of record NC_138659.1, on the reverse strand, counting down.
TAGCAGCAACACGATACAGCTGAGACAGTGAGCACAGCCCATTGCCCACCGATCCAGCCAGTGTGCGGAAAGCTTCCCTACCACACAGCGCAACAAGTTCACAAGCTCACCGAGTTTTCTTCAGTCCAACCAATACCTTGCATCACTGTAAGTAAAGAGGACCAAGGAAGGGAAAAAAGATGCAGAGCAAGGAAGCAAGAGAAAAAAGACAGGAGAATGGAACAGTGAAAGACAACAGAGGTGCTTGAAATATTGAGAATTAGTTGGTTTTCATAAAATTTTCACACAGATATGTTAAATCACTAAAGCTAGGGGTTAGACGTTATAATTGTCTTCTGCTAGCCCACGGGACTAACATACTTCAGAGTTATGTGCCCCCCAAGAAACTGTACGTCCACCTTAAATACCATCTGCAAGGACATAATAAAAATACACAAAGCAAAAGTTTGTAAACAAGCGTTAGTAGCACAGTGGTACAGTAGATTGTCAATAAAAACAATAAAAGTGTGGGTACAGATTCGTCTACCTTGTGTGTAACATTATTGCCAGTTACAAGGGAGGGACTCTGTAAACTCATAATTCTGAACTTTTGTTAATAAGCACAGATAAACAGGTGAGTGACCCATCTACTTTCTCCAGTTCTGTGTTGGCTATTGGGATCAGCATGTGGTCCTTCAGTTTTTCAAACACCTGTTTAGGAAAGAAAACAGAACATAAATCGTTACACTTCACGCCTCTCTACTTTCCCTTTTCTCTAAGTATTTATAGAATGAACAGGCATGGATTTATCAGCGGGAGCTAAGCTATCTCGTCATTTGTAATTAATCCTAACATTTAGAGTGTACTTGGCCTTCTGGCCGTGGGACTCATGCACATCAATACTGCAGTGAGGGGAACTGCTGGTGTGTCCAGTTACACAGAAGCAGCACCAGGGGCACAAGAGACAGAGTAATTAAATCAGCAGTGGAGCTGAGAACAGAACCCAGGCCTCCCACCTTTCACCAGCTGGTATTTCCACGATGGGACACAATAGCCCGTTCTGGACAGAATCTAATTTCAATTCCCACCGATTTCCCGGCAAGGCCGGGATGCTGGGGGTCTCCCTGGCCCCTCTCACCTTTGCACTCTCTGGGTACTCCTCGGGGGCTCGGTGCAGCAGGACGTGCCCTTTGCTGGGAATGTTTAAGTAGATGCAGTTCGCTGCGGCATCGTCGGGCACCGTCAGCTTGTCATAGCGGTGGTCACTCATCTGCTGCATGGTCTGTTGGGAGACAAAGTGCAGCTGTTGAGACCAAACACATTAGCAGCCCCAAACAAATGGGAGAACAGACTGCAAAAAATAGCTAATTGTGATTGCCAAGTCAGCCAGTGGCCATTTTTGCTATGCAGCAAGTAAGATCTCTTTTCATCTCTGCCCTTCAAGGAAGAATCTACTAAACCTAACTGAAATGAGCAGTAGAAAACCTTGTGAAATGGTGCCTGCAAGCAACAGGATTAAGCAGGGCACTCAGTAAGCATCATCCATGGGGCCTTTTCCTCAAGGAATGTACATTGAGTATGCAAAATTCCTGCTCACATTGATGGAAACTATAGGTACTCAACAGCCTCAAAAAAAGCAGCCATCAGTCAATATTTGTAAAACGAGCATGAATTAACACAAACAGGACAGGAACAGTTCCCAGCTTGGATATCAGCCCAATCTCAATGCTTTTCAAGGACCTCCTTTCTGCTTCCCAAGCAGTTTCTCTTTCACTGGGCACCTGTGCGGGGGAGTCAGGAGGCACGTCTGGGCTAATCCATGTTCCCAAGGGGACAACACAATCACCTCCTCAGAACAGAAGAGCTGGTGGGTTTCAGAGGTTGGGTCTATAAATATAGGGCTCATACACAAATTTGAATCCCAGCTGGAATTTCAGAGACAGACTGACAGAGCATGAGAAGCCCGAGATCTTGTGTTTTGGATCAGGCTCAACTTTTTAATAAAGATGGGAAAAGCCTGGATACAAGACGCGCAACTGCCCATTGTACCATTCCAGCTTTACATCAGCTTCACCCTGACAGAGACTGAGAATAACACAGAAGTGAACAAAGCTCAAAAACATTGGTCCTACTGAAAGTCTAAGCAAATGCAAGTGTTTTGGTTTCTCTCCTAGCCCCACTATGTTTCCACATATATTGCAAAGATGCAAACAGAAAGAAAGGGTTTTTTCAGCTTGAAAATTCACACTAATTTTATCTTTAAAATAAACTGGTATTCTGTTAACAAACTTCCTAAAATAAATTGCCTTTTCTCAGGGAAACCCCACAGATTCACATCACACAGCAGAGAGCAGACTTTAATTTTAGGCACAGTTTATCGTTAAATTATTTGGAAGTTCATTCATTTGTACTACTTTTCATTCATGAAAAAAAATACTATATAGAACTGAATTCCAGTGAGTACCCACAATATAGTGGGAAGCAACAAAGCAACTCGTGCCTGCACACACCTACACTAAGTAATTCCTTTATAGGTCTGGACACATTTTTCATGTCATAGCCTGAGTCATCCGCATCCCACGGAGAATGTGAAACTCACAGTGAAGAATGCCGTGCATTCTTGAGGAAGTGTTATCAGATTGTCATTTCTTGTTCCTTCTGAAGTTATGAAACTCTCCCCAGTTTCCAAGGTCACATCTACTTCCATAAAAGGTTAGAGTGTTTTTCTGGGGAAAAAAATCCTTGCACCTTTACTTTACCGGATGTATCTTTATTACTGTGCTTACCATGGTCAACTTTCGTATTTGTAATTTTGTTTTTGTTATGTTGTCAAGATGCATTTGATTCCGCTTTCCCTGATGCTGCAGACATCTAGCAGTAGGTGACACATCTGCACCCAGTGCAACTCTTCTCCCCAGTAAACAGAGCCAGCAGACCCATCCTCTACCTGCAGCATCTCTTTTCTTCCTTACATAATCTTTAGAAGTCTTGATTAAGGAAACGTATTTAATACATCTGCACTAATATACACGTATCAGTAGAGGAAAAGCCACCACACCTGGATTTTACTCAGCTCCCAAACAGTTGTGTTTTCTCTAGTCCTTGCTGGAAAGAGAATCTGATATTGTACGTCTTCTGTAGGAACAGCTCATTCATCAGAAAAATCCTGTGAATCACTCTGAAACATTTCCATATGAAATTACAAACGAATTCTTAAGCGGAAGGGTATGGACACATCTGCCATTCATTTGCTTCTGCAAAATGCTGAACTGAGAAGAGTAGAAGAAATGAACAAGTGTCAGGGCTCTGCCTGCGTCTCAGGAACCAGCTCTGGGGAGCCTGGGAGAGGATGGCGAGGACACATTAGGAGGATTGTTTTCAAGACTAAAAAGCACAGAAGTGGTGGCTGAATTAATTCAGAAACAAAAGAGAAAAAATGAGTGGGAAAGCGAGATGCAGCAGCACAGTAGTCTGAGTGCACAGCTTTGGCAGGGGGAATGGGCTCTCAGCTGGCTTGAATGGCTCCACAAGAAATAATTTATTAGTAGCTGGAGGTTTGACAATACGAGACTACCCTCTTTCATCGCTGTTACAACTACGCCTGCATGTTCAACTAAAATTTCAAAACCCGCTTTCTTTGAGACAGCGCCCCAGCAATAACACCCCAAACCTGCCCATAGGGAGGCTTTGGATACAGCAGAAATGCACCGATACGACGCAATCAGGTTATTTTATAGACCCGTGGGGTTTTCTATATTTGTACTATGTAAAGTCACTGAGCACATGTGCATGTCCACAGCAGAGGAAGAGACAAAAGCAAGGTCCTTTGATAGTATTTTCTATCAGATACACCTCAAAGCTATATATTTTTTGGGAAATGATAAGTTTATCAAGACTATAGCTCCCTCACAATGCATTTGTGGAGGCCTGGCTTTCTGCCCACAAACATTGTAAGACCAGTTATATTAAGAGCCAGGCATTTCCCGCATGCCTAGTTTTTCTGGGAATTTTCTTCAGCCTAAAGAGGGTAATTTTCATTGCGCATTCTCTCAGCCCTTAGTCATGCTTTCCTTATGTTGAAGTCATTCGCATAGCCTAAAATGCCTTTTCTATAGCTTTTTCACAGTGTGTCCTCAGACAACTGAGGTAATGGATAAGCTAAATAATCCTAAATATGAAGCAGCATTATGCATGAAGGAAAAATGTGTATGCGTTTAGGGCCTATTATTACTGACAAAAGTTAGGATGACCACATGCATTTTTAAGCCAAACCTAGTTACAAGTGCTCCCCCTCCCTGAGGAAGGCCCAGTCTGAGCCCCACTGCCACCCAGGACTATTCCCACCCAGACAGGGACCAAACCCATTGCACCTGCAACGTGCCTTTGTATCTCCAACAACACGCAGGCAAAACCAAACACACACTGAATGTTCCTCTTGCTAGCAGGGCAATGAACACTGCACAGAAAAATGCCCGTGTCATTTTGACAGAGAAGCAGAAGTGCAGATTTTCAGGGTCTGACTTCTGCTTTGATTAGCCCCTGCTCGCCTGGCCCCCAAAATTTAGAAAGAAAATCAGACCTAAGGCCAAGTCAAATGCGTGTAAACCTGTACCCACAGCGTATTCCCTCATCAGATTTCAGATACCCGTTCCTAAACCCTTCAATCCACAGTATTCTGAAAACATAACTATTCACTTAAAACTATTTAAGGTATTTTTTCCATCTCTCTTCCTTCTTTCCAAGCATATTAAAGTTTGGTCTCTTTTACGCTGATGCTTAAGTGACATTTGGCCTGGGGTACAGAGCAAATGGGAGTATTTTAATCCAAAAGACTGACAATTGTGAGAAAAGATTAAGCTACATCAAGATTTTGCCTACAACAATGAAAACAAAGTGTTTTTGTGATACAGGGCAACTAGCACAGATGAGAAGAATAACTCAGCATTACGTAGCCACATCCCCCCAGGCTGGCTGGGAGTTTGGGAGGACTTGGAGGAAGGACCACCTGTCTGAGGACAGTGTCAGGCTTGTGCCCTTACACATGTAAGGCACAAGATGAGGACAGGCATCTGGCCAGTACATTGCTATCTGGAGGGAGGACTGAGAGAAAGGTAAACTATTTCTTGCTACCTGGAAAATACCGCTGACTACCACACCTGCCACTTTTTAATGCTTGCAGAACCTGGAGGAGCTTATTTTTCAGTGCTGCATGATGGCGGTCTCCAGCCCACGTGAGAGGTGACAATATCCCACTTGATCCTAAGACAGGGAACTGGAGACAACCGAGATTTGCTGTGTCCTTCCTGGGAACCTCAACTCATCAGCTGTCATACAGCAGGATGCCACCCACAGCACTGCTCCAGGGGTCCATCCAGTTCACCTGTGAACCTGTAGCAAGATAGCTTCAGAGTTTAGATGAAGCTTTAGAGCTCCCCTGGTTCCTTCACTAGAAGAGACAGCAAATAATTGATCCCCTATCATCTTTTACAGGCATCTATGATCCCAAGTTAGTTGTCACTCTTCCAGGTTACAGTTATAACTTGCTTAATTTGTCTCCTTAGGCAAGCTGTTCCAGGTATCTGTTCATCCCTATTGCACTTCTCCAAATCTTTCCAGTTCTACTTTTTTGGAATGGAGGGATTGTTCACGCAAAGTGCACACAACAGCCAACATGCAGATGCACCACAGCTTTAATCAGTGTCATAATGATATTCTCCATTTGTTTTTCAGCTGAACTGGCAACTTCAACAAGCCCAAGATGTTATTTCTGTGGCAATGATCAGTCAGAGCACATTATTTTGTATGTGATGTTCATACTGTTGTTCTCCCTGTCCCTGCTGCACATCACTTCACACTTACCTACACTGAATTTCATTCATTGTTTTATTGCCCTGTCTCTGCCTATTAAGTTCCTTCCTCGCTTCTTCCTATTTGGAGAAACAATTGGCACTGGAGAGAGAAAGCAGCAGCTTTAGGGTTCAACACAAGGAAGCGCAGGGCAGAGCAGGGCTGGCAAGTGATGCCACAGTGCTACGCACCTGGGTGTGGGGACGCAGCCTGCCAGGCTAACCAGGCTGCTCAGAGTTTCCTTCAAACACAGCAGTGCCAACTGTGACCACAAACAGCTGGCCAGGCTGACCAGAGGGGACAGAGGAGCAGAACTGGAAAAGTCAGCGATCCTGCTTGAATGTCATGATCTATCAGGACTGTCACCCCCAAAATGCAGAAAGGTGGGAGAGAGCAGGGTAGACTCATTAGGAAGGGGACAAGACAGACATTTTGAGCAGCATAAATCACAGCAGAATGATCTAAGGCTTCTTGTCAGGTACTGAAAAGTCTGCTAGAGATGTAGGACGGGGTAGCATAGACTCTATGGATGCAAACTGTATTTGAGATCTATTTGAAACCAGGAACACTTCAGTCTGCTGTGGTCACTAAACCAAATTTCTTAGCCCATACACAGCCAGAGTGCTACTTTATTTTCCACCTGCCACCCACACTGTCAGCAGCTGGGCTTGGACTTTTCCTCCCTGCTGCACCCTCTCAGTCATGTTTTCCATAAGGCAACGTTCTTAAAGCAACCTCTCCCGCCCTCCTCCTTGGCTTTTCCTGGCGCAGGACACCTTTTGCATCACTGCAGATGTGATGGACACCACTTGCCGTTGAGGTGCCCACCTGGGCTGCTCAGCCCTTCTGAACCACACGGTGTCACAGCCGTGCTGTCACCTGCCTGCCAGCTCTGCCCAGGGATGCTACAAAGGGAAACCACAACCTGAGGAGGGGAAAAGGAAGTGGCTGACGTGTTGCTTTCAGTCGAGAAGGCGAGAGGACGAACATCCTGTCTTTAGGAACAGGAACCCAGGGAGAGAATAGTCAAAGAAAAAAAAAGAAGCAAAGCCACAGAAACTGAGGCCCCATTTACTCAAGTCAAATGACATCTCAGCCTCTGACCCAGCTCCTGTGGCTGACAGCCTAACTGCTGACAGCAAATATGTATGGAAAGGGACGCTTTTCTCACCCTTAAAAAATAAAATAAAACATAATAATACAACAGCCTCTATTCTATAAATATACACTTTTGAGTACGTATCTTCCAAATGAGTAGATTCTTCTGCACATATGCAAACTGGACAGTACAGACACTCACTTAAGTGTACTATGTTTATTATAACGTCTAACTTTAATTAAAGAAAACCACAACTAATTGACTTTTTAAAGCACCAGGTCTTCTGGTAGTCAGTGAAAACCTGTGTCCTCTGAGATGCTGTACACCCCTGATTCATGAAGTAATGGAAAATCAGATTGAGCTAGAGGAAAGTGCACAGAATTTTATAAATTGAGTACTTTTCCTTTCTATAAGGCCAAGCAGCAAAGTCTTATTTTTTAATTTTTATTTTTAGGGGCAAGTTGTCAATTGTTCTCTGGATTTCACCAACCTTTCTTTGTTGCTGCATTACAGAAGAATCAGTATTCATCTGCACTTTCTGCTAATTCCCTACCTGATGTCATCCTTTTTGGGTTATTAATATTAGTAATCATTTCCACAGCAACCCATTGTGATATCGTAAATAGAGGATTATGACTTCATGTGGGGAATAAGCAGAGGCACAAATAATGAATTCTTAAGGAAGAAGAGATAATGTTTTCCTGCAAACTCATGCATTTCTAGGAAAGTCAGACACAACACAGACAATAGGAAGAGCAGATTTAGCTGAGCCTTTTCCTGCTACCTGGGGGTACAGGCTGCTTTCTAAGAACACCAGACAGATGAAATTTTCCCTCAGGTGTCCATCCCAAAGTTGCTTCTGTGGCAGAGCTGGGAACGCCTCAGCTTTATACAGGCATTATAACACTGCTCTCATGCAGGGAAATGGTACGTGGCTTTTTAGAGCTGGCACACTGCAGCAACTTCAGTTATACAAGATGGAATAAGAACTAAAGGCATTTAATCACAGGAACGGGGCAAGTGCCAAAGTTAAAACAACTCCTTGCACCTAGGTCTTTAAAAGCGTGGCTCTGATCATCACTTTGGATACAGACCAAAGGCCTAGTTGCCCAAAAGAGACTCCTTTCTATTTTATCTTTAAGATGTGGTTTTGATAAGCCTCCCTTGACCCCTACAAAAACAGCATATGGGGCTGTATTTGCAATGGCATCCTTCAGGGAATAATTTAGAGGATGAATGAGCAGCACCACTCCCAACAGAAGATATTGAACGGGAGAGTCAAGAACAAGCCAGAGCTATCACATACAACTTTTTATCGAAAAAAAAAAAAAAGGCATTTGCTGAAGTCACGGTATTAGACTACTGTGCATATTCTGATACGCTCCTAACCATAATAAAATCCCAGCAAATAATGAGGTCAGAGCCTGGGATACCAAGGACAAGCTCAGAAGTGCAGATATTGGAGAGAATACCCCAGATACAGCAGCCACATGGATTAAACTCAGGGCATAGGAAAGGCTAAGAGAGTTGGGGTGTTCAGCCTGGAGAAGAGAAGGCTGCACGGAGACCTTATTGCGGCCTTTTAGTACTTAGAAGGAGCCTATAAGATGAGGACAGACTTTTTAGCAGGGCAGGATACAATAGGACAAGCAGTAATGGTTTTAAACTAAAAGAGGGGAGATTCTGGCTAGACATGAGGAACTTTTTTCTCACAATGAGGGTGGTAAAATGCTGGCACAGGTTGCCCAGAGAGGTGGTGGATGCCCCATCCGTGACGACATTCAAGGCCAGGCTGGACAGGGCTCTGAGCAACCTGATCTGGGTGAAGATGTCCCTGATCATTGCAGGGGCGTTGGACTGGATGAGCTTTGAAGGTCCCTTCCAACCCAAGCTGTTCTGTGACTCTGTATGTTGGGATAAGTGCTCTCCAAACCACAGCCCTCACCCCTAGGCACCATGACACGTTTCCTATCTTCCTTCTAAGTCTTCTGCTCTCTCCTGAGATCTATCAGCAACCACCAGGCACCCAGCGTTACCCCAGTGCAGCAGGGTCAGCTGGAGGCTTTCTCTAACAGTCCCATGGGGATGCCCAGGCATTAGTCTTCTAGACAGTACCTGACATCAGAGCCTACCCGAAGGGCAACCCTAATTTCCCAACACATGAGAGAACTTCATTAGCAGGCACTTCCTACCAATACAACATGTACTGCTTGCAAGGGATTAAATAGCTGAGCTTGCCAAAGCTAGGAACTACATGTGTTACTCTCAGGTCCTTTGGGATTGCTACCAAGTTATCCTAAGGGTGACAAAATGGCTTGACCATAGATAAAGCTGCTTAAACCAAGGATTGTGTCCACCATCACCTGCCACTGTCCAAGTCTTCACTCATCACACACAGCAGATGGAATTTGTGCTCCGTACCAACCAACACAAACAGCCAATGGACAGAAACATGGCTTTTCAGGATTTAGTACAGAGCAAGGGAGTACAGAAAGGAGCGTATAAAAGATGCTGTGTCATGGTTCCCATTGCCATCTTACCTAGTGTTTGCCTGTGCTACTGGAACCTGAACTGGATTATGTCCCAATCCAGTTGCTGCTCATCTGCTGTCCCAGCAAGACCTCAGACTGTGTCCCTCATTGTGGAAAAACTCACTGCAGAGTGTTTGTCCGCAGTGCTGCCCCATCACCTCCCTATGCTGGGGCCAGCACTGTCACAGCCCGAATTCATCCTCATTCATGCTCATGGCAAAGGTCAGTGATCCCAACTGTGCAGGACCAGAGCCCAAAGGTGACATGTCTGGAGGAAATCCTGGCTTCTCTGAGGGAACAGAAAAATAATCTCAGGCTTTAGTGGCTCAACAGCCATGGCCAACATTAAACTATGGAGTGACGTGTATGGAATTATGAATGGGTTTAACTACAAGAAGGAATTAAGTGTGTGCTGAAAATAGCAGAGAGGAGTTAAAGTTTCAGATGTGACAGCCACTGCAAGCACTGGCAGTTCTGCAGTTCATTTGTCTCTTTCACTGAGTTTCCTCGAGTGCCACTTTTCAGCTGCAGCCCAAATCTTCTACTTGCCAGAGCCTGAAGAGGATTTCATGGTTAAAATGTCACTTCTGATTTATTATCTGCTTTAGCATGTGCTTAATAACCCTGCACTCTGTGCACTCATTTCCTAGCTCACTTGCAGCACTTTACATTACACACACAGCACTAAACTCATGATCAATTGCTCTCTGCCATACGTGAGCACCTGATGTAATTTCTTTTTCTATTTTTAACATACTGCACAATCAAGAAAAAATTCTCTTTCAAACAAGATTGTTAGTAGGAAGATAAATCTTATTTTAAATATAAAATATTAGTACAGCATGACACAGCGGTTCACTTGTTGCCTAACAAGACACACTACAGAATGCAAACAACTGAACTACCAGAGATGGTTAAAGACAGCTTAATCATCTTGCTTGTCTGATTGCATTGCCAGAGCAAACATGAAAAATGGCAACAACAAAGGAGAGGTTTAAAATAACAAGCTAGCACAATAAAGGAGTGGCATGCTGGGCTGTGCCAGGCAAGTGACTCGGCAGAGGCTGAGGGGACTGTGCAGACTGCGATGGGTAACGGGAGGAGCGGCTCACAGTACTGCTGCAGCTCAGCTCATCTGGTGAAATCCAGGGAGCAGCTTTAATTCTGGGTAGCAGTGCCCCAGAGATCCTAGTGCCATTGCATTTCCACAAGACTGCAAGAAGCTGATTACCAACAGAGTCTTTTTATTTTTTTGAGGCAAATGAAGAAATACAAAGAAATCACTGAGGTCAAAAAGCAAGAATTCAAACATTAGGGGAAGCTAAAGATAAGCAGCACTGCCAACTCTGCCATTTCTGAGAGAGATGCTTTACCTCTTTGTTTTCCAATAGCTTCTCTGAAGAGACTCAGACTCCTGGAAGAACAGTTAGAGGTTCCCCAGGACAAGAGTGAAGTTGGATCCAGCACACTGAGCAGGAAACACGCTCTGGGTAACTTCATATGTTGCTCTGACTGCGACGTGGTTTGCCTGACGTAACCTGTCAGCTTACTGGGCACATGCTACAGCACAAAAGTGCTGCTCCAGGCCAGAGTCCCCAACCTCAGGTGGCAGGTGTGAGCAAACAGGACCCTCACACACATGTAAACGTGCTGCTAAATCTCCAATGCAGAGAAATGCATGGAAAACTGACAGTTGATCTATTTTTCAAAAGATATCCACCAACAATTAAAGACTGCTAGATTATCTTTTTAATTACCATTTTCTTTTAAAAATGTACCTGCTTTGTACTGTATCTTGATTAATGCTGGTATTTACCTGACAGCTAGTTACCAGCAACATTTAATCAGCTTATCCAAAAAATATTTCTGGCTACAATAGCTAAATTGATGCACTGCAACACGATTAGCCAAGCTGTGCAAAAGCCTTTAATCAAACTGATGAGTTCTCAGATTAGTCCTGGCTCAAGTTCAAATTGCAGCTCTTAGCAACCAGTATTGTACTTGAATTTTGTTCATGTTTATAAACACTCTATGCAAGTGTAGGGCTGTCTGGATATCTGCAAACTTCATCAGGCTGCTGCTCACGATGCATTTCAAGTTAGAGCCTGAATATTTGGGACAGTGCATATTTCACAGGAAAAGATGCAGGGCACTTTCCACCCCAGACTAAATCAATCTCACAGCATCAGGAACATCAGAACTTTACAACCAAAACCATTTGTCTTAAGTTTCTCAGGGCAGAAGACATGGGTGATAACCTAGGAATGTACTCCTAGAGCTTCACATCGCAATTTCTGATAAGTGAGTAATTTGACAGCTTATTCAAAAGAATTAGCAAACTTAAGGCTACTCCAAACTATGTGGGAAGCCAAGGGACTCTCCTCTTGTTTAACAGCTCCCCTAAACTCCCACAGAGCAATTGGGTTGCTGTCCTATTCCCTCACCTGCTGCCAGGCTGCAAGTCCAAGCCAGACAGGGCTGCACTTCGCTGGCCTCCGTAATTCAACCCATGTCCAACAGGGGAGATTCTGAGATTTGAAATGTTGGTTTATCTTAGCTGGGGACTGAGACATTTTAAATCTCCTACTGTCAGAAGATAAAAAAGAAAAAACAACAAATCTCTGCCAAGCTCTGACAGTAAAATGATGCTGCTAGGAAATGAAAAGTCCTAGATTATGCCCATGAGGAAAATGTGTAAGATCTGAAATGCAAATGTGCAATAAAATATTGCAGCATGGCACTAAGGACAAGAAATCTCTCAGGTCTCCATCTTGCAAATATTTAAGGATGTTTTAAAGTAATAAATATTACTAGCTTACTGAAGCCAAGGAACTGTACAAGATGTGCAAGATGGATTCCTAAACTCTTTGGGGGCCAGGGATGTTGATTTCAGAATTACATACTATCTCTGTTGTAAACGTTCTGCCTGGCACAGATTCAGTGCCTTGGGCACTGATAATAGTGCTGTTCTTTAAAATAATTTGTGCTTTAGAATCAGTGCAAGAGACAAGTCACGTTGTGTAAATTGCATTTAAATTGAGCAGACTTCAGAGAGCTTTCTCACTAGTTAAGCAGAGCTGTCTCCACCCCTTGTCACTTACTATAAGGGACACACAACTGGCGCCCCCATGCATTGGGGATCATGTTACATCAAGGAGGCTTCTAAAAAGCCAAAGAGCAAGGCCTGCACTTAGTGATTCTTTCACCCATAAATAAAAAACTATAATATAAGCTGAAAATTTGGGACTTGCTGCCATCACTGAAAAGTAGATTTTAACCTCTGAAGGCCAGTCCTGGTAAAAACATGTAAGACACTTAGCTGTGATGCTTTCAGACATGCTCAGGCTCACCTGCACCTCAAACCAAACAAAGCAGCATGGTAGGTCCTAATTTATCAATGGGGAAAAAGTCCCTCAAAGCTTTGCTTCAGGTAAAGTCTCAGTTGCACTTTGCTGTTTTGGTGCCCCAGCCAAAGTTTCTGCTGCAAAGCATCAGTGTCTGCAGCTGTGCCACGGTGCAGGAGTGGAGGTGCTGATCTCTCAGGTGAGCTGCCTCCTTGCCAATGTGCATAACAAGATTCAGGGCCTCCAGCGGTCTCTGTGCCCACATCTCTGAAAAAACTTAATTAAGTAGATTTTCTCTGGTCACCACCAGCAAGCAGGAAAGCCTCTGAGCCCAGCCCAAGCTACAGCAGCAATAAACACCTTCCCACTGAGGATGATGGTGGTAGTACAGCCCTGATCTGCTACACAGTGGACTTCTGGTCCACAAGTCTGCCAGCAAAAGGAGACCCAGGCTGAGGAGGTCTCTGAGCCCAAGGGTTCAAACCCACACCTCCCACTTTAAAGGAAAGTGTTCATAGACTCAAATTACCAGCAGGGCTGGGGTGAGACTGGTTTCTCTCCTTTCTGCTGACACCATGCTGTTGTGAGACCCTCATGGGACTAGGGAGGAAAAAGCACAACCAGGAAGGAACCTGACTTTGCAGCCAGGTGATAGAGGAAGGAGGGATGGGGAGTCCTGGACTCTGGTCCCTGCGGCTTGAGTGAGTTACTGATTTTATGCAGAAAGCCTACACTGCAAAATGTGGGCGCAGGTCACCTTTGCAATGGGGATCAGACCGCCTTCCCTCCTTCTTCATGCCAAAACTTTTACTTCCCCTGTGGCAACCTGAACAGTCACATTTCCTCATGGCAACATCTGAAGTAAACATCTCCTACTGCTCTGATGATATCTCCTTCCTCCCTCCTATCAACAAATCATCACCTTTTTAGTCAACAAAACTGTAAGTAAAAACTTGCATAATCCATTTTAACCTGTATAATCCATTTATTTCCTGAAGATAGCTAAAGCTGAATTAACATCACTGTCCTCTTGCCTGATATAAACATTCCTTATACTTTAAAATTCCAGCATTCTTAATCAGAGATTATAAACAAAAAACCAAGTATGTTGTTTAGAAAATTTTCTTATGTGCTTTACCTTGAGAGCTTTCTGTGCAGCTTCACTTGATCCGATAGCAATCAAGTTTGGTCCAGCCATGCTGCAAAAGCTCTTCAGATGCAAAGCATCATGAACAGGGACTGTGGAGACAGCGTAATCCTGTATGGGAGCAAAGAATGGTTGCTGTAAATATTTTTAAATTGTCCTACTTGCATAATTATATTGAGATATTCCGTAATTAATTTTACTCTCTGCAAATTAACAATAGCAACATATCCCAGGGCACACTGTCAACCGTTTAAGTATGACAAACATCTCTGGACCAGTTTGTCTTGTCTGGTGCACTAGAGTAAAATCCAGAACATGTTTCAAATAGTAACATTATTGCAACTGTAAAGAAATACACTAAAATGTGTAATTAAACAGTATGTACATAAAACACCTCCAGGGACCAGCATCAAGAACACGTTGCTGATACATAAGAACATTAAGAATATGAGTGTTGATATGCTCTCAAATAATAACAGTCTCCCACTATCCAAGTTACTTCTATGCAGCAATCTTCCATTTCAGATCCAGCTTCAGCATCTGTTCACTTTACAGGATGCTCAAACCTTTTCAGTAACTTGTACCCTTTTTAAAAAAAAAAAAAAGTCCTAAATAAAGCACTTGAGTATGACAAATGTATTGGCCAGTATGATTTTTAAATTGGTTCAGTGGATGATAGCTTGTATTACCTGTGGCATGAATTAATCTACAAACCTTAAACGTGTCAGCCAGAATTTCTGCACCACGTTGATTTGTCCGCCTGGAAAGACCCACAAAAAATTCTCTGCCTGGAATGAAAAAAAAAAAAAAAAGAGGGGCAAAAAAATAACATTTTTAAAGCCATTCAAACAAAGTCACCACATCAGCTCCTTCTTCAGAACATACGCATTTTAAAAACAGTCCGGCTTTACGCACATTCTGAAGGAATGTTTCAATGGATGTAATTTTCTATCCTTCTTTTCTCAAGTTGAGTAGTAAAACTGAAAATTCAGCATAGAAGAATGCAACCTGCAATTGCGAGCTGATGATTTAAAGCAATTATGTTTTTCCAGAAGACACATTTCACCAGAAGCATAAATAGCTGCCTCTTCTAAAGCTCTGCAATGGTCACTGAGTCAGGAAAGAGAACAGCTGGGCTGGATTAGCACAGCACTCGCTGGCCATTTCCCTCTCCCTCTGAGATTTCCTCCGGTCTCAAAGGCAGCTCTGCAGCTGCCAGCATCCTGCAGCTCCAGAGAAAACCAGTGCTGGGTCTGCAGTGCCTTGGAAAGCCCACCCTTCCCGGTCTGCCTCTTCTGAGACCCCTCTTTCCCCTTGGAGAGCTCAGGCAAACAGCCCGTCTGCTGTGATGCTGAGCAAAATAAACTGGCTCATTCAGCACAGGCGGAGACAGGCGTGTGCGCAGCCCATGAGAGAAAACACCTAATGGGTTTAATGACATAAAAACCACAGTATCTTCCATCTTTGAAGTCAACCATGCATTTAAACTGTATAGCATATGACATCTGGCAGACAACTTCACCACTTTCCTCCATAAACTAAAAACGCATTTTTTGCATTTAATTCATTAAACTAGTGACAATTATCTGCATCAAGCTTTTACAGGTCCTGAAAATGAGTCTAGTTAACGTAGTTGCTTCTAATGAGAAATACGAAACAACTGCAGGCAGTTGACTACTGAAAGCATTTTTCTTATTGGCATTTTACAAGCTAAAATAAAATTTGTATGCACAGTGCTGCTCTTTGTACTGTTTGTACTGCTGCTTCATTTATTCAGGTATTAGGCAGGACATCAAGAGTTGCATTGAAAATGCATTTCTTGGCTACCTTAGTGACATTTAGTAAACAACTGATTTAACAAACTGCATGAACAACATTTTGTTACACAGATGACAGATAACACACAGTCTTCCAGGCAGTCAGAATATGTAAACAGCAAATTCACTACTACTGTACCTGTAAATAAGACATCTCCACCATCCAAGGTTGCATTTTCGTCTACCATCTCTACTATATTGAGGTTGAGACTTTCTAGTGCTCTCTTCATGGCTTCAACCTGTTTAAAATAAAGTTGTTTAGAATATATTGTATCATTGAAAAACTTAAAAAAACCTACCAGAAATATATATCGGTAATAAGAATTAAAAGTCCTTTAAAAATAAAGTCCTTTAATGTGCCTTTAGCAAGATGGATGACAGGGTCCTTTATGTCCCTGCCCATTGCGGTTCCCCGACTCCCTCCAGAGGCCTCTGTGATCTGGGGGGGACAGGGTTTTTGAGCAGCCATGACTGGGCTCTTGCCTTTGCACGGGAACCACATAGCATCCAGGGAGACAGATGAGGGGTCCAAAGCACATGTTAAATCCGGCCTGTCTGCACAGTAATAGCCTCTCTTGCAAATCCTGTCTCCTGGATCTGAACAGGAAAAAGCACCAGCAGAGGGGTGATATCTCCTCCTGTGCTGCTCAGACACAAGATGTGGCTCTACCAGCCATGGAGGTGGCAGCTCTACTCCAAGCCCCTCCTCAGTCAGGGGAAAAAAGAAATAAAAAAAATCCCCAAATGAGTAAGTGTTCATTTTCTTTATAGATTTACAACTTTACTGAGCACTAGTTCCCCTTGCATTTTTGAGCTACCTTGCTACAGAATTAGAAGACCTTTCGTGTCTGTACGCTGCACAGCTGACTGCTCACTGCAGACAGCCGCACGTGGGCAGTGAGCCCGGGGCTGCTGAAAGAAGATCGGAACAGGAGTGGGGAACGCAGCTTCAGGAGGTTTCCTCTTTCCCAGTGGGAGCTGCTGAGGATGCCTGGAACAGAGCCCATTTCTATAGGAGCTCGCATCATCGGCCATCCGTGACAGGGGCTAATGCTCGCTATGTTCAAGCACCATCATCTTGATGCCTCAGAAGCCAGAAGAAGCACCTACACGCAACCCATCACTCACCAGGAGCTTACAACTACAGCTTGCAGCATGGCAACATAAATATGAGCTCACCCACAGAAACCCATGAACCTGATCCTACACAGCAGCATTTTCGTGTTCGGTGAAACCTCCTGACCATGGTTAACCAGAGGAATCCAGCAAACACTAACAAACATGGAAGACGCAGAGAAGACCTGTCAGGCAGTTCTGATTTTCGCACATCCCACAGGTCATTTATCTATTTAATGTGATAAATTAAGCATTCCTAGAAGAAACACAGTAAGCTAAAGCAGATGACAAGGTACTCATCTTCCAGCATCATATACCAACAGAAGCAACTCTAGCAGCCCCGCTCTTGGGTTCTGCAAGACTACACCTGTCGTGACAGAGAAAGAAGGGGTGGTGACTAGTCCTTCATCCTCATTGCAGCAGCCTCAGAGCAATAGCAGCACATGCTTTGGCTGTTACACCTTCCCAAGAGCAGTGCTGGCTTCAGGGAATAAGGGACAGGGCAGATATGATCCACCTAATGCCCCTTTCCCTGCTCATTTTCCATGACTCCTCTACATAGCATTTGTGAGTGATCCCATTAACCCTGAAGTCCAGGCCAAAAAGGCAAGAGCAGGTCTCCATGGGCTGCCAGGACAGGTGGTACAGGTCTATAGGGGACAGACTGGGGGCATCACCTTATCCAAGGATTGACCTGCTTTCTGGAGGTTCTTCTTTCTCTCTAGCATGTCTTTGCTCTCCAGCCACTTTATGGAAAAAACCTTGGACAAGCACACTGTTAAAGTAAGTCCCTCAGTCTGAAACTGAAGGGGACAAAGGCAGGTCTCTGTGCCACCTAGAGAACACTGATGTGTTAGGCTGCAACACAGAACTGTACCCAGGAGCTTTCCAAGACCAAGGGACTCGCCCTCTCTACACAAAATCCCATCTAAGGCTTTGGCACGCAGATTGGAGCGAGCCTGCAGCACGCCCTTTACAATTATTAACACTACTTTTTGCTCCTCTTTCACTTGATGCTAAAATGACTTCAGGCTGAAACTTGGCACTCAAGAGTCTCCAAGCTTAGTAGTATTAAGGCTTCATCTTTCCTAGTCTCATTGCTCTACCTCCAGTGATCTTTAAAATTAGGTTTGTAAGGAGGAATAGACCCATGTGGTATTTTAAAAATAAATGGGAAACAGCTGAATTAATACTGGAAAACTGACTGTTGTACAAACACAGCAACATTTCATAACATCCGTGCACTGATAGCAGAACGATTTCTTTTGCCTGTGAAGCCCAGTGGTTTTTACTGTGCAGGTGCTACGTGCTTAAGAGCATAGCACCCCAAAGAAGAAAACAACTGCTTAATACGGAGTAATAGAGTTCTGGCATTATATAATTATAAAGCTGCCCTATCCAAGAACACATAGGTTCACTGTTTTGTGCAGACATGAAGCAGACAAGCCAACTCATAACTGGGACACCCTGATACCCAAGTACACCAGGCACAGGCAGTTAGAATAAATAAATACACCCATCAGATGGGGTTAAGGCAGAAGGCCAAACCACAGGAAAAAACAGGTGACCACACAACAGGCTGGGTGATCCTATCTCCAGTTAAACCACCACCTACAGCAGCTTCCAAGATGAAGATGCTGAGAAGAGAAAGCCCTTTCAGGAAGCATGCTGCTCATGAGGTGCTCCTGGCAGAAGCTGCCTGGGCTCGCAGAAGAAGCTGAGCCAATGGCTGCCCTTGCTGAGCACCTACTGTTCCTGTCCTCCTTCCCAATACCACCTCTCCACCAGCCTGGAGCACCAGCAGAGCTGCAGTTGGTACTGTGGCACAGGGTCACCCTACCCGCTTTCTGTGGGGAGAGCCAAAAGCAAAAGCTTCTCTGGATCATGGAAGAGCATCTAAGAGAGTAAAGAGGTAAGACCTGGGCAGCCTCCATATAAGACGTGAAGGTCCCTCATGTGCTGCAAGGCTGCTGCAGACCTAACGGGGCCAGAAACTGTGCAACAAGCATCGCAAGCAAGCTGGGCGTGCTGGCTGGAAAATTTGTTAATGGCTCTAATAAATTTAATGGTCAGAAGGAGGCAAATTATTGAGAGGAGAAGAAAAGCAGCACACATTTTGACTATGTGCAGGAGGTTAGGGGGTACAAAAGCCCAAAGGTGGATCCGCCTGTGACCAGAGCAAACAAGCACCAGTCACACAGACAGGTGTGGGCTTTAGCAGGTGGGAAGCCTACTCCGTACCTGAGCGTTGCAACCATGTTGTGCCATGCTGAGAAGCGACGCCAACGCAGCCAAAGGCACCGCAGAACTTTCCAGGGAGAGGCAGGTGCAGAGGCAACATCACCTCTCACCCCCTGGCCAGAATGGCCAATTAATAACACTTGTGCTAAAGCACCAATTAAGTGAAGTGTCTAGCTAATGAGAATACTAGAAGGTAAATGCTGACTCTGGATTCGTGAGTTGAGTCACATCTATGTTTTAATCACCAGCTGCTGATTACCATTTAACCACCAGGGTATGTCAGAGATACCTTGAATTGTTTCTTTATTTACTTTACAGGGGTTGATGCAGCTGTAGCACAGAAAAGCTATTAGAACTAAAAGTTGTCCAAAATCACAGAACATTAGTTTAATTTGCTTTGTGATTGTTCCAGGCTTTGAGGATATTTATGAGATGATCAAGATATTTTTCCCCAACAGTTGAGCTCATTTTAACTTATGAAACCAAAATTAAATAAATAAAATGACTGCCATATAAAATAGCTGGATCTTTTTTTCCCCGATGGGTGTTAATGGATTGAAGTATACGGTTCAATGTTGTGCAGGGTTTTTAAGCAATCGGTAGAAATTCCTGGAGTTTTAATTGGAAAGCACATCTGGCAACATATGCTAGCAATATCTTTCAATATCCATCGCTTGTGTAAAACAGCAGTCTCAAGTTACTGTTTGTTTTCTATGGGCAACACCAGGAAATTTGTTCACTAGAAGCAGAAATGAAAAACTGAGCATAAAATGAGGCAGAGAAGATTGGAGGGAAGACTTGACATTATTAAAATGGCAACCAGAAAAAAAAGAACTTGTAAATACAGGTTTCCAGAAAAACAAAACCAAAAATAAAGAGCCCATCTGCTTGCATATAACTGAGTTTCCTGCACAGAGGATACCACAGACTTGCATTACCTCCACCACATAATCTTTAAAGCCATCCTGCAGCAGTCCTGAGTATTGTCCCCAATGTAGCACTTCCATGGTATGTGTTTGACACACGACCATCTTGGAAACAGTGTCCTGAATCACTCTGAGCTTGGGTGAGTATGTGGTAAAATCCACAAAAGTAGCTTGAGTCTATATCTCATTGTTGCAAAACAGAATTGAGAGCTTGGTTCCATCCTTAAGTCTTCCTTAAGAAAGGATTGTGCCACTCCCCAGCAGAGCTCCTAGCCCAGACAGAAAACAAGATACAGTCTCCAGCTAAGGAGGGACAAGTGATTGTTATCCTCAAGTAAGAAGTTCAAAATAGGGATGCAGCGAAGGGGTTTGATTTTACAAATCTTCCTCACATTTTATCCTCTCCAAACAACTGATATCCCTTTTTCTGAAGCGTGGAGCCTTAAAACATACTGGTGAGACTTTATAATGAATGAAAGACTAATTCACAGAGCTAGCTTTGATGTATGAACAAATAATCACCACTTGCCTTCTTTTCCAGGAGAGAACTGAAAAAAGGTGGATGGAGAAAGTCCTTTGTGAAGCCACAGTTACCCAGGAGACACCAGTAAAACACACAAAGTATTTGGACATGACCTGATTACAAGCACATTGACTATGAAGAAGACTTATGGCTTGCTTTTTTCATAAGTAGCCAAGAGGAAAAGTCACCTTCCCTCACTTTATCTCCTTTATTTGAAAACTAAAATCCCAGGTAGTCAGAATTGTACCACACAAAGAAAACACTCATCTGTATCCTTTAAGATTTCTGTATCGTATTATCTCAGGTCAGCTTAAGGTTTGTAACACGATATTGGGGTTTATTGTACATGTACCCATTAGTACATCAGTTGAGTGTTAAAGCTTGTATGCTTTGTGCAGCGATATTTTTTCTAATAAGCACATTCCTGGTGTGAGATGGGATGTGTCTAATCCACAGCAAAGCTGATTGAGAGACAATGGGCTCCAGCCAGCTCAGCTCTGTTTCAAGGAAAGAGGACAATAAGTACGTTTGACATTTATAAGAATCTAATTTCCTCATGCTTTAAAAATGGAGCTCATTACCCTCCGGACCGGTGCCTTCCACCAATTACTGTAACTGATGTGCGGGGATTTTTCCTTCTCTATATTAGTATTTGATGCACTCTAAACGGAGGCTGCTTCCTGAATTATTTACTGATCTTCTGTGCGCTAACCATGTTATGGGATTTACGTTATTGACAGTAAGAAGGAAATTATCTTTTCAAAGGACAGTGGAAACAGGGAAATGATTTCGCAAGCCACAGGCTCACCCCTGCTCGGAGCAGGGCGGCTTTTCCCCGGGGTGCCAGGGCCGGGCAGGGGGCCGTGGGCCAGGCGCCAGCAAGGCTCCCAAACGCCCCATGGGCAGGGGCACAGCTGGGGCTCAGCAGAAGTTGTGGATGGTACCAAATCAGGCATCTCCTAATGACTGCAATTATCCATCCACCTTCTCCTCTGAGCACTCGCTGAAAGGGGAAAGATGTCTGCAAACCTGTTTAGAATGACAGGATGCAGAGAGATTCACAGTGCAGAAGACCATCCAGTGAGGTGGAGATTAAATGAGGTTTCTAAAGCAGCCGAGCTCAGCTCTAAGTGCAAATGGCTCAGTTCTCTGGAGACCGACCACAGCCCTAGCAAAAAGGACTCCCAGCCCAAGACACACTACTGCACTGTCTACTGCAATGTTCCATCCACCAGTTTCTCTGGTGTAGTAAATCACAACCATTGGGTTTCAATCTCCATTTCATTGTGTTTTAAACTGTCATTTATAGCTGTGCAAAGCAAATGTCAGACTTAATATATGCAGAAGTTAGACTATGATATCTCTGAGGTGGCTATTTCTGGAGCCATTAGCTCTGAGTTCACAAAGTACCACTGTCAATATATAATGCATTTTTCAGCAAGGGTCTGGGTGAAGGCTATAAATAGAGGTGGACAAACCCAGGGCCAGAAAAGGGTAGACTTCAGTTTTTCAAAACCAGATACCAGTGTTGGTCATGATCCAGGTTCTTGCCTGTCTGAATCTGCTATGTGTGGAGATGAGGAAACTCTGTCTCCTCTTGACAATAAGCATTGCCCTTCTGGGCTTGCAGAGGCTTCAAAGAAAATAAAGCAGCACTGTAAGAGTTTTGAGGGTTTTGAGAAGAAAAACCCATTACTGGTGGTTTTCTTGCTTTTAGTATGTCAGATATACACCCTTGTGTGTATTGATCTCAGAACTTTGTGGAATGTGGATTGTAACAGAGTTTGACTCCTGCTCTCAGTGTCAATATCAAAAAGGTCCCCGGCTCTTAGAGGTCAGAAAGGAAGAACAAGATGCTCCAGCACGGCTATTTGATGCAGATCAAACTTTAAGAACACGTTAAGAGCAAGACAAGTAAGGTCAGCTTTGTCCCACAAACAGCTGCCAGCACAGTCTGGTAAGAATGTCCTGTACCTGCCATTCCCACCCCCGCCAGCTGACAGACCAGTTTGCTTTGGCAATCTATCCCCCTTTCCACCCACTCGGGCCCTTTGTGTCCATCCCACTGCCTCTTTCAGGAACGAGAGAGGAGGTGAAGACCAGCAGCAGCCTGGTCCCAGAGCAGATTGCCAGCTGCTGGGCAGGACACGTCTGGATGGTGCAGGTGGATGCGCTTCTCCCAAGGCACCCAGACAAGTCGCATCCACACCGCTCGGTTCAGAGTGACCCAAGCACAATTTCATCAAACTACGCTGTGCACCACACAAAACACAGCGTTACACCAGAACACGCAGAAAACCCTTTTTGGGGGTTTCAGTTGATCCTACCCTGCTGGTCTCTGCTGACACAGAGCTCCAGGCCAGGTCCTTACACAAAGAGTGGGGTTAGTTGTGCCGTAGCATCTGCCAGACTTGTGGTGCCTCAGTGGCTGTGCTGTGTACCCAGCAGCAAGCAGCCAGCGCCAGTCTCAGCTGGCAGATGCGGTGCTCCTTCCAGCTGCTCAGCCAGACCTGCCACCCAGCCTGCATGCAGCATGGCTTATCCTCAAGCATTTTTCATTAAATGAGGCCACAGAAGGGCCAAGAAGGAAGACTGCAATATTCCCAAGCCATGTCCTCAAGGAGAAGATAACTTGTTAGTTGCTCCTGCTACACAGATCACACACTAACACTTTCAGGTTGCAGCTCTGAGACAGTTTTGCCATTACCCAAAGCTTGCACCAAGCCAGCACAGCTTTTGGCCGTTTGGGCAGTTTATGAACCATGCAGTTCAGAGAGGGCCACACAATTACTCCATTCGTTATTGTACACACACTTCTAATTATGGATCCAAACCCACTTACTGCCTGACTACTGAAATAGTCACAAACTGTGTGTGTAGAGCTGATGAACCTGGTGCCAAATGGCCATTGCCCCTAGAGAGCGACCCGAGGTCAGGGTGAGTACAGCATCACTAGGGATTGATGGGGAAGGGGAAACATGGAAAGAGCTGGACCAGGGGCAGCACAAAGAGGGACTGGCACACGGAGGAGGATCAGAAGGTGGCAGGTGGCCTCTGGGGCTTCTTGTCCCAGAAAAGCTTCTCAGCCATGCAGGAGGGAAGCTCCAGCCATGCAGGTCTTGAGGGGTCAAGCAGCAACCTTCTCCTCCAGGTTCACACAGTTAAAACCACAATTATTCTGGCTATCCTGGAACATATTTTGCTTTAATAGCTAAGCAGAACCAAAGCACAAGAGAACAGCTCTGTGCAGCTCACCAGCAGTAAACCATGCTTGGGTTCCCCTTTCCTCTCAGCCACCACTTCACCTTTACAATGCAGGGACACTATTTCCCCACAGAACAGAAGCCAGCAACCTGCTCGCTTGCTGCAAAAAGTTGGGCTGAAATTTCAGCCCACAGCAAGTGGAAATAATTTCCACTGGCTATAAAAAAATTCACAGGGGGGGAAAAAAAAAGCATGCTTAAAAAGATGGAGATTTAAAGTCACCAGAATAAAAGGCTCACTAAGATCCACTAAGCATAAAATCAGGTTAGTGGAAAAGTTTAAGCCGCATGAATGCATTGTTACAGAAAAACAGTGACGATTTTGCCAGATAAAGACGATGACATGAAATTTAAGTCTTACACAGGCATGCTGAGAAAGTAACGTTCTCAATACTTTCTGCTTACAATTACAAAATGATCAATTGTTAAGTGTTGGACAGAGAAATATATTCCATTCTGCCTGGACATGCACAGCGGGCCAAGAATGCACCTGGATAAGCCAAGCATTCATTATCTCCCAGACACTCAATATCCCATAATACCCCCAGCGGCTGCCAGCTCCTTGTCCACCCTTGACCACACGCCATGTGCCCCATTTCACAGCTGAAAAGTATTTAAAATTCATGAAGCCTGTTGAAAGCTCAACTGTCACATTCTGCTCATTCCACAGGGTATGGGAAAACCGCGCAGAAGGGACATTTCAACCAGGGCTATTATGGCTCTTGAATAACCAATATTCCATTAAATTGCTAATAAACCCACTTGAAGATAAGTTGATCACAATCGAACCAGACAGTAGCATTCCTTTCCTTTAACACCAAGTTGTCAGGTTTCACTCTGTACTGTACTCCTGTTTCTGTGCCGTTTGTTCATGCCTTGACACAGAGCATTCAAGATACTCACTTTGTCCCCAGTAATCTAAATGCCCTATTCTAAAGAGGCTGAAAGATCTTTGGCAAGGATAATACTCTGCTTATTTTAAGGTAGGGAACTCTTTTCAAAGGAAAATCTACACTAAAGACATGAAAAATAATTACACCTCAACAGTGATATTTGGGGTTTTGTAAATTCTTGAACAGGGTGCTCACAATTTGCACATAGTGGTAAACGGTATGAGTTCCTCCCAGCTTCCCTAGCGCCTAATCAATCTTCCTCTGGTCTGAAAATTCATTTGAGTTTGCAGCTCAGCAATTAATCTCCTCCCTCCACCAATTAGTTATATCAGCCATACTAAATATAAAAAACTTCTGCAAAAATCTTCAAGAGAGTTTGTTTTGCATCAATATGGATTTTGTTAGATTCCTTGCAGTTAATGGTCAAGTTGCTGGCATGCCTGCTTTTGCCTTCCGATCTTGCTGCGTGCACGTCATTGTGCCAAGAGGACTCTTAATTTCCTAATTTCTAACATTGAAAAGCATGTGAGTCTCCTTCTCAGAAAGGGATTTAGAAGCTCTGATTTTATATTAACTAACCTGATACTGCTGAAAAGCAGCTCCCACCCAGCTCCATCCCAGCAGTGAACCATCATCCCACCCCACTCTGAACTCTTCCCATCACCTCTCTAAGGCATATGGGAACCAACCTACAGATTTCAGCTGCACAAATGCCTGAGGATCATCATCAGGAAGATTTGGTCCCATCCAGTCAGCCATAGAGGAGACCCAGTCACCACCAGGTCCCCCATTGCCACATACCAAGGACAGGCAGGGAGAAGAAGTAATTGCTCCAGCGGGCGCCAGCCCAGAACCCCCCGGAGCCAGCCCAGCTCAAGGAGCAACAACCATCGTCACAGGAAAAGAGAACATTTTTCTTCACATTGAATTCACTCAATAACTGGCCTTTTGCTGAGGAGCATCCGGTTGCTCCCATGTTATTTTATAACAAGGGCCCCACGGGCAGAGGTTATACTAACCCAGCATTTTTTCTCCTCTAATAATAGGTTTCATTCATGCTTGCAGAGAAGTTGATTTGTCTGTCTTATTTTAGCTATGCTAACACATCCTGCAAGAGTGCCCTGAAGTGTCTAGACATATATAACAACAATAATGGCAGAAAGTATAAATTCTGACCATTTTCTGTCCTCTAACTAGTTCCAGCATAATTTCCACTGCTGGGTAAGAAAAGTGTCATCTCAGTAGTATTATGGAAGTTTGTTGGTATACATGAAATGGGATTAAAATCCTTGAAAACACACTAACAGTTTTAAGTAGTCAAAAATACATCTCAATACAAATAAGCAAAGTGGGAGTCATCTATTGAACAAACTGGCCATCACAGTGCTAGGTGGGACATTTCAGCCTGAAAATACCCTTCAGCAGCCTAATACTATACTGACAAGTTCTAACAAATTCTTAAGCTTTGAAGAAAAAGATGCAGTAATATGAGCAATATATGCAGTTATTCATCTTTGGATGAGTTCCTTAAACTCAAACTGACAAATGTGAAGAAAGCACCAGCTTTGCAAGTCCTGCTTCTGCACCGGCTTCCCATTTGAGGCTTACAGTCATAAGGGGGAAATGATAATAAAGCAGCAAGCACAAAAACACGAAGAACACGAGCAAGATACAGTAGCTGGTGCAGTCTCTCTATAATCACACCTTTTAAGAGGCAGAAACTTTTGTGCATGTAGCGCCCTGCAAGCTCACCAAGTGTTGGGGCAGCTGCCCACAGCGCCGGGCTGAGAAGAGCCTCTGTCCCCCCAGACGCTCTCTGCACACCCTGCACATGCAGAGAGGGACGATGCTGCCTCTCGGGCTGCTTTGCCAGGACATCCCTCGCCCTCCCGCGCCTCTAGTGACAGAAGGATTACAGTACAAGCTCTCTTCTTGCCTTTTGTAGTTTTAAGGCATGAAACTTACAGGCAATATTTCATTTAAAAGAATTGATAACTGTAGGCAGACTACCTTCATTGTAATGTAGGTCACATTATCATGATCCTCACAAAACACGGTTCCTACTTTTAAACCAGCCTGCTCATTCCCTGCCTCCTCTCACTGATGTCTCTGGGGCTCTGGATGCTGTTGTTCAGTAAAGTCACAAGACCAGAGAGTTATAGAGCAGGAAGATTATGGTGATTAAACCTCCTGCATGATGGCATTGAGTTCTACTACTCAAGAGGAGACAACAGCCCACCAAGACACAGAACCATGGCCTTGGCCTGGAAGAAGGAGCACAGGAGCCTTCCCAAAGCTGCTTTAAAACCCCACTGTCAGAACTGCTGTCAAAGGCACTCATCCACCCTGAGATCGAGCATCAACTTCAGATATAGGTGATACATCACCAAAAGTCCTGAAAAAATGTTAATTTCTTGCTTATGCAAGACAATTAAATGCTTGGAAAAAGGAAATAGCCACCTGTCTTTCATACAGTGATGTTTCATGCAGAAAAAAAAACAGGGCACACATACAAACTCTGATCTATAAAGTCGTATCTATGCAACAAATATTAACGAGGTACAAGCCAAAGGAACTCCTTTAAGGCAAGTTGGTTAGTACTGCACTTCGCTATTGCATAAACATTTTCCACTGCACAGGCATAAAATACAAATGGAAGTAAACAAAGGGAAAGCAACATACTTATTTGTAATGCACAGGGACAGAGGGAAAAATGAAAAGCAAAATAACAGCTAAGTAAAAAGTAACTGTTCAAAGATTCTATTTAATTAAAGCCCTTCTAGTAGAAAGATGCTTTAGGTGTGAGACTCTGAACCCAATCACGCTCCTTCAATAAGATGCACGTTTTCAAACTGACCCTCTGCTTCGCTCAGCAACCCCACCCATGGGGCACGGCGCCGCAGATTCTTTGATATCTGATTACTTTGTCTTGCAAACAGTTTCTTTAGGAAGGGAAATATCTCTCTGCAGGCTTTTAAACACACCTTAGAAATTAGAGTTTCACTTAAGGTACTTTTCGATAAGAGCTGCTCTGAAGGAGGAGTAAATCCTGTAAGAACTCTTCCCCGTTGCACTGTACTGGGCTAATTGAATTTAATGACCTACATTTCCTAATTACACCTCCTGTATCTGAGGCAGCACGTGCCCGTGTTTCACTGCACCCAAGCCAGTGCCCTTCACAGAGCAGCAGCGATGCTCCCGGGGGGTTACATACCCAAGCACCCAAGCTCTGCCCTCCCGCCCGCCGCCAGCTCCATGTGCACGAGGCACCACTCTGGGGGACGTGGTGAAGCCGTGATCCTCCCAACAGGTCACACATTTGGGGTGATACCTGCCTGACAGAAGCCTGGCCCAAATCCACCATGACACAGAGCAAACAGCAGCAGCACGACTGACTGACACAAAGCAACAGCAGCCTGTTTCCAGACTCATGTGGGAATAGGGAGGATGGAAAAACAGCCGAGTCGATGATACAGCAGACTCTAGCATTACTTTATAGCCAGCCTAATGGCTTTTCCTTTCTCTGTGCACTACTACGTAACTTCACTGCCATACAGAAATAAAAGGAAACACTGAAATTTCTATTTTATAATGGAAACTATTACCTCACCAAATGCTATCAACACCATCAGAGGTGTAGAAGTAACCTGACAGCTTGTTACTGCAGCAATCCCAGACAAAGATGATGCCAGAGCCCAGGGTACCTGCAGAACCTCCTGCAAAAAAAAGGCAAGCCTTGGGCTGGAGTGGGGTTCATTTGTGGAAAAGTTAAATGAAAATTACTTAATGCGCTCCTGCCATTGAGGAGCTGAACTCTGAGTTCCCTGGGCAGCTGTTTTGGAGTTCGGCTGCTGGCAGCTCCTGCCCCACCAAGGAGAATGTCACTGCTGCACAGGGTGGCTGAGCCTCCCCGAGGACCCCAGTCCCAGCCAGGAAAGCTCCAGCCCTACCAAGAGGTCTCAGCTGTGAGTATGCCATGTCATCCAGCCTGGGAGGAAGGAAATGATGCCAGCACCATGTGGCAAGCATGAGTGAAACTGCCAGGAGCA
Organism: Streptopelia decaocto; assembly: GCF_964273445.1. Taxonomy (NCBI): domain Eukaryota; kingdom Metazoa; phylum Chordata; class Aves; order Columbiformes; family Columbidae; genus Streptopelia; species Streptopelia decaocto. Next base: position 26,827,247 of record NC_138659.1, on the reverse strand, counting down.
CCTGGCCCAAGAATGACTGCCCTTGACTGCAGCATCAAGCCCTTAGTGCCTCTCCTGCAGGCATCCTGGAAAAAATGAAGATGCCCTAAAACTTGCTAGTCACATAGCCCCACGTAAGGAAAACAGCTGAAGAGCTCCTCATTCACTCCTCATGATCACTGGATTACACTTCAAAAGACCACAGACAAGCATATACTGTACAGCAAGTGTTTTAGCTTCTTCAGTAGGAAGGGTTTTCTGCTGGCTGGTGTTAACTCCACACTGCACAAGATTACAGATCTGTGGGCCAAGCAATTAAGTGGAAAGCTGTGGAAAAAGTAACTGCTATATTCTTTGTAGATGTTATTGCTGTCTTTAAAAGTTGTGTCTACGTACTGCTGAATGCTTTTGATATTCTACACCTGGTAAGTGCTGAAGGGGAAAGGTAGAACATCTGCTTTCCTACCTGTTCTGGCCAGTGACGAAGTCATAACTGTAGCTACTCAACAGTAAAGAGAAGCTGCAGAAATGAATACAGTCTGCAAGAGCAGAGCAAAAGGAATATAATGTTGTGTTTGGCCTGTTCCACATTCATCTTCCAGTTCAGCAGAGTAACAGGTTGAACAGAGAATGACAGCAGGAAGCAAGTGTCCAGTGCACTGAAATACACCAAGTCTTTTCCATACCGACTCTGCTCCAAGAGAAGAAATACAGCATCTCCTTCAGGGACCACTCATTACAACAGCCAGAAAGATGATGCTCCTGCAAAACCTCATGCATGGTTAGCAGATATTAATTTATAAAGGTACAGTAATTTATTCAGAATACAAATAACAATCCATGCTCTTTCAGTTACAGATAAAATGGTGAAGCTAAAATGCACCAAACGAGTGAGAGATTTCATAGACAAAATGGATGTTCCTAATAACTGAAAGCAGGTACATAGTGAACACACAGAATTAAAAATTTTCAAAAGCCTTTTCACAAAGTCGAAAAAGTTGAGCCAAATCAGTAAGCAGCTAATTTGAATGCTAAAAATAAGTGATGCCCAGGAGCAGTTTTAAGAAAATGTGACTAAATATCCAGAAAGCCCGTACTCACATGTGAGAAAGAATGATGTAGTAGAATAAGGATCAAAAATAATGGATAAGTTAATTGGTGTAGAGGGGACAATAAATCAGATATAAAAGCCAAAACAATTATAACAAGTAAGTTTTAGTATGATATGTCAGAATTTAAGAGAACTTATAAAAGCAGAAGAACCTAGTGAAAATCTCTCGATAGCAGAATCAAAATTCACAGAGGCCTTTATATTTCTCCTTTGCTTATATTACAAACAACAGGAATAGAAACAGTGGTGGTGATTCATTACTACCTGGAAAGGGCAAAACTTTTAATATTCACTACGAAAAGGTAAAAGTACTAAACGAATATTTCTGCTCTGCATGAGGAAAAAGCCATTTAAATATGCAGATTTTATTACAGAGAGAAATTTTCATCCCAGCCCTAACAAGAAAGGACCTAAAGCAGAAGTTATTAAAAAGCAGCTCTAAAACAGCAAGTCCGGATGATTTCCACCTAAGGAAGAGTTCTGTAGTGCTCATAATCCTTCACAACCTAACAGGGATGCCAGAAAAATTTACAAAATGACTGACAAGCAAGTAATAAGGAATTGAACAATCCAATAATTAATACCAATCAGCATGCGCTTACAGAAAGTCAATCTTGTCCAGTATAATACAGCTTTGGATGAAAGTATAACCCCAGTCGACAGAAGTGATAGCACTGATGCACCAGGTTAAAATGTATACAAGTGGATACTGCTGCTGGTACTCAAATGTTTGCACATCTCAAGACCTGTTGCAAATGGAAATCATTGCAGAATAGATGTGTTTCAAGCAGAAACCCATCGGTTCGAGGTCACTCCAGTTTCACAGAAAGAGCCTGAGAGCACATGGTTACCACTGCTCAGCAGCCAGGGGTTAAACCCTGAGCACAGCAGGTCACGGGCAGGGAGGGTGGCACAAGAGGTATAAGCAACCAACATGCACGGCCACATGGCCACCACAAAGGCTGCATGGTGACATGAGGACCTCAAGCCACAGCCAGAGGATGGGCCACCTGTTTAGTTTTGTAAACAGACCCATCACAAAAGATCGTCTGCATGCGAGCTGTAATCACAATCCCGCAACTGAAGAGACCTTTGGATGGATAACCAGGGGAACTCCATGTAGGGCTGAGAGATCCAGTATGCCGGCATGCACCATTGCCACAGCTGTGCTCCAGTACCACATCCACCACACAGAGAACATCCAACGGTCAGGAAGGTTTCGAAGAGGAGCCATCAGGAGGAAGGCATCATTTCCTAAACCTCAATCAAAGCAGCATTAATGGAGCTCAGTCTGTTTCACTGATCAAAGAGGATTATAAAGACCTTCAATCATGTCTTCAAAGACCTATGCAAGGAATAGTAACTCAGTAACAGGCTCTGAAAAGATACAGCACATAGAAGCTGAATTCAAACCAGGAACCATGGTTGATGCAGGAATAATGTTTATTTTTATAAGGAAGATAATTTATCATTTAGATGACTTAGCAAGGATTGTGTTAAACTCTTTCCCTTCTTTGCAGCCCCAGCGGAGGGCACCCATGGCTCGCAGTGAGCAGCCCACCCCAATGTGGACAGCATGGGTCTGGGAGAAGATGAGGGGTAAAAGGCTGAAGCCAAGAGCCTAGTGCTAGTCCAGGCACCATGAACCACTGACGGACAAACCGCAACTTCATGACTTTTCTTCCTTGTTCAGTGAAGATGATGATACAGAGCCCAATGAGAAACTAAGGCACTTTCAGACAGTGGCTAATGCCAGTGCACATGATGTAATTTTAGGAACAGATGAGTCTGAAAAATCTTGACTAAAGAACTTCTATCTTTTACTTTATTTTTTTTTACTTGCTGCCCACATCCCCACATAGGCAGGAGTATGCTCACAGAAACAGATGACGTACTCGGTTTACTGTCGACAAACAGATCAATTTTCTCCTTGTGGTAGTAAAAGGTCTCCCTGGAAAAGCCTGTGGCTATTTAGCACAGAGAAGGTGGTTAAAGATACCTTACAGTGCCACTTACTCGCCACTTCTGCTGGTGTACTTAGCAAACAGGAACATTAAACAGCACGATCTTGAATGAAAGCACACAGCATCTGCGATCCATATTGCAGCACATCCAAGCGATGGGATAACTGGGGAGGAGCAGCGTGAGCAGCAGAGTTCACTTGGGAGGGGGTGGAGGGCAAAGCAGCTTGGGAAACACTGACGTATTGTCTTTCCATTACTAAAAATTACACTTTGTGAAATAGCATTAGATCATTTTAAGAGGTTTATATAAGGACACTGAAAAACAAGCCCTTTTGCAAATTCTATTTTTTTAATGTCTCCCTCCCCTTTCTCTTTCCACTATGCATCAGGTTGTGAAAACCCAACATGCAATAAGTCTAGTGTTCCCAGACAGAGGAGACCAACATCAGCCCAAGTTAAATCCTCCAGCTGTTCCCAGCTCCTTCTTTTCTCTCCATCAGACAGGCTCATAACAGTGCCTTAATTACTTGTTTAGGAAGGATGTGACATGTTCCAATTTAATACATTTAGCCCTTCTTAGAGCAAATGTAGAATTAAGCCTCAGTATGCACTTGACAGATCTCTTAGCAACTAGAGTGCAATCAGCCAACAATGGATGATTCACAGTTTTAGCAAGAGTGTGCAGAACTGCCTGCCAAAAGTCTGAATAAACTCACATTGCTAGACACTATGGTAAAATGTACCCTGATCTCTTTTAAACTATTATATCATAGAGGAAAGTTAAACTGCATGCATTCCAGCAGCTTGCCTGAGTCTGGAAATACAATTGAACTGCAGCATCTCAATTTTATGATAACCGAGACTGTTTAGTGGTTATTTTCACTTAACTAGCATAATGGTACCTTTCAAGGGAAACTGCTAAAATCCATCAGTTTGTGTAAATAAGGGATGGCTTCTTCCGTTTCCGTTGCTCTGAAATGGAAGCATCTGGAGGACACTAATGGGGGTGGTCTATCCAGAGTCACATCAATTAAAAGATGGGCTTAATCTCACGCCTACTGCTACAGGGCCCACTGGCATTTAAAATATTTAAACATCTCTGTGCAATCCGTGAGTCAGAGAGGAAGAGCAGGAAGCAGCACCAGAGTGCAAATATCCATCCTGACACATTGCTATATTCACTTTATCGCCCTCCAAAGACCAGTTGAGGACCAGGCTGCCACAAAAGAGACAAGATTATTTGTATTTCTACAGCCAAATTTCTGTTTTCATTGACCAGTTTTTCTCTAAATTTCAGCTTTTACTTTAGAAGAGTTTGCTCTATGCTCTCCCTGTGGAAATCTTCCTACACAAAACCAGACTGGAGTAAATCCTTTATGAAATACTATTTAAAAAATAAACAAAACCAGAAAAGCACTGCTGATATTAGTCCCACACAGCGAGGGCACCAAGTGACAGCGGATAAGTCACAGACCCTTCTCTTTTGGTTAAGACCATGAATCATGACCAGAGCTTTTCCTGTGGCACACTGGACACCAGAGTGAAACCCCTCTGGAGTAAGAGGGTCTGGTCCCAGGATACAGGGACAGCACTCCCCCAGCATCCTAGCCTATTCATGTCATTACTGTGAAGAGTCTTTGGATCTCTGGCACAGACTTCAGCTCCAGGGGTCTGAAGAGGTTTTCACTCTGTTTTATGGTGATTTATCCATTGCACCTGCTCATATCTCTATTTTTTGACTCTGTTTTTCATCATCCCTTCCCTAAGACATCAATATTCAAAGCAGAAGACAGCTGACACTGTTGTCCTTTCTACCTCAACTGCCTCAAGCTGCCACTTGTTTGGTACTGAACTGAATGAAGCCTTATTTAAAAATACAGACATCTTAGCCACCTTTCTTTGTCATCTTCTCAGTAGGTCTTGTCCTCAAGGTGGGGGACAACTCAGTGGCACTTGGTGAGAGACCCACCCTGAGCTCCATGCAAGTGCTCTGACCCCACACCGCTCACAGGAAAGAACACCCTAGTCCTTACAGACCAGGCTCAGACCCAAGGCAATGGAAAGCTGCAGCATGCTAACCCTATTTGCCATTAACCCTGTGCATTTGTCATAAGCCTGTACCCCCATGCTGCCCCAACCACCAGCAGCCTGGGGATCCCACCCACTGCAGGCAGAAGCCTCTTGTGCTCCAGCAACCTCCAGCAGCCCTTTTCCAGGTAAAGCAGATGGGCTTGGCTAAATAAGTAGCTTTCTTTGGCATGGAAGAGCAGGGCACCTGAGTTGCCTCCAAAAAGGGGGTTGTGGTCAGGGAAAGGAATTTGAGCACGTTGAGCTCCACGCTGTCTTTAATACTAGGATAGTCACAGGTTTCTGCTTGCATGGGCTGATGACCCTTCAAAGCAAAACAAAGGCAGCAGGGGAGGTACAGCAAGTGTCAGGAAGACACAAACACAAAAATACCATAGCTGAGAGTTTCTGTAAAGACACAAAGATTAGGCAGGTAAAGAGAGAAGCAGGTACAAAGCAAAATGTGCTTATACATGTATTGCTTTCATAAAGAGAAGCTTCCCATTGACATCACTATCAATAGACAAACCAGAGCTTAGGAAATTTTTCCATCTATTTCCATAAGGATTAGATCAAAGGGCTGAAAAGAATGTGAGCAGCGGGGCTGCAAGGAGCTGGGGCACAGACGCCTTGGTCGGGGACGGAGCCACAGGCAGGAGGGGGATCCGGCATTTGACTTCAATCAAGCAGCAACATGTACCACCAGCATCATCACATACCACCAGCTAAAAAAAAGCACTGTTATATCTCGAAACAAAATACACCGGGGACTGATTTTGCCTCCGCTCCAAGCAGGCTATCCCGTGCCTGGATGAAGGCAGATGGGATGTCACTTTTTCCATCCCTGGGTTGCTCTGCTGCTGCTCTTTTGGGAGCTCTGCTACCTCCCCAGCATGCGTGCAGTGGTATTTCTGCTTTGCGGAACTCGATGTTACTCGATGGCTGACGTGAATCCCCACGCTGTACAAGGCAGCGGAGCAGAACTCCCTCACTCCCTGTTTTACCCTATAAGGGCATTTGATGATGGTGCTGCAAAGCTGCGCCTTTGCACAGATTTTTTGCAGCTGCTGCAGCATGGCAAGGCCAAACCCAAGTTTGGATTCTTGTGTGTTGTGATAATCAGCTGGGGTTCAGAAAATCCTCCAAAAAAATCTGATGTTCTGGCAACTTAACAAGGCTTCTGAAAAAATAACAGTTTAACATCTGGAACAAAAATACTCTGAGGAAGTCCAAGACCAACACAGTACAGAACATTTTCCCCCCAAAACTGTTACTGTACAGCACTTCCTTGTCCCCAGCTCAATGAAAATGGAACATTTGCATCAAGATGCTGAAACATTTTATTGGAAGTCATCCAGGAAGGTAGAAAGATAAAGGGCTATTCATACACTTGAACATTTTTTAAAATTTTTCTAGGTTTTGTTTATTTTTATTCCTGTCCCATGAATTTCCTCAGTCTTTTAATGCATCTTAATCTTCATCAATATTTAGCTCTGCAGGAGAAGTACTGCACACTTTGTTTTCCCATTTAACTTGAGAGTAGAGGGGGGGAAAAAAATCTACAGGAAGAAAAACAGTTTTAAAGGAAATTATTTTTCCTTTTTCCACAAGATGTCCTGGAATAGAGTCCGGGAGAAAGACTAAAAAGAAAGGTGGGCAACGAGAACACCATGCTATTTCAGAGAGTTACCTAGGGTCATCATTTAGGACACTTCTTCCTGCCTCTAGGTCCCAGTTTAAGACCTGCACAAGACCGAACGTATTTCTCAGTGCTGGACTTAATTCTCAGCAGACATTACCACATAAGAGCAGGTTCCTGCAGTATCATTCACTATGAACAGGTAACTTCACATATAATTACATACACTGTGTATATATATGCACATCTACACTACATATGAGAACATTTTAGCTGGGGATGGGGATGCTTAGTGAACCTCTGCAAGCTAAGGGAGATCTCTCAATTTTCAGTATTTCCTGCAATAGCAATTTCCCATTGCACACTGTTGTCTGTAAGAAACTGCCTAGCACAGAGCAGAACTGATGTAACCCTGTGCTAGCAGAGATGCTCCACAAGACACTACCTGGCTCATTGTATCACACTAGAGCCTCCAACAGAATACCATTATTTTTGTGCTTCCTTTGTCTCTTACCAAAATCTGTAAGTTCAGATCATGTCCTGCGAGGTCTCAGGTAACTAATTTTCCACCTGCCTGCTCTGCCAGGGAGCAGCACCCAAAGCAGCACATGTGCCCAGGAAATCAGTGGTCTCCATGCATATCTCAGTTAAAATGGACAGAGGGTTAAGCTTTCCAACATGGTATTTCCAGTGTTGGCTATGAAATGCTGCATGGATTTTGCTTGGAAAAAATAAAAAAGAGTTGCTGTGTTTGGACAAGCTCATTCTCTGCCTTCTATCACAGTTACCAGGGCTCATGCTACAGCAAATTAGACCCCAAACACCAGCTACCGCAGCATAAAAACAGCATGGAGCTCCCTGTACACTGTGGAAATACTGAGAAGAGAGGAGCTCTGACAGAGCCACCTGCAGAAGGCTCAGACTGCAGAACCAAGATGCAGTAATTGCATCTCTCCATTCCTGCTTGCAGTTGAAATCTAGTCACATCAACAGACACTTGGCATGTAAACAACAGCTTCCAAGTGCCCTTACAGAAATTAATGAGTCCTTCCCACACCTCTGCAGCTCAGGAGGTTCATTATCTGCTGTGGATGGACAGAAGACAGTGCATCTCCACCCAGCTGCCTCAGCCAAGGGAAGCTACAGGTGCTCCCAGGAGCTCCTTTGGGAGCAGGGGAGCTCCTGGCTCCCCATCAGGGCTGTGCCACCCCTGGGGTCCTGGCACACAGCATGGCAGTGCCAGGGCACAGCTCCCTGCTGACCCCACTCTGCTTGAGCCGAGCTGGTGAGGGGGAGCCTGGCCACCAACCAGCAGCTGCAGTGGGTAAAGAACCAAAATGCCTTCAAAGGCCAAGGAACTGAGCGAGCGAGGGCCACAAAACTCACACTGGAAAAGAACCTGCAACCAATACTTTGTTGCTCTGAATATGGGAAACCCTACCCAACTAAGCAAAAATCAAACCTCAACACACAAGAACTGGGACCAGAAAAAAATAAGTGTTGGTTTTCAGTAGGCTCCTTGCTCAACAGCAGGTCTGACCAGTGATGCGAGGCTTTCTGATGGTTTATTTGTTCATTTACGATTTTCCCTCTGCAATTGGAGCAAACAAGATCAACAGGCACTTCAGAAAGAGTACAAGCAAGCTTTTTAAATGCAGCCTGGAATTTTTTCCAGGCTCATGAGATTTGTACCGAAATACCTCCTCCACATAAGTTATTCCTCTTCTCAAACAAAAATTTGAAACACAAATATGACACAAAATCTCTCATTCCAAGAAAACAAAACAAACACAAACAAACCAAAACCCAACACACAGCTTATTAGTCCCACCTTGAAGCAGAAGTTCAATCTACAGCTTAATAGCGAGTGTGGATGCTCCAGTGACAACGTCGCGCCACTTGGGGGAAATCACAGAAACACTTCTCCATCCAGCGCAGAGCCCACCAACACCAAGGACCCTGGCACAAAAGGTTTTCCGTGGGTCTTTGCAAGTGTTTGTTACTGAACGGCTACTTGAGAAACCACTCTTCCCCCCATACACAAACACACAGTTGTGGTACATGGACAAAACCGAAGCCAAGCAGTGGGGTATGACCAGTGCTCCTGTCTCAAACGCACTGCATCATGTTATGGATTTCCATTCTCTGTCTTCTGTGTTGCTGTTTCTTCATTCTCTAATGAGACCCATATAACTGCAAACCATACCAGCTTTGCAAAAGGTCGCAAGCATCCACCCTCTATCTTTTGTTCTGTCTACACTAAACCTTCTTATTGGGCAGCAGAGGACAGCGAGAGGTCCATCCTCCTACCCACAGGCAGGATAAGTGCATCCCACAGATGCACACCTGCCTGCTCTCCAGGACTGGAAAGTCCCCAGATACCCACACAACCCATTGCAACACTTCACTATCCCTCCCATTTTCCCATAGTATGGAACCTGTATCTTGCTCACTGCAGTTTAATCCCACAACGTTTTACCCTATTTGCTATAGTTAATCCCTCCCTTTCAGCAGCTGGCTGCCCAGGGGACACTTCAGTATTTTTTACTGTTACGCTATACAGAATGTACTGAATCTTTAATTAAATAGGTTTTGATGAAGAAAGTAATTCAAATTAAGCTTCATCAGCAAGACAAAACCCAAGCTGTCTTTCCTATAGGATATAATGAAGTACAGTTTAAAATACCTGGAATCCAATTTTAGCACTGCAGAACAACAGTGCACAAAACCAGCAGTTGTTAGGTAAGCAGGGAATGGCTGAAAGAAGAAATATCTCCAAGATCTTAAACAAGCAGGCATGTTTTAAGCCATGCAGGTTTTATGGCAAATACTTCATACACTAGGCAGTTCTAACAATCTAGCAGGCTTAATGCAACCAGTAGCAAAAGTGCAACTGGTTTCACAGGGGTTGGTTGCCATTTGCACATTCAATGTATTATAGGAAAATGGTGCGAGCACCCTGGAAAAGGCACCTCTGGAAAGCTTAATGTAGCTCCATGGAATGGAGTAAATAAAGCACATATCGTCAGCACATCCCCAACGTGCTTCTCATCTCTATAGGATGAAAGCAACACTGGGAGCTTCTCTCATTTAATCTGCACAAGAGGATTCATGTGCTCAGTGCTGAATGACTCTTCACATTGACTTCAGTTGGAATAGGCTACCCTGAATTTCAGAAGGAAAAAAGCACTAACAGAAAGTTAATGAGGTACAAACCAGGTTATGAATGGACCAAAGAAAAAATTCTCCTAAAGCTATTTCCTGCCCTGCTGTGATTGAATACATGCCTTTTAAGGCCTCACCTTATGCCCTCTCCTTTCTTTAGGCAATGCTTTATTGTACCCCAAAACTCTCCACTTTTTTTAATCAGTTTCCATTATGTCCTTTCCCTTTAAAGTTTCCCACTGTTACAGCTCCACCAGGAGCAATAATGCTGAAAACAGCAGCAGAGACTGGCTACAGCCTTTTAAATAGTCTTGAAATGAAGCCAAGGTGGAATAATCCTGGACAGGGGAGTTAAAGCACCAGGGCTCTTGCTGCAGCGCCTGCACCCCTGCTCCTGCCAAGGCAGCTCTGCACAGGACAACATGGAAAGTTTCAGAGCAGAGTCTAGCCTAGGGTAAGAAAAAACTCCTGACCTGCAAGTTTTTAAAAGGATGTTATGAACCAGGAGGCTGGATTGGGCCCCCTTCAAACAAGATGCAGACCAGCTCTGGCAGAGGAGTATGAGTACAGTGAGTTTTCCCTATTTCTTCCTCCACTAGAAGAAGGAGGGTGCTGCAAGTTTGCTTCACGTGCTCACCCCGTGCTGTTTTGTGCAAAACAGAAAAACACCACCCCCATGCACACATACTCTGCTATCACTTCTAACAAGCCATTTTACCCACCTTCAAGTATTTTACTCTTAAGCACATTCCCACCTCACCAGCTCACACTCAGGACAAGCAAGTGGCAAGGCTTGGAGCTGGCTGGCAATCTCATGAGACAGGCTCTCACAAGAATTTCCTGCTTCTGGTTCGGCCAGACATACTGCAACAGCAGACACTCTCGCAGTATTTTGGCACCTCCACTCCTTGCTCAGGCCAAGACCCAGGAATGCAAGTGAAAAAAACACTTTTTAATTTTTAGAATTTCAAAATAACTCTGCTCTTCGCTCTGCTGCTGTGGGTGTCTGGTTGGCTTCCACACTACAAGACTGCTTCCACCGGGATTAACTGAATTTGGAAACTACAGTGCTGAAGGTATCACCAAAAAATCCACTTCCCAGAAAACAGCTTGGTAAGACACCATCACAGTAGGGTGTCAGTGCAATGTACTCCAGAGAAGCAAGTGTTATGGAAAGAACAAATAACTGACCCCCCAAGCACACCCAGTTCAGTTTTCCACAAGTCCTGAGACAAATTCCAGCAAGCATTTCTATCAAGGTGACGTAGCTGCTGAAAACTCTTCATAGATGTCTCAGGCAAGAATGAGAGATCTTTTGTGCATCTTCCTAAAGTGCAACTCGTGATGGACTAAGGAAGCCAGTTTCCATGTCTCTTCTATGTAACTACCATGCAAGTCTGCACTACCCCTGGACAAGGCCACTTCCCAGTGTGAGTAATGTCTCACAGTAAATACTTCAGATACTTGTAGGCTGCTACAGCTCACACCTGCACTTCAGCGAGCATCTGCCTGAGCATCGCTGCTGGGTCAATACAGTTCCCACTGACAGATCAGCTTGGCAAAAGCCTTGCTGGAAATTCAGAATTTGGGCCACATCCAGACACACTCATATAAATCCCCTCTCCTCATGCCAGTTCTCACCTCATAGCAGTGCCTGAATACATGCCCATGCTGCTGGCATGAATTAAGGACCATGCTGGACACTGTGGAGGCTCCTGGCTCCTTTCAAGAGGGATGATCATCAGATCTTTTTCCAGTTGTTCACTGGAAATGCAGCTTCCTACAGCCTGTGCTGATACAAGCAGCAGTCATAGCTTAAGGTACTCTCAAACACACCTTACCCACCTCCTGCATGCAATGGCAGGCTCCTCCGCCTCACGCTTAGCTTTCTTGTGGCACCAAAAGCAGGGGATGTAGGGGCAAGGACACCTTTTGTGAAAAATAAAAACCTCACTCCTATCATATAGCAGCTCAAATTTTAAGGATGAGTTTAGAAACTGAAGCCCAAATTTCTCCATATAAGTACCTATAGCTGGGTTGAGCTCCTAAATCATGTGCAGGCTCAGGAGGAAAGAGCCTGCCTTTCAGACACCACACCTGTACTTCCCATTCCAGGCTTTGGCCAGGGGTCAGAGGACACATACTGTGGTGCAAGCAGTTATTCAGGCATGTTAAAATACTTTAAAAGATTCTGTTGCTGATCTCATCTACAGAAGTTGTCACCTACACCGGTGTCTGTGCGGGGCTGGTGGTAACATCTTGTACCAGACAGGGTACATGTGACAATGAAGACTGGTGTTGACAGCAGCCACCTCCTCATCCTCAGCTCCTCTGGAGCACCTTCCCAAAAAACTAAATGAGCACATCTATTTTCTACTAGGTATGAAGCGGCAAACCTACAGAAAATCTCAATAGTAGAGCAGTCAACACATATGGGAGGCATGTGACATGCTTTATGCATCCACAGTGAAGTGACAGCTTTCTCAGCCCTGGAGAAGCATGCAGAAAGCAAGGCACAAAGATTAAGCATTCTTTGAAGATCCATGCTCCACATGGATTTAGCTTGTTCTTAAAACTCATTGCAGGATATATTTAATATTGCTATATGCTGTATTTAGTGTTACTATGCATGCAAATTCTATTGTGCTATTAACCACACACTTTCACGGGCACCACAGTACAGTCTGAAATCTCCTTGTCAATATTTAAGGCTAAGAAGCACTTTAAAGCTAAAGCTATATCATCTTGACAAATGTTACATTATGTCAGACTTTCCAGTATTGAGAAACATGATCATGAGATCAGCTCAGAGAGATGGTAAGTAAGCAGACACAGGGCAGGAAAGAGTTTAAGTGCTTTAAGCTAAGACGACTGATTACAGGTTCTGAGTTAAGCACTGGCACCTTACGGAATCGAGCCCCAGCTACTTATAGACTTGCGTCACAGGCACAAGCCTTAACATTAAAAGAAGTCCATCTCCTTGAGACCTAATATAACATATGCACAGTAATTGCCTGTCTTTATCCTTTCACTCCTTCCTGGACTGAAACCATCAGCCCAATCTACATCCAGCTCTGCCACACTCCTCTCTGCTCCACATCCCACCAGCCTCAGAACAGGCAGCCAAAGCTTGCACTTCTCCCATGGACACCTCCAGGCTGTTTCCCATACTGGGTGCCTCCTGTCAGTACCAAGGTTGCAGTCTATTCCATGCGTTTAAATATTTAACATGACTGTCAATGTGTATTTTGTAAGGCTAATAAACTTTAAACGGGTTTTCAGTACTTTTCATACCACTCTCAAGACGTCCAGTTTGCTAACAGCACAGCACTTCGTGGCAGATGTAGGCATGCGGTGAATCTGCTCTCAGGAATGCAAAACAGGGTACTATTTTTAGACCTGGCCTCAGGATTTATATAAATCTGAATAAGACCCTACACACTGTTTTATTAGTAGCCCTTTGTTTACATTCCATCCTGGAGAAATACAAACCTGTTTCTTAAAAAGTATTACGAATGCTGCTGCACGTTGGAGGGCTGGCAGACATTTAGGAGCTCCTGTTAGGCTTCTGGTTGTGTGCAGAAATCTTGTAAAGAGGGTAAGAAAACTAAGCAAAGTGGAAACTAGGTTAAAATCGGAGAAGCCTGGTGCAGAATTACAAGCAGTGCCTTTAGTCCTTAAGATGAAGTCCGGACAGAGCATATTTCAACTGCACAAAAGCTTTTGGCAGTTTCTGGTGGCTGCTGACATCTGTGCCAAGGTTCCCCTAAGGGTGGAGAAATGCGAAATATAAATCCATGCTCAGAAAATATCAAAGCCAGCACATGAAACAAAGCCCCAGAGAGACAGGACACACTTGCAGTTAGTGGAAGGGGCAGTCAAAGGGGATTTTCCCACTGGTACCACAAACCCGGCTGCCTGCGTCAGAGTCCAGATGGCAGTTGCCCTTCTTTGTATTGGTTACACCTTCCCTGACATCTACTTTTGCTGCTGTCCAGTCATCCTGCATGACCAGGACACAGTGCCACAGCAATCAAGGCTGCAGGGGAGCCACGGCTCCAGCTGCTGGGTCAGACAAACACATTGGGAGTGTTACCACAGCCAAGTGACCTGCACCAAAGCACAGATGCTGCTCAAGAGCCCTTCTTTCAAGCCCAGCAAGCTGTAACACACACAGGTCCGTTTGATCAGGGCATCGCTGATGCCATGGGAACACACCAGGCTTCCATGCAAAGGGCTGACAGCTGGGAGGACTTTTGGAAACACAGCCACAAAGAGTCCTTACCATCCAGCCCCAGCCACATCAGTTCCAGTCCTGCTCCTGTAAAAGCTCTCCAGCCAGCTCTGCACCATGCATGGTTGGTTTGATGTTCTTCTGTCGGAAATGGCTTTCAGGCTGCTCGTGACATTATCTCAGATAATAAGATGGATGCCACTCCTGGCAGCCTGCCATTCATCAAAGCCACCTAGAGTTGACTCCTGCTTCTGCTGTTTGCAGGCATAAAAAGACCAGCAGTTTTGCTCTCCAATTTTTTAGTGACACCATTAGCTGCAAAGCAGGGAGAGTAAAAGGGCAGAAAAAAGCAGCACCTTTTTCCAAAAACCCCCTTGCACTCTGAAAATTAACAACTATTTCCTGTCATCTATGCTGGTATTTTCGGGCTCATCTGATCTTTATCAGGCTGTTTGTGAAAAGCCTGTCCATCATGTCCATAGCACAAACTGGCAGGTTATCAGCTGCCATTAACTGTCCCACAGCACCACAGACCCCAGGGCCCACAGGAGATTGCCCTCCCCCAGCACCTTTCTGCAAAGGCTCTTCTAGGACACTCTCTTCCATAACATTAAGCCTGGCTCTCAATATATCAAACTTCTGTATGCCAAGTATTCAAGTATTCACTGCTGGGCCCTTCTAAGAATCATTTTGCAAAGCTTGGATAGCAATATGTTTTCACAGCTGATGTGGAAAATGTAGAAACAACATTTCCCAATGAGAAATCTCTGCTTTACAAAGTGTGCACTGTTTCTTAGGGTTAATCTGACTTGCTAAGGGGGGAAAAAATTCTTTTATACTGTTGACATAAAAATATCTGCCTTAATGGTGGACTATCTGTTATAGGATGGATGTACTGAAGAAGGGAAGAAAAAAATAAACCAACATCTGACCTCAGAGGACCCATTTCTGGTGCTAGTGATGGCCCATCTTGTGCCATCAGACACCCTGATTGAGCCTGAATGCAGGTTCCCCTTACCTTGTGGGATAGAAACACCAGAAAGGTCTCTGCAAGGTTAAGACAGGGCAACTGCCTCCCAAATGGCAGTTCCTGGACAACTCATGACCTTCAGGATCACAGCAAGCCACTCATAATGAATCTGCTAAACAGCTATCAGTATTACAGCTTATTCATAATACATGAACAGCTGAAGTGGGTCACAGGGACCTGTATATCCAACTCCAACAGTCACCAGTGCTGGCAGCTTTGGGAAAGAATAACAGAAAGAGGACAAGTACAGAGTGCTGCTGTCTCCAGTGTATTTTCCCCAGATTACTGTAAAAGGCAGTGTACATATTTCCAAAGCCAGATATTGCATCTAGATCAAAGTGTTAAACAGCTATTGATGGATGTCTTTATGATTAGTTGACATCCAGCTGTACTTTTGGCCCCCGCAGCATCCTGGCAATGAATCTGGCGGTTCAGTTGTGCATTGCATGACAAGGTACTTCCTCCTGCTTCAATTTGCTGCCTGGGTATTTCTCTGGATGTCATTAATTTTCATACTAGCATTCACAGTTAGTTTGCTCTGTATCATTTGAGATGTTGTAGAGCTCTCCTGCTTCTCTCCTCCCTGCCCAAAATAACTTTGGGCTGAAGACATTTATCTAATTAGTGTCACTTCATACAGAAGCAGTCCTACACTGCAGCAAGGTCTTCTCATCCATCCCTACCTTTTCTGCTTACACTGTGTTTCCGGAGTGGGTAACCACAACCTCATATAGCATTTCAGGTCCAGATGAATAATCAATTTAAGACCAGTCAAAAAACAGCCTTTCAGCAATACTCAAGGTATATAGCATTTAAAAGAGTTTTGGAAAGGCTCATTTAGAAGGGACTGTCCTAACCTAAAAAAAGTTTAGTTCAGTCAATGGCATCAGGAATTGCTGGACAAAGATCAGTAAGGCCAAGAGCAGAGTAGTATCTGCCTGATTTCTTCTGAAAACTACGCTAATCCCAGTGGTTCTTTGCACACATTTTGAGTTGCTACAGCCAGGAGGAATGTGGAAAAGGGTCTATCACAGCCCTGTGCTGCCTCCTCCCCCAACACCCTCTACTCCAGGAAAGCACCTCATTTGGAAGTTTCTGAATACACGTGGCTACAGGACTCACTCCTTGAAAAAAAAAAAAAAAAACAGGCAAACCTGTATATGACTTCAGTGTTTACTAGAAAAATAGAGTATCCAATTCACATCATCCTCCATCAGTATCTATGGTTTCTACCAGTTTTTATTTGCCTCTCAGCAGCACTGCTCACCTCAGCTCTTGCTGCCACACTTCACAAGCACAGGCACTAGCATTCCCATCAGAGGCTTGTAACAGATACTGAGTCATGAACCAGTGCATTAAACTCCAGTGAATACCTAGTGGCTAGTAATAGCCACATCACCTCTCCTCTGTACAGCATTGGAAAAACATGAGATACTTGAGATTCATCACTTTTTTTAAGCAGCGTGTTGACAGGCACACTCAGCTATCTGGAGAGGTGAAACTCTCCAGAGTGTGACCATCTCCACAACCGCTGGTCTGTGACTGAGGATATCAACCGTACTAAAGTGCAGAGCCATATGCACAAGCAGAATTCTTATTCTGTAAGTTCACCCTTTCTGTGAGGTATGGGATACAGCTTCCCCAACAACTCTTACATTAAGCCTCAGAAAAAAGAAAATCAAAATCAATCACAACACTGCCAATAACATCCAATTATGTGGCAGTCTTGTTTCGGTTTGCTTCAGTGGCCAGCTGGGACTGAGCTGAGACAAAATTTCATCTTGCCAGAGAACTTTGGTTGATGTCCAAAGACAAACACGGATAGCCAGTCCCTTGACTATTAACATACATAAACCTTCCAGAAACAAATTATCACAATTACTTTTAAAGATAGTGCCAAATACTGAATCTCCACTGAAATGAAAATGAGTTCTGCAAGTCTCGAACAAGCTATTTTTGAAATAATTGTTTGGTTTTGCTATTGACTCAAAATGGCAGAAAGATGGCACATTACAGTATAGTCAGCTAACTTGTATGTGATCAGTGGCCTTGGATGAATGCAAGGCCTGACTTGAGTACATCACCACCATAAAGCATTTCATTTAATTTTTCCCTGAAAGAAAAATTCCTAATACTGCTACAAAAGACACAGCAAGAATAGATACTGTCACCTGATGCTGTGGCTACATCATTTATCTTCACCCTAGAACTGTGACTGCCCAGATCTGATACCAAGAATGAAGCTGTCTTACACCATAGACTTGATTGATTAGAGAGATGTTCCTGTAAAAACAAAAACAAAACAAAAAGTTGTGTCCACATGGTGTTGTTTTTTTTTTTTAAGCAATTAATGATCAGTAATAACTGTCAGTAATTTATTTCTTGGTAGGAATGTATTCTCTGCAAGCCTGCCATAAGCTATGGCTTCTATACAGAAGTACTGTGGTAACTTATGGGCAATGAAGACTCTTCTTTGTATAGCTGACATTCAATAATCAGGTCTATGTAGGAGACTTCTGGCAAAGACAATAAATCCTCTGAAAGCTGAACAACACAAAAGCATAGAGACTGTTTTCCCAGGCTAATCTGAGTTGCTAAACTCACAAAATACTCAGTATGAGTGGAATATTGCAAGGTAAAGCTTGTGGTCAGTTCCCCCCGCACCCTTGGTGGAGTCAGCTGTGTCTGCAGCAGAAGCAGAGTTCCTGTTCCAGAGTCACTGCAGAGAAACCAGCAAGAATAACCAGTAATATTGGTAGAAATTAAAGTGCATATGTTTATTTTCATTAAAAAGTCAGTGTTTAGACACGTCATGCTTGCTGAAGAGCTGCATGCCCTGGTCACCTCACCAAGAGAGACAACAGAAGGCAGTGAGGTTTTTCTTAGGAGACAGCTGACCTTGTTGATCAAATGTGGTTTTGAGAAAAGCAGTAACAAACATGTTTTGTCTCTGCCACATTTATGTTTCCACATCAGAATTATGTGCTACAATTAACCAGCCTGTCACCTGCCACAGCTGATGTTCATGTTCTTGAATTAGCATCAAGGGAATCACACTGGTTTTATATGCAACATTAGGAGTTTTGTATAAAATCATCAGGACCCTAGAACTGAAGGCAGCTTGACAAGAGGCAGCATTGGGGCACCAAGTGAGCACAATGAACTGGGCACCAGAATGTGGTAAGTACTGTCCTTACAAAGTCAACTGCCAGAGGGCCTGCAAAGAAACACAAACATTCAAAAGATAATGGGAATAAAAAAATTAAGGAATATCTGTTCTACTGGGTTACACATGTAGCTAGACAAATAATGTTTAAAAACATGAGACATCTCTTCCTAAACGATCATAAAGTGATCATTGTACATCTCTTCAATATCAAAACTCAAGCAACCTACACTGGGGATGCTATGAACCCACCTTTGAATCTCAAAACCAAAATTCCAGCAGTGACTGTGATAAACTGGTTTTTACAATGCTTTTAAGTGGGGCAGTTACCAAAGAAAAAGATTTATTAATAGTTTCAATTTGAAAGTCTGGCCAAAAATCTCTTGCCGAAGCAGCAGAGTAGCTCCAAGCCATATGTATAGTCAGAGCAGCAAAAAAGGCTCTTTTCACTTTGAGGAAATGCTTATGGTTATTTGGAACCTTTAACCACTTAGCATTTGCACTGAACCATAAGCTCACCAAGGGCTATTTATTACAGCTAAAGGAACAGTAATTAACAAGGTACAAAAGCTGACATCAGGCTTGCACAATAATAAGTGTCCACAGGAGATTAAAAAAAAAAACACAAAACAAAAACCAGGCATTTAATCTAGGTTCTACCTTTTTTTTTAATCTTCTGGTCAGGAACCTGTGTATTACCGAGAAACCTGACATTGCAATTTAATAACGAGGTCTAAATATTGCCTCTGCTAGAAAAGCATGAAACTCAAGCTGGTCCTAGACTGTCCTTAAAGATTGTTTTACAGTTCTATAGATAGAAACCAATTACAATGAATACAGTCCACTTATATCGATCTGACTAGAAGCTACTTCCTAACATTTTCATTAAATCTGTGATCACAGAAGCAAAATTGAAAATGAAAAAATACAGTTCTTGGTATAGGCAATTCATCCAAAGTGTCAGCTCTATTAATGTAGGGTCAGAGCTACATTAGCAGCCATGAACATCCCTTCTCATGCCTACTGATACCGCCATTACATAGGTTCCTGATACAGGTCTATCTGATACTGTCCAAAGGATTGGTTTTTAAACTTCCCAATACTGTTTAAGAGCAAACTTAAGTAGTGTTTAAGAAGCTTTTCTCCTCTACTGCGTGTTTTTCAGTTAATTTGTGTGCTAATACAGAAACACCAAAAATGAAAGCTAATGAAATATATTAAAGAAGACACTGATGCATATTCTGACAAGAGTTACTTCATCCCCTCCTGTATGCTATGATGGGCATCATCCGTTTGCTCCTGGAGAAAGCCTCCAAGTAACACATGCTTTGTGGAAGATCATTACATTGGTTCTGCCAATTATATGCTCTGCAAAACAAAACCAAAATCCATGTTAAAACTCGGGTATACATTTTATCTGGAGTTTGATGGTACTTCTCAACTTGCTTTCCATATAACTGCACATAACAAACTTGCATGCATCTTGCATGCTTTCCGTCTGATTTTCAGAGAAGACTAAAAAGGACATGCTAAAGGAGCCTGCGTATAGCTCTGTGTAGAATGTGCTGCTTTAAGCACTAAAAGATACAGTGGTAACCTCTATGCTTTCTATTATAAGCTTTCTAGGCAGAATACAAAAGTTAGTCTGTGATACCAAGTGTAAACCACAATAAAGACATGCAAAGAAGTCAGTGCAAATGCACAAGACCTCCACAATTTCTTGTGACAGTTTAAAGAACTATGAATTATTTAAAATGCTAATAAAATGTTTAATCTCTTGCTTCTCTAGTGATCAGCAAGTGCTAATCCTCCACAGAAATGAGACAGATCTTAGCCAGTTGTGCAGAGAGATGCTGGTTGGAGTGATTAGTCAGCAAATACAGGTCCTTTTGTACTAGCATGTGCTATAAAATAAAACGAAAACCCTATAACCTGATTAAGCTCAGGAGCTAGCAGAGCCTTGAATCTGTTTCTCCTGAGCCTAGCTTTTCTGTTACTTTGTAACAGACACCATTATTCTGCCTCAGTCTGCAGAGGGAGTGGAGGAAGCATTTAGTAGCTAAGTAGCATTACTTGTAGTCTATGCAAAACATAACTCACTAAACCCTTTCACCTTCTGTTTTCTCAGAAGCCTCCACCTCAGAAGCTGCAGTTGGGGCTGCAGCCCAGCACAGGACACAAGCTCTAGCTCATACGTGGCTGCACAGCCTTGCAGAAGCTGTATGGGGTAGGAAGGAGCTGGCAGCTGAGCAGGCAGGGGACTCAGCAGGTCACCTGGCCCTGCGGAGCTGGGAGCTCCGCAGCAGCACTGCTGTGGGCAAAGCTCTGCCACCCAGCAAGCACAGTCAGGAAGATGTACCCAGAGATGCTCAAAAGGCATCTCCAATGCTTGCAGAGAGGAATGAACTGGACATACTCCTCTGCTGCTCACCCCCTGTGCTTACTGCTGAAGGACTGTCTGTCCTCCTGTACCACAGAAATGCAGCCCCAGAAGTTGTTCCCAGTGGGTCTTGGGGGCTAGGGAAGAACAAAACTCTTGTGTGGAAGTTTCTTCTTGAGAACCAAGGAAAGAAGCATAGGGATCTCCTCTACAGCAGCTTCTGAAGCTTTCCCAGCACCAGCTATTCTCCTTTCCCTATACAGCAGCTGAGAAGAGGCCAGCTCACTGTGGGTGCATTTTGCTGAGCTTTTGGGTTTCCATCTGTCTGCATAACTACAGAAATGGTGAAAATGCTGTTTTGTGCTATCCCAAGCACATTAAGACAACTTAGGCAGTAAAAGCAATGTGCTGATGAGGGCTCTTGTCAGCAACTAACCCTGTTGTGTTCAGAAGGTGACGTGAAGAGTTTATACTACAGGAACAAACAACTGAGAACATACTGCTGGAACAAAAGGTGCTGGAACTGGCAACCTGATCAGCGATCACAACATTTCCATTGCAGTTACTCAACTTGAACATCCAGTGCACTGGTGACTGCACACAGATAAACAAGACACCAGCTTATCTGCATTAGCTGTCTACCTCTGGCTTGCTTCAAAAGCCTTTACCTTTCTGATAAATCCAAAACTCCACAGAAACTATGAATTTTAAAGTAAGTTCAGAAGTTGATAAGACAGAAACATAATGCCATGAAATAAGTCTGACTCTTGCAAACAAATCATTAAATGCATGAATTATTTTTCTACTTTACTAAAAAAATACTGGGCTTTTTCCCAGTACTGACTGAACATGACCAAATTTAATTCAACCCTTTTTTCTCCCTACAATAACTTGGAGCAAGAACAGACATAACCCCAGATTTTATTTTGTTTTGTTCCATACAGACAACCAGTAAAGATTCCAACGTGGCTAGAAGGGTAAGCAAAAGTACGTATAAAGCCTGAAAGCTCAATCAATGTTATTACAAACTTCAGCAGAAATTTGCCTGCTGCATACAGCATTACAGTAATTGATGACAAGCCTTCTTAATAAGGAGTCTAGTCAGTGAAAGAACATGCTGCACCAGTTCTTAAATACTGCATTATAGGTTCTCAGTACACAAAACGGGAGATGGAAACAGTGCTGCTCAGTTCACACATCTGGCATACAGTTTATCAGGAGGCACAATGCACCTGAAACAGTGCTGCTCCAGCTGAATCTTCAGCCAGGCTGCTGGCTTTGGGATGCCCCTTGGCAGCCCCCTGTGCCCTTCAGCTTCCACTGGTCTGATCAGGCTTCAGAGCCTGACCTGCCACACAGCTCCTGGCAGGTTTCCTGCACACAAGCTCCCACTCTATTAATTCTTTGCAGAAGTGGTACCCTACAACCCTGTGTCCCTCACCCTCCACTGCTCCTGACCACTTGGTACAGAAGTCTGTTAAACATTTAAGAGATCAGCAAGACAAGGCTGGCCAAGTCCTGCCTTACAGGGAGGCTCAGGTCAGGAGTGCACACTCAAGAGTTGAGCTTTACCTTAACTGGGTTAAGCCAAGCATACACCAACTGAAATATTCATAGGTTTGCACTTATGTTACATAAAAAGAATAAGAGATTGCACTTTGAGAAACTGGTGCTGTAAGTAAACTGGATCCACTCTTTCCTTCTCTGTCACCCCTTTGACCATACGAGTGACAATGCACTACAACAGCCTTGGTTCGCTTCCATACCAGGCTGACCGAGCCAGCTGAGGTAGGAGTACGGTCTTTCAGAGGCAGCATGAAGAAACTGGTTTCAAAGGGCTTCATCCCTGGATTTTCTAGCAGTGGATCCAGGAACCACCCATATTTAATGACTGTCTGCTGTCTCAACAGTTAAGATTTCATGGCAGTTCAACTGACAAATGCCCGACTCCATGTATCCTGACATACAACCAGTTTCATGCTCACAGAATAATTCAGGTTAGAACGGGCCTCAGGAGGTTTCCAAGCCAGCTTTTCGCTCAAGGGAAGGCCAGCTATGAAAACAGGCCAGGTTGCTCAGGGCTTTATCCAGCTGGGTCTTGAAAACTTCCAAGGACGATGACTGCACAGTTTCTTCAGGGCCTTGTTCCACTGCTTGGCTATTCCCACTGAAAAGTCTTCTCAAATTCCATTAAAACCTCATACTTCAGTCTATATCTGTTGCCTCTTGCCCTCCTGCCACATAACTGAACAGCCTGGCTTCATGTTCTTGATAAGATGCAATTTCAGTGTGCCAAGTAGAGAGTGCAATCACTTCCATCAGTCTACTGGTTCTGCACTTGTTCATACAGCCCAGGACCCTGTTAGACTTCTTTACTGCAGGGATACACTGCTGACTCATGGCCACTGTGATGCCCATGAGACCTCCCCATGGGTTTTCTGCAGAACTGTCTCCCACCCACTCAGTCCCACCTAGGGATCCTTCCTTCCCCAGGGCAGGACTCTGCATTTGTCCCTGTTCAACTCCATAAGGCCCCCATGGGTCTGCCGGTGAGGGCGCTCTGAACAGCAACCCAGACCTCATGGGTATTGCCTCTCACCCTTGCCACCCTCACCCCTATTTAGGGCTGTTGACAGCTTGATACAGGTGCTCCCATCTCCTCCAGCTCACCGATAAAGACACTTAACAGGGCAGATGCTAGGACAGACCCCGCAGCAACTTCACTTGCCACCAGCCTCCAGGAATTATGTTGATGAGGAATTTAGGGACTGAACACAAACCTAAGAAAAGCCCTTGGGAGGCTGCTGGCAGCCACCCCCAGGATGAACAGGAGGGTCACGAGCAGGCACTGGGCTCCCTCAGCTCGGAGTAGCCACAAGCCAGGGAGGAGAGAAGGACCAGGCGCAGCCAGGCATCATCCCACAGAAATGAGCATCTTCTCCCCTTCTCTGCAAAGCTCTGCTGTAAAGATGTATCCAGGAGGAAGAATTGTTGTAAATAATTAAGAATTACATGTTCAGACAAGCACTACATTGCAGTGTCATGCATTGTTATAGCTTTAAGAGGAAGTTTGTTCAATTATTTTTCTTTTTTACTTCACAGAAATCTCAGGGAAGTGATCATTCCATCATCTAAGAGAACTAATAAGGTTCAAATTATGCTTCAAAGCTTTTTTTTCTCCTCTTGATTCATGACTCTGCCTGGACAAGTCACCCATGGAAAGAAGTAAAACTGTTTTGCTGTTTCTAGTAAAAAGTTACTATGTTCAGGCTTTACTTCCAGCCACTTCTGAACTACTACTTCATGCAAAATATAGAGTTGATCAATAAGAAACCTGGTCTCAGTGCCAGAAGGCACAGGCCAAGCAAAAAACAAACAAACAAACAAACAAAAAAAACCAAACAGAATATAAACAGAACAAATTTTGTATTATTCTCAAACTGACAAACTGTAATTCAATGATAAATTGCTACCATATGCATACCCTGCAGCACAATTATTTTTAATTTTCATGAATGCTGGGAAATAACATCTAATTATGGTTTAAAACAATTTAACATGTTCAGGATTACAAAAGTAAATGTGACATCTTGTGGTTTTTTTGTTAAGAGAAAAAAAAGCTTTGCTTTACCTGACTTGTACTTGTATCAGGCAGATACAACTAATTTGGTGCTCAGTTTGCTGGTTTTAACTCCAGGAAAGGGCTAATGTTGTCAGGTACTTGCACCCAACACTGTTTTGCTCAAGTGTCTGGCAAACCCATTCTCTCTGCCTCACACATCACTAACTCTCCTCCATTACTCCTGCAACCTTGAGTTACATGTCTGTGTCAACTAGCTTTGCTGAGCCAGAACAACTAGAGACACTGAAGGGAGAAGGAAGAAAAATTAATCTGCTTCTCTGTAGAGAATAAAAAGTTTCTCACATCCTTCACTTCCTCATGTAATGCTTCTTAACTTCCTTATGGCACTTCAAATGATATAGCAAATAGTTACAGCCACTCTCACATTCAGCTCTGCTGTCATATCTTGTCTCTTGTAACTCACTGTGTGTTGGCACAATTTGAGACTTCAAAATTGAAAAAAAATCATATTGAGCCAGAGCTGATTTCTCCCACACGCATTTGTGAATGTGCACCATTTCCCCTTCAGGAGAAATATCTTAGTTATTGAATTTGCACAAAGTGCAATAACTGAGATTTTTCTCCTAAAGGGGAAATTGTGCAAATGGCAATGGAGTCACACAGCTACATACCAGTGAGTCATGGGAAGGACCCATGAAAGCCTACTTGGACTCTGGTTGAGAAACAGCTGCTTAGAGCAGCATGTGGCAAACACACTCTACTCTGATGCTGTCGCCCTTAAGAACATTCAGATGTGCTTCAAGGAGTAAATACATATGGATATGCACGAGAGAGTGCATGTGTACAAGATCTGTGCCCTATCTCAGACTGTTACTCTGTTGGACAAAATTCAAGCAAACATTGTTACTGCTAAAAGAAGGGCACTGTATCAAAAATACCAAGTGGAGATGCTAATCCATTGCACTCAATGGCCCAGAGCAGCTACTGGTGTCCTACAGCCAGTGGTCCATCCCCATCCCATGGGCACAACAGCACATGCTGGCAGATCACATGATGAGCTATGGTATCACAGAGAAGATGATAACTGGAGGGAGGTTATGTTAAGAGATGCTTACAGGAAGGCAGGTTGCCAGTGTAGTAGTTCTGCAGCTTCAGATATGGTAAGGTTTAATTGACTACTCACAACTCATTGAGGAGATAACTGTGTGGCACTTCACTGCATGCACTGTCTGACAAACTAGTTTATGAATTAGTTGAGTGCATAAAATAGTCCAAAGAATAGCTAAAGTAAGGCTCCTGCGATGTACATCCTTCACACTTCTCTCCAACAAGACTGCCTGTATCCCCTGTGCATCCACGCACCTCCAGCCCACAGGCCCTGTTCAGGGAAGGCCACATCAGGTTCAAGGGCATTCAGGCCAATGCTGACTACACAAAGCAAACACCAGCTTTTGTGCACAGGCCAGCTGGTACTGTTACCGTAGGTATCAGTAATACACTGCCGGCAACAGAGCTTAAGTTGAACATGTAATGAATACAGGGTTTGGACTGAGCAGCATGGACGCAAACCTGCACAACCGACTGGTGATCCATCCCGCAGGGCCAAGATGGGCAAGGGGGCACAGTGCAGGATCCCGCACGCCCCAGAAGAGATGACTCATAGTTCACACCCTCCCCTTGTTTTCAGGGGCCGGAGAACGCCGCTCTCTGACCAAGCCCCAGCGCGGGCGGGCTCCGCGGCGCCGGGTAAGAGCCGCTGCCGGACCCGCCGCGCCGGTCCCCCCGAGGAGGGCTGCTGCTCCGCCAGCGATCCCTGCTGCCGCCGCTGCACCGCCGCCCCCACACCACTCCCGCCGCGAGTCCGGGGCGGGCCCAGGGACACGCCCGACAGCGCGGCCGCCTCAGCCCACCTGCACGGTGCTGGCACCGCTCCCCCCGGCCCGGGCCCTACCGCACCGTACTGTACCGCACCTCCTTCCTGCGGCTGGGCGCGCCCGGGCGGGTGAGGAGAGCCGTCTCCTCGCAGACCACGGCCGCGTCCTCCACGAAGACGCAGTCGGGGAGGCTCTCATCGGCCGGCAGCTCCAGCACCTGCAGCCCCAGCTTGCCCCGCAGCACGCCCACGTACAGCTGGTACTCCCGCTCGGCGCGGGCGAAGTCCACCTCGGGGCCCGCCGTGCTGCGCAGCGCCTGCCGGCACAGCGACTCGGGCAGCGCCCGCACCACGGCGTGCGTGCAGCGCCCGAAGGCGGCGGGGCCGCCGCCCAGCCCGGCCATGCTGCGCGGCGGGAACAGCAGGTCCGAAGGAAGGAGGGAGGGACGGGCAGCCGCGACCGCCGCCGGCCCTGGCAGCTGATAAAGCGCCGCCCGCGGCCCGGCCGCGCCCCATTGGCTCCCCACCAGGCATATTTCCATGGGGCCGCCGCCAAGCTCGCTCCCATTGGCTGGCGGCGGCGGCCGGGCCACGCTATTGGCCGCCCCCCGCAGGGCGCCGCTTACCTGTGCGGCGGGCGGGAGCGGCGGCACCACCCGCCCGGCCCGAGGGCGGAGCCCATCGCCTCGGGCACGGCGGCCCGGCCGCGGAGGGGCGGTGGGGCCGCGATGCTCTTGTTGGGAGGCCCGGACGCTTGCCCCAGGGCTTGCAGCTGGACAGGGCGTCGGGGCTGCCTTTGCTTGCCTTGGGGCTCCGGTGCCACAACGTGGCTTGAGGGGCAGTGTGCTTTCACACAGTAGTTTCATGTAATCATGTATAAACACAAAGCATAATTGAAACACCTATGTCTCCCAGCATTTTTAAACTCATTCAAGCTCAGCACGGGCAGGGGGATGGCTGTGCTCACCCTTTCTGCTCAAGGATGCATCGGGCTGGCTGCATGTGTGCCCTCTGCAGCTGCCTGCTGCTTCCTGGCAGCAGAGCAAGAGGCTGGGTGGTTTATCTGTGAATATCCCATGGCAAAGGCAGTTCCAAATGCAAATCCAAAGGAAATAAACCCAGCCACCTCCTAATCCTTCATCACAGCTTTCTACAGGGCCACTCACCACCAGAGCATGTCCACCTTCTTCCATTCCTTTACAATGCCAAAGTTTCCACCTCTGTGGGGTAGAAGGGACACTAGCATTTTGCTCCACTTCTGCCTTCGGGACTGAAACAATGAGCATTTTCCAACCTTCCCCTAAAAGAAACCCTTTCTTCCCTCCTCTTCATTTTCCCCAGGTTTTATCCTGACTGGAGGTTATCCCAGGGAGGACCAGCCCTTCCTGGCACACACCTCGGGCTGCCAGGCAGGAGATGAATGAGGCTTTGAGCCAGACCTTGCTCCATGGGATACATCCACAGCACCAGCCCTGGCTCCTGGTGCTGCCCTCCCAGGTACCTCTGAGGTCTCTTCTCACCAGAGCAAAGGAGGAATGTTAATTTTCCTTCAGCTCTTCTTTTAGAATCATAGAATCATTTTGGTTAGGAAGAGACCCTCAAGATCATCAAGTCCAACTGTAACCTATCTCTGGCACTAAAACAGATCCCTAAGAACGTCGTCTATGCACCTTTTAAACCCTTCCAAAGATGGTGACTCCACCGCTTCCCTGGGCAGCCTGTTCCAGTGCTTCACAACCCTTTCCATGAAGAAATTTTTCCTAACATCCGATCTAAACCTCCCCTGGCACAACTTGAGGCCATTTCCTCTTGTCCTATCACTTGCTACTTGGGAGAAGAGACCAACACCCTCTGTGCTACAATCTCCTTTCAGGTAGTTGTAGACAGTGATAAGGTCTCCCCTCAGCCTCCTTTTCTCAAGGCTAAACCGTCCCAGCTCCCTCAACTGCTCCTCACAAGACCTGTGCTTCACACCCCTCAACAGCCTCACTGCCCTCCTCTGCACTCTCTCCAGCACCTCCATGTCTTTCTTGTTGTGAGTGGCCCAAAACTGAGCATGGGATTTGAGGTGGGGCTTCACCAGCACCAAGTACAGGGGGGCGATTGTTTCTCTAGTCCTGCTGGACACACTATTCCTGATATGAGCCAGGATGCTGTTGGCCTTTTTGGCCACCTGGCCATACTGTTGGCTCATGTTCAGCCAGTGGTCAAACACCCCCAGATGCATTTCTGCCAGGCAGCTTTCCAGCCACTTTTCCCATGTAGCGCTGCCTGGAGTTGTAATGACCCAAGTGTAGGACCCGGCACTTGACCTTGTTTTACTGGCAAGGCTTTCTCAAGTGTCCCTCAGGCAACAGAGGGGATCCACCAGCACACAGCTCTCTGCTCCCGCTTCAGTATTCAGACAAAACCCGGACAGCTGCCTTGGCCACACTGTCACGGACATTAGCATGTTCAGCATTTGGGAATATGGTTAATGAATAGCATGAAGGAAATATCAAAGTATGCTTCCAAAATGGCAGCTGACTAGATTTCCATCTGCATTTTCCACACATTCTCCAAATATCTGCTAAAGGCTGCCTTAACATTCATAGGCACAGTTATTTGAATAACTGTCATTCACTGAATAACGTGCAAATATTATTCTC
The DNA here is from genome assembly GCF_964273445.1 of Streptopelia decaocto. Classification (NCBI taxonomy): domain Eukaryota; kingdom Metazoa; phylum Chordata; class Aves; order Columbiformes; family Columbidae; genus Streptopelia; species Streptopelia decaocto. The sequence goes on along the minus strand of NC_138659.1, from coordinate 26,798,408 downwards.
CTTAAAACAGATGGAGAGGTGAGTTGCTATCATGTAGGACATCTCAAATTCTTGAGAAAACACTACAAATGGTATTATGCTGTATCTGGTATAATGTGTGATTCTTCCACAGCTGTTAAAGCCTGCTTTTACTTCTTGCAGATTTGGGATATGGCCACTGATATGCTTTGGTTTGCTTTTTGTTAGCATGACTTCTAACCAGAAGAAAAAGTGTTACTATCCTTCTCTAATTTAAAAAATTGCTAGGCTTCTTATCTGAAAAGGTATTGAAAATAGTGGTTCTTGCAGCCAGCAGACTGGAAAATTCTAGTCAACACAGATTTTTTTCGGTCATCCATAACTACCTTATGAAATTACAAGCAATGAAGATTTTTAGGTCTCACGGAGATTACAGGAATATGAGCTATGAGGCGATGCCACACAGAGATCTTGTACACACATGATACAGTAGGACAGTGAGGTTTGCCCTGGAGGTTTGTCACTGGCCCAGGCTGACCTCAGCTGGCCACCGCTGCTCTCTGGGAGCTGGCCAGGTACCACTCTGACAGCTTCTCAATACCTTCCTGCATGATGGGAGACCAGGCTGGAGGAAGGAGGATCTTTTTCTGAGATGCAGTGGTATGAGATAGCGGTATGTTTTGAATACAACGTGTTTTGGAAATACAAAACCTTAGCTGTTTAGATAGGGTTACAGAAGTAACAACTACAGTAAAAAAAAAAAAAAAAAAAAAAAGCCATCTGTATTTCCATACATTTATAAACAGTGCAGTTTAAATACAAATGAAGATCTGTTTGCTGATTGTGATTGTTCTATTATTTATGTTGAACAGAACGGCATCATTAACAATCTAGGAACAGATGCAGCCAGAGCAAAATTGTGCATATTTATAATAAGATTAACAAAATATCAGTTTACTCACAAATTAACGTCACATAATAGAATGTGTTCACACAGTCTTGCAGGAGTGATGTTAAAATTCATCATATGCAGTAATGCAAAATGGGTCAGTTACAGTCAGTGACGTAGTATTTGTTGTCTACCTTGCTCTGTATCCTGTATTTTCCTGTAATTTTGTCCAGCTGGAGAGACTAATGTAAAAGAGCAAAGATGCCCCCAGAAAAGAAAAAGAGCTGTGTCACACTACGGAATTCATGCAGAACAATTAAAACCATGCTTGCAACAGAAGATGGACTGCAGACCGCTTAAGCAGTGTCATAGAAAGCTGTATTGAGAAACGAGAAAATGCTTCATACAGAAAATACAGAAAAGGATGCAAATCCAGGTGTTTCGTGACTGACACTACAGAGAATCATCTGCTGGCAGTGACAGTGAGAAGGAAATTGCCTTACAAAATGTACTTGAGGAAGCAGATGTGAATAGCACATTCACTTTCAGGAGACAGGAATAGATATTGAAAAAGGAGACATAGTTTAAAACTTACGACAGAAAAGTCATCAATACACAGAGTGACATGTCATCCATTTGACAAAATCACCAAAAGCATATCAATAAGTTTGGGGTTTTTTTGAGCCATAACTTGAGAACTGTCTACAGACATGTAAAAAGCTGCCACGAAGATGGAGGGAATAATTTCCACAAGGCAGAAGGGAAGAAACAGACTTAAATTGTTGCAAGGAAAAGTATATAAAACTTTCTAGCAATAAGAAGCAGGGAAAAAGATTGCCTGGGAAGAATGTGGAGCCTCCATAACATGTGTTTTTCAGAAGAAGTAAAGAAATATCCATCAGGAGCAGAAAACCAGAGCTGGGGAAGAAAGATGGATGGGAAGACGGCCTTTCCAGTCTTATTATTCTATTACCATTTTTACACTGAAAATGATTGATAATTTTAGTGAAAAGAGCTACGTAATGACGAGCCTGATGTCCCCAATAACAAATGTGCAACCTTTACGCGCCACACCGAGTTGGCTGAAGGTCACGGCTGGTCACTGCTGCTGAACAGTTTGTGTGACCACGACAAAGGAAATTTGGCTCACTGCCGAACACAAACACGTACCACAGGAGCTGATTGCTCCAGCATGCTAGAGAGCTGCAAAGTTTGAACACACTCCCCATAGCTTGCAGATGCTGGAACAACACCACTGGCTCTAAAGCCTCATGGGCATCTCTCACATTATTAATGAAATGCTACTTGAAACCTGAGACAGTGAAAAGCCAGGATGAGATGGCAACTGAGGCATTCAACAGTGCATCCCGCTGCGGCGATGGGAACATGCACCGGAAAGATGGAGAGACGCCGAGTTTCGCTTTTTAAAATACAAATTTGAATGATTTCTTCATCTCAATAGAAAACTATGCAACCACTGCACAGCTAAACACTGTTATTAACAGAAGCAAACACTGCTCCGCAGGAAAAACTCCCATTATGACCAATGGGTCATTCTCTTAGTAAAAGAACAGGATCAGATCTTACTCGCAGCCACAGAAGAGAAAAATGTTAAATGTACGAAAAGCAACTCAAAGGGAATTTCACCCAGATAGTTCATGGAAGTTTTCAATGTCTGCTCTAGCACTGTAATAAAAAAACCACAGTGATTCAGTAAAGCAGTGTTTTTACTAAATAATTAAGAGTCTGGGCTCCTCATTTAGAGGAGCTAATGACAGCAGGCAAGAAGTCACTTGACTTCACCCCAGTGCACAGACGCCTGTGTGTCCTGAGTGTTTTCACATTTTTCAAATGCTGAGGAGATTTAGCTCACTATCTATTCTGTATGTAACAGATCACTCCTGGAAGAGGAGACCGAACTCTTCTGGATGGTGTAAATCAGCAGCGCATCTGCCACCCTGTAGAGAAACCTTTTTGGGGAGCAGCATTTTCCCTGGCCTGAGATGAACCCGAGCTATCTCACAGAGCCTTACCAGGGTCAGATTAATTCTATATATAGCTGGTTCAGGGGAAACATAGTATTCATTTTGTCTGCTAAAGGATAATGAAGTGGGCATTTTCTCAGCTGGCATTTTACATCCTCTGGAGAAGGAGGAATTCCCATGAGCTGACAGCTACGCATTTGTTGGGAGACAAAGCTGTCAAAGGGTGATTCTTTAACAGTCAGCTTCAGCAGCATTGTTGCCATGACACACAGCGCCAAGGAGCCTGGACAACACGCAGAGGCACAGAGCATTCCTCACATTTATAGTCTTCCCACAGATTTTGTTACAATAGGTTGCACTAGTGCAACCAGGATCAACTTTTGGATTCACTTGGCTGAGCAAACAGATAATTGGGGAGAGAGCTGCAGGACTCTGACTATTTACCTCCTGTGTTCCTACCTTCTCACCTTCACCATGCCTTACCTCCACTTCTGCCCTTCTTTCTTTGCAGGGGAAAAGTCCCTTGTTCAGATGTCCATGACTGAAAAATGAGAATAGTACTCTGGAAATTTATACTGAATTACAATAGTTGACATCTCTTACAGAAAATAATAGAAAGACACATTTTTTTTCCCTGATGGATATACTTCCCAGAAATAAAGCAGAAATACCACACCAGCCAGGAAAGAAAGGGGAGACAGGGCTAGGATAAGTGCTTTGTAAATTGTTCTTGTTGTGGCTGCTTGGGAAAACTAGACAATAAGACTTCTTCTGCTATCAGACAGCATTTTTAATAAAATATGCTGTTTATCAGCTTGACAAGAAAGCATCAGCTTCAGCAGTAGAAGTAGAGGGTGGCTCATGCCATTTGCACTTACAGTTATTGTTCAACGGGTCTCACGAATCCAAATCAGAAGCTGTAAGGTGCTTCTGGTGCCCCCCTGGGCAGGACAAAAAGGCTGCCTGAGGGAAGTGAAGGACAAACCCTTTGGTAAAACGTGGCTGCTAAACTGGGTTGCACTTATGCAACAGGAATAATGCTCATGCTGTTTATTTTGTTTTCCTCACCATCAAGTCTTCCACCAAAACAATACCTTTATTCCCTAAAAAAGCAAAAGCTTAAAAATGCTAATTGCAGGCTAAAATCTCTAAAGGAGTCCGGTCCTTTCACAGTGTAACTTGAGTAGTTTATTAATATTTATCCTAAGTCTCCATTTCCCCTTTGAATGGAGCCAGCTGACCAGCTGGCAGCACCCCACAGGTGTGGCAGCCTGTTCTTCCTTTTCCTTGCCTGAAAAGCCATTGCAGGCTCAGCAGTAAGATGCAATAACCTTTGGCTGTTGCACTTCTTGCATTTCTTAGTTTGCATTTCCCATTCCTTCCAAGGAGCCAGTTGCCTGAGAATGAATTCCCAGCTTTTCTTATCACTTAGGCATCTTTTGCCTTGATTTGTAAATGCTTGGTGCATATTTGGTGTTGACTTGATCAATAACTTGCAAATGCAACTATGAAACTGTATATTTTCCTGAAATTTATTACAGTGGAATCAGCTTTTGTATCCACAAGAAACAGAATATTGTGAGCGAGAGATATATACATACATCTATATATGTATGCACACAAGTCAACAACTTTGTGGTTTCCCTTGTATACCTGCAAAGGGCAAGCAATTCTTTGGTGGCTTCCTTGGCACAAAGATTGGTGCTAGAGACAAACAAACAGATAAATACATCACAAATCAAGCTAATGAAGTGAAAGATTTCCCATAGACTTTTTTACTGAGTTTATTAATATGCTATTCTAAGCGTCAGAATTAAGAAGCTATAGAACATGGAAAAATACACAGATTATCTTCAGTATTAATGTGTCCAGGCTGGTGGCAATAACTTGCTGTAATTCATCACAGAACAGATGTGAAACTATTTTTTCTTCTTGAAAGAGAAATGTTCGATAGCTGTTTTCCCCTCCATAGAGGAAAAAAAGTGTAGGTCCTTCCATAGGAAGCAGGTAGCACAGAAGGAGTGAAACCAGCTGGAAGGCTTGAGGAGGCAGCAGGTGATCAGCTTGTTCCATTTGAACATGTGCTGTTCCTTATCACTTCACCAAGAGATTTCTGGATGCCTCCAGCTCACCAGCTGAAAAAAAAAATGAGAAAGGAGGCAGTTAAGGTGCAGTTCAAAAAGGGTCAGAACACCTGCTCCACACAACTTCCCTGGCAAGCAGTGCCACCACACATGATGGGGACCGGAGGCAGCCCAAAGGGAACTTGCCTTCAGCAGGAGATGAGGCACCCTTGATACCACCTAACATTTGATCCTCAGGGCATGCTGAGCTGAAGCATCTATGGGACTTCAAAGTCTGTTTTCCAAACGTCAGTAAGAAGATCAAAGCCTATCTCTGTGTATTTGGTGTTAGGATCATGTACCCTTGTAGCGCAAATGCTTTTCGGAATGTCCAATTCGAGCTTCTCAAGGCACAGCTTCTCCCTGATTTATTCTCTGCATCTATTGAGAAGAATTTGTCTCCGTTGTGTTTGTAACTGCCTTTCAAGCACCCATAGGTTGCTATTAGTTCCTTCAAAGCCTTCTCCAAACCAAACAAGCCTAGCTCCCTAAATCTCTCCTTCCATGCCACATGCTTCAGACCCCTAATTGCCTTGGTAACCCTCTGCAGGGCTCTCTCCGGTTTCTCAATCTCTCTCTTGACTGGTGAGCCCCAGACTGGGCACAGTATTCCAGACATGGCCTCACCAGTATCAAATAGAGTGGGATAATAATTTTTCCTGGTTTGCTGACCACGATCCCTCTAGTGCAGCCCAGTATACTGTCTGCATAGTTGCAGATTGTGACTCTGGAGCCCACGGTAACCCTTCAGCTCTCCTTGTTGACCTTCATGAAGTTGCCGTTAGCCCAGTGCTCATGTTTCACAGCGTCCATCTGAATTCTCCCACAGATCAGCACAACTCAAAACGAAGATTTGCACCTCAGCATATTCCAAGCACGAAGAGCAAAAGGTAGATCAAACTGAATGACTGCTCTTAAAAACAAAAACCAACTTCTATAATAATACAAACCCTCCTATCATTTCTGTTGATTAGCACGATTTCTACCAAAAGTCAGCTAATCCCATTTGGTTCATGGAAATCACACGTCTGCATTCAGTTCCAGAGAACTATGCCTAGTTACACCAGTAAAAGATCTTATTCACCTTTTCTTGTGTTGTTTTGAAACTGATGGTTACATTTTTTATTTTCCAAAATTCCTGAGGACTTGTGGTGCCTGTGAATTAGTATTTGCTGCATGCTGCAGATATCCTGCACTGATGCTCACACTTCTGTCTGATCTGTTGATATTTCAAAATTTCTACCCTTCTACATTTGATAGCAGGTTAATATTTTGTGGAAATCCAACTGCTTTAATTTTAGGTAAACATACAAACACTGCCATCCACATTATTGGAAAGGAATGAATGTTGTATTAATAAACTGCTAGGAGAAGTCTGTTCACATAGTGAATATGCTTGCCAATAGCTTTGCTGACCACATAAATTCAGTTCTGTTTGAAATGCGATTGTGAAATCAAGTGAAGAGGACCAGTTATGCCTTTCGCAATATAACTGCACAGACAAAATCAGCACTGAAAGCAGATAACTCTCATATTGGTTTCTCTGAAAGCATAACAGAAAAGTGTATTTCATGCATTTTGGCAGTTCTACTCCTTACAGCTATAAATACATTTAGACTAGTGCCTCAAAATGCTCATATTCTTATTCCATTCAGGATCCGAGAAGAAATGCCATATGGTAATGAGCACAGTAAGTGGGGATGGAAGAAATCTTATTGTGCATCTGGATAAAATATAAATATTTAATTATTACGGCCACGGTTTTACAGGATAGTAGATCTAAAGTATAGTTTCTGCTCATTTATTCCTTCCAGTTACAAGCAATTCGAATGAACTTTTTTTAATAGCAGAGGGAAAAGCATTCTTGTATTTATTTTTCACAAGAGAAAGACATACTTTTAAAGATAAGAGAACTAATGGTTTCAGGCACTTCCACGTATTAGTATTCTTCTTTCAAGACTGGAAAGTCAAAAGCTTGAGGAAGCACCTTAGAAAAAGCAACATCTGAAGTGTCCTAAGTAGGGCACACACCACCATGACTCATTTCTCAAAATTTCTCCAGAAACAGTGAAGATAACAAGACAGTGTCATGTGCGAAGTATTTAGTTACAAACAGTAGAATTGCCCTGCACATAAGATGAGACTATGATTCAACATTGAGTAACAAAGGGGACATATCAATAACTGCTGTATTTTAACAGCTGTCTGAGGTACCAGATGACTTTTTCTGCATATTGTCATCTGATTAGAAAGGGAGATGTATATACAGACACACAAAAGTAATGCAGCAGTGACATAATGATTTAAAAATACTCTGATAGCACAAGATGGAATTCGCAATCTAAGCAACCAACAGAAAATGTATCATTTTCCTATTTTAAATTTGGCAAGTATGAATCTAAAACTCGCCTTTTTTTTTTTTAATCTCTACTATCTTGTCCACATATAAGGTTTGCTTTCCACTACAGGGTATTTTAACGGGATTAGTTATTAAAGTCAATGGGAAATTAATCCCTGTTTTCAAGAGGACCTGTTTGAATTTGGAATGATTTTCTTTTCTTAATGCATTAAATTTTTCTTACACAAAGACAAAAAAAAAAAAGAGATATGACTAGTCAATGACCATATTAGTCCATGGTAGGCATTTCTTTCCTGATAAGTCAGAAAAAGCCACTTTAAAATATATAGCTTATTAGACAATGTTACATTTAGATGGTAACTTTTTAGACATTAGTCAAGTACTGCTTTAATTTTAATTTATAACTCATCACTTAACTTCACCACACTTACTCAATACATAGATACCTGGAGGCCGATTCCACCCTATCATTGCTGTCAGAGCAGTGTCTTTCTAGTGAAGTCACTCCAGATCAAAACATGAGCAAAAGGAAAACCAGCCCTGTATGCCTTTGTGTTCCTTCCCATTTGGTGTACAAATAATTTTGCCAGAACTGGGCATATCTAACGATTTTTATTATTGACCGTTGACTATCAATTGTTTTTACTGTGTAGTGTCCAACACCCCTGGGGCACTATATGATAGAATTTCCTACATTAATAAATCATAATCTGCTGAATATTACCATTTGACTAATTACTCATTCCTCAACAGAAGGGAATTAATTATTCTAATCTTAATTTTTTTATTTCGGAAAACCATACACATGTCTACCTACAGGGGCCCACTGATCTTCATTACATGCACAATGTTAGATTGATTAGTTGTACAAAAATCTATTTGTGTCTAATGATGCTATTTGCATATTGTAAATTGCAGCAAATCCGGATTTGCAAAGGTAATTCTAACTCCTCTTTCTTTCTTCTCAACCTTTTCTCCCACAATACCACTTTATTTTTTTTTCCCTAATTAAATTGCCACACTTTGTGTCATCATATTAGCTTTCTCATTGTGTCTCTGTCTCAAGACCATGACCTGCACTGGTTATGTGCCCCTGGAACAATGAAACTGTCAACGACAGGGCAAAAATGTGGCATTTAGCCCATGGAATTTGGAAGCCACCCCCAAAAGAGATCATGTTGACTGTGGACATCTGTGTCTTCAAAGTGAAATGTAAAATCCACTTCTTTGATCTAGTCTTCTGCTCAGCAACACCACATTTATAAACAAACATGCATCATATAAAATAAACATTGCCTTGCTCCTGTTGAGCAGAGAGAAGAAGGCTCCTTCTGTGCCCATTTTATTTTGGGGAGGCAACTGGACACTGCAGCAAAGAGATGCTTTATATAAGGACCTAGAGATGTGGAGATTTTCCAAAACTAACAGCACATTGTGCACTGACAGTGCGGTCAGGCAGTTTATACCAGTAACGCCTTGCACTTCCAGCCACACGTTCAACCTGAAATCTGCCGATGAAAGCAGCTTTAGCTTGCACGCAGCAGTGACAGGGAATGAAGATACACATCAGGCTGATGAGCACTAAGAAGTGAATTGTTTGCCCAGATGGAAATCAATAGCTCTCTTCACTCTCTTCATTCTTTGGCAAGATCAGGAGCTTTGGATGGCAATTAAAGCTTCCCCAGCTGCCAAGTGTCCTAATTACACACAAGAAATCCCACATTTCTCCTTCTACCTGAAACATCCCTTGCGCCACATTCATTAAGCTCATTACAGTCAAGCCTGCTGCTGTTGCCAACATTGACATTTCTTTTTTAAAAAAAATAAAAATAATAATTAAAAAATCCTATTTTGCAGCTGGCTCCACTGGTGAGTGATCCCCCCAAAGCCAATGGATGCTCCATGGTGACCACCCACCCCTGGGCCATACAGTGATTCTATTAAGACCCTTCCAGTCAGCATTTTGCCTCTTCCACTGCATTTTTCAGTGTTTTTCACCTCCCATTTAATTTTGCAACCCACCCTCCCCTGCCCAGGACATTTTCCATTAAGAATTGCCCCCCTGCCTGCTCCTTGGATGGCAGGTACCAGCTGGCTCATCATCGCCCGGTACACACCCAGAGCGCGCAGCACAGCGGAGAGCGGTTTTATCTTGACACCCATGGACTTGTCTGACTCTCCTGGAAACGAAGCCCTATCTTTGACATGTTTTAGCTTTGCAGTGCTCATCCATCCTTTGCAAACTGAGACAGGTCTGGATTCTCAGAAGAAAGAGCAAATTTTACTTTCCTTATACGGAGCAATATAGCAAAACTTTATCATGGAACTTTATAATCTCTTTAATTTTCCTGGTACATATTTGGTGCTGTATAAATAAAAGTAACTAATGGACAGCTGAGCTTGAGCAGTGCAAACAGCTTCCAGGAACTCCTCCTAATTGTCCTCAAGCAAAATATGTGTTTTTTCAGAAGCCTTCAATAATTCAAGTCTGAATGTAATGCAATTAGTGAAGCTGTGCAAAGCTTACTGAAGAAAAAAGCCACTAAAAGCTCAGTCCTCTTATTTTATCATCATGATTATCACTTTGTTACGAATTAAAGTAGGAAAACCCATTAAGTACCCATGGATCCAAGAGCAAGGAGTCTTAAAAGACAAAGGTAAAATAGCATCCCACTTAGCCCAACAGCTCAAGACCACAATGCCCAAGACATTGTGCTGTATAAATAAATCACCTTCTGTTTGCACAAAATGGTTAGATTATCTTAATTAAGCCATGAGATTAGCTGAACAGCATTCAACTATATTCACCAAAGAACAAATAAGCTATGGGATACATCAAGGGAGAAAAGAAAGAGTATGAGGTAATCCGTCATTTCCCTTGAGCCATCCGTAACCTTCCAATTTACATGTGAACTTCTAAGGAGTTGGAAAGTTAAAAAGAGAATTATGAACATTAAAGAGTATTAATTTGTGTTATGCTTTTTTGGGCCCTTTAACAGCACTTCAATTCTCATTTATCTCAGTCTCTGCTGCACTACTCTGGAAGGACAGAGAGGCCTTAAAGGCAAGTATAAATGAATTTACACTGCCAGAGAAGCATAAGGGAGCCTTAGAGCTAATGAAAATCATCCTCATTATCAGAGAAATGAAAAATATTGAACAGTCGGTACTATTGTTGATGCAAGAAATAGTTAAAAATTTCACTTCATTTTAATGCTTTATAGTTCACAAATAAATGCCATATTAATCATCTTTTAATACAAATAATTCAGATGCACGTAAACTATTGCAAATAAAGCCTGATGGGAATTCTCCTTGAAGGAGAAAAAGACCATCTGTCCTTCATCAGCCAGGCACAAAAGGGATGCCTTGCTATTTTATAAAAACTGCCAGTCGGTTCTAGGTGTGGGATCATCTATCACAATAGGCAACGTGCCATCTCCCATGCTGGTGAAATGCTGTGTAATTTGCAGTGCTGTGAACACGGCTTGTAATTATATTTGATAGGGCCACAGCACACAAATTACATAGTTTTTACATTTAGCTGCTACCACAAATTTTGGCCTGGCATTAGCTCCTAGGAGTTTTCAGTAGGGACGAGGAAGAGGGGAAAAAGACGTGATCTGAACTTTTAAAGGGATTTTATCTTTTAAGAAATAGTTTCAGGAAAAAGATGAATAATATCTATGTGGGAATGTTTTATGATTATTATTTCTGGTTTGTTGTCAGTTCAGTTAGACAACAAACAAATAAGACTAGCAAGAGAAGAAAAAACTATCTTCTTTTCTTTCCCCCCCCCCCCCAAGTCCAGGGCTGGCAGTATTTGTCTAGGTATGTCACAGCAAGACTAGTTTTCTTCTCTTATTTGCAACGATTTGTAAGCACAGCTGTCAGGAAATATTCTGGTCTGAAGACCAGCTCCATAAAACAGATAGTTTATGTACCTGTCGGGTGCAATACTTCGTCATACTTGTTGACTATTGTGACAGATACTCTCCAGGATGCAAAGCAAGAAGTCCCCTCCTGTGGAGACCTTAACGCTGGAATTTGAGGACACAGATCCTAATCACAGCACAAAAGTACATACTCTGTGGTTCCCAGCGTTTACTGTCATTAAAGAACCAGCGGCTGGAACAGCAAGGCCATCCTGGAACACTGATCCCGGGAAATGCTGGATGATTGAAGATTAGCAACTATTTAATCCATTTTGGCCTGGAAAGAATTTAAGAAGAATGAGAAACTTGCATCAAAACTTGAGTAAGCTTGAAGCTATCCTGACATATTTGTGAACTAAATTCCCTCCCGACACATTTCTATTATTTCAGTTCTTGGATCATCATTCTTTGCATGCTGTGCCCAACAATGCCTTTTATTGTTGCCTGCCCCATTTTCCTCTTGCACACAAAGGGAAAGCTCCCTTGGTGAATGCCAGAGGCAAATACTGCTTTCTCAAAAAGTTACAGGGGAGCAGCATGCTTCGCCTTTTGTTTGCGCACTGTAAACTTCAGCCACACTGAGAAGGAGCTGAGTCATTCATAAATATGGCCTTTGGACTTTAAAGGTCAGCTATGCTTTTCATAATAAAAACCTGTTAGCACAGAATCATCCTTGCAAACCCAAACATTGGTTTTAAGTAAGGTATCACAAATGACCTGCCGTGATAAACACTCCACCCATAAGCTGCTACTCTGCAGTCTACAACAAGCTGTACCAGAACAGGAGAAGTGATGGAAATAAGGTGGTCTTGGAAAGGTCTAGGAAAATCTGCGATGTTTTTCACATACCATAGCTCAGTGAAAGAGTTTGCAGAAATGCCTGGCACAGCTGAATGTATGAATATGTAGACTTCTGAAACAGGAGGCCAGCTCAGGAAAGAAAAAGAAACATAGAAAGGATCAGCTCATGAATGAGAAACTTTGCAGTGAAACCACAAGGGCTGGTTGTAAATAAGAGAATAACATCTGAGACACAGGATAAAAAGCAAAAGCTGTTTTCCAAACATAATGAAAAAATTCAAACTCTTTCAGGGGCTTAAGGGTATTTAAATGTAAATGAGCTTACTTCACCCAACCCAGAATCAAAAGCTGCTTAGAAATCATTGCATTATTTTCTGTTTCATAACTTTTGAGCACGCAGCATACCATGCTCACAGCTCTTTGTCAGAGTGTCTGGGTCCGTATGGGATTGTCTCCTACTGAACAGAGGGGATGTCTGTTCCAAAGGATGTAGCACCTTTGCAGCTGTGCGCATCATTTCATAGGAGACTGCTTCCCTTAGACATGTGCCTGAACCCCAGCACTCACTGTAAACTTGTTATTTTTATGAAAATAAGTCAGAAATACATGGAAAGAACAGCATGGGGTTGCTTCTGTGTGAGAGCCATAATGTATTTGAAAATTTATGACCATTTTTGAAGCCGATGAAAGGTTTTAGGATGACATACAGAAACCAAAGTCCACTACTGCAGAAAGCTCCCGTGAGCAGCAGTGGGAAGCAGCTGTCCCCAGCCCCCGGCACCGAGCGCTGGCCACAGCAGTAGCCACCCCTGGGGCAGCCCAGCTGCCACATCCCTGATGGCTTTGCCCTTCTCCAGCCACAGCCAGCAAGGACACAGCTCAGTGCCAATTGACACAGAGATGTCTGTGTCCTGGAGCATTCCCCAACGAGGTGGCAGGAGCAAGCGCAGCCACCGCACTCGTGTCAGCAGTCCCACCACCTCTCCAACTCAAGCACTCGGAGTCACATAACTTTCAGGTCCTTCAATTCCTTATCCCTCCTGCCCTCTCAAAACGTGTCTAGGCTCCAATATTTCTTTCTCCACAACTCTAGTGAGAAGTCCAGGCTGACCTGCTCATGACCACAGTGCAGCATCCCTTCTGCCACGCTGGCACTCGGCCACCCGGCTGGCTTATAATGTTGCTCTTGAAGTCACTTGGCACTGAAATCCCTCAAAAGCAGAGCTCCTTGGGCTCCTTCATCAGGTTTGAGTGTCTCAGAGCACGCCCAAAGCTGGTGGGATCTGCCTTGTGTCCCTCTGGCCTCAGTATAAAAGTTTTTACTATCTGCAGATCTACTTCTTGCTCCTCTTTTGAAAATCCAGCCCTGGTCTCATCAGATTCTAATACCACCTCTCACATACACACTCTTGGTACTCCTTTCAGGCTCACCAAGAATGATGTTGTCTTCTCCTGCACCATTGCTCCATAAGGAAATGTTTTGTTAAGTCTGCTCAGTTTACCACATCTTTTCTTTTAAATCCCTCCTCAAACTCACTCTTGCCAGCCTGCTCACGATGCAAACAAAGTAATGTCTGCTTATTTGCATTAGCTTCTCAAGAACTTATGACACATTGCGATATAACTTAACTCTTCTCCCGGGTGCTCACAGGCAGGATTGCCGAAGGAGCTGGCTGGGGAACGGGTCCCCGCACACAAAGGAAGGCTGAGGAGGAACAAAACACTTCCCACAGCTGCCCTGCTCAGATGGTGGCCACCACAACCCCTATCCAGGGCCAGTAACCAGACCCCAAAACTTCTGTCTGCGGCTCTGGCCCCTGCTCTCCATCCCCACTTCAGCCAGAAACACTTGGCTCTTGTTCTTGTTGAAATTTGGATTATTAAGCTCTCTGGCCAGGACACTTGTGCCATTTCCAATAAGAGAATTTCCCTTAAAGCACCTAGTAAATTTCTGGGTATTGCCAATTTACCAAAGGAAAGACCCATTTCTATTTCCAGATGGTATGAAAACAAATGGATTTGGCAATATTTGTTTCTAGTACTTGATAAATGTTTACTTGCGCTGATTAGGAATGACACTATTCCTATGCCCAGCTAATTCTACAGAGCGTGCGATTAGCAGTATGTGTCATTTCAGCTGACTGACTCTTGGACCAACTGAAAAAGCCAAAGCTGGCTACCTTCAAGTGAGCATGTGAAGAAGGAAAACGAAACAAGAAACTATACATATTTAAAAACATTTGTGCTACTGCATTTCCATTGCAGATATCTAAATACCAAAATGCCTCACACCACACTGCTACACTGTTTCTACATCTTAAAATTCCCCAAAGCTATTGTCAAGGTTTCTACATTTGAGAGCTTGTTAAAATTTGCTCTTCTAACCTCTGCAATTTATAATAAGACCTATCCCTGTGAAATATGTATTTAATTTGTATTTAAAGTTATTTTTGGAAACTTGACCCAGACTTGTTTTATACAGAATAGTACAAAAGCTTATGGCTGGGATTTGCCTAAGCTTCAAATCATACTCCAGTGAGCTAAGATCTCATTTTAACTTGCTTATAAGGATTTCTGTTGGTAAGTGGCTGTAATGTGTTATTTTATTAAAGGTAATATCTTGAAAAACAGAAGGTATCAAAGACAGCAATTGCAGAGCCTGTTTTCTCCTCTGGTAACAGAGCAGCAGTGAGGAGCTGTGCCAGTGATGTCTGAGTGCATTTACAAGACAAACTGTCATAAAGATGGAAAATGGGGGAAGAATTACCGGCAGTGCGAAAGTGAGGGAGGCAGTGTGGGGGGAGTGTGCAGCGTTCACACAAGGCAAACCATCTAGCTCTAGTTAGAGCACTGTGAGGTTTGTATTGCCTCAGTGATGAAGAGCAAGACAGGCATTCCAACCAGAAAAAAAGAAAAAGAGACGAAAACGGATAACAATAACTGGATAAAAAGAAAATTTATAAAAGCATGCTGGAAAGACAAGCAAAGAGGTGCTGATACCATTTAGAGACCAAATATAGGCAATCTCACCCAGACTAGTAACTTCTCTGAAAACACAGGTGTGTCTGTGCTTTAACACACCAAAGAAAAACTCTGGTTTAGGGCATCACCTAAGTGCACATGCTTGTATCTTCATGCAATTTTTTTTCACTTGCAAAGCCAGGGTGATAGCCCAAGGACGTGCCATTCCCCACAGAAAAAAACAGAGCTTAGGGACAGCAGATCACCCTTCTGCCACTAACGAATCCTGGCGTGGGCAGGTCCAGGGTGTGAGCCAAGGGGGACTTTCCTGGGACGAAATGAGAAGGAAGGTGAGGATAAAGTAACAGGCGGAAGAAAAATTGCAGGGACAGGGTGGGTATGTTTTGGATGCCAGCAGAAGCGGATTAGGGTTGGGTACCTTCTCAAGCGTTAATATCTCTACAAGAATCTGACCTGAAACACAGAGTTCAGCTTTGCACTAATGCATTTTCTGTGTCTGGGTCCAGGGAGGAAAGAAGTCAAACCCATTTCTGTACCACAGCCAGGGTCTCTAGCTGGGACAGCCTCCCCACCCCTCCCACCCGGTGCCCGGGCTGTCACCTCACAGCTCAGCACACCCAGGTACAGGATGGAACTTGTCTTTAAAAGTCAGATGTCAAAAGGACTTTTTTTTCTTTCTTCCCTCAAGATGGAAAACTCCTTGCACTGGAATCAAATAATTGAAAAGTTGCTGAAACAAGAGAGTAACAGTTAATCCTGCCCATAGGGTAGATCTAAATTCTCCCTGGAAAGGCTACTGCATGCAGGATTATATATAGTGGTTAACCAAATATTCAAGGGACATTAGTAATTACCATAACATCCCACCACTTACTCTGTCAAATGCACAATTTATGCAACAAGCCCACAACTTCAAAAGGAATTTGTTTACTTTAAAAATAGTTGGAAATACATTACCAACCCACAGTTTTTTCCCCAATACCTTCCTGTCCCCACCTCAAAAAATGCCTGAAAGGCTTCTAGGTGTTTTGTGCAAACACCTTTCCCAGAGAATTTTCCCCGGTGCTGTTTGTTTCCAATGCTTGGTGTGCCAGGGCACACGGCCCCTTCGTGTCCCGGCTCCCCTGGCAGAGGCGTGCTGGCCACCCATGTGAGATGGCTGCTCTTGGCACTGTCCCCAGGTCCAAAACCCTCCTGCCACTCCACGCACCACCCCCCATCAGCTTTCATACACATTGGAGAGTAGAAGAAGGTCACAAAGAGCTCAACCTTCATGCTGCACTTTCTAAAAACATAAGATTTCTTAAAAACACACCTCAGGAAGCAGAAATACACCAGGGAGTTGTAGAGGGGTGTCGGAGGCCAACAGCTCCCACCACTCTGCAACACCAGCACCATCACCTGGGCACCAGAGGTGTCCCGGGATGCGGGAGAGTTCTCACCCCTCTCAGCTGCTTTGCTCCTGGCTCCAAAGAAGCTGGAGCCACAGCCCTGGGAGAGCAGCCCCTGCCCGGGGGGAGCAGCCCACAGCTGCCAGGGGAAACCTCCCAGCCCTCACCCTTCCAGCCTGCGCTGAGTCAGGACCCTAAAAATACGAGCAGGCTGGTTCCACCCGTGTGCTTTGATCTCCCGGCCCCAACGCCGAGCAGACCCAGGGCTGCTGGAACTCTGTGCCAGCCAGACCGCTGGCCTGCCCAGACTTGTTGCAACCTGTAGCTCCACCATTTCAGTGATGTGCTGATTGAAAGCTTACTCTTTAAATCTGATATGTGTTTTGGTAACTTGCTTCTTTTCTCTGGGAGCACCAAATGCTTTTAGGGGCAAGGGATCAGGATGTGTCCCTAATAACACCATGTTTTTATAGCAGCACTTCAGTTTCTGATGGGATTTATTTAAGACTGGAATATTTATAGTTAAAAAAGCTGAGCAATGGAATAAAAATAGGCTTTATAAATTAAGTTCATGCTATTAACTGACTCAGTACTGGTAACCAAGAAAGAAGCATACTGAGCTGAACTTAACTGGTCTGAGCTTGTGCGCGTTGCCTTCCCCTGGACTTGGCATGCAGTTCCCAGCCCCTGCCTTTCCCCAGCACAGGCAGGGAGCTGCCTGCTCCCCGCAGCATGGCGCACCAGCCAGAGAGGACCTGGGCAGCATGGAGGCAGCTCCCACATCCACACACACAGCCTGTACCCATCCCCCTGCCCAGTCCCCAGGCTTGGCATCACCCCCAGAGCTCTCCTGGCCACCCCTCTTCTGCCTGCTTTCCCCTTAGCTTCGCCTCTGACCTCATGGGCTTTGCAGCTGAGCCTGCGTTGGCAAAGGCTTATTACTCTGCCTTACAAGGTTATTTTTAAAAAATTATCTTGCAGAGATATGGGAGCTGAAAGCTCCACTTTGTTCATATTTGTCTTCCCTTGGCTGTGTGCATGCCAAAGGGCTATCATCTTGCTTCCCAGCTGAAACAGAACTTCAGTAACGCATACTTGGGGAGTTCTGTCACTACGGTTATCATTTAGTAGTGACAAATAAGCTAGGGAATAAAACAAACAGACGGAAAATGGTCAGCTCCATCCATGGACACCTGCTCTGTGATGCAGTCAGTAATGATCTATATACATTTCAGAGACAAAATTCCTATACCACATGTTGGAGAGTATCTGTTCAGATCTTGGAATGGGTAACAGGATAGACATAATGGGTACCAAAAATTGCATCAATTCAACAGTCTAAAAAGTACCTAGTTGTAGTTTTGAAAATAACAGATTATCTCATTCACAAAAAAAGCTCTTGCACTGGGAAACAAAACAAGGGTAAAAATATCACTAAAAGAAAAACAATATGAGTCCCAGCACTATTCACCCTCAGAATGAGTCACTGACACCACAAGCTTCCAGGGCTTTTTCAAACGTGGGTTACTGAACCTGATTTTGTTCAAAAGAGGCATTCCTCTGACTAGGAGCAAGGTGGAGCCTTCCATACATTTCATTTCCAGGCTCAGGCCTTAAGATATTTAAGCAGAAGTCAAGAATTGTAAAGATTTTGAGGGCTTCTGAAGTCCACATTGAATTTGGAAAGCCTACATGCTCAGTATTCCCAAAAGGTGAGGCAAACCTGATTGTATCTCTAAACAAGATTTTAGGAGCACAACACTGGCAAGCATCCCAGTCTGAGTATGGTTTACAGTAAAAAGAAGAACCTTTGCAAAAAGACCTGGTATCTGTACCCTTGGCAAAATTAGCTTTATTAGGTTCTTTTCAAGAAGCAGAGAAATGATGCAAAAAAAACCCACATCTTTATCCAACAGTACCCTACCAGCAAGTTTCCTGTCTCTGTTGTTCTGTCAGAATGTATTTTCATTCCTGTATTTAGAAAGTATTTCAAAATGCAGATAGCCAGAGCACTCTTACATAATTATGATGTGGTCTCATGCTATGAAGTCTCTATCTGGTAAAACTTCAGCTGTTTCAGTATATAGGTATTTTAAGACTGGGATTACTGGTCTTTATTTGTAAGAAGGCCAGATATAGATTTCCACAAATTGCATAGAAAGAATTCTCTTTCCTCACTCTACCCCTCCCCTATTAGGCTTAAGGGGAAGCAGAGTAGGTCCTAAATATAAATTCATTCATTACCTTGTCATATAAATATGTGAAAATAGCTCACAACCCCCCTCAGAAAAAAAGACTAAGTAAATGACAAAATGTGACAACTTACTAGGACATCAATACTTTTGCGCAAACAGAATAGATAGTATTGCAGCTCTGGACTTTGAATGGAATCCTTGATATCCAGCAACAGGTTTGGAAAACTTAATAATGGAAAGGAAACAAAAGCAGATGTAAACACAGAAAGAAAATGGAAAGTAAATCAGCAGAATTTTGGTGGCAGTTACATAAAATAAATGTGAGCACACAGAATACATATAAAAGCCTTATTGCATGCTTTAACATCAATTATAAACCATCATTCCAAAAATAACTTCCCCGGCAAAAAAAAATATCCACAGGAGGAACAGGAGACTGTTATATAAAGGGAATCAGGGTCAAAAAAGAAGGTACAGGAACAGTGATCTATTCACAAACCCTGAATTATTTCACCTTTTTCATGGAAAAATACAGGGCAAGCCTTGATTCATGTGGTTACAACTATAAATACATCTTCTGCTGACCTTCAGGTATTTACTGATGCCAGACAGATTAAAGGGGAATTCTTGCCAGCCTTTTGCTCATTTTTTGATAACAGGTACATGTCCAGTGGTCTTCACCACAGCATGGTTCAAAAATTACTTTGGGACTCTTACCAGTGCAAGTGGCTATTTTTATAATTCACTTGTCTAGATCTGTGGGATTTTCCCCATTAGATAATCACTATTTTAAGATTAACTAGTCAGCCAACACAAGCCAGAAAGATGAGATCCAAACTTTGCACTGTTTGTATCACCATCTTGAGTCAGTAATCAGTAATGCTGTAAACCAACTCATCTTAGGCATCTGAGGCACAGAAGCAACCTTCAGCCAAACCAGCACCCTGAGTGGGCTACCTGGCCCAAACAGAAAAGCACTCAATGTGTTTCAGTGGGCACACTGGTATTTGGCCGGGAAAACTAAACTAACCCTGTACCAAGATGTAGATAATATTCCTTGTGTACCAGCCACAGGGTCATTGAGAGCTTGTGGTGCACCACTGACTTACCTGAGCCTGCAAAGAGCATCCCAACAGCTGAACATCCCTGCTGCTGCTGGCCATTACTGCAGCTTTGAGCAATGCAGATTGTGAAAGAGCTCAGCTGTATGGGAAATAAATTGTTATTTTTCTTTCCTGCACAGAAAGCAATGGATTCAGGATGTGCCAGACTTGCTGCTTTTTTTTTTTTTTTTTTTTGACAACTTGGAGCCCATTGTTTATCAAATGGCACCCTGAATCTTCTGCGTCATTTTTTTTTTTACTTAAATACTTTTATTTAACTAACACAATATGTATGATGGCAAACAAACAAATTTTTAAAAGCAGGACTCTTGTGGAAACAAAATTTACCATTTCCACACAGTTTAGATGCTGACTTTACTAATGAAATAAAACACTTGCATATAATTCTGCTCCTCTGTACTCTAAATGAACTCAGACCCTCACGCTGGATCTTTTCAGTGTGACAGTTGATTACAAATGTGCTGTAATCTCCTCACCTTCTTACCATTTTTCTTTTTTTATTGAGATATGCTACATTTCCATTTGGCTTCTGACCTTTTTTGTCTCCAACTGGAACAAAACTGTTCCAAAAAAAATACCCACATCGCTCTCCCACCAGGGAGTTCCAGGGCAAGTCCACACAGCTGAGGCAGATGATGGGCAGCCCTGGCCCACACCAGAGCGATGCTCAACCACACGGGTTCCCGTGCCATCGACAGGCAGGAAACCTGTCAGCCATTCACTAGATGTAAGAAAGTTTTGGCTGAGCCCCAGCACACGTCAGGACGGCAAATCCTACAATTTGTTAATACCTTGAATAATTTAGAGCAGTCTTAGCACTACTCCAAATCACCTTAACCCTTGCCCTGCTACACCATTGTAGTGGTTATTGGAACCCATCTCTTCAGTCCTCTCCTGTGAAACTGTTCTAATTTTTGCCTTTAAACAGGGAAAGTGAACAAGAAATTCCATGTGTGGTTCTCAATGGCAGCAGGAGAGCCCTGTGAGGGCCAGCCAAGGGCAGGCAGCTACATAATGCCCTGCACTGCTGCCTTCTGCACATACCTCTCATCCCCTGCCACTCACCCCCATTTGGGAAGAAAAAAAAACATAAAAAAAAATAAAAATCAACCTCTAAAATCTCTACCTGTGAACTATCAGATTGTCCTGTGGGGATTTAGATGCCTGCAGCCCCTCTAGACCAACAGCTTTGCTGTAAAGGATTAATGCACCAAATGGTCCAAATATTTATGAGCACCATGGAACAAAGGCAATATATAGAGGCTGCTGAGTCTGTTACACTTGTTTAACATTTTTAGAAGGTACGTTGTCTTCCAAAAGACTTTTTTCTCTCCCCTAAAAACCCCCACAATGTTCCTTTGAACTTGCTAACAATTTTGTTTGGAGATTGGTTGATTGTTGTTTTGTTTTGTTTTCCTCTAAGCAAACTCCTATTTTAAACATGGCTTCTGATGACTAACATAGCATGGGATCAATGCGTAAAGTTTTTTTCAGGCTGTTTATTAGAACACCTGAGAAAGCCTGGTTCAGTTTTTCCTCTGCACACACCAGTTTCCTCTGCCTCAGTGTACAGCAACAGAGGAGAAAATAACACTGGGAAGATGTTGGAAAATATGATAGTAAAACTGCAAATGATGACAGGTGGGCTCAGAGGAGGTAAATCTCTCCATCATTTTGTTTTTAATGGACTATATTTGTCATTGAAGTGCTACCTTCTCCTCCCATTTAAGAAGGAGCCTATTTACAGGGGCAGGATGAAAGGATGCAGGGTGAGAGCATCGAAGGATGGCCTTAGCATTTCACCTGAATACCTCTGAGCTCTGCGGATTCACTGGAGTCATCTTTGCTCACCTGCAACCCAAGCCCTCCTGTCCCCGGGGAATGTGGGGACCCCTCCTGCCAGCAGGGGTGTGGGGGTTCAGCCCTGGGACCATTTGTGTTCCTCCCCAGGAGCAGCTCAAACACCCTTTCCAGATATGATGTTTCTGGGCTGCAGCTGGCCACGGAGCTGCTGGCTGCCCATTCCAGCCAGCCACAGTGCTCAAACCCACAGTGAGGTGGCCAAGCAGAGGATGGCTTGGGCAGTGGTGGGAAGGGCATTGATGGTGCCCTCCAGCAATAAACTGCCTTTTGGGGTACACTGTGTCCATGGTGGCTGGCAGGGGCTGTACCCACTCCCTCACTGTGTTCACCCACCCCACCATCAGCTGTGCAGTGCCATGGGCAAAATGAGTAGCAGGGTTTCTTGCTAGGAACATCAAAAAGTAACTTTAGAGAAACATATTGCATTTGGAAAACTCTGTGTCACAGGGCTGTTGTGTTTCTGGGAGGGAGAAGATGGGAGGTAGAGGTGCAGCATTACACAGGCAGGAGGAAAAGGCTTGGCAGCACTTTCAGCTCCACAAAACCCAAGCTGCTGTTAGTATGTACTGTACAGCAGCTGCCCAAGCATTCAGGTAATTTTTCCCTAGGGATGCTCTTGAAGGACTATTTTTCTCTTTCAAATTGTGTATTGTGCCACACAGCCTCTCCCAGGCACTGTGTTACCACTTCCCATCACTCCACTCAGGACAGCATGATGGAGCAGAAGGAAACCCTCTGATGGGAACCCAACCCCAACAGGCAGTACCAACACCAGGCAGTGCCACCAACCCTCTCCTCTGCCCATTCCTGCTGCCTCTACTCCCACTGCAAATGCACACCCTCCCTCTGAAACATTAACACCACCCTTCAGTTTCTCTGCATCATGTATAGGCTGCAAAGCTTCTGCCTGGGGAAGAGGAAAGGACATCCCTTCACACCCCCAACCCCAAGCCCTCTTCTCTGGCAGCCAAAGGCAGGACAGAGCTTGTCCTCGCTCAAGGCAGCAAGGGCTGCAGCAAGAGCTCACCCAGGAGTGCTGGGAGGCATCGGGAGTGGATCCGGCCATGTCTCCATGCCCAGGCTGCATGGCCAAGCTAACCAGCTGAAGTGTGGAGGAACAAGGACTGTTCAGTGGTTTTAAAAATAGGAAATCATTTTTCTGCCAGGCCATCCCAGGCTTCCAGCACTCCCCACACCATCTGACCATAGGCTACATTTAAAACATGCTCTCTGGCTATTTCTCACCAGGGAGAGGATAAGAATAACAAACTGGTACAGCTTTCTTATAATGCCATGTTTTTCTGGTTAGTAAAATCCTGGGTAAAAAACACAAGGAAGATCCAGATGGATTTCAAGGTGCCAGCACGGGTTGGATGACCATGGGCAGCTGGATGGCACCTCCTCTAACAGCATCCTGGCCAGTGAAGCACCTCAACCTTGGGGAGGTGGAAAGGCAGGGTGACTCAGTGGAGACATCTGTCCAGTTTCCAGTAGCCCTTTAACCAAACCAAATGCTTGGAAGTGCTGGTGGAGCCATGAACAAGTTGTGGGCAGTGGAACTACTGAGACCTCATTTCCCGTGGATTTGTGTCCTGCGGTTGGACTTTCTGATGTCTGGAGACGATATGAGTGCCAAGGAGGCACTTTCCATGGTCAGGGTGTTCACAGCCTCTCCCTTTGCCTCCCCACCATGGATTCTTCTCCCAGCCCCTAGCCAGAACCATGCCCAGGCTACCTTCTCTCCTTGGGTTTCAGCAAGGTCTCCCTCCTCCCCTGACTGCTCTCCCCTTCCTGGGCTCTGTCTCCTGCTTCATCTCTTAGAAACAAATACAAACAAATACCTTATTTTCATGGCTGGCTGAAATTGATCCAATGGACTCAAAACCAGAGGGTGAACTAGCAGGCAAAAGTGACTTTAAAAAAAAATGCATTTAATAAGAAAGCCAGCATCAAAACATTACAAAAACATGATACCATAAAGCAGGAGTGGCCCACAGTCCTGAGTCAAGCAGCCACAAATGAAAACTTCCTCAAAGCCAGGAGGCACCAGGCAAGTACCACACACCTCTGAGTACTGAGGACAGTGAGGAAGGGTGGGAGCTGTGACAGAGGCTTCCAGTTACCGTCCCAACCTGTGTCACTGGGAGCCCAGCAGCACAGTCCCCGCTTTGCCACCTCCTGCTGCAGTGCGAGGAGCACCGAGCATCCCCGGTGCCCACAGCCCTGCCACAGGCACAGCAGCAGCAGCCGCGGTCGAGTGGAACAGAGCCGGCAAACCCCTCCAGCACACACAGCTGGGCAGGCACACGCTGCATTGCCCACACTAGAAGTGGATCTGTTTTGCATATGTGTTTACCTTCAATGGGACTAATTATGTAGCACCGGCAAGGAAACACCTTTGAACTTCGCTGACCTGTGTGTGCGGTTCAGTGTCACAGGTGGGCTGTTCCTACCATGAACACTGCTTCACACCTACTGTTTGCAAGAACAGTAAGAGTATAGATGTTTCTCCATGAAAACACACAATAGACAAATGGAACAAATCAAAGGCAAAAGTGAGAGGCTACACAGCTTGATTTACAATGTTGGAGGTGTCATGCACCCTAAAGCTATATAACTTTTAAAAAGACCAAAAATGAAGCACATTCAAGTGACAAGGGAGTTTGCCGTCGCGGGCAGCGGTGGGGCCGTGGCACAGCTTCAAGCACACCATCTCTATGCCTGTTAAAGGGAACCAGCCACTCTCCCTCCCACTCCGGTGGCTGCAATAGGGGTGACGTGCAATGAAGATGAGGGATTCCTGTGTGTGCCTTGGGCACGGGCTGGCAGCGAGGACGGCCCCCAGCCTGCTGGGCTGAGGGAAGGGGGCTTGGGTGTCCTGAAGAAGGGAAGGCTCCGGGAACCCATGAGCAGCCTCTGGCACTTCCAGGGTGGTTATCTAAAAGGCAGAGCCCAGTTGTTCACAGTGGGGCCCGCAGCAGACACTGGGCATAAATGGGACCAAAAGAAGTTCAGACTGGGTTCTGAATTCCAGCCTGAATTCTCCATTCTTCTTATATTTTCCCTGTGCCTTGGCTTCTCATGTGTAAAATGCAAAAGCACATACAAACAGTATTTCCCGCTGACAGTAGTTCCATGAGAACACAGGCACTAAGTCTGTATGGCACCAGAGACCACAGAGGTTTAAAAATAAATACCTTTTAAAACAATGAAGAATAAATATTAATCACATGAACAAGTGCAAAATTAGCTAGAAGCATGTTGCCTGCAGGACAGGAATTCACTTTGCTGTCAAGCTGGTTCGTGGCAGAGCTGCCCAGCCGCAGGTCCCCTGCCACAGGGGGAGAGCAGGACCATGGGACGCAGCCTCTGTCTGTATTTACCGCTTGGTCCATGCAGCACACACCTTCTCTCTTTGCATGATAACCCACTTCTCAAAATATTTTTCTTCCTAAAGCTAACGTGAACATGAAAGCAGAAGAAATGTAGCTTCAAACTGCTGTTTAAATAGCACTGAGTTACTAAAAAGAAAAAAAAAAAAAAAGAAAGCTGAGGGTGCATTCATGCTATCATCTGAAGTAGAAGAGACTGACAGGCAGCAAGAGGCTTCCAGATACGCTCAAGGGAAGATGGCTCCTATTCATATCAACAGCAAAACCCCACTCAACATCTGGATCAGGACCTCTCTGCACTGCAAATCAGCTTTCAGACGAGGGCTGGCCACTCTTCTGTATTGACTTGTCTGTGCCACAGTGACACTGCTGCCAACACTTTAATTTGTCCGTTTAGGAGACATCTAGTTATCTCAATTATTTAACAATGTGTAAAATTACAAACACATTCAACTATAATATGTTCCTCTTGCGTAAACCTCTCCTTTTGGCCACATACATAATGAAAACCCTGTTGAGTCAGTAATAAAATCCAGAAAGCTTTCAAGTCTCAGAACTGAATGTTCAAATTTTGTAGCTCACTTCCTTTTCTAACCAGACAGCAGGGCTGCCAAGAGAATTTCTGGGCGTTCAGCCCCTTTTGATATACATACAGACACACACACAAATATATATAGCACTTTACCGGGGCTGGCAGAGAGCGGGAACTTATTGTTTTTAATGCAGTTGTGAACAAATGCATTTGAAAAAGAAATCAGAATACTCCTTGTTTTCATCTGATGGAACAGACAGCTCAGACTTGGACAAGGCAAATGATCAGCTCCAACTCTGTCAATAAATAAATATTTGCATTTCATTCCAGCAGAGGAAAAAATGCAGCACTGATTTTAGGAACCAACCTCAAAAATTCAAGTGTGGAAATACCACAGTTCTTTATGCAAACATGCCAGTTGCATATACAAATGCCTGATTTGCATGAATAACGGTGCTATATGCATGTACAGATCAGGCATATGATCTAGCACACCACATTTTTGGAGGCTAAGCCTCATTCCTGTGAAGAGCAAAGCATCCTCATCCTGCACTGAAGCCAAACGGTAATGAGTGAACTGGGCCAATTGCTACTGGGAAGGCTTCAATAGCTAAATATGAGAACCTTAAGATTATATTACACAGAACTCTTGTGATTCCTCCCTGAAAGACTAAATAGCTTCTAAATCCTTTGCACTATTTATAACAACAACCACCACCACAATTACATTTCTTTTCAGAAGCACTGTCTGCTTTTGTATTTATACTGTAAGCAGCACATTAAAAAAGGGACCAAATAGATTTCACATATGTCAATGCAATACAAGAGCAGGCAGCAGCCACGTGAAGGGAAGGACAAACATTCAACAAGTTTCATATGGCATGGAAATACAAAGTGAAGTTCAAGTCTGAGAGTTTTCCCACACTTGGGCTAAGTACATTACCAAGAGCCACTGCCACAGTTTCAGCCATCATATGGGAGCAGGACCATACAGGGCATGATACAGCATCCCCCAACACACACAGGTGCTTTTCTGGTGTGAGAATGGACAACAACTGAACATTAGATAAATCAGCAAATTAACATCAGCTGAGGAATTAGACCCTGTTGGCTCTTCACTTGACAGGCAGAGCGAGGTCATCCTAACCTACCCCACACTCTGACCTGGGAGATCTTTGCATCCCTTTCATGATCAAATCTTTCCACCGTCAGTGGGCAATGAGTCAGAATAGGAGATGGATGCTGTTTACTGAAAAGCTCTTGGAACTAGAGGGAGGAAAAGGGAAGTACATCGAGAGGCTAACAATGGGTTAAAAAAATAAATAAATAAAATAAAAATAAAACATAGAGAAGATGCATTGTAGCTGCTCCACATGTACTCCTGGCACTCATGAGGAAGCACTTATAGTATTCTCACTCACACGTCAGGTATCTGAATGCCACCTCATCCTCAGCACACCCTCCTGACATCCCTAGGGGTGAGGAAATAATGTTTATCTCCTCTCTGCAGAGGGGCATTGGAGCACAGGGAGGTGAATGACTTCTCCAAAACCACACTGGCAGGCTACAGAAACCCAGAGCTTTCCCAAGTCCCAGGACAAAGTTGCAGCTGCTAATGAGAACCAAGAAAATTCAAATAATGCAAATGAACCATCTTGAAAATTTTGTAAGTGAAACCTCTGCTGCAGGCATGAATGGAGTAAGTACAGACTCCAACAGGCAAATTCTTTGCCACCCCATCTCCTGATCTGGGCTAATAAATTTCCCTAAGCCCTAGACGTTCTCTTGGCCCTCATCCCAAGCTCACATAAGAAGCTATTTCATAGGCAAGGTTCTTATTTACAGTTACTCAACCCCCATAATATTTTATCTGAGGTGGCATTTTTAACACTCCCCTCCCCAATACTGGATGAACTGTCTCTTTCTTTGCTTTATAGGTTTGTAACTAATCTAGTTAAAATGCCATAAATATTGGGATGTTTCTGTGCTCCCCATTCAGACAGGAGGCTGGCTGAGGAAAAAGTCCATTACCATTAAAATGATGGTGACATTCAGACTGCAGCCGACAATTCATTTATTTTTTAAGTCCACTGTCATCATGCCAGCTGCCCTTCAGAAGCTGACTGTGCATCAACTGTGGAGCCTCCTAAACTCATGCTGCTCGGGCAAGGGTATCCTGCCATAAAACCCAGATGGAGTCACAAGTCCTTGCCAGGTCGCACAGTGGGTTAATGTGCTGGTTTGCTGCCCCTGGGAGACCCAGGCTGGAGCCTTTGTTTTACTGCAGATCCCTGTGCTGCTCTAACAGCAAGAAGGTCATAAATGCCAGAGAACGGGGCGCCGGTAGCAGCCATGGTGAAGCAGGGTGCCTCAGGCCAGCGTCGGTGCTGCCACCAATGCATCTCAGTCTGGGTTTGTTTGAATCAGTGCTCACAACTAATGCACAGCAAAGAGATGGGAGTGAGCCCTATTGAAACGTGGCCTATAATTCAGCTTGCAAAGAAGGAGACGTTATTCTGCCACTTCTCCTGGATGTGCAATGGTCCCTCACTATAGGATCCTCCTCCCTTCAGAGTACTTGTTTGGTGATGCTCCCAGGTTCAATAGGGTAGTCTATGGCCAGGCAGTTTCAGGAGAAGGTTATGCCAAGAAAACACCTCCCTTCACACAGATATGCACAGCTCAACTAAGACAATCCTTCATTTTGCCTTTGTAGTCCCTAATGTGTCCTTCTCTAGATGGAAACCGGTTAACTTCAGAGAGCACGAGGAACCAGGCCAAAGTAGATCCTGTCAGAGAAGGAGTTTGCAGACAAGGCAGCTGCAGCCAGGGCTCGGGGGCAAAGGCAGCCCAGTGGCCCCGTGCTGGGAGGGTCCTGAAAGGAGATGTGCTGAGATGCTTCTACCAAGACTATGCTCTCCTGTGCTGAGCAGGTACCAATGGGATGACCCTATCCCCTTGTGTCACCAGGGTGGCAGGTCACCTGCAGCTGAGGAAAGATGTCCTTCTGCAGGTAAAGCTGGTGGGAAAGCAAAACAACCTCACCAGGACTCCTAGCTTTATTCACACGCTGGGAAGACCATTGCGTTTTATATATTTCTGGCTGTATTGATAACAGAGTGCTCAACCAGCCCTAACACAGACAACTTCTTCCTAACTATACTTTTTTTCTACAGAAAACTTTCCTGAGAAGTTAGTCAGTGCAAGAATCCCTTTTTAAAAGTTAATCTTTTTTATTCAAGAGTTAAAGAGCTGCCAGCTGTTTAATCAGATTATCAAAATAAACTCAGCTTCTCAGCCAAGGATAAATTCTGAGGAAATCAGAGAGAGGCAGATGTAGCCACTCATTCCTTGGGAGCTCTCCAGAAACTCCAGTGTCAGTTGTTTCAGTTAATTAATGTGTGCTAATTAATTAATGCCATTAATTTTGACCAGATCAGATTTGACATCAGCATAAATCAAGATCAGAAGCTAGTGCTCAGGTGAGGCCTCAGCCAAGATGAAAGCTAACATGTAAAAATTCCCCCTGAATGTGGAAGTGGATTTCCCCACAATCACCACCAGTATCTTTGCCAGTGTGGGAAATGTGTGCATCTTACCATGTGGGGAGAGCTCTGCACATTTTGCTTTCCCCACAGCATCTGGTCCCTCTCACCTTTCAGGAATGTGCCCACTGACAGTGTCCAGGCTCTCAGCTTTGGTCCTGCACCCCAGCTCCCAGCCCGTGGACAATCACTGGCACCATGCCCTGGCCTGTGCAGCCATCCACCCAGGCATCCCCATGCACAGGGTTTGCTGCTCACCCCTGAACCCTTTATTTCACACCTGACCTTCATCAGGGGCATTTCAGCAACAACCCCCCTCTCCTGCAAGAAGAACTGCTGTCTTGAGCATCGCTCTCACTGGCTAAACAAATGGGGATACACTTCTTACCCATCCTCAACCAACCACCAGCTAGTTCTCCATTTTTGAAATATAAAACCCCAAATTCTACATTTTGGGCCTTACACCAGCTAATATTAATAGAAACATTCCCAGGATTTTTTTTCCCTCAATGTAAATGGAATGCTTATTTTTTTAAGCATGCCCCCACGGTGCTTGCAGGCCAAACACTGCAGCATTGTACCCGCCAGGGAGCTGGCTATAAACACATCTGTCTCGCTGCTCTGTCAGCCCCACCGAGCTCTCTATAAACCAGGAAAAGTAAACCTGTACCTTAAATATTTACTGTTTTCAGCCTGTATAATCCAGAAGCGTTATTAGCAGCAGAAGTAAGGCGCACATTTAATCAATGATTTTTATTTTGACACAGCACTGTTAAGCATTATATGGGTACCTCCTGAAAAACCCACTCTTTGAAACCAGAGATTCTCCTCTCACAACTGATTACACTCATTATCAGCTTATCACACACAGCTCACCTGAAAGACCCATCCTATCTCTCATTTTTGTGCTCTGATCCCAAATTAACCTGTAAGTCTTAAAGTTGAGGTCATGGGGAGGTTGAGAAGCAGGCCCCAGGTTAGGCAGTAAGAGAAGACAGTGACAGATACCTCATTTGCTGTGTACAAAATGATACAGACAAGTGCAAAGAGTAAAAAGAATAACAACACAAACACCAGCTTCTCTGAAAGTAAACAGCTGCCATCCAGCACTAGTTTTCTTTTATGATTAACATGACAGCTAGCTTTTAAAGCTTGCTCCATGCAAAAGAGCTGCTGCTTTCATCTCGACACTGACATTAGGAGTCACAATTTCTATACAACAACAGGAAGATATATATTAATGCAATGCTCAAAAAGGCTCTGTGCCAAAGTGGTTTGCTGATAGCCCCTGGTAACCCTTCACCTCCTGAGGCCATCAGACCCTGGGCAAAGAGTGGCAGCAGAGGGGCTGCCTGGCTCGGAGATGTCCTTCTCCCAGCAGGGCTGCACAAGCCGTGGGCTCCTCAGTCCCAGCTGAAGCCCGTGCCAGGACCCTTTCACAGAGCAGCCCACCAGCTCTCGCCAGCCAGCTCCTTCCAGTTTTATTTTAGCCCCCAGCAGAGATAAGGTGAGGAAGAGATTCTACTCACACAGTTTTTTCTTCACTCCCCTAGAAAAGTCACCCTAGCCAGCTCCACAGCACAAGACACCTTTCAGATTCGGATGCTAATCAAGTCTAGAGATGGCTTAGCACTTCTTCCTAATCACAGGCACACAAGACTGGGATGAGAAGCTATTTGTACATTCTTGGTTCATAACTTCATCTCCACAAACATGATCTGTTGGCTGCCTGCAAGTCCTCCCTATCTGCAAGGATGACATCGTGTCTACTTATGTCTGCTGTTGATTTTTTCACTACACTATCACAGACTAGGAGCTAGAGGCACAAGCCAAAGAACAGCACAAGTAACTCATCTCCAGCAGCAGAGTAGCCCTGGAGGAGGTTGTGGCTGGCATCCTTGCATCACTTACTTCATGTCAGCATGCATGAGGGAAGAACACAGGCCAGCTGCCACTGCAAGGTGCTCACATAACATATTGGTATGCAAAGGGTAAGAGCCCAGATGGAACAGAATGGAAATAAACAGTAACACAGCAAACACAACTCAGGTCTCACTGTGTTTTAATAAGCTTGTGTATGTAGCAGAGAATGAGTAATGATTCTGGACAAAGCCAACAGGCACCTCAGGGGATTCTGAAATTAATCCTGTGACATTTCCAGCAGCTAGCCTGGGAAGCGACAGAATCACTGTGTGGCAAAGCATGTTCAGCATCCTGCCGGATCAGGCCTCCCCTTCTGTTTACATGAAAAGGAAAAAAAATATTAACTGATACTCTTTAATTTTTTTCCGATAAAATAGCTATAAAAATGTGTTCTTAAAACCAAAGGCTGAGCAAGTCTTTGACATGTCCATGTACCAGCAACAAGAGACTGTTCCATCAGGTCACAAACAGGCAGGGAGCAAAAGCATCAGAAAGAAGGCAGAGGGTTCCCCTGGCTTTGACACAGACTAACCTTAAGGAAACATAGCCATGATTATTAACTGTAATGAAACAAAACAGCTTTGGGGAAAGAAGCATCCACCATGTATTTCAAATGTCGAAAAAGAACACAAACAATTAAACTCGAACATACCAAAGAGAGCATATTCCAGGGCACGCAGTTCTGCAACACAGGTAGAAGCAGGAGGCAGCTCTCTCCAAGGTGCAGTGAAGCTGCAGGCTGGGGTAGACAGCAGCTGAAAAGCACCTCAGAGCCCAGCCTGGAACTGGGCTTTGATCAAGGGTTTCTCAGGCACAACCCAGCTGATCACAGTCAGGTTCAGCTGCCTCCAGTAACTCCTTGCGATCATGAGCAATTTTATTTTGAGCTTGCTCATTGCATCTAAACAGCTGTCAGTTTGCACACATTGCTCCAATGGGAAATGTTGCACTCTGAGGACCAAAGTTTAAAGTAAAGAAGGAGTTTCTAGTGAGGTCATTGGGATGATTAACATTCTGGGATGGGATGCCTGTCTGATACCTTCATCTTAGCTGGTGCTGGGAAAGAACCTGTGTGCTTCTAACACCTGAGCCTCCTTGACAAAACTCAGGAGACAGATGCGATTTTTTTTGTTTTTCTAGAATATATGAAGAGATTTCAGGCTGTTTTGCTGTCATTTGCAAACTACACCACTGCATGGGATGAAAACAATAGAGGTGACTAAGAAATCCATGTGCAGCCGGGTGCTAGCTAGGACTACCTGATTTTTTCATGTGTGTGTGGTGTGCAGAACCAAAGCCTATAACAATCTTTTCATTGCAAACTTCAGCTATAGGGATGTGTCTGATAGAAATTGCATCTTCTGAATGTAGTGTAGTGTGGAAGTACACACGGATGAAAGTAGGTGAATGCATATCACATAATCCACCTGTCTCACTGAGGAAATGGTAGTGGCTGGTACTAAAATGAAGTTAATGACAGATCCTTGAATGACAGTGACAAAGGTATTTTGAGTCTCTGACTGGGCAGGAGGAGGCAGGCAGGAGCTGGCTGTCATTGCTTTCCATTTCTGCATCCAGTGTGGGGTGAGCAAGCTCTGCAGTAGCTACTCCCAATCAGTGGTTCAACAGGAACACACCAACCCTCAGCAGGGGTGCTTCTTGCTTCTGGTATGCTGCTATGTCCCTTACACCTGTGTAAGGTATATTTGTATAGCAGTGCAGGGCACACACTGCAGCAGCAGCAATGAGCAGAACTGAATACTACTGCAAATTTTCCTGCTGTTTCCCTGAAGAGTTAGGAGGCTCACAAGTCCCCTGCTCCCTTCACACAACCTCTGCAACACCTTGACAGCAGCCAGAGGAAAACGCAACGCACCTACAAAGCAAAGTGCCTCTTGGTGCACAGATACTGCAGAGCACCTCCCCCCGCCAAATACTAGAAATCACAGGCAAGGCACAGACTATATAAAAACTGTCAGGCATGAGCACAGCTAAAAGGAGGGTAGTAAGGAAGAGGAAGAAAACAAATAGGAAATGCCATACTCAAAGAATTCAGCATAAACGTTGAGCAAATCAAAGAAAAAAAAACCAACAAATAAACAACAAAACTGAACACACTTGAATTTTAGTTGCTGAAGCCTTCTGGCTACTCGGCTGATCCGCCTGCGTGTTGCTATGCTTAATGTGCCCCACTGGATTTGCACCTCCTGCGAGTGACTGAGAGGAGCCATTGACTCCAGGAGCACTGATTTAGTGCGGCAGGAACTGGCGGCCTGGCAGGGGCTGCGGGAGAGGCCCAGCCCAAGGTAGGTAAACATGAGAGGAGGAAAGGCCACGGGGAAAAAGACTGAACATGGAAATGGAGAAGAAAGATGAGGAGAGACGGAAGAAACACACAGCAAAGGATGGGCAGAGGAAAAAGAGTATGAGAAAGAGGAAACTAAACACAGTTCAAAAAAGGGCTGGATGCTGGGTTTAGTAAGATCTTTCCCCAGAATCCACAGGTTGCAAACCTCTGGTGTGCTCTGGTTCAGTGCTGGATACTTATTGTCAGTGGGAGCACCGGCACCCGGAGGAGCCTCCATCCTACAGCGTTGTACGCTGCTCAGCTCTCCCCATGCACGGCCACAGGAAACTGACACTGGGCAAAGGGATGACAAACCATTCAGTTATTTTTTTTTGTGGTTTGTTTCTCTGGAAAGTCCTTTCCCTGGAGAGACACAGGCCTGTATGTATAGGCCATAAATCTGTAATACCTGCTGCATAAGCCAACTGTTTCAAATTCCTGCTTTGCATTAACCAAGCTCCCAGCAGACTTTACCTGACAAATAGCAATTGCCTACGACACAAAAAGTGATGAGACCGTAAAATACTCTTCATGAAGTGAAGCAGGGAGTATTACCCAGTTCACTTAGACAACAAAGGTCTGGAACAGTATGCTACACTAAAACTCAAAATGGAAGATATTCCAAACTTTTTCCTGTTTCCTGATGTACATACAGGAGATGTAGACACAGCCTGGAAGGTAAACACGGGGTCATGGTTTGCGACAGGGAAACGTGTGCAGGGAAAGCCTATGAAAGGGTCACAGTCTAGCCTGAACTCCAGAGAAACTCAACCCATCTCAAGGGTTGTCAACCACTTGAAATTCAGGACAGGTTTGTTAAAAGGTGCTTCAAAGCTTTTGGAGTGAACTTTTTTGGAGCAAATGTAGGTTCAGTTACAGTTTCTCATCAAAGTTGTGTGAATGTGTGGTAAGACACAAAACCAAGTGAGAAAAGGCGCTATTCACTGACTTTTCCTGTGGCATTTGCTGAATGTTGTGAAAGTCATAGATCAAAGCAAAACGCTTGGTGCGTGTCCTTAAAATAGATGTAATTCAATAAACAAGTGTTTGCATAAATCCCTGAAAAGCAGAACTGGCCAGTTTTAACCATGCATTGGTGTTCTAGCTTCTCCTTTTTCAAAATTTTTAAAAATTTAAAAAAATCTTCATTTATCAATATGTGTTGAATCACAAAGCTGTTCCACCTAAACACAATGCCGCTGTGTATAGAGTCATCCTGGGAAAAAAAGTACCAGTCAGACTCTCCATCTAAAAAACATCGTTAGAGATTTAAAACCAAAATACCATAGAAAAAACCGTACACCTACAAAGCCAAGGGAAGCCTGGCACACCAGCTAGCTTGGAGTCTGGAAACAGGACCAAGTCTCGCTCCTCCTCGTCATCAGCTGGGGCTCAGCCAAATCAGTAGGGATGGAAAGTTGTTACTACCATTATTGGCAACCATTTACATTTGCTGGTGGTCTCTGTCCAGTTCTTAATGGCCACATAAAATACCCCCTGTTGTCAGAAATGGCACTAAATGGTATATGCTGGCAGTCTCAGAAGATAGCTGCATGTAACTAAAGACTAAATTTCCCTTTCAGCTATTGTCCCTTCTGGTCAAATTTCAGGGTATACAAGTGATAAAGAAAACCACTGCTGCCTTCTGAAGAGCAAATTCTGGGCAAAGAGGGCCTGCAGCTTTCACTCCATCGCCTTTCTTGAACCACAAAACCACCACAAAGCAAAACATCAATCTAATTTATTTGAATAAAAACACAGAGACAATAAATTGTGGGCGGAAGAGAACAAAAAACGACAACAACAAAAAAACCCCGATAATGGGGACCCTCCATCAGGCCTGGCCTGGGCATGGGCCTGGCCACCGCCAGCAGGAGGGAGCAGTGCTGGGACACGGGCCCTTCTGCCCCGCACAGCCGCCGCCGCGGGGACATCCCTGGAGGAGCAGGAGGACGGGGCCGGTGCCCGGGCCGGGAGCACCACCAATGTCCCCTCCGACGGGGATGCCCACCGCACCGCCTCTGCCTCCGTCCCCAGGGTCACGGCATCGCCCTGCAGGGAGCGGCCGCACCGTCCCGTCCCGTCCCGCACCGTCCCGTCCAGGGCTGCCGGTGCCGCTCCTCCTCTGCAGCGCGGAGCCGCGCGGGTCTTTGCGAGACGGTGGACAAGGATGTGCGGCCACATCAGCCCCGCTCAGGCCCCGGGGCGGGAGCCGCTCAGAGAAGGTGCACGCTGGAGGGGTGAAGCAAACCGGTGCATGTTTTTGGGAAGTCCGCCGCGAGGCTCCAGGCTGCCGCTGCCTCCCGGCCCGGCCCGGCCCATGACAGACAGGGCCCCTCTGTGTGCGCCCCTTCGGTGCCGCCCGCCCCGCAGCCGCGTCCCCCCGCCGCACTCCGCCGGCCCCAGCCGCGGCCAGGAGCAGAGCTCTCAAGACAACAACAAACCCCCTTTTCTGCGGCCCCGGCAAGGTCCAACAAGGCTGCCTTATTATTCCTGCTGCTATTAAAACACAACACAAAACAACGCGCACACACAGGCGCGCTCACGCAGATGCGACCCCCGGCCCCCTGCGCAGAGGGAGCAGCGCCGGGAGCAGCACTTACCGCAGCCATGTGCACAGTCCCCACTCAATCCCCGTGAAACGGTCCTTTCTGTAGTAACCCTTTCGGCTGTGGCATCGGGCAGGCGACGAGACGTCTGGGCTTCGCTCCTCCGAGCAGCTGGGCTGCTGCCGCGTCCCCTCCCTAAATGCCCATCCTTTACGAGCAGCGCACAGACACTTACTGTATGGAAATGCTACGCAGACAGGTTAATCACATCCCCCTCCTCTTCGCATCCCCTCCCTCTCTACTGTCTCCCTCGCCCCCTCCCCTCTCTGCTTTTCATGAGCTTTGGAGGGTTTTTTGCAAAGTTTCGCATCTCCTCTGAATCTGCTTCTCCACCTTCCAGCCTTGAAGGCGACCGAAAAAAACCCCAAACTTGTGTTAGGAACAATAATCTCATTTGCAAAGAAAAATCCCTGGAATGGGGACTTATTGTAATGCCGTTGGGTAGCAGACTCAACTGCTGGGCTTTTTTCAATAAAGGAGCAAACTGCAGTATAACGCCAGTTGGCTCCTCCAGCACAATTCTCCTAAATCATGATAGACAGATTGCGTGAAAAACAGGAATTCCAAAGAATTTCCTGCCCTGGGAACAGAAGTTAAGGCTATATTTAACAACATCTGAAGCTGTCAAGAATGCTTTGTGGTTGGATAACAGAGCAGAAAAATGTGAAAAATGCAGGCTACTGCTATACCAAATATGGAAATACTGTTACGTCTGGTGTCTAAATCCCCATCTGGAAATACTTAGAGCTATGAAAAGAAAAGACGCCACAACAGAAGCTTTAACTCTTCTCCTCAACCCCAAATCTTAAACTTAAACAAGGAAATGCTATTCGAGGATCCCCAACTTGTGCGAGGGACACTAAAACCAGTGATAAACAGGACGACAGAGGGCTGTTTGCTGCAGGGCCCGGGATTTCCTGCGATTTAATTCCTGGCCCGAAAAGTGGGCACCTCGGTGCACCCCGGGCCTCGCCGGGCTCCTGGGCTCTGCGGCCACCTGAAACGTTTCGTTTCTCCCTCGAACAGCAGCAGCGGCAGAGTCCCGGGTACCGCCGGGTTGTTTGCGGAACGTGTCATGAGTACGGCACGCGGGGCCCCAGTTCGGTGCGGGGGGACAGATGCGCACCTCCGTTGGTGCCGGCAGCGCAGGTGGGCGGGCGCGGCGGGCGGCCGGGGCCAGCTCCTGCACGGCTCCCACCGGCACAGCGCCGCATGCGGAAAGCTCCTTCTTCTAACATCCTCGTGTTCCGGTGCGTCTGCAGGGATAGCGGGGAAAGCGTCCCGCGTGACGGGGAAAAGCCTCCGTGCGCTCGGGCGCGCCCCGGGCGTGCGCCCCGCGGGAGGAGCCGGTCCCACGCCGGCCCCTCCCGCCCCCCGCGCTGGCCCGGCGGGGCGGGGGGACCCCCCGCGGCAGCTCCAGCTCCAGCTCCAGCTCCAGCTCCGCCAGCGGCCGCGGTGCCGGGAGACGGGGCGGGGCGGGGCGGCCGCGCGCGCCAGCCGCATTCCTGGGATGCCGCGAGCGCTGGATGCGGCCGCGGCCCGGAACGCGCGACGTCAGCGCCGCGGCGCACGCGGCGGCCCCGCGCCCCATATAAGGCGGTCGCGCCCGCCGCTGCCTCAGACCGCGCCGGCCCCGCTGCGCTCGCCGCTCCCGCCCCGCACTGAACATGGGCTCCGCGGGCACCCGCTCCGCTCTGGCGGCCGCTCTCCTCTGCCTGGCGCGCCTGGTAAGTGCCGCGGCTCTGCCCGCAGCGGGTGGGCGGCTGGGGGCTCCGCTCCGCTCCCGGCGCTCACCGACCGCCGCTCTGCTCCGCTCCGCTCCGCAGGCTCTGGGCTCGCCCTGCCCCGCCGTGTGCCAGTGCCCGGCGGCCGTGCCGCAGTGCGCCCCGGGCGTGGGGCTGGTGCCGGACGGCTGCGGCTGCTGCAAGGTCTGCGCCAAGCAGCTGAACGAGGACTGCAGCCGGACGCAGCCCTGCGACCACACCAAGGGACTGGAGTGCAACTTCGGCGCCAGCCCCTCCGCGCTCAAGGGCATCTGCAGAGGTAAGCGGCCGGTCCTCCGCCTCCCCCGGGAGAAAACCCCGGTCCCCGTAGTGCCGAAGTTTAGTAATTTCGAGTCCATGTATGGTTATGCTTTGTTGTTGGTAGCTTGGCAGAAAGGCACATGACTTCAGCAGTCTGGAATGCGATTCAGTATGTCTGGGCTCCGCTAAACGCACATAAGGAAAAGTGATTCCTGACTAAGTTATTGTTCTGGCCCCGCGTCTCCGGGGGGTTGTAGGGAGCTCCACCGTAAATTGAATTTAACAGACCAGCAAATACCTGTGCTTGAACCAGCGATTCCCACCGCTGACTCCCTCCTTTCCCTCTCTGTTAACTTCTGCAGCACAGTCCGAAGGCAGACCGTGTGAGTACAACTCCAAAATCTACCAGAACGGCGAAAGCTTCCAGCCGAACTGTAAACACCAGTGTACGTGCATAGATGGAGCTGTGGGCTGCATCCCGCTCTGCCCGCAGGAGCTCTCCCTTCCTAACCTGGGCTGTTCCAGCCCCAGGCTGGTCAAAGTCCCCGGGCAGTGCTGCGAAGAGTGGGTCTGTGATGAAAACAAGGATGCGCTGGATGAGCTGGAAGGCTTCTTCAGCAAAGAGTTTGGTCTGGATGATTCCGAAGGTGAACTAACCAGGAACAATGAGCTAATTGCCATTGTGAAAGGAGGCCTGAAAATGCTACCTGGTGAGTATGGGCTAATCTGTGTGACAGTTATGGGGGAGGAGGTGGTAGGAAGATGGCTATACAACTCCTTAAACCCTCATGGAAAGAGAGAAAACCCAATGATAAGATGTAGTTAGGCTAAGCCCTCCTTTTCTTTTCCAGTGTTTGGATCTGAGCCACAAAGCCGAGCTTTTGAGAATCCCAAATGCATTGTGCAAACAACCTCCTGGTCCCAGTGCTCAAAGACATGTGGAACTGGCATCTCCACGCGGGTCACCAATGACAATCCTGACTGCAAGCTCATCAAAGAGACCAGGATATGTGAAGTGAGGCCATGTGGCCAGCCTAGCTATGCCTCCCTAAAGGTAAATACAGACTCTTATGGTGCTCCTCTTCTTTGCGAACTGCTTCGGGTAGAGGGTAAAGGCTGGAGAAGAATCTCTTGCTAATGATATTATCACCTCTCCTTTACAGAAAGGAAAAAAATGTACAAAGACGAAGAAGTCCCCATCCCCAGTGAAGTTTACTTATGCTGGATGTTCCAGTGTGAAGAAGTACCGCCCCAAGTACTGTGGCTCCTGCGTGGATGGCAGGTGCTGTACGCCCCTGCAGACCAGGACTGTCAAGATCAGGTTCCGCTGTGACGATGGAGAAACCTTCACCAAGAGCGTCATGATGATCCAGTCCTGCCGCTGCAACTACAACTGTCCGCACGCAAGTGAAGCGTATCCCTACTACAGACTAGTCAATGACATCCACAAATTTAGGGACTAAGTTGTGTTGGGGGTGGGATGCTAAACAGAATTTTGAAGTAACCAGCCATGGAGAAAGGACCTCTGATGGAAATGGTGCCTTGCCCATTTGAGGGCAACATCAAGACGTTATGAGAGTGCACTGTGCAACTGGACACTAATGCAACAGAGATTTAAGCATACTTAAAGCTTCATAATACTGGAGCAACTTTACTGCTTCTTTTTGGAGCACCTTATCTAATTATATACTGTTTTCTGTTTGTAAGTGATCAGATAAATGTTTGTTCCCGTTATGAAAACTTTCTTCTATCCTGTTCGATTTAACACTCTGCTTTCTCCCCGTCCCTCCATCCTCTCCCACCCTTTCCCAACCAAGTTGGAAGTTACATTCCTTCCTGAGGTGGGCACTTGTGGGGTGTTCACAGTGGCAGCTATTATGTACCAACTGTAGTTTAATGGCAAACAGAAATCAGTTGTTTTAAAGCTGAGTATTTTATTTATCAAAGTGTAGCTTTTTGTGTTTGTTTTTTGTTTTTGTTTTTTTTACCCCTTCCAACCCCTGTAATACTGGAATAAGTTGTAAATGATTTTAATTTTATATTCAATGAATTAAAAGAATTTATTTATGGAATTAATCATTTAATAAATAAATATTTACCTAATTCCTCTTAGTAGAGCATTCTGATAAGCAACAGACTTAAAAGCTCTTGCATTTGCTGTACTGGGTGAAAAGTGTGAATTCTGAAAACCTTAGGTTCTCTGAAAATGAAGCTCTACTACAAAAGCAGCAATGAACCAGAAAGCTGGGTCTAATTCTTTGGGTAAATGATGTTTTGAAGTGGTGCACGCAGTCTGCAACCCCATGCTCTAGAAAGTATCTACAGGAAAAGCTTCTTGGCATTGAAAGCCAATGGTTGATAGAGAGACTGAAATGTTAATTAGACTGTCAGATTATTCAAACCGTCCTGGAATGTGTAACATAAGGTACCTCATTAGAATGCAGCACACGCACTGTGATATTGAACACTGGATGGAAGTGGTCATCAGGTCTCATGTTTTTTGGTGGCTGCTTTTTGCAAATTAATACATTTCTGTGGCAGAAGAATGTGTCCTACAGTCTGCAGGAGGTAGTTTGCTTTCACTAAATTCAAATTAAATGAGCTTGAAGCAATGACTTCTGTTAATCCTAATAAGCCAGCGATGAAAAGTAAACATACTGTTAACAGGAGAAGAATGTGAGGAATTTCAAGTACTTCTCCAATGGCATAAAAGGCAAAGCAGCCACTCTTTTCCTCACCTCCCCTCACCACTTTTAAAATATGTAATTACGCTTTATCCTATGGGACACAGATGACACTTGGCAAACCAAGGGAGCTGTTAAGATAAATAGCTGGCACACTGTAAGAAAATGAACTAGGGGAGCACGTGAGAAAGTGGCATTAAACATCAGTACTATGCTGGTTAGCATAAAGCTGCACTGCAGGTAAGAGTGAAAGGAAACCTGCAACAGGGTGTGTTTTCTTTCTTTGTCCTTGTCACTGGTTAGTTCTCCAGCAAAATATCCTCCCTGTAGCCGTTAGTAAGAAAGCTACTTCTCATAAAAAAAGAGTCTGATTTTTGAGTTTTTTAAAATTGTGAAGGGGTGTCATCTAGTGTCACACAGATGCAGAAGTGGTTAAGAGTCAACTTTTTACTAGACATAAATATTTCAATAAAATAAATGGCCAAATATCTCGGAAGCTCATCTTTGGCAGCTAATGCTTTGCCTGAGAAATTACAAACATCTCTCTTCTGCTCAGTCAAGTTCTCTCCCTGCAGGCATTCAGAACCTGAGCTGTTTTGGAATTCACCACCTGGCCACCAGTCTCAGCTGTATCTAAACTTGTCTGTACAATATTTGTTGACAGTAAAAGTGTAAAACGCAGTGAAGTGCTTTTGTTTGGCTTCTACTTACACCTAGCACTGAACACGTCACTGCCTCAGCTGCTCGCTGAGCATCATCAGGTTTACACATTCGGTTACTGCATGGAGAGAGGAAGAGGAGCAGAACAGGCAGCTCACAGACACACCGCGGCTGCACGTGCCTTCCTCACCATCCCCGCTGTCACTTACACTTGAATGACACCCATCTTCAAACCAACGTAAGTAACAGGTCCCCGAAAATTACATATATGCGTGACTACACATAGACTACGTGCCTGTGACACGTACACCATATACAAACAAAAGTGGCCCGTCCAACTCCTGCCTCAAGCGTGGCTCCAGCCAGGCCCTGCATTTTACAACCTGCACTTTGGGCTTTCCATGTTCCATAAAGAAGAGGGGTAGTTCTGTCATCTGCTCACTGGAAAAATGTACTGTTGGGGGAATAGGGGCTGCGGGAGCAGATCATGCAAACATAAAGAGTAAAATATACTAAATGAAATTATCCTGCTATAAAGAGAGGGAATGAACCCCACTACAATGAACTGCAAGTCTTCCAGAGCTGGGGTCTCACACCAACTGATCATCACCATAAAGGCCTCTCTTCACCTTTTGCATTTCACAGTCTCATGGCAAAGCTATTAAAACCCACAGTTCACAATACTGTAAAAGGAATCACTGCTGTTTTTTGTGTAACATCTTTGCACCTGCTTTGAAATCTTAATACTCTTTGTTGTTCCAGCACAAAAACCTCTAAATACTAGGCATGAAAATATAAAAGCACAGGTTCCTTTAAGTGCAATCAGCAGGGCTTACGGGTAAGGTTAATGAGCACAACTATAATTTTACTTCTTGGTCAAAACCTAAAATATCAAATCCCCTCTCCTGCCTGCCCCTCGCCAGTTATTTTTAAGCTCAGTTTTGTCACGCAGCCCCCCCTTCCCCAGCTGTACTGAGCGGTGGGGTCACCCCAGGGTGGAACGGGGTGATGTGGGGCATTTGCTGGATCTGGTGCTGCCGCCAAAAGGAGCATTTGTAGAACTACAGTTTCGGGGCTGAAGGAATGTGTGGTCTTGTATTCAACGTGCTCATTTCCAAGGGTGTGATGGTAGAAATGACTATAATATCAGGATTACATATAAAATCGTCCCTACCGATAAAGGCAACAGAGTGAAGACAAAGGTTCTGATTTCCTAGGTGTTGCAGCACAGGAAACAACTTCAAAGCAGGAGTACACAGAGAACAGACTTCCACGATTACATTACACCCCCTCCGGCGGGATGCTGCCAGCTCACTCTCCTGAACAAGCAGCAGATGGAGGAATAGCCAACAACTCACTGGCACTGGGACAGCCAAGCTGTCAATTAACCCTCACTGAGCTGAGCCACGAGTACGTCTATTTTCCATATACAAATCACTGCGGAACCCACAGCAAAGCAGTCCCCCCTGGGCTGCCCGACCCTCCAGCGGGCACCTTCTGGGAACTGGGCCCATCTCCCCGCTACTGGGGGGAAGGCGGTGGGCTGGGCAGGAGTGGGCAGAGACAGCGCAGAGCAGCGGGATTGCTGCGGGAGGAGCTGCAGCGCTCACCTACCGTCAAAGCTGCACAAACGCCCCACAGGTCCTGCAGACTGAAAGGAGAAAGTGTGCAGTGGGCAGACATTCAGGGCAGCAGGTCCAACCTACCCACCTACACGGAAGCAGTCAGAAGCGTTGCACCAGCGGCTTGCTCTTGCCAGATGCTCGCCC
Organism: Streptopelia decaocto; assembly: GCF_964273445.1. Classification (NCBI taxonomy): domain Eukaryota; kingdom Metazoa; phylum Chordata; class Aves; order Columbiformes; family Columbidae; genus Streptopelia; species Streptopelia decaocto. The sequence goes on along the minus strand of NC_138659.1, from coordinate 26,755,318 downwards.
TCCTGCACGGATCCTGCAGAAAAGCACTTCAATGCACGTGCACGTTTTAGTTTACTCCTGTTTAATCAGTGGGACTATTTCCAGGCAGCGCCCAGAGCGCTCAGCACGCAGCAAGGGAAGGCTCTGCAGCTCTCCTGGTGGCTCTGCAGCTCAAGCCTATTTTTTCATGTAGACATGTCCCTGTTTTCATCTTCACATTTTTTTCTCCACATGACATAGCCACATATAAACCAGCACACAGACATGCAGAGGTGCCACAGTGAAAGCAATAACACACAACTAGCTTTGGAGGTAACTATAAGCACATTTCAACCCATGAACAACTGAACTGCATGGACTTGCAGTGAGACTTGGTGTCCAGGAAATACAAATCCCATAGAAGAAGACTTCAACCAACAAAATGATACAATAAGGTAATGACTGAACAAATGATACAATAAGGTAATGTAAAGATCAAACACCAGGAAACTGAATAGATGGTATCCAGTATACTATGACTCCCCCCTGCCCTGAAAAGCTAGAGAGCTATGACTTCAACATACACAATTTATAGTGGAGAAGATCTGAAAGACCCAAAGGCACCATTCACATAAGCAACGTCATCTGTCTTGAAGTACAAGTACTTATGGGATGGAATGTAGCAACTGCCCAGGAGGAAAAGATTACACAACGTTTTGTAAGGTTTTCATTTACTAGACAGAAGAAATTTAAAGGTAGGGTTCACAGATGTGCTCAGATGGGAATCTAGCTGGGACACATACACTGACAGCTTAACCTCATGATGAATGCAGTTTCACTAAGAATGGACTCCATCACAAATATCAGCTAAACAGTTTGCAGTGTAGTCCAGCAACAGTCTGAGAACACTGGTTGAACACCAGATCATAAGAACCCCAGTATACTGGCTGAGTCAAAGACACCAGCTTCTCTGAAGGTGCTGATTTCCCTTGGCATCTCAAACCAACCAGGTTAGATCCTAATTAGTTCATGAATTCGACAAAATCAGACATCAGGACATCACAGCTGTAAAACCAGCAAGTCTGTTAACGAGAACTTAAAATAGGACAATACATTTTACTCTGCAGAAGCAGATACTTGTGCTGTAGGGGAACAAGTCCATTAAAACCTACATGGATACCAAAGCACAGCTGAAAGTAAAGGTTGGGAAAAAAAGGTCAACACAGAGACATCATTGAGAGTTCAGATATGAAAGTGATGGTGACCTGTCAGGCAAGCTTTTAACACCACTCCTGTCTGCTCTTTTTCCTGATTATCCTCATCCACCAGCTTCATTTTTGCCTCACTTGGGCTTATCTCTACTCCCTGTTGGCACTCTTGGCAAAACTGACAAGCTCTGGAGCTACAATGCAATTCAGTAGAAAACCTGGCAGCAAGGAGTGGAAAAGCAACAGCAGCTTTCACAGCCACTTCTTCCTCCTTCTTGAGGCAGAACTGGGATGATAGAAGAAAGCAGCAATGTGATTTTAAAAACACTTTTGCTTTCTTCATCAGCTGGGATTATGCAGGAACCAGCCAGCTCCCAGTGTGGTTATTCTCAAAATCAAGACTCCCTCTCCCCTCTGATTTCTATCCCTGCTTCTTTGGCAGTTTATATTTAACCTGTTCTGATTTGTCTTGCCACCCCACAAACAGCAGTACTGATGTAACTGATGCAAAACGAAGCCTAATGCAAAAGGATTAAATAAATATGAGTGCTATTGTGCCAGTTAAGAAAACATTATCCACTGTTTTATCACTAGCAGGAGCCAGTAAGTTCTAAAAGACTTCCCCTTACCCAAAAGGTAGGCAAGGCTTTAGGGGCTTTCCATATTTTATCGCTCTATTGATTTTTCCTGCCAAAAAGCCTACTGCAGTAAGATAGCCTGGAAATGCTTTTCAACAGGAAAAGTTAGTGGTGAAATCAGGCCAAGCTAGTGGAGCTTTGCTTCCAAAACAAAAAAATGTTACCATGCACAGAGCCAATGCGGGAAAGAAGTTCTCGCAACAAAAGCATCATTAGAGCTAAGTCACCATCCAACAGGCCACCAAGACCCAGCAGGACACAGCGGGAACACATCTGTGTTATCAGATCACAGACAGGCAGCAAAACAACTATCCTTGTTTTTTCCTGCTTTTACATGTCATCTGCAACTTCCCTTTCAGTTTCACTATTCATTTCAAGTTGGTTTTGCTGCCATTTCTTGTTTGTCTTGCATGCACGTGATTTCCTTCTATTTCACCACAGATTTCCACCAAATAAAACCATATGCACTACCATAGCAACATTTTAATACAAACACAGGGTAAACTTTGTTCACTGAAGTACACAGTTGACTTTTTTTTCTCTTATTAACACAACTTGCATCTGCATACAGTTTAACTGAATGTCATAGCAACAACATAAACACAAATTCAAGATATTTTTTCCTTTGGAGGGAGGAAGAATAAGTGTTTTCAGGAAAAGAGCGTGGGACTTCAGAAAGCAGAATGAAATGTTTGTGACCAAATAGGGCCTGAAGTTACATCATCACAGCTGTATATTTACTCAGTGAAAGCCTGCCCTTGAGGTGTTATACATTCCTGGTTCCTACAGATGTCAATAGAGAACAGCCGTATCTGGTAGGGCAGGGTCTGCATCACAGCTCTGCTTACACACAACACGTACACGGGACATGCTATCAGCACCACAGTGAACTTGGGAAGTTACGTGCTATTTTAGACTGGAGTGCCTGTTCTTCACAGTAAACAGTTTAAGTCCCAATGCAAAGTCAAACTGCACTGTTCGACTGGAGTGACAAAAACGGGCCCTACGTGCCTCCAAGACCTAATGCCAACCCCACATTGTACAGCACAACCCTCTTTTCCCCTACAGATCAACAATTCCTAATGTGATGATAAATACGGTAAAACCCAGAATCCAGATGTGTTCTTTCAAAACTCAGCTGTTGCTCTGACAGGGGGTGTAACGTTGTTTACCCATGACAACTCAATAACTTATGCCTCATACCCCCAGGAAGTTATACAAAAAAGGAAAAGAACCAAGTTCTCTCATATGGCTGACTCAGTCCCACCTCTCAGCTATTGCTATGCGCTTAGCTATGCTCTATTTTTGTCCTTTATGGCTTGTGAAAGGGATGACTTCATTAAGCTTTTAATTTTCTCAAGTAGCTTGTTCACTCAGGACAAGAGCCTTCACTCTTTGCTTTGTAAGCTGATGGTCCTTCAGCTCAAGCATGCTGTGAGGGTTCAGGTGTGAAACCTGAAAAGTCTGAACATTGAAAGAAATGCCGTAACAATGCTACACACAAATATCTTGTTCCTTCTGCAACAAGTAGTTTACAGAGGAAAATAAATGAGTAAGTGTAGTAGGCATAAAATCAAGCACTCAACGCAAGCTGGTGCTGAATGATGACAATTAAAACAGCATCACAGAGTTTTCATTCACAGACATCATCTGTGCTGAATCAAGGCAGAGTCCTGTAGGGATCCTCGTGTAATATGATTATAATAGTACGCTTTCAAAACGGACTTCAAATAGTATGCTTCAAAATGAAGTCTTCCAGGCAGCCTCCGTTCCATGCCTTGAATTGCAAGTGCTTGACCAGGAATTTAAAAATACAGCTTTTAAGGATGCATTTTCGCTCTTATTACAAGATGCTCCTTCTGTAAGTCACTCAGAAAGGAATTAAAAACTTCCCCTAACTGCCTATGAAAGTGTTAAAAACCATCTGCCTAGCCAAGGAATCCATAAACTTTGATTAAATCAGTAACATTATTATTATGAAGACTTACCACTGTTGCAGGACCTGCACTAGTCACCTGCCATCAGTAAGGCTGTGCTTTCAGCCAGAGACCATCATTTTGATTCATTTTTCTGAACAATAATTGAAAAAGTTTAGCAAAACTGAACAGAAATATTCAAATTTCATCTTGGCTTACATTTGATGAATCACCACTGCTCAAACTAGTGTAACCATTATCAAAATCAAATAAAATTAGGTAATCAGGAACCTGGGAATGGATGGCAAATGCCACCAAGGCCTTATATTCTTAATTTGATTGAATTCTTAAAATGATTCCCAGCTTTGTTTAGGAAATTTCAGGTCTAGCAACCACCATGGGAATGCTCCTTATTAATTCTTTTTAAAACCTTCTTTAAGGTAGGAAAATATTTAAATCTGAAGGGTAGGTTTAACAGCATCTTCATTTAAAAACAAAATACGGTTGCATTTGACTCAGAAGGAAGCTTAAACTAGATTTATAGGAGAAAAGAAACACAGACAAAGCCTTTCATACAATTAATGAAAACTTCCAAGAATGCAGGAAAGTAACGCAAATTACAAATCTGTGTTCCTCAGCCAAAGACTAATCACACACACATGCAGATCAACACCAGCACTCTAATTTCCACTGTGTGCCATGAATCTCCACAGAAATGCCACGCTTTTACTCCAGATGAAACATTTTCTGGCAAATGAACTGTGGCAGTTTTGCTGTTCTGCTCTTTTTTTCGTGTTGTTATGAATGGGTTCAAGACTGGTTTGTGGCTACCAAGTCAGCGTGCAGTAATCACTGATTAGGAAAAGCTTATTCACTCTCACTGAACTGAAAAAATATGAAAGCAGCACCTACAGCTCAGAATCCCGGTCCTTTAAAAAGGGTTAAAAAAACAAACATTGAAAAAAGAGGTGGGCAGAGGACCAACAATGACTAAAAAAGAAAATAGAGCACAGGTGGCTACTGCCAGGCAAGAAGAAAAGCTTCCCTGTTTTACAAGGGGTTGCAAAACACACAAGGGAAAAGCCACGCGATACCGCTGTGAGAAAAACTAGTATATGACTACAACGGTCTGATGCTCTTTCCAATCTTCAGTAGCTAGATGTCACGGTGAACAATTTTAAATGATGATTTGTATGCAAAGGTGTGAAAAAAGTAGCTTCTAAAACACTGAGCATCTCACAAATCCTCACCACGCAGCACAAGCGGTGAGGAACCAAGCAGCTGAGAGCCTGGAAGCCCAAGCCCTCTCCCAATTGCTGGCACAGCCTCCTGTTACCTCAACAAGTTCCTTCATCACTCTCTGTTGTCTTTCCACCCATAACGTCTGCACTGGCAGGAAGAACACTTAGGACTGAAAATCCACCTTCATGGCAGTCCAGCGTGCACTCCACCTGACCAACTTTTGTCACAAGGGTGCCAGTCTCAAGCAGGAGAGAAACCAGGTGACAACGATGGCAGCAATAACCTCACAGAGCTGTTTACAAAGTGATCATGTCCTTAAGACTTCATGGGTGCTGACTGAGCTAGACCTGTGCAAACTAACCCCAAATGCCCGTGCTGATTCCTGCGAAGCCCCTGGTGTGGGTTTGCAGCTGGTCCCACACTGATCTGCTCCTCTCCCAGACCCACGGACACGGGGATTCAGGTACGGTGATCAGTGCTCCGGGATCTAGAAATCTTCTCAGAAGCAAATATCAGATTTCTATGGTCAGCAGATGATACAGTAGAGGACTTTATTTATTTTTTTTTTAAGGTTTATTTGTTTCTATATAGGTAAATTTAGTTGATATTCCAGTCAATATTTACAATGCCTGGCTTCAGTGGGTAAACCAGTAATATGAGATGCATAACATCAGCGTTGTTTAGAAGTCCAGTATATTAGCACTAGCGACACTCTATGTATCTATTTCTATTCATTTTAAAACCCATGCCAGTTTAGAAGATCAGAGTAGAAGACTAAATGTGACAGCAACATGTCATCCTAAAACATGGTTTGACCTGTCCTTAGCACATCAAACAAGATGAAACCAAGAAAATAAAATGTATTGCACCAGGCACCCAGAATGTCACCACAGAAGATTAAAGTCAAAACTAAAGATCATTTGCAGCAGCTCTGCATGACAAATACCCTAAAAGAAAATTATTCTAATGAAACAACTGTAGTTTTTTTAGCAAGCTTAAGCATTAATACTCAAGTCCACATACAAATACAGATATGTGATCAGATGTTTAAACTCAGTAATCAGACACTGAGCTGTTAGAGTAAAAGGAAAAACAGTATTGTTGAAACTAACTTGGAAACTTTAAATTTGGGTTAATCTGACTTATTAAAGATATATGGACAAAAGGGTGCAATTAAACGAGAATATCAGCATTTTCTGGAACCAGCAATTCCCCATCTCTTTGTTTATGTCCCTATATTTGCATTCCTAAATCAAAAAATAGGCAGGCAGTTTTGGAAGTGCTGCCTATAGTGAAGGAAGCCAAACCAAACCTCTGACAACTCAGCTGTATAAAAAAAGATTTAATTAATTTTTTTAAAGATATATAAAAGACTAATTCCACCCCCTTTTCTCAAAGAACCGTCATAAACTGTCTCGAATTTCCCCTTCTTCCACAGATGAAAGCGATGAACTTTCACCGTCTGAGTTCTCTGCAGGTTCAGTGGCATCTGAGGGTGTAGGACACAAAGAAAAAACAAAGCAGCAATTAGTTTCAGCAATGTTGTTTGCTCACCAAATAGAAGCAGTTTCCTTTTTTGTTTTCCTTTTAATTTACCCTTTTCTTGAGAATAGCTATTTCACATAACCTGTCTCATACCATGGGATAAAGCCCTGGGTAGGACCTTGTTGTTGAAGGACAAAGCAAGACAATGTTAAGGATTTCTTTCAGTTTTTACATCTTGATCTTTCAGTCAAGTAGGTAAGCAGAGTATTTATCCCACACTCTTCATCCACTGAGAATTTCAAGCCCTTCTCTTGGCTTCTTTGTTTTAAATGTTGTTTTCTGGGTTGCTACACACATATCACAACTGTAATGAATTATAAATCATTTACACTTTTATCAGGATTTCAGTTAAGATGGGGAACTGCTGAGAAATTCTAAACAGGAATGGAAAATTAAGATGATGCACCAGTGTACTCCTTCCATATGTTCCAGCATCACAAAGATGGTATTAAGCACATAACTTGTGCAGCCTTGGACATGGCTGTTGTGGCCTGCTATTGCGTCCTGAAACACTCGCATCCCAAATTGGTCCTCAGCCTCACACCCCAAAACTCCTTTCTTAACAAGCACTGACCCCGGTCACCTTGTGGTGAGGTCACCAAGTGCCACCGGTCAGTGGCACTCAAGCAGCACAAAAATAAACTCTGGCAAAGCAGCCCCATGATTCACACTCTGCTCTCATTTTTATTTTCAGTATTTGATCCAACTATGAACTTAAAGAAGCTTTGGAGCATTTAGTGTCAGATGCTTCATTAAGGAAGCGTTACCGAATGGGAGCCGAGGCAGTACAGTTACTGTCTTGTCAAGATAAGTTCTACAGCTGGCAAACATGGATAATACATAGGACACAGTGTGCACCTGTACAGTTTCAATGGAATTTGTTCAAGAAAATAGAAGCATTTCACCCAGAAACATCAGAGGTCACATTTTGTCTACATTAAATCTAGTGTATAATCAATTAACATTTATATGCCAGATATGTACTGAGTAATGCACAAAGTAAGGATTGTTTTTGCCCCTAAGTCCTGTGAAAGCTGCTATAATCCCCAACTATCTTCAGCCATGACTGACCCTGTATGCTGAATCAGAGCACCTGTAGTTTTTGCTATAAGCAAGTCAAGCATCAAAACATCACATAAAAGAATGTGGCAATCTTCTGACTCACGGTGAAGTTCAACAGACAAATTTTAGCTTCAGTTTAGTCTGTTACAGTAAATGTTATTTAACAGGAATTATAGGTTGTCTTCACTCAAAAAGAACACATTTTTATAGTGTTGATAGCATTGCCCAGTTCCTCCCACCATAAAACTGTCTGCACTTTACTTATAATGTAAAATTTAAACTCTAGCTTTAAGTTTTTCAGTGCCCAGTTTCCTTCCTCAATCCTTATTTTCCTTATTTTTTGGAAAATTCAGCCAAGATACTTCAGCCATTTCTAGGAACAAGGACAGGAGAAACAGGCTTTGTCCTCAATAAATTCTAGCATTCTCTCTTTGAAGGTGTCCAGCCCTAGCTCTCCCCCAGTCTTTGGGAGCTGTAACTTAAATCACAGCAGGGAATACTGTTTTTTCCCTTTAAGGAGGACACACAAAAGAAGAGTACAATGACTGTGCCACACTTCAACAAACGTGGTATTCTATCTTCACATGCAGTAGCAGCAAAAAAGCCCTCTTATTTTTATATTCATGTTCTGAATACACTTTTCCTGAAAGAATCTGGAGTTACCGTGCCAGGCTTCCACTCTGAGCAGAAAAAGCTCCAAGAACAGAGGGTCCAAGCCAAACCTGAGGCTGAAGTGTTAATACATTAACTAAGAGGTACAAAAATAAAATATAATAAAAGTTGTGAAAATAATGGTTTTTTTCCCATTAGCTATAATCTTTTGCTTGGTTATGTCCAAGGCACCTCAACAGGGAGCTATGCACCCCATGTAAAGAGAGATTAAGAAAATGAATGGTTCCCCAAAGCTGAACTAGCTGCCGGTGTCCCCTGACTAGCAGCTTCAGGGATGACTGCGAACTGGGCGATCCCTGCAGCAGAGAAGGTGCCTGCCCTGTGACAGAGCCACCGGCACTTCTCCAGGTGTTGTGGCCTCGCCCTTCCCTCTGCCCTTCTCCGCCTTTTACAGAATCAGCTCGTTGCTGCAGCAGCACGACCTCAAAAATACAGTTGTTCAATTAACACTTATTTGAATCTATACCCTTAAAAGGACACGCTCCCTACTAGCTCAGGAGGCAATGACAACCACCATATCCAGCTTAAGTTTATGAGTCAGTGAACTGTATTTCTCTCCTGACATGTAAATCACAGCGGTAGAGCTAACTACTGAGAAGCAAGGGACTTGCTTCTACAACGGATAAACTGAAAGCACCTGGTTTCCTTGTACTTGAGTGCACGTGTGTGCACTCCTTGGGTGAACAGCCCTGGACTCGCTGCTGAGACAGGACCCCAGCTCAACCCCCGCCTCGTGTCTCCTCTCACAAGTTCTTGAGTTGCCGCAGGTAAATAGCCATTTCAAACACATTTCAAAGCTTTTCCTCAGAAATCTGTAAACATCACAGACTGGTCATCGCTGAAAAGTATGGAATTTGGTAACTATGGTGACTAGTTGGGGGACTAAGAGTCAAGAGAACCAATTCCCTATATGAGCAGCTGCAGAAAGCAAAGCTGGGACCTGAAGCTTTTATGCTGGGGAGAAAGATGGAAATAAACTTCAAAACTAAAATACAAATTCCTGCAAGACCTGGACTCTCCTCTAGGCTCCAAGATGGAAGTTTTCCTTCAACTAAGTACTTTTCAAAAGGTAATATTGTGCTTTTAAGCCACCCAAAATGCTCCTTTGTGATTATGATTTCTAATAATTATCCTGTAGTTCAGAACTGTTTGTCCAATGCTAGGAGTTACGTGAGGAAATAACACAGAATGATCCTCTGTATGAGTAGCAGGCTTACTTAAAACTTATTTTCCCCAGACAGCTTGACTTTTTAGAAATAACCAACTCTGTCAAACTTTGCTACATACAAAATTTAGCACAAGTCTGAAGAGTTGGGGTTGGTTTTGTTTGTTTGTGTTGCTGGTTTTTTGGTATGTGTGGTTTTTTTTTTTTTTTAACCTTAGTTGGTAAATACATAGAAAAAAGAATCAAGCACCAGTAAACGTTAGGAAAAACACACCCTATACAGCTTATGGATGTAAGCCATCAGCCACCAGTTTTAAGACTGAGCTTTCCTAACAGCTTTTTTTAACAGCTATCTTCTCTATTGAGAGGGAAATACAAAACATACTGCACATTCCTGGCATTATTAATAGGTGTATGATTAATTATTGTTTATCTAACTAAAATATGTACGTGTAGCATAACAGGAAATAAATATATGCTTACCTTGGCCAAGAACCACCATGTCTTTCTTCAGTGTTTTCAAGACCACAAATAACGTTGGATACTCAATTATTACTTTGCCTTTCAAATTGTCTAGGAGGCTTCTACTGGCATCCAGTTCATTGTACCTTAAAAATAACAGGGAAGTTTATTTGGATTTTAATACTACTAGGGACATAATGTACATTTGGGCAGCAGGGAGGGAAGGCTTCTGGCAAGTCACAGGATTTTCAGATTATATAATGTTCAGAATAACTATTTTATGATTCAAATTATATATCCAACTACGTAATTTCTTTAAACCCTCCTAACATCAAGAGCATTAGAACAAGGGGAGAATCAAAGTCAAATTTCTGTAAGGACTGAAATGATTTATGAGATCTTACTGAATATCTTTACCAAAACAGGATATGGACATAGAGTTATCAAAATGGATATATTTACCAAAATTAAAAAAAAGGAAAAAAAATTCTATTTATGGGCTTTACCACTACAGGTTTAATTTACACTGTTAGTAGTGTACCTTATTGATCATATTTGCTTATGAATTATCAGTAAAGTACTGGGAAGATGAAATAAAACGCGTGTCTGAGCAACCAGTACAGCAAAGGCATATTAGAAGCACTTACAGCTCTGCTTTTGTAGCAGTAAGGGCTCTGATACACAAAACACTAGGGCAATAATTTCTAAAAGCTGGTAGAATATCCCTGTTTATGCCTATGCAAATCTCTGCTTCCAGCAGCATCTGCAAGGAACTCCCCGTAGAACCCCCCCCAGGTGTGTGCTGAAGAGCCACACGAAGCGGTCACACAGCCCTTTCCCAGAAAAGGGTCCTCTCCCAGGTACGGTCACAAATGATGCCACAGTGATATCGAGTACACTGAGCATCTTCTCCACAATTATTTCCTAGAACTGTAGTACCGTCTCCCAACTCTCTCACTGGAAACCGGGACGTGAGATTTTGGGGAAAGGAAGAGGTATTTCAAAGTCCTCTGTAAGAGAAACCCTGTTGCTCCCACTTGCTGTAACTGCGGCATCCAGCAGATGCTCTGATATTATTACACTGCAATCTGAGTTATGCAATTCTTTCTGTAATCAGCATTATTAAATTACTACTAAGCTATTGTATCAGTTAAAGACAAATGAAGTTCAAACCCAAAATACACTGTGGGCAATAAGTGGAGTATTTCCCACAGCTGCTCCACCTTCTCTGATCATTAACATATTATGCAGTTGGGTTTTCTTTTGCCAAAAACAACACTGGATGGGTGAAGGATACTATATCCTTTATGATTTACAGTAATGCGTGATTAAGAACAGTACATCAGAGGAGTCAGCACACGAGAAGAATATCGAAGGTAAAACAGGATTTGAGTTCTTGGGATTTAAGGGAAACTTAGTTTGAGCAAAAGTTATTTCTCTCTCATATTCAACTTCAATCATCACAAAAATATTTGGTTTCATGTTTCTCTCAACCCAAAGTAATTATGACCTCTTCTTAGTGAAACCCTTTAAAAGGGATAACAGTATATTACATTTCTTACTGAATGAATGCATTCATAACTTGGGGATTAGCACACATGAACAGAAACATATTTACTGCTTTATTTACAGTACTCTAAATGCAAAGTATGGCAATACCTTTTCTTTGGCAGGGACCTCAACACATTCTTTTCTGGTTAAGCAAACATTTACCACCAAAAGGCTAAAGTAATTCACATGCCACAATACACTTTCCATTATCTCATGTTTTAGACAAAACATCTTTAGCGTCCAGCTTGGCATAAGATAAAACATTTGTACTTTAAACTATTTTATGATAGTAAATTACTGAAGTGTTAGATCACCGAGTCGGAGCTTTATCTTTTTTTGTTTTAAAGTAATTTTTATTGGTAGACAGTGACAGAGAAAACATCTAAATTTTTAGTGCACAATGCAGGCTGTAAACTCCAGGGGGAATACAACAAAGAAGCTTAATGCTTCTCTTTTTTAAACTTTGCTGTTATTGTCTGTGCTATCCAAAAGACCTCAGTCTAACACATTCCCTACTTTATACACAAGAGCGAGTTGAGGTTTTCTGCTAATCCACCTGCCAACCTCTTCCTTGACTGTGCATGCTTAAAAGATCTCAAAAGAAAACTAATGCTTGTCACTCAGTTCCAAAGTCTAATACAGGACGGCTCCAGAGCAAGACTGATTTTTCAAGTTCTCTCTGAAAGACTTTGTCATGATAAAAACCTTCCCAATTTTATCCCAGAACTAGAACAAAGTCATACATCAGAGGGTGAACAACAAAGACCTATGGGCAAAATAAGACTGCCTTGTAAGGCTTTTCCGGACACCTATATATGCACAAAATTTCAATTTTTACTTAAGAAAAGGCTGGACTTGTTTGGAGAAAAATGAGATGGCATTCTTACAAGTCTTGTAACTTCACCAGGATGAGCCGAGTACAGAGGGTACCACTGGACCACAGGTCCTGCTATGTATTTGCAGGGAAGTGAGTGGTCCTACCACAGGCAGGAGACGGAGCAGGGGGAACCTGGTCATCAGATATTAGCAGATATTCTTTTATCACCAGTTTTACTTACTTGTCCTGTATCACTAGGACTGCATGGACTGCTCAGTAAGAACCCATAACATAACAAGCCACAACCTTCTTCAGGCCCTTCCTTCACTATGTATTTCAAGTGACAACCCACTAAATGAATGACAACCAGTGTAAGTCTGTCCTTTAACTCAGACTCTTCCACGCTTCAGGGCAGGAACAAACTTACCTGAGGCTGTCATCCTAAACAAGCCCCTTCAGCCCCACACGACAGGATGGATTTGAAGATAAGCCTGGCTCCAAATGAACCAACAGAACCAGTGCCTTAACATCCCATCTTCACATCTGTCTTTCAGACCCTCCCTGTTCCCTCTTTTCTCTCGCTGCCCAGTTCATACAAACATCTGCACTACGGTTCCCAGCCCCTGCATTCAGCGGGACTCCTCTTTGCACCTTCTCTCTCCATCTTCTTTCCTCCCTGGTATTTATTTCCCACATTTTGTCTCTCTCTTCCTCTCTTTCCCTCAGCCTCCTTGTCCAACACCCGCCGTCCAATAATACACTTTCCGGATGATTTTCTTTCCCCAGGCAAGGTTTTATGTCCGTGTCACGAAGCAAGAAATAGGCCTGGATTTCTTCTTAATAAGACGACTTCATTTATAAGCACCACAAAGAAACAGTCTTGGCAGACAACAGTTTTTGATTTTAGCTGGAATGAAATAACAATAACTGCTTTTTAAAGGACAAAAATTAAATCAATTTTGCCTGCCAGCAGGCAGTTTAAAAGCCTACAAAAATTGTGACAATTGAGGAAGTTTAACAAGATTCAGCAATCCCACATCAGTTCCCATATAATGCGTGACATTTGCTCTGCGAATGGCTTTGTTACCTTCCAAAAGAGGCCGAAATTAATGTGGCTCTGCACTTCTGCTGGCATCTGTGAGTTTCTGCAAAGGATAGTTTCCACTATCTATAGTTATTCCTCCACCTTCCAGGAATTCAACAACTCAGCCTCCTAATCTGTCTCCCACAGGCAGGAATGCCGGATTAGGTCACCGCATCACCAGCAGCTCCCCTCGAGCAGAGCCCCGGGCTGTCATCGCAGCGGCAAAACCTGTCTCCATGAATTCAGACAGCAGGAAATTCCCTGCTGATCAGGTTTTCCTGAATGTCATCTGCAGGAACTTTGATTTTAATAATAATAAAGAAAAATCCGCAATCTGGAATTAAAGATAAATTGTAAGCATGTTATTCCTTTAGTTTAGTCTTGTAGACACTGAAAAAGGAACAAACAAGCTTTAACCATCTAAATAATTGTAAATATTACTAAAATGCATATTTGTATAATGATGTTCATAATTTTCCTGTGAGAGAGATCAACTAAAACCCTTGTGCATACTTTAAACAAGGATTATTTTTCTTCCTAGAACTGAGTGGAAACATCGAGGTATTTACTTGGCATAATTCAGATACAATAAATCATGCTATCTACTTTGGGCCTAGTCCTAAGAATCCACAACCAAACGTCTGTGAACTTATGGGAAGAATCAAGATTTTTTTCCCCCCAAACAAAAGACGGTGGCATTTCTTAGGTATCTGCATTTGCCTAGAAAAGAGCAAAGACTGGGTACAGCATTTAAAGTCTCTCCCAAGCACTCATTCTGAAGTGCTGCAGCATCAAGATAATAACTAACAGATGGACTTTCATTCCTAAGTGGTGAATAACCTCTTCGTGTGGTTGGGATTTGGTGAACATGGAAGTAATGAAATGCACTCTTGAATTAGGTATAAAAGGAAAGTTACATTGCAGAAAGTAAACACAATGTATTGAAATAATGTGCAATTTTTATATTTAGCTTTGTCACTAGAATTCAGACATTCTAAAAATCTGGAACACAGTGAATTCTGTTAGTCCATATGTGTGAAAAAGAATTAGAAAATTCAACAAGCAAAAAAGCAGAGACCTTAGAAACAAAAAAAGGAAATGACTTGCCGTAACACTTCCCTTGTAACTAATTCTTATCAACAGCTGAACAATATGGAAGACTGCTCTGCCTGAATGCTCCTTTAAGGAAGGGAGGCAAGAACCATGTTCAAGTTAATACTTTGATTAAAAAATAAATATATACTACAGTTTACAGAAATGGTTTAAAACCTTCTAGCTCCTCCTTTCACTCTTGGTCCACGATTTTTGTCCTGGTCTAGGACCTCCATAATTTGCCACAACAAATGTTCGCTAATCTCTCCTCTCTACTGTCTGCACCTGCATAGCCCAACCTGTACCAATACAGATCAGATGCCTGGCCAATCCCTGTTCAAATCACATCCCCATCTTAAAAACACTTCCAGCACAGATGCCCTTTTTCTGAAAAATGGAAAATGAGGACAAGAAACCTTCTCTTATAACCATTTGGCCCACAAGTCTTGCTAGGAACCAACTAAAAAAGCATAGGAAGAAAAGTTGCCAGCATACCAGGAAAGCATCTCAGCCATTATCACCACCTCCTAACTATACCTACATAAACAAAATACATAAAGGCACTTCCAAACACCAAGAAAACCACTAAGCTTTTCCTTGTCATATTTCAGCCATAGATCATCCTAAAAGACCATACTGAGACAAGCTGTAACAATCTGCGGTCTCCCCCCTTTTATGGGCCGTAAGAGGCTCCTCCACTAGGGAAATCTAAGAACTGCTGAAAACTGAACTGTAAAGTGGGAAAAATCAACCCAAAACCCCACAAACCACAAAACCCCTCCTCCTACGAACACATTTCAGGGAGTTAAAACATTCTGGAAGAAAAAAAAAAAGTAATACCCAGGTGAAGACAGCAGTGACCCCAATTGGCACCTAAACTATTTGGCACAACAGTAGATGTCCAGAAAGATTTAATGGTTTATTTGCTTTTACCCTAGAAAACATATAAAACAGTTAATGGAAAGAAGAGATAAGCAAACTAAGACTACAAGTATGTCACCGTAGAAGCACAAAGGCTGTCCTTGTTTAAACCTCTTGAGAATGAGACAATTGCACAAAGAGAAAAACACAGTAAAAGTTGTTCAATGACTATCACGGAAAAATATAGTTGATGGCAAAGCCCATAAAGCAGATAAGGCACCTGCTGCTGCAACAATTTAGAGGACTGAGCATTAAAAATGCTGTGTTGAAAGGATTCAGGGTGCACAATAATGATGTAAAGATTAACTGAAGTACAAACAATTCTGTATCTTTTGCTTATGGGAGAAAGTAGGACAAACCAGAAGGAAAATGTGAAACCAGCAAATGTCAGTTTCTTGGATTCAGTAAAACTTGGTCCAAAGAATACAGAAGTGATACTGAATTTCAAGAGAGCAAATACTTTCCCCATCTCATAAGACATAATGAAAAGAACTAATAAAATCCAGCAGCAAGTAAAGATGCTATAAATCAAGTGCATCACAACTATATGCAAATTTACCTACTTTGCAAAGCCAGGCAGCTTTAGAAACTGCTCAAAAGCTCAAGGTTAAAAATCTTACGTGATACAGAGCAGACATACTGAAGAAGGGTATACCAGAATCATGGAAGGCCTCTATATGACTGAGATAAAGAAACAAAACAGCCTAATGAGTTAATGATAGCCAGAAGGCCTAAAGGGAATATGAAATTTCACAAGGGAAAAGTTATTAAAAAGAGAGAGGGTTGACTACTGAAGATGAATGCCTGAAGTTTCAAAAACTGGAAAGATATTTGTGGCATCTTTAGTACAAGTGAAAGCTGTGGGTGGTTCCTCAAAAATGCAAGGAAGTCAAAATATGCAACTTGTACCATTAATAAAATACTAGTCGGATCACGGAGAAGCAGCAAATATTGTAAGCCTGATTACAGTACTTCTGTTACACAGCCTCATGAAATGTAAGTGTAAATAATTTCAGAGGTGGCAAGTGTACCAAGGAATACCAAAGGATGCAATGAAAAACTCTTAATACATCAAGTTCAGAAAACTAATAGGTCAAATCTCATTTGATATATTAACACAAGTACGCAACGCACTGTTAAAACAAACAAATATAAAACAGACAAGAAATCAGTCCTTGTAAATTGGCAATACTTTTGTTATTACACTTGGGTTAATCCCAGGGAACAGGAAGAACTGATACTTCTGTAATTTTGGATCCCTAGATAACAAATTCTAATTTCCAAATTTAGTTCAGACACACATAGCGTGAATACGTCTAAAACTCTGTACTAAATGGTTGAAACATATCCACAAATTCTGCTTATTTGTACGGGAAGCACCGTGCCATAAACTTACCACTAAGGGGTTACAAATGCTTTACAATGAAAAGGAAAAGCTATGAAATAAAGAAAACAAATTATTTTCTTGGCAAAGACGCAGGAAGGTCAATTCCCTCCTTGGCGAGGTCGAAACAATCAGCCCTAGCTCATTTCCGTCAAGAAAGAGAAAAAACAGAGGGATTCCCCTTTGGCAGCATCAGCAGGAAATAACAAGTTTTCTCCTCCCTGACTGAACACGGAGAAGTTCTCCTCTGCTCGGCCATTGGGACAAGGCCGGTGGCTGCGCTGCCATGTCTCAGAATGCTGCAGCTTCCAAGTCCAGCCTATACTTCAACCGCCCTCACACACAAACCAGCTTGTATCTTAGCTCCTTGAAGCCTCTTAACTCCAGCCTCGTCATGCCGCCTGGTCCCCAAAACTGAGAAAATCGGCGAACTTTAAGTCAGCATCTCACAGTGTCTTTTTTCTTCCAAGAAACTAGCATCAGATGCTCTTCTTCCTTCGGAAAAATATTTTAACAGCAACCCAAATAGATATAGTTGAATTAAAGCCCTCGATACACCTCACAACACTTACGCTAGACTGGAACAGGACAAATGGTTTGAACATTATTTCTGCTCTACAGCCCATTTTTAGCAGCTCCTTATCCTAGCCAAGGGGCAACAGATTATTTAACAGGGTTTTTCAAATTGCAGCCCTTCCTTAGACTTCGTGGCCCTTTTGCCTTCAAGTCTGCCTTATATGTGCATGATATACAGCACATGTATTTCCACACTATGCATATGTTACATAGTATGTATGCACAGCCTATGTACAGGCAAGTTCCTCTCTTCTCCCTAGGAGAGATGGCGGGCTGGAGCAAACTGCAAGATATGTTGTGGAAACAGCCTTTCCTCCGAAAGAGGAGAGGAGACCTGCCTGCGCACATGCTGGGTTTGGCCTGCTGCTGCCATGCTTCAAGCCCAGCTATGACGCAGAGAAGAGGCTACTGCATACAGTTTTGTATCTTAGAATTTGGGATCTGCCTACCTGCTTTACAAGCATGAAGGGTTAGAAGGTCTTCAGGTTTGCCTGTGGTGCTTACAGAACACCACGAGATGACTAGATAGGACAAACCACCAGCTGAAGGCAGCACGAACACTTTTATTGTTATCTCATCCTCCACCTCTTTACTTACTCACATATTCCTCCTCTGTAAGTGGTCTGGATCCAACTCGCTCCAACACAGACTGCAGAATTTTGGAGCGGAGGCTATAATGCCAAATAAATGTTTGTGCAATAGATGTCTCAGTCAGCAACTCTCTAGCTGGGACACTCCAGAAACCCTAATGCAATACCATTAATTATAAACAGTTCATCCAAAGGAATTCAGCATGGGTTACAAAACGCTCGATTGTTACTTTAAAAACAGGCGCCTACTGGTTCACAAAGGAATCCCTTTCAAGAAAAGAAATGAATGGTTGCTCAAGATAGTAAGATGGACAAATTCTGTGTTTTTTGGAATCATCCCAAAAATCTTCTCAAAGGTCAAGTAATTGTAGTCAGACATCATGAACACTCAGCTATGCATGCTACAGATTCAGACCATACATACTACTTCTACTCAGCAATTATTAGCTTTCTGCTTTTCATCTGTGTTGTGTAATACAGGATTTCAACGAAAAACGTAAGTAGAAAGGAAATAGATATGAAGGAAAAGTGACTATTTTTTTACAGCAAAGCTGTGTACCCTGGCATTTGTCGCTCTGCATCACTTTTGTCAGCAGAGAGACTGATGTTCAGATAAAGAAGGAGCAAGTGAAAAATGACACTGAAATGGCTTCAGTAACAAAACTAGAAAGCCTGAAATGACCTACAAGAAAACGTAACAAAGTATTCAGTAAGAAAAGCTGAAGGTTTAATTAAAAACAAAAAAAAAGAAAAAAAGAAAAGAACACAAATCAAAACCCAGCACTCTGGGAAAAAAACAGCATCAAATATTAATACACAGGAGCGCTGTATTTAAGACACAGACTACGGACCAAATTCTATTTCCCCTTGAACAGTTCGAAGTCACCAGAGCTTAACTGCAGTTGTGCACCGAAGAATGACTATTGTGAGCCAGCTCCCTGCTTTTGTAAAGCTTGCAGAGCTGCTTTTGTGCCAGCTGCTGCGAGCCAGAGAGGAGTAATGAATTCTGCTGTCAATCTTCTGCTGGCATGGGCTAAAGCCAGCCTGGGGTCTGGTCCAACTCATGCCAAGGCCGGCAGTTCAGCCAGGGATTTGTATCCTTAATTCCTGTCTCATGTATACCACGTACTACACTAATGGGAAGAGAAACTGCTTCCAAAGTAAGGCTAGAGAATCTTAACTAAACCACCCCACGCTGTCCAACATTTGCAGAAAATGCAGAGGAGGATATAACGCTTGAAATGTGCCAATTCCAGTGTATTTGTTTTGCTAGATGAAGCAGTATTTTTGAAATGAGGTTGTAATACAATGATAAAAAGAACCGATCCACACATCACACTAATGGCAGTGATTTTTTTAAAGCAATCGAGCTACATATGAAAGCAGGAAGAAAAGACTACAAGCTCTCGTGTTTTTACATGGAGTTCTTCACAAATGGTAATGCAGAACGAAGTGCCCTAGGAAGATGGTATGAAAAATTAAGGAAAAAATTAACACTATCAATATTGGAGGCTATCTGCAACATATTTAAATAAAAGAGATTTTTATAATCTTAAAATCACTGACAAAACAGATATCTAACAGAAATTTTTAATGACAGGAAAATAAATAATCCAACATGAATACTACGTTTAAAAAGATTTGGTTCCATTACATTTATATTATACTTTGAATTCCAAGACGATTCTCTAAAAGTCTGTTGGCATATTTGCACACACTAAAGCAAAAAACTTACTTCATCTTCCTAAATCTATTACTGTGACTACTGCGACCTACTGATGTGATCTAACCCTTAGTTATTTAAAAACAATAGACTACAAAAGAAAATTCTCTTTGAGCACAGAACTCAGTCATCCAAGGAAATAACTCATTTCTGCCAGCTGATCTTGAGACAGGGAAGTGCTCCAA
The DNA here is from genome assembly GCF_964273445.1 of Streptopelia decaocto. NCBI lineage: Eukaryota > Metazoa > Chordata > Aves > Columbiformes > Columbidae > Streptopelia > Streptopelia decaocto. Next base: position 26,735,527 of record NC_138659.1, on the reverse strand, counting down.
AATTACTAACATTATCCAGCCTTCTGGGAAGCAACTGCATTGGATCAGTTAAAGCAAAATAAGCGTTCACCACCATAAAGCAATGGCATTTGGTAGAGAAGAACCTCTGATACTTGTTTAACAGATTTTCTTCCCTGCAGACCACAAGAATTAAGTGGCAAACATGCCAGTATTCTCATGTGCACCAGCCAGTGTCACCACAGAGAGAAAGAAGCCCCTCGATGTCGGAGCTGGTACAAAAATGCTTTTGGTATTTTTGGCTTTCTGAGTAACTGAAACATGAGTTGCACCAGTACTACTGGTATAAAAGCCAATACTACAACTGATCCTATACGCATCCCTGTATGGCATGGCAGTTTTACAACAGAAAAGCTACAGGATACGGTCTGGTGTGGCTCTGTACTCCAGCTCCCTGAAGGATGCAGTCCATTGAAAGCAGTGGGCTTTGTAAAGCTTTTAAGGCCAACCAGCCTATAGTTTCCAAGCACTTAAATATTCTGTCAGCGCCTACTGATATCTTCATATCCCAAAAAGTCTTCTGCAACAACTTATTCTGAAACAAATGTTCACATGCAAAAAAGAAAATCACTATATTAAAGACCCAACATTGATATTTAAGAAACTATTATTCTTTAATCTCATTAAAATAAACACATTTGATTAAAGGCTGGCAACTATCTAAACTACATTCGTGCAAGATGTTACTGAACCCAGTAAAAGAGATGTTCCATTTGTGTGGTTTAACCTTATTAAGATTTACCTAATTAATTGTCTCTTAGATTAAAATATCTACTGTAAACCAAGTCTGTTGCAGTTATTTCTCTTCTAGAAAAGGGATAATCTTACACAATAAGGACAAGTTAATAACTTTTTCATTTAATATCTGTAGTTACAAAAAACCAACAATTGACCATTATCTTATAACAAGTATCAATGATCTGATGGATTTAGGATTTTTTTTTTCTATTTTTTTACAAAGCCTAATGAGGCAATTATCAGGAAAATAAGAAGGTGTCTTTCCCAAACCAGATTGTATAATTTGGCAGTTGTATCTTTTCTTCCTTAGTGGAAAAAGCAATACTCTTACCATATGAAGTCACTTTGAAGGCATCCCAAATAAAGGACTGAAAACAGTCAGGACACTAATTTATCCTGAAGAAAGAAAAGACTACTTTATAAAAGAATGTAGACTGTAAAAATCATCCAAGAAGCAGCAGTTAAACCTTTCTTGGAATAGTTACAGCCAACAATGGACACCAACCACCAACAAAATATTGCACAATAGGTGATAGAAGCAAGCACCACCGAACAGAAAACTATTATAACCCATTCAAACCTAGATTTTTTCCAAACCAAGGTTTTAAAGGAAGAAGAGAGTTGTGCAACACTCATTTTTTTCAAACTCTCCTTCATAAGCTTCCTCATAAAGTAAGTGCAGTTAATGCAGACTATCAAGCAGTTTAACAGTTATGGTGTTAAGAGCAGTAGCTGACAGGTAGGGAGGAGAGATCATGCTTTAGGTCACTTAAAGTAATTGTGAAGTGCTACCAACTCAAATTGAAAGCAATTCTTACAAGATGGTTTTAGAGAAGACAGAAATAAGAGCCGATCACAAAGTACTCTAAAAAGTGCCACCAGTGCTGATAACTGGCACGGAGCAGGAGGAAAGGAAGCACCGTGCTGCTTGGCAGCTATCCTCCATATCTGCACATCAGTGGATTTATTCTGTCACTTTCTGAAGTTTTGCAGAACTCCTGTGAGGAAGCAGAAATCTGTACTACATTGCTATTTTATATTTCTGGAGAAAGAAAAAAGAAAAAAACAAAAAATTTCAAGCATTCTGCAAAGGACCTTCAAACTAAAAGGGCCATCTGCTGTGAAACACAGCAAACAGCCAAAACTAAACCGCAAACTCCTGTTTCATAAACAATTGCAGGAAATTCTAAAATCCTTCTGTAACATACTTATCTTAAAACTAGAAGACTAACATTTTATAACCCATAATAATCCTGCTTAGAAGTTCTCTGAAACACCATTGCACTTCCTCAATAATACGTAATTGTAACTATGAAAAATATTTTTTTCAAAAGGTTCTGTTAAGCCTAAAACCAACATCCGATTCAACAACATGTATTTACAGCCTTTCTATTATCTAGTGCTTGTGGAGAAGGAATTTTTCTGGTGGGCACAGCGGAAGTTTTGGATAACACATCACTCATGTAGACTTACATGTGTCAGCAGAGTACACCAATGCTGCTCCTCCAGCCTACCCAGAGAGTGACGGATGAGGATTTTGCCATACAGGAACATACAGCCTCAAATCACACAGAATGAGGTGGCACAGGATGGGAAATTACTGAGCTGACAGTAGCACTGAGGGCTACACAAACCAGCAATTTACAGCTCCCACTGGCAAAGAAACGTGGCTAAAGAAAGGCAAGAGCGTTTGCTCCGCGCTGACACCACAACTCAGCACGCCTGTTCCTTTTCAGTCACAAGTACTTTCATGGCAATTCCAGGTATTGATTTATAGAATGAGATGCCATAACTCTCAAATTAATCTAACTTGAGGGAAGCCGAAAGGAGAAGAAATCAAAATAAATTCTCTCCTACTTAACTGTAATGCAACTACATTAAAAATTTCAATTCCCCCATAGAGCCTTTGTCACAAGCAGGACACTGGCACGACCGCGCTGAGAGCGCCCGCTGGCAGGGACACAGCTCCTGTCCTGTCGACAGCAGATGCTTTTCTGCTGACATAGCAGTCCCATCATTTCAAACAAACTTTGTTCTTTCCTTTCAGAACAGGAATTTTCTTTCAGTGTGCTGCTTCCTTGACCTGTTTGCACTGCCACAGCTGGGGCTGCTCCACCAACTTACGCGGACAGATTCGCATCATTTCCAAGCAAGGAATTGCTTTTCTCAAGTCAAAACACTTTTCTATTTTACCTTTTTACAGTTCTTTTTAAACTTTAAACTTTACAACCCCACATTAGTGTGACTTTGATATCAAACAACACAGCTGATTCTGGCAATACAGATGAAGCTCAAACTTAAGGATATTTAACTCAATTTAATTTAACTTCATGGAAAAAGAATTCTCTCTCAACAAATGTGTGAGCTAAGGAAACATTATAGAGATTTCAGAAAATAGTTAAGTAACAAAAGGAACTGATGAACATAAGAGATAAACCACTTTGATATTAAATTGCTTTCTTTCCCAAGCCTTCTATGTAACTTACATACTCTACTTCAAAAGATTAAAAGGTGAACTTTACCTGCTATTACAACAGCAACTTTTCCTTTTTTTTTTTTCTAAAAAAAGCAAATGTGAAAAACCAAGCACTAAAAAACACAGGAAAAAAACCACCTATGTACAGATGACTATTCAAGATCACCGCTTGAATACTACCTTTCCGATCATGTACTCTGAGATGTTCAGCAGTAACATACTGAATATATTTTCAGGTTTTGCTGCATTAACATGAGGTAATTGCTTGAAAAGGGGACAGAGGTTGCTCATACTGTGATAACCTGTCCTAAATACCACTATTAATGGACGAGCAGAGGAGTCTGCTAAAAGTATTTTAAAACGCTTTTTCTTCATCCCTGTTAGTCAAATGACCATCTTCAACAAGTATTTGTCCAATGTTTCCTCTACACCTCCGCTTGATATTAACACAATTAAAAAGCCCTTCTTGTTATCTGAAATAACACTGGCCAGTTGAGCTTTTGTGTTTTCTCCCTATATATACAAACCACAGCTCTGTAACCTTCAATTTCACTTAAAACACACAGGTTTCTAGCTGACAACTCCGATGGCAAATGTTACAACCACATGTTACAACCATATTGCAAATAATGATTGTAAAGAGGAAAAAACAAATCAAAACCATGAAAAGTTTGGTCTTGAATTTTAAAATACATTACACATTTTTAAATAGTACTGGGAAAAAATACAGCATAAACAGCAACCTCAGTTACAACTAAAATTCATTTAATATACCTTTTCCCCCCTTAGAAATAATAAGCCATGCTTTAGGGAAGCATATTATTTACATCTGTTACATTTGAAGAAAAGAATGTACTTTAAGAACCCTAACTAGGAATCACTGGTCAACCAAAATAAGCTATGATACTAAGCCGATACATATCCTTTTCAGTAACAATGACAGCAGGGTGGAGTGTTCAAAATGGTATTTATACCAACAAAAAATATTTCTTTAAAGTTTAATTTTGTAGTTCAAGATAATTGTCTGTTCTGGAAACAAAGAAAACAATTCTGCACAAGTCTAAATTCTGGAGACTTAAAAGCCCACACCCAGAAATATGGTGACATGAAGAGTGATGAGCTAGTAACTTTCAGAAAAATGTGTTATTTCAAATGAAGTGACTGGATGCTGATAAGCACATAATTTTTGCTGCAGTGATTTAAAAAGACAGCTCTCCTCAACCATCACCTCAGCTCTCATGGGGAGGTTAACATTTTCACAGCAGAACTTGCAGAAGGGAATGGAGGTCTACATTTCTGCTGGTCAATAAAGTAATTTAGCATTTTAACACAAACCCATCTTCGCTGCAGACATTGTTATATTTGCATGGACTGCTGCTGAAGCGGCTCAGGTACCAGGTACAGACACACTCACTATTCCACCAATGCAGCTGTCAGCGCCAAAGCTTCTTAAATTGTCCGAGTCAGCTGAACTTACTACTCAGTAATTGCACAGAAATGTCAGTGTTGACATATTAAAAGACAAAGAAATAACATTTTTTGCTGAATGATTTTTAAGATGGTTGGCAATTACTCACTGAAGTTTAATCCATGAGATTATGTCATCTCCATTTGTAATACTAAAGAGTAAGGAATGTATTACTTCTTTTTGCTATTTTTAATTAATAAGCACACAAACATGAAAAACCAGCTTACCTGACAGAGTTTCGTTTCCTGTTTTCAATTTTCATTAAAATTTGTACATCTGACTGAGGAGACATTGTATACATTCTTAATCTGAAAAAAAGAACATGCCACAGAGATGAAGAAATGATGATGTACAATGACTTTTCTTACTATCATTCATAAGAGATGGGTATCTTTTGCATGTCAACAAGCAAAAGTAGGTATTTCTTAATAAAGACAATAATTTGCCACATAGTAGGTATTCCCTATAGATGAGAGCTATAATTACTAGTATGGTTTTCTAATTACTCTAAAGAAAAGGCTCACTGTCACCCCCACTGAGGTTAATTATGGCTACTTTTTTCAGAATTATAGTTGCTTTATTTGATCTTTATGCCATGAGACAATTTTTTGATCCTTTCTTGGCTTAAACTTGGTGGCTATACTCCAGGGCTAGCTGGCTGGTGAAGGTTAGGACGGTTTTCATCACAGGAATTAAAGCTGTACTGCTGACTGAGAACTCAGCTCTGCATCCTGGGAGTTAGTTTAAGCCATTTATTCAGTACCATTCCCCTGTGTCATTAGTGCATTAGATGAACAAGGCAGAAGAGTTCTTCAATACACACCTTTGACAAACTACAGGATCAGACTCCACTGGATCAATGTATGGCTTAAGGATATCAGCGAGTGTTCTATCATCAGGCACCCTTTCACCAAAGATAAAAATCAAATGCGTAAGACATGGTTCATCATGTACACAAAAATCTATTACCTGAGTAATTTGGAGGATGCTACATATTTGCACGCTACAGTGGCATAACTGACTACTTTATGGGAGGATCATAAACGTGTATCAATATAGCATAGATAATTGACAGCTTTATCTCAGTTTCAACACTGGGACTTCACTGGCACCCACAAGCAGTAAACAGATGCGTATCTCTAGTTTCTAACCCTGCAGCAGAAATATGCTGTTCCACAGCCCTAGAAGTAGAACAAGGGCATACTTCTCATCCCCTTCAGGCTAGGAAAGAAGGAGAAAGATTTGTCAACAAAAGCTTATTTTTTGGCCTTTGCAAAATGTGCTTGTGGGCTTTCCAACAAAGCAAACAACACAACCATTTAATCCTATACGAAGGTCAGGTCCAGCATGCAGGTGAGAAGGGATGGCAAATTTTACTGAGTGTCCCCATGAGAACAGAACATGTTAGGCATGTTGGATATCGCTGTCATGAATATACAAGCTGCTCTCTTTACATAGAGAAAAGGACTAGCAATGAAACATTTTGTCTGCTTTGGAAAGCCTGCTAGCTTTCAAAAAGGAAAAGGACTATGCAACTTTTAAGGTTTTTTTTTCAATTTAAATGCCCTTTTAATTAAAACTAAAAATAACATTTGAGTTTACCTCGTATAATAGAAATACATAAAAACTGATCAAAATATTTTGCAGTTCAATTTCAGCAGACTAATTTAAACTTTATAAAAATCTGTTTTTCAAGCTCTGTACCCTTTTAAAGTGTATTCAGCATGACAGTGAGGAAATATGAGCTTCAAATGCCAGTAGAACTTTTTCTCCCTGAAAAGAAAAAGAAATGCATATTACTAAAGTTAGCTGGTGACTACTACCTGTTTTTTGTATTATAAAGTTCAGCAGCCTATGGCATGGGTGCAGAAGAAAATATAGAGTCAAGATTTTGAATGGCATTTTCAAAGAGTAAAGGGAGCATGCAGAAAAGCTGGGATGCATTTTGAAAGATGCAATGCTCCCAGATCCTGCTGAATTTCAGGTCCTCATAAGATGAAAATCTCTTCCTTACAAATACAGGTAAGATATCACTAACTAACTGATCAATAGCATTTCACATTTTAAAAAGGAGCATCTTTCAGCTGATTTTGTATATGTGTATCTGCCCTTGTAATCTCAGAAAAGGAAACTGCTTTTTGGCATATGACCCAGGACAAAGTGCCAAAGCTGTGCTGCAATAGCTCGAGGTCCCAGCTCAGGGCAGGGTCTGCACAGAACAGGGAGTTTTTCACAACCGTGATGGCCTCAACAGAAACAGGGCCCTGGGCACGGAGGGAAGCTGCATTTTGGCATAACGTGGATAACAGAAATTACAAGCTTTTGGTAGAAACCAAAATAGACGTCACGTTCCCTTCTCCAGTTTGCTAGTTTTAAGCTCCATCTTCCCTTTCCAGATAGTTTAATACTGGAGAAGTTACTGAAGCATGGTTCCAGAGCAGTATCATTTTAAGAAAGGCTACATGATGTTTCACTAGATTAGGAAACATATTTTTGCCTTTCTACTCATCTGCAGAAATGCTGAAGTAAATATTGACTTAAGATAAAGCAATTTTCCTCTCACTGCTCCAAATTCTCCCATTTGGTATGGTGAGCATAACAATATTTTTCTAAAAGTATTTCTTAAAGAAAAAGCACAGTCTAAAAGGTAAATTCATGGCGCTTTGCTCTGGTTCAGAATTTTATGCTTGCGACAAACAGCATAAGATTTGGAAAAGGAAGGAGTGAACTATTACCATTTATAAATCAGATGCCAGACATCTATATGAAGCACAGGAATGTCTAACGGTACACTCCCTTCTTCTTTTTTTTTGCATTTTCTTAAACACTACTTAAGGCTTATGAATGATTATATCCAGAATAATCATGATCAGTTATGCAAATATCCTGGTAATACAATTAAAAGTAAATATGGTATTGTTCCAACATGTTGTTTAATATGTTTATCAAGCAGATTAAACATTATCCAGCAGGTTCTAGCTGGCTGCCCACACAAGTATACATGCATCCAGTAGCAAAACCGTAAACTTAGCTGCTAAGTTCAATTAACTATGCTGCCAATTTTTCAAAGCAAGCACTTTATAAAAAAGTGCTCTTATCAAATAAATTATCATTACCTTACCTAGTTATTCCTAGGAGAAAACTGAGTTTTACAGCTGAACTATACTTTCTGTACTAGAAGTAAAATCAGAAGTGTCAATATTTACCAAAAAAAAAGAATAAGCAAGAACCCTAGCTCCAAGGAGATAATAAGTAGAATAAAAAGAACTAATGAAGGCCAAGGTCCCCAAAGCAACACATGACTCCGCAGAGCCGTGCAGCGTGCCTTGAGATGCTTCCCCTCTGCTCATGTTTGGTAAAGGTGAGAATGAGAGAGACTTCCTTAAATGAGGTTAGAGCACATGAGGTCTGAAACAGCTAAGAAGATTACATGACCACAGCCAGAGAAAAACACAGAAAACATAGCATATATAACCAGAAGCTGACAGAGTATCTTGCCTCATGCATTTTAAGCTATTTTGTATATTGGTATGATCCTGTCCTAAATTACCAAACTGAAAGAGGTTTTGAAGTAACTGAAAATCAGTGAGATGAATTTTGGAAGTTTTTGGCAAGATGAATGAAACAAGGTTTTGCAGTTCTTCATCTTGACAGCTGAAGGAAGCACCAACGCTACTATACGCATAGAGCAAACCGGAATTTCAACAGGGTTATGGAACCAGTTCAATTTACTTGCGATTAACAGGGTCATGATTCCCCTCTCAGGCATATGTTAACATCTGGCATTTGACATGGCATGGTATTAATTCAAAGTGCTTTCCCAAAGAGACTTTAGTAAAAGTTGGTAATATTTAGACGTAGAAATAGGGCCACCATCATTAGCTGCAGGTAAAACTAATTATGGGCACATTTATTAAAATACTTACAATGACTGTTCACATGAGGTTTTTGTTAGATGTTATCAACTAAAATGAGGCTTTCTAAAATTTTTTCATTTAACTTCTCATCTCCCACAATTTTTTCAAACAGGCCATGTTTATCTACTTTTAGTGATCATCTCTTACTGTGATATGTACTTCTATGAAACAGGCATTTTGAATACTGAAGTTAAGAAGATCATTCCTTGTCAAAAAATTCCACTTTGGAAAAACAGAAATACTGATTGTTTTTTTCAGCACGCTAGTACCAAAATGGCAGTTAATTACTTCATCTATTTTCAAAGTGCTCTTGCCTGAAAGTAAATAGCAAGCAGAAAGATGTCAGATAGATTAAGAACATGGTAGAGGGAGGCAAGGAATAAAGAAGCTTACAACTGGAATAGTCTCATACTCTACACTGTACAATGAAGTCATGAAAAACAACCTGCTGGATGCCTGTTATTGAAGTATCTCTCACCATCATTCATCTCTGCCCAGTTAAGAGAACTTGATGCCAACTGTAGATGCTACCAAAGCTGCTTCACAACGAGTTCTGATCAAAATTAGATACCCTGGCTCCAGATCTCACTGACTTCATTTTCCATTATGCCTCACTGGGGTAGTATTTCCTTCAAATACAACTGACATGCAGCATGTTCATTTTCTAAATGAAAATCCTTAACTGAGCAAGTCATCTGCAGTTGACTAACAGCTCAGGGCATGAAGAATTCCACGTTGCTCGCCTGCCATGGAACACCACACCGCGCTTTTCTTGAATACCAAGGCACTGACTATAAAACTACCAGAGATCTGGATGAGGCACAAGCACATCTTTGATGTCAGTAAAAGCAGCACCAAAGCCCATCCCTGCATTGCGTGGCTTCACATTCCATTTTGGGTACTTCAGAAGCATGGAAGCTGATCAGAGGGAAAAAGAGGAGCCAAGCACCTCTTCCCTGCCTGAGATGTGGCTGCAAATTGTGTTCAGAAGTGCACAAGCTGTTTTGCAACTGCTGTTCTTCTAAAGCAAAGTAACTGTCTCCCTTTTGTTTCTCCTAAAACAAAATGCTCCAAGTACTGTGGATGTAGGCAGTACAGCTGACAGGAATTAAAGGGCAGATCTACAAAGGATTATGGGACTTGGATATACCAGTTAAGAGCCTTGGCAGGTTTTTAGAAGCGTCCAATGTTTATGTATTTCTTAAAACATTTGTGAAATATCTCATAAAGCTTAATTTTCTTACCTAGGTTTCTTCTGAATGGTCAATTTTGCCCAGACTGTGTGTGTGTACGTTAATATATACATAAAATAAAATATATATCATTCAAAAAATTCCAAGTTAATCACATCCTAAGACACCAATTGCAGTCCTGGCTCTACAGAAGTACCTCACTGCCAGCATGTCAAAGATAATAAGCAGATTATTTTTTCTGTTTAGCGACTAATATTCTTAAATTGTTTGAAAAACAGTATACACGGCATCTAACCTCAAAGCACAAATACTGCAGTATTTCCTGTCTACATCATTTTGAATTGATAAGAACAGATGAAAAGGACATAAAGAAGTTTAATGAAGGACCAGTTATCCTTTAATTTGACAATACCCAGTACTCTCACCTAATTCACTGAAGTTTAATTGAAATACTGAGCATTCAGTATCTACGTCTTTGGAGAATAACGCCTTTCATAGCTCTGTTAAGCAATGAAGATTCAGCTCAAGTAAGTGACTGGATCCTCTTGTGGGTTAAAAACAAAAGAATTACAATAAGAGGACACACAGAATCATGATGATTTCATCCCCCCCCCCACCTCTGCCCTAAGCTCTGTGTTCCTAGTGCCAAATTGACTTCGTTGCACTTCTGACAACAGCACACAAAAGAGGATGTCTCCATTTTCTGGAAACTTCGCCAAGCTAATTCCTGGATTTGATATATAAACAGTAAAATTGAAATATTTCTACTGAACGTTCAAATGTTTCCTAGTTACAGTAAACAGCAAGACAATCAATGAAGTGCGCTTCCTTTGTAACACATATGGTCTTCTACCAAGGGGCCTCCCAACAGCAGGAGATGTTACTAACCATATGTGTTGCAATATCAAAATGTTGGGCTTGAACTGAAGGTCCTGGGTAATGAAATGGACGCTGTCAAGGTCGAGTAACCCAAACTGTAATAATTGTTAAAGAATAAAACTAATGTCCTATTTAGCTTCTGAAAATAAACAAAATTACCCTCAGATTCACTATGAGAATCAAACATTTCAGTTGCTCAAAAAAAACCCACCAAAACCAAACAAACAAAACCTCAGGTAGAGAACTCAGTCAGTACTCATCTTCACATTGGGATGTTCTGAAAAGCTACTGATTTACTGAAATGCATGAACATCCTGATTTCTGATCGCTCCAGTGTCACATTCATTTGCCTGGGAACTTTCTTTGATGTACTATGTAGCAACTAAATTCAAGTTTAACAACTCCAACTATGTAATATTAGCCCAAATCCCAGCTCAGAAACTACTCAGTAAATTCTCGAGAACAGCAACACTTCAAACAATTGATTTTAATTATCTCTACCTAGCTAAAGATTACAGTTGACATGTTAGGGTTTTCAGGTGTACCTGTGACACTAATGACCTCTTAATTGGTACTAATGCCAAAGCTTCACATAACATTTTGTTCTCAGAATTAAATCAAAGAAGAGAGATAATGGAAAAGATTCCTTCTCCCACACACGGCCTCTGCCCCTTGTCAGCTCCTCACAGCTCTTGTCACCTCCCACCCAGGAAGCAGGAGCCCCAGAGCTGCAAGCTCCCTTTGCTCTTCCCGCCTGTCCCTGGCTGGAGTTCCCCAGGTGCTGCCCCAGCCTGGTCACATTCTCCACCCCTTTCCCAAAGGCTCCCTGTCCCAGGAGGCCACCCAGCTCCATGGCAGCAGGTGTCCAGAAGGAGAACTATCACTTCTATTGGAAAATAATGGCACCACAGGAAAGGTAGGGTGAAGCAGCACGTTAAAAATAATTTGCAAACAAGGTGTTCTAAATTATCTCTAAGTCAGATGTCCCACGAGTTCATAAATTGGACTCGGACTGTACTTTCTAATGACCCACCATTATCTAGATATTTAGTATCACAAATTAGTCTAATCTAGATGTTGCCCAGCATTGGCATGTGTGCTTTCACAACACCAGACTCAGCAAACACACAAACGGAAACCAAGAAATGGAGAGTCTGGTTAACGCATCCAAACACCCACTGATCTGTCCTCCACAGCTGGCAGGGAATGACACCAGAACACATCTTGCACTTCCCAGTTTTGGATTACTCCCATTCCTGCCCTGCACAACCTAACAGCTTGGCCCACATGGACAGCGTGTAGATGATCAGAGAAGACTGTTCTCAGCTTTCCAGGCACACACAAAGAGCAGCTTCCAACCTCCACTCTCCAGAGCAACACCTCTACAAACCTTGACTGACAAATAGCATTAGAAAGGGTTCAGATCTACAGAAGAGTAGACGCACCAGGCCCTGACCACTGTCGGGTGTTAAGCTCATGTAAAGCAACGATTTGCTCAGCTTTGCTCCATTTGAATGTAATATTCAACAAAATGTCACGGGTGTCACGAAGTCACAGGGGATAGGTGTTAAATGGCTGATACTCACTGGTGTGATCAAACCTGAGGTTTGATTCTTGAGGAACACACGTTAGGAGAGTAAGCAAAACAGGCCAATTAAAAAAAAAGAAACAACAAGAAAAAAAAGGAAACAAAACAAACAAAAAATAAATAAGAAAAACACAAACAAACAAACAAAGAAACAAAAAACCCCCACCAAAAAACAAAAGTAAAATTCTAATCTGCACCACTGAATTCAGACAGTCCGTTGCTAGGTGAATAACAGTAGCAGCAAAAGAGAGGAAACACGTCCTTTGTGTCGTACTCACTGAGCATATTCCATACCCTTGGACAGCATTTACAGGAAAGAGACGGTTATTTCCTGTCCTCTTTAAGAACAGAGAACTTTATCACATTCTTTCTGATGGGACGTGAAAGTCTCAGAAAGGCTAGCTGTCCAAAACAACAAAAAATAGCGCAGGACTTTATGATTGACAAAAAACAATCAGGCATTCTCCCAGAGAGCCTTCCATGCCTATTTGCCAATAAGTCTCCTCCACTGTTCCATCCTCTTAATTTTTAAAATTTCTTCTGTTAAACAACATAAAGCATATGAAAGGCATGAAAGTGTATTTTGCTCAATTTGTTTCCAACGCAAGCTATGCTTCAGTTATGTACCAAAAAAGGCTTTCTAGAGAAAAAGAACTGAAAAACATGGTACGTGAAGGCAAATTTCTGTCAGCACAGCAACATACCATGCTCAGGATCTTCCCGATATTGTCAAACCTCCTTGTGCCTTTTCTTTTCTTCTGTCCTTCTCTTAGTTGCTGATACCAGCATCCCTGGGCTTTCTGCACTTGCTCTGGCTCTTAAAGACTCCTTACACTGTACTCTTAAGGGTATTTATGTTGTTTTATCTACAACATTAAGGAAATTCCCCATGAAGGTTAAATTCAGCTCTAAACGTGAGATTCTTCAACAGCATGAGAGTAGCACAAGTTATATGTAAAAGGCAGAGCACAAGACCAAGAAAGTCAGTGCAGAGACAGACAGGCTCTGCTCACACAACTGACATCTGCCAGGTCTGGGCATATCTCCTGCTCTGCTCTGAAGGGAGAGCCTCAGCCATGTATAAATGTGGGGGAGAGGGAGGAGAAAATGCCTCAGATTTCTCTCCATTGATCCACCCTGGGTTTTCTCTAGCAGAGCTGGTAAGATGTGCAGCTTTAAAAGATTAAACTTCTACATCTATTTTATGCCTTACGTTCTGCTAAAAATTAAGATATGCGCAAATCCAAAAAACCTATGCTTTTGCTGCAGAACAGAAGAAACAACGCAGTTAAGCCTGTTGAGCAGCTCGACCTGCTGTTATTATTTGGTCGGAGAGAGACACCTGGTGGCCACTCAGCCCCAGCAGCCACTTGCTTCCCATCACAGCCTGGGAGGAGAGACGGAAAACTGCATCCTGAGAGCTGAACCTGCCACCAAAACTAACAGCTGGTTACCGTGAGCATCTCAGAGGAAATTTATATCTGCTCCCAGTAACTCATCAAGCTGAATGCAAGACCCATTTCCTGCCATAATGAAATACTTGGTATTTTTTTAAAAACTTTAACTGTGAAAATGCTGTAAAACACAAACTCTGGATATCACAGAAAACCCACAGAGTGGATGAAGGGAAAAACATTTAAAGTCTTCTTAGTCTTCTTCCTGAATTTGTATCTGTCTGGGCTTGTATCTCTAAGCTGTGCCTTACCAAGCATCCACATCCTCCAGCACAGCAGCTCCTCACATCGCATGCAACCGAGAGAACTTTATTGGAAGCACTTCTTCAGACCTAAAGTCAGCCTTTTCAGAGAGAAGGATTTTTGCAATCGTTCTACATCAATCTTCTATCATAAACCATTAAAGACTGCTTCTACAATCATTCTACATCAATCTTCTATCATAAACCATTAAAGAGTGCTTTCTTTTTCCAGAAACAAAACTCAATAGTAATTAAAAGATGGAAAAAACCAACAGCACTGATTCTTCTCCCTGTTACTCAGTATATTTCAAAATAACGCATGAATTGCATAAGCTGTTAAACTCAGCTCAAAGAGCCTCAAAAATGAAAACCTGCAGCACAAAATATTAAACCCAGATAGCTTTTGTAAACAATCATGCTTCTAATAGATCTTATAAGCAAGGATATCAGTATGAATTCAGATTCTCATTATGCATTCAGTGAAAACAAAATATAGCTGACTTTAACCAACTGAAGACTCACATGAAATTGAAGGTGGTTGAATTTTCTCTTCTTTTTGTAAATCCAACAGGCAGTGTTCTCAGGTCAATATTACACTTTCGAGCTTTGTTTCTCAAGCAATATAACTAGCAAGAAATAAAAACAAATTTTAAAAAATGAATAATATATTCAAAACCTGAAAGTTAAACAATAGAAGAGTAATGCTGACAGGAATCATGGGAAAATTGTAGAAAAAGCCACATTTAATGAAGTACTTTGACTTTTTGAAAAAAACATCATGAATGGAGAAGTTAATAAAGTAAGCCTAGAAACTACCTGAAACATTTTCAGGTGAAGTTTTTGCGTGGTTAAAAAACTACATACCACTAAAAAGTTCTGTAACGTACCGTGAAAGCCACAGAAAGCCGTAGTGGGTGTAATCCCACCCATGGAGCTGGTTTTTGGGCCACAGCCCCACTAGCAGAAGGGATACACAAGCACCATCTCAGCCACTCTGACAAATTCCGACAGGGGGGTGGCACGAAGGATATCATCCTCTAAACACACTCAGTACCATAGCCTAAAAACTGCTACCTGTGTATGTAGCATCTCACCCTCTCCAGTGCATGTTTTCAAGGCACCATGGTGCTAAGTACAGACACACATGGAGTAGGACTTCAGCCTGAGAGAAAGCTGGAGTCTTCTGAATTTACCTCGTCATTAACATGACTTCTTTTCAACTAAGCTTAGTGCTATATTTAAAGATACATTCGCAAGACTGGAAAAAATACAGCCCTGATACCTTTCTGTGATGTATCAATGAGTCAAAGTATTTTGGAGCAGATTTTGTTTTTCTGTGGGTTTTTCTTTTTCCTTCTTGATCTTGGTCTTTCAGGAAATACCATACATTTCTGCGATCTCACTAATGCTTTAGTCAAATCAGAGAAGTTTCAACAAAAATCCCCTCTCACCCTTACAAGGCTGGCTTTTACTTCATTGTTGCTTGGATTTATTCTTTGAAGAACTCTAGTTGCCTTCATTCAGTATACGGGGAAGCACGTAACTTGTTAGGCAATTAATAAATCCATTGTTTACCTGGAAATTTGTACTTAAAAAAAGTTGTGGAGGTGGAAAGAAACATTCAGGCTTTCTTAACACACACCTATCATCAAACAGCAAGAGTGGTCACACATCAATTTTGAGAATGCACACTGTTAGCAATCTGTTCTTCTACAGCAATTGGACGGAGCCATCTATACTACTATTACATAAGCCTATAGACTTCTTCTGATTTCTGGCTCTAAAATTCAGGCTCATTCATACCTTCATAAGAGAAGCACCAGCTCTGAATCTGGACTGGGACTGCCTCAGTGGGAATTCAAAGGTAATCCACCCTACCTCCAACAGACCAAGATGCTAATTTAAAACTCACAAGTTTTTTTGTTGTTGGACTATGCACAGTAGGATGTCGAGCAGCAGCATCAGCTGTCCTTCCTACATCTTCCAGGAAACGATAATCTGAAGTTAAAAAAAAACAAGGAAAAATAAAGCGCTAACGTAGTAAAAACAATGAATTTTAAGAAGCACAAAAAATGTTCTTACCACTCAAAAGGTTCAAGTCAGTAAATTCATTTACAGAGACAAATGCTGTTTTATCCCTGACTCCATTACAGCTTTGTGCAAGTTTATGCTTCTTTACACACAATAGACTGAAATGAGAAAAAAGAAAAATGTTAATATGCCACTCACATGAGTGGAAAAAACAAAGAAACAAACAAAAAAACCCAGTTTAATTCAGACAATAGATACCTGCATGAATATTTCATGCATCGTGGACATCTGTACTTAGCTTCCTCTTCGCTACACGTTTCACATCTGAAAGAAGTAAAAAGTATCTCTTAATAAAGTGGCATCTTTGTGCCTGACTGGCCTGGGAAGCTGCCTACTCAACAACCAGGGACTTTGCCATCAATCAGCACTCCCAGGAAAACTGATCTAAACCTTGAAAGAAAGAAAATACAAATACCTTGGATTAGATAAGGTGGCAGATAAAATAACGCAAGCTATGGGGAATATCTCCAAACACATACAGGGGTCTTACCTATACTAAAACACAGCACAGATGCTTGAAAGAAAGCAAAAGACCCCACGCTAACTGTGGAGTCAGAAGCACAGCAGCAGTGTATCAGTGTAAGCTTTGTGGCTTTGTACCAGTGCTCTTCTCCATTTACATCACCTGTAATGTGCGAGGGTGAAAAATCATGGACTCCACACAATCCAATATGAATTCAAGCGAAGCCATTTATTACAGAAACAAGTCTCCTTATATATGCAGTTATTTCCTGATCACACGTCCACGCTCCAAGCATGCATTAGCTGATTAGATATTGTCCATGTTCACGAGCTGTCCACACGCCCAAGTCTCACTGCTAATAGGTCTTGTTAATTTACATCTTGCTGAGGCCCTGTTATTACAGAATTGCCTCACTCCCATAGCAGGTGTTGTTTTTCAGCCTTTGTGCTGGCCTTGAGATTCCTTTAGCTAGTTCAGAAATAAATCTCCATCTAATAGAAACCCATCCACACAACAACCTCAAGAAAATCCCTCAAATCTCCCATAGTAATATATGTCATACCACACTGGTTTATAACGCTTCCAGTTTTAGGTAGATAGAAAATAAATGTCCGGGATTCACACAAAAACCTGAATATTGCATCTGGTTCTTCAATGAAACAGAAAAACGTGACTATATAATGATCAAAACTTCTGGTTGTTGGCTGTGCAAATCCCCAAGTCATGGAACCCCTGAGGTACAATGTGTAAGCTTTATAAATATAGCTATCAAATGTTATTTTATTTCAAAAATCATCCACAAATACAATCTTCTGCCTTTTAACTGGGTTATTGCAACAGACATTCCTCCTATTCTTAGGACAAAGTTATTGATATATTACCTGAAACAACCATAGCTTTTCCTTTATTTTAACTTTAACAAACGTACACGGGAAACAGCCCTCCCCACATCAGTAAAGTTTTCAAGCACAGCACAAACCCACCACTTTGAAGTACTGCAGAAAGCACCTAAACCCCCAAACGGGGTCCCTCCCCTCCCCACCCCGCTCGCAGCCAGCAGAGGCGCGAAGGCCGAATCAGGCCGTGCCGCCTCCTGACAAGAGGGCGGCTGCGTCTGCTGGCAGCAACACGCACTCATTATAAGCACAGAAAAGGAGTTTCACACGCTGCAGAGCAGGACCAGGAGTTACCCTGAGCAAGGACACTTCGCCAGACGCGCGCAGACCCATGGACACCCAGAAGCGTTTCCCGGGGCAGGCCCGGCCCGCGGCGCTGCCTGAGGAGAGGCCGGCGCAGCCTTTTCCCTCGGGCGGCACCGGGTTTTCGCAGAGGCACTCCCGAAGCCCGGCCAGCCGCGAGGCTCGGGGGCCGTGGGCCTTTGCAGGGACCTGAAGGCGCTCCCGCCCCCTGCCCTCGCCCCTACCTCTGCAGGGACATCTTCCGCCCGCCCGCCGACCGCTGGTTCCCTCCGGGGCCTCCTTGCTCCGCCATGGCTGCGCCGCCTCCGCGCGCGGGGCCCGACGGGGCCTGGTCGGGGCGGGCCCGGGCGCGGCCTTTCCGGGGCGGTGGCGCCGCCTGGCGGCTCTCGGCTGCGGGCGGCCTGGCCCTGCCGAGCCGTGGGGAGGAGCCCCGCTTCTCGGGGGCTGTTTTACGGATTTTTGTTCATGAAAAATTCCAATAAAAGCAAAAGGGTTACGAGGCCTCTTGTAATCCGGCTCAGGGCTTGCTCTACAATTCAGGGTAACCAAGCAGGCGACCACATCAGAAACCATAAAAAATTAATTGCAGCGTACAGGTACTTGTTAATATTGTGGGATGAAATTGTGTGAGAGCTCTTGCAAATGCCTTCAACTGCTCCAGTGAAGATATCTGAATGCAAGAGGCTTTCTAAAGGCACCACAATATACCACTACTCTGTCAAACAGACGTTTCTAGCAACCTCCATTATTATCTGTCAGTGTCCTGCTGCACAAATTCATGATGCTGGCTTCATGGGATGTGCATTTTTGCCTTAATTACAGAAATGTAGATACTTACATGGGAGCAGCCTTAGAATACTATGATTTTAAAATACATAATTTCTGAGACATGCTAATATAAGCTATAAATAAAGGCTATAAAGAATTTCCAAAAATAGGGCAACGACACTAACAAAAATATAGATGAAGCAGAACATTTTCTAAAAGGTGTCTTTCCTACAAAAAAATAATCCTTTTATCAGAACATCAGCTCCACAGGCAAACTAAGATCAAATGACACACGATCCTGTCAGACTGTAATGATCATGAGAACGCAAAAAGTGAGACATTTTTTCTAACCTTTATTGGCACTCTGTAATTTTGCTAGTTTTATCAGATTTTCTCACAGGGAACAAAACTGATGCTTTGATAGAAAATTTAAAATGGGATATAGGTGTACATTACCTTGTAAAAGTAAAGTTTGTCACTCTCGCAGTATCCCAAGGCACAAAGCCTGTGCATTTCCCCTTAAGTAAAGCAAGCATTGGGACCTAACAAGCACCCTTCTAGAGGATTCTCATTATTACTAAGAATGAACTATACAATACGAAACAGAATAGTAAAAGACAAACAGAGAGCTTGGAAGCTTAATTTATTATACCTTGGTAAGTACGGTTTCCTGGGGATCAAGACAGTTAAGCAAGGTGTTTGAACACTCCCCTTCTCTCCCATATAGTCTGATGTCATCTTACTGTGTACTACTGAGCAGACTAGATTGGCAATAGAGACATATCGTTATAAAGACTGCCTTCCCTAATGGTATTTTTTTAAAATGAAAAAAAAATAGATTGAATATTTTAGGCTTAATTTAAAAAAAACTGAAATGACCTAATAATGCAAAAAATGGAATTTCTAGGTTGATGCAATGCTAATTATAATTTAACAGCAGCCATTCAGAACACACGCTGTAGTAGATTTTTTTTTTTCACAAGTTACAAAATATATACACAATATATCATCTTAAGATGCCTTTGGTATTCAAAATGTTAACTGAAATACAGAATCTAAAACCAAAAACTACTGTAAGTAGCTCTTCTGCAACAATTTTTACAATGGCTATAAAGCTAACTGTTCTGACTATATGCATCATGTACAATATGCTGTCTCATATACCATTTCCACAACAGTACATAAAAATATTTTAAACAAGAAATCCGTATAAATAATGTTTTCATTGTAGTGAAGTATGTGACCAACAACTTAAAATAAGTACCTTTACAACAGAAACATATCCTGATGTAACCAGCACATACAGTCTGAAAAATAAAAAGGGACTCAATAAGGCCACAAGCACCTTGTGTTACATGAAGAGCACCAAGGCAACACGGACAGGAAACACAGAAGAGGTAGTGTGCCATCTGTTAAGATGTGTGTGTCCAGAAAGGACTACAATAAAACTATGTTTAAGACGACGTATTGTACTGTGGCATAATTCACTTTTCATATATAAGCTATTGCACATTTGGGAGCATTAGCCAGTATTGCTCCTTAATATTGTATGTCTCCAGCTTTCCTCAGGATGTTGGGGGTTTTTTTGCAGTGCTGTTAAAGGGATTGCTAGGAACACGAGAGGTCCTGAAATATTCCATGTTCAGATACTCTGTTCCAGGAAATTATGCAAGAAAGCACCAACCAATTTTTTTAATTTTTTTTTTAATACTTTATGAAAATTATTATAGTCCTTTGCTTCTCAATGCTGTTTGTCCTTAGGAGGAAGTATTTTTCTTCCTGAGGTTCTTTAACCAACACTGTTTAAAATGATTCTTCAGTTTCCTAATAATTTTGCCTGCAATGGATCATTACTTTTGCATGCAATCTATGCAGCAATTCCATGTTGATGCAAATAAACAGGACAGAAACCCTAAAGGAAGCACACTGAACCACTTTCTATGAAGTGCTGCTGTCCTGGTTTGAGACGAGGAAGTGCATTAACTTGAACAACTGGAAGCTGGTTCGTGTCCTGAGTGTGAAAAATGAATTGTGTCTTGTGCCAGCTGCCATCTTCAATCTGCAACACATAGAAGCAGAATATTAAATTCCTATAAAATATGAGCTTTGAAACAAATGGAAATTGTGCTTAAAGAGCAAGAGGAGGAGAAGTGCACAGAAATATTTATTCTCCTCAAAGAAATGTGTAATTTAACAAATGCCATTTCTCCTCTACAATACCATAGACACTCGTGGCAAAACTGTAACTGTAGGAAAGCTCAGCCCAGAATCCAGCTGGAGTGGATGCAGACACAGCTCAGAGCAAAGCTCCTGTGACTTTGCAAGCAGTCCTGGGCTCATGTAGACTATCAGGTCTCTTGCTACATTCACCTCTAAATCTAGATAGTAGGTCTCAGGTTATGAACTCTACAGGCACTTGAATGACTTTGCCTTTGAAGAATCATGACAGAGAATGAGAGGTGTCTTCTTGCCATGAACCTTGTATTGATTATTCTAATCCTTTAAAAACCTCAGTAAAAATGTATACCTCATAACATTTATAAAGTAACATTATAACATTGCCTGAGGCTGGGATGGGCCTGAGGGTGGCATACAGAGAAATATGCAGAACTATGTAGGAAGTAAGGTTTAAGGGATGTGAATCAAAACGATTGTCATTTATTTGCAGAAAGTTAATAATGTTTAACAGTAACTCCATTATGGTTTTAATAATGCTAATGCTAAAAAGTATTTACCATGCATTCATCCATGAGCACCTTGGGTTCAAGTAGCGTATTTGCTTTAAATATTTGACCATTCCATCCTTTGAAGCTAACAGATGTTTTCTGGCCACTTGCTTTACTTAATCTCCATATCGGTGTATTCAGGCAATGAACTGTGATGCTGTGGGTTGCTTCTGAGCTCAGTAAATGAAGGAAGTTCATCTGCACTTTTCCAATGCCAAACTCCAGCTAAATTCCAAGAGAAATGCATCATTAGACTTAGAGTTGGGTTATGCTGAATGACCACAGCAATGCAAACTGACTGACACATAAGTCTGTGGTGTTCAGGCATAGGAGCACGTATACATGTTTATACATTGGGGCCAATGCCAAAGACCAGGACTTGTATTTTTCAGGAGAGCTGTTAGGTTTTATTATAGTGATTACTGTAAACAGAAGCTTTCATAGGACATCTTCAAAGCTTAAATATAAACATTTGTTAATGCTTACAACAATGTTGAAACACAGTTGGGCAGAAAACACTTTTTAAATAAGGAAACTGAAACAAATGATTCTGTGATTCAAACAAAGATATTAGCAGCAGCAGTGGTTTAACTAAAGCCATGTAATTCTGCTGCTTAGTCTTCTTAGACTACAGATTCTGCAAATACCTACATTCCATTAAAAATCCAAAAATTTGTAAGCACACTTTGATTTTAGACAGAAAATATACTCATTACTCAACACGAGTTTCTCCAAGACTAGATCGCATTCGGGGATCTTCCAAACGTAGGAGTGTGTGTGGGAACTTTATGGTATTTCTGATACTTTTCAATGACTACAGTGTATATACAAAACTCAACAAATATAAAACTTCTATTTCCATGGGTTTAAGGACTAGATGTAAAGAGGAGCACAGAGTACTGATATAAAGGAAACCAGTCTCTGTCTAATGGCTTTTAAAAGTACCTAAGTGTTGAAAAATAGTCATGATATTCTTCCCATTGCAATGACTTCAGCATCTCCACATTCAGCTGCCCTGAGTGGTGGGTTACTGATGTAGCTTAGAAACATTTCAGACTTATTTTTATGCGTTGTATAGAAAAGTATAAAGCAAAACAAAACAATTTCTATCAGCATGGAAGGTGAGTAAATGAACAGAGTGAGAGTTACACTAACATATACTGTGCCCAGAAAAATCTGTAACAGAATCACAGAATGTTAGGGATTGGAAGGGACCCCAAAAGCTCATCCAGTCCAATCCCCCTGCCGGAGCAGGAACACCCAGATGAGGTTACACAGGAAGGCGTCCAGGCAGGTTTGAATGTCTGCAGAGAAGGAGACTCCACAACCTCCCTGGGCAGCCTGTTCCAGTGTCTGTTATGCTTACTGAGAAGAAGTTTCTTCTCATATTTAAGTGGAACGCCCTGTGTTCCACTTTGTACCCATTACCCCTTGTCCTATCATTGGTTGTCACCGAGAAGAGCCTGGCTCCATCCTCGTGACACTCACCCTTTATATATTTATACACATTAATGAGGTCACCCCTCAGTCTCCTCCAAGCTAAAGAGACCCAGCTCCCTCAGCCTTTCTTCGTAAGGGAGATGTTCCACGCCCTTAATCATCTTCATGGCTCTGCATTGGACTCTTTCCAGCAGTTCCCTGTCCTTCTGGAACTGAGGGGCCCAGAACTGGACACAATATTCCAGCAGGAATGTGGTCTCACCAGGGCAGAGTAGAGGGGAAGGAGGACCTCTCTCGACCTACTAACCACTCCACTTCTAATACACCCCAGGATGCCATTGGCCTTCCTGGCCACAAGGGCACAGTGCTGGCTCATGGTCATCCTGCTGTCCACCAGGACCCCCAGGTCCCTTTCCCCTACACTGCTCTCTAATAGGTCATTCCCCAACTTATACTGGAACCTGGGGTTGTTCCTACCCAGATGCAGGACTCTACACTTTCCTGTGTCATATTTCATTAAATTTTTCCCTGCCCAACTCTCCAGCCTGTCCAGGTCTCTGGATGGCAGCACAGCCTTCTGGTGTGTCAGCCACTCCTCCCAGCTTCATGTCATCAGCAAACCTGCTGACAGTCACTCTATTCCCTCATCCAAGTCATTGATGAATATATTGAATAGTACTGGTCCCAGTACTGACCCCTGAGGCACTCCACTAGATACAGGCCTCCAGCTGGACTCCGCCCCATTGACCACGACACTCTGGCTTCTTTCCATCAGCCAGTTTACTGTCCACCTCAGTACCCAAACATCCAGTCCATACTTCCTCAGTTTAGCAGCAAGGATGCCGTGGGAGAGTGTGTCAAATGCTTTACTGAAGTCAAGGCAGACCACATGCACTGCTCTGCCATCATCTATCCACCTGGTTATGTCCTCATAAAAGGCTATGAGGTTGGTTAAGCAACTTCGATAACAGATTATGTGATGTGTTCTTCCACAAAGGTGCACATTTAAAAGCCCCTGAAATCTAACTTCTCTTACTGAGTTAAGTAAATAAGTGTTAATTTGTTCAGAGTTCCAGCACAGATCTAGCAATACGTACCTTTGTCACAGACAGCGGCGTCAAACATGTCTGACCACCTGCAGTGAAGTTGCAGAAAACTTCAATGGCATCAGAAGGACATCCAATATTTGGGTCAATCCAGTATTTTCCTATTAGTATATAATCCCAGATGGAAAATAAAACCAAAATACAATTGTTACTAAAGAATTTGTTAAAATATTCATCCTTTTTGGCAAGTATTATACATATATTATCCCCATAGCTTCACTAGGAAATGAAAAGGAAAGTCAAAGTCTTTTCACTTTTATAATTCTACTAGTAAAAGATACTGAACAAAATTATCATAACCATTCAATTCTGACTACATATACAACGACTTCTGAATACTGTCACAGTTTCAAAAATGTTTTGTCTTTCTACAGCTTAATAGTGAGAACAAATGGTATTTCCTGTCTGCTCTCTCTGTATTAAAACTTTTTTTTTTTTTAATTTATTTGGTCTTGGCTTTATACAGAGAATGTATTCAGGATGTAAAATATCAATCTAAATTCTCTTGCTCTCATGGCATCTTGAAGATCCTTTATTTCTCCACTCTCTCCCATCAGACACTTCTACATGACATAACCTAGTGATGGTAATAAGGAGCCTTTGCCATTGTGAATCCATGGGATTTGATCTGATCAAAGAAACAGGACGCATCCAAATTATGTCAGGATTTCGCTTTCTCTGATTTATGGTTAAATATGGGTGAGACTGTGCTCTACAATTTATATGGGTGTGTAATCCTCTGAAGTGGAGGTCTGTGTCAGTGACCTTGCAGCCCTAAAGGACAGATTTATTTAGGAGAGCACGGTTCTAATAACGGTTAGGCTCATCCCTACTTGAGTCTTAAAGAACTGATCCATCCTTATGTATACCACTGAACAGTGATTTCCCTGTAACTTCTTAACTTCATTTCCCATTTCCTCCTTAGCTTGTTACTGCTCATAACTGGTAACAGGAATATTCCCAGGTATTGATTTTTTTATTAGCCACTCAAACTGAATGATGTCACAGTCTTGACATTTCAGGTTTTGGTTTGAAATACTGATTCAGGTTCTTCTGGGATACAACTGTCAGTACATATGACAGTAATAGTGTGCTGTATACAACTTTTTCTTTGGGAATCTAGGAACCGATCCATGAAAAACTCAATGCAGAATAGCGATAAATACTGGGGAAACTTTTAATCACAAAATTGGATTCAGTTTCAAATTTTCTGGACACTTTTGTTTACTTATATATATACATAATCTGTGCCTAATATCCCGATAATATTAGATAGCTACATACTTTGATGTTTAAAATTCAGAAATTTTATCTTAAATACAGATAAAATAATGGTAGCTGTGACAGGCACACTGCAACAGAATATAACAAAAAACTCTACACATTAGAATTTTGGTGTAGAAAGTAACATTTGGAAGCAACACATTTGAAAGCCTAGTTGTGTTCAAGTTTCAAAGGAAGTGAACACTTACCATCTGCCACTTTCCGTTCACAGTTAAGCAAATCCCTGCAGATGCGTGCTGGGTTATCCCGTGTGCCAAGGGGGTTCTTGATGCTGTGCAGTAAATTGCTAAGGTAGTGCAGCGTTTTGAATATCTCTGTACTGTGATCTAGTAAAGTTACTTCAGTATTCTGGTATTTCTGCCAAGGGCCATTAGCAAACATGTTACCACAAAGAAGTGTCACAACAGTATATGCAGTAGGAGTCAAATGGCCATTGAATAGCCAGACAGAAGCAAAGTATTTCTAATGCATGCAATCAGCCATATGAGGCAGGGTCAGAATAACATATTGCAATTAAAAAATTAGTACATTTTATTAAAATTCTCAGAGCAGTGAAGTTACAGGCAGATTAAGATCATTCAAATATGTCATTATGACATGACCAAAAAATGTGAATAGAGGAAAAAAGAAGAAAAAAAAAATAGTGCATTTTTAAAGTATACATAACAGTTTCAGATTTGGAACAGTGAAATCTACTTGTAGATTTTCTAGGTTTAACCTAGAAAATATATGCAAATGTGTTTGACTTCACCCATGCAGGTAATCTTCTTGCAATCAATGGTACCACACACTTGCATATATGTCAATATTTTTTGGATCAAGCCTAAATGCCACAGTCATTATCTATGACTGAACAGATACAGTCCACTACGTGTGACAGTCAATACATTTCCATTGCTGCAAATAATGACCAAAAAGTAGAAATGCTTCTGTTTTTCTTAACTTCATTTCAGTCATATCGTATGAATCCTAGCACATTTAATTAAATTGTACAGTAATGATTTGCTATCCATGATTCATTTTAAATTAAGCCATTTTAAAGAAGTCCTGTTCTATCCTCAAAGAATAGAATAATAATTGCATACCCCATAGGACAATGTAAACACATTGAAATATATTACCTCCATCTGCAGTGCAGCATTTGACTGAATCAAAGCTTGAACAGCAGCATTGATGTCCACTTGTTTCTGAAAAAAAGATGTTTCAGAATACAAAAAGATGAACAGCAACATTCTAAAATGCAGGTGGTACATTCTTTGAGCACTGTAGCAATATACATGATAGCTTCATCATTTTGTCATTTTAGAAAATAATTAATTGTAAACACTTATAAAATAGGATCCTCCCTTCCATTTCCAAAAAATGTGAGCATGCATACAGAAAAAGCATATTTGATTTTTATTAGTACCCCTATACTCAGTTTAATGATCATACTCCTGTAACCTGGAAAACAGATACTATGACAGCCGTTACAGACTAACATCCCACCTTACTCCTCCCAGCCATTTAATTTACATGCTTTAGAAAACCAGTTCAGGTAAGTGTGAAAAAGTGTTATTCCTTTACAGAGAAGCACACAAAGAATATCTCAGTCAGCCATCAGCACCTGACAGATCAAAACAGTCTTTATGATGTATGAAAATATACTAAAATGGACAAACCAGCCTATGAAGGAAGAAGCCGCTTTTGTGTATTCTTATTCTCTGCATTTGGTGGGATGTATATACCAGACCCAGACAACACGTTTGTTTACTTTTAAAGCATTAAGTTACCCACACAAGCATCTAGGTCTTGCAATTTGTTCTCAGATTACATCTATCATTACAGTTTTAGGGCACTTCAGATATTCAGACTAGATGTGAGGAAGAAATTTTTTTACAATGAGGGTGGTAAAACCCTGGCCTGGGTTGCCCAGAGAGGTGGTGGATGCCCCGTCCCTGCAAACGTTCAAGGCCAGGCTGGACAGGGCTCTGAGCAACCTGATCTGAGTGAAGATGTCTGTGATCATGGCAGGGGGGTTGGACTGGATGAGCTTTGAAGGTCCCTTCCAACCCAAACTACTTTATGATTCCATGATATTGAGTCTGTCCTAACTGGCGCAATTCCTTAAACTAAATCTCTCTGTGTGTACTGCATATATATATATATATATATAAGGGAGAACACCTGGGCCAGAAATAGCACAACTTTTTCCGTTGCTATTTTTCAGAGTGTCCAAATGCAGAACAGGAGAAAAACCTTTTAGAGCATGACGGAGTCAACCGATGTCAAAAGTCTGAGCCTGTCCTTGAATGTTGCCTGTTGAGGAATCAGCAACTTGTCAGAATGGAACTGACAGCGTAAGATGGAAGGTTCAAGAAATGTGTTACTATAGTGATGGAAGTTGTAGGAAAATGTATTTGCATTTCATGTGCTGTGACAGAAGAAGCAACACATTTGAAAAGGATCCTGCTATGTTCACTGTCAAAAAAGGACTGTATTGTAGGTTAGGGTTGTTATAGAACTTACCCTTGGTCCTGGTGGTCCAGGTGGTCCCTGGAAAATAGGAGAAATCAGATATGAGGTGCTTCACATGTTTATATAATGCAATCATAGTAGAAAAAAGCAGGCAATTTTTTTAATGCACTTACAGGTGGCCCTGGCTGGCCCTGAGGTCCCTGAGGCCCCTAGAAGAAATGAAGATTAAATGCAACATCTACAGATGAACATCTGCTTTTATATTTGTGTATTTTTAAGTGTCAAAATACCACAACACATACAATGAAGAAGATGTAATATTAGTTTTGGTAAAGCTGTAGATTATTAGTTACTATTATTAAAGTACCATACTCTGTTAACATGTGCTCAGGTGCTGTTAGACTGCAGCAGGACACCTTCAGTCCCCACATGGATCTGTTACTGAACTGTGCGATCATGTTTGGTGAAAAATGTTTAGTATAAAGTGTGAAAAATAAACTCGAGAAATGAATTTGACAGTGTAAGGCCATATTTGTTTATCTTGGTTCAGAACTTGATTATGCAAATACCGAGTCAAGGCAAGGTACAAAGTCCTCAGCAGTTTGTCCCTAAGTAACCACTGCTCTCTGGTGAATAGATGTCCTTGTTCTGCATGCTGAGATTTAGACATTCCAGTGGATTTTTCAGATGACTGAGTGCTTCAGTTAATATTCTGCGTTCTTGGCATGTGCCACTATTCTAAGACTCAAAAAGCTGGGATAAGACCAGTTCAAATTTATAGGGGTTTCTGAGTTAGAACTGAATATTTTAAAAATAAAAAACTGCACTGTTCCAATGAATTTAAGATACTTTGCAAATGTGATTTGTCTTGATTCACTGTCTGCTTGCCAATAAAACCAGTGTGGAAAAAAAAAGGTAAATATTGAATGCTATTTGTTATCTATGGTAAACTACTTTTGGGGGTATTACATTTCTTAACTGCATTAAAACTTCAGAGGGCTATATCAATTACCGTTAAAAGCCTTTAAAATACAATAAAACCACACAGTGTGTTGAAAATCCTGTAGGGATGTTATAAATGTTCTTTCTGCTGTAGAGCACTAAAATAAGTTTAAATTACACTTTTCATGGATTAAATTAATTGCTAAATGTTTTACTGGAATGTACTGGATTACCTTTACAAATCTACTTACGTTACCCTTTGATCACATTAGAGTTTAATGGAGACAAGTATAATTCCAGTTCATAACAAAGGCAGAGAATAGAACAGTTAGTTTTAGTGTGCTCTTTAGTTCTTTAATCACCTCATTTGATGGCTAGTACAGAAGGTCAAAGGCCAAAACTCCAACCTTTTTCTAATTCTGTAAGGCCCTGGTTTTATATGCAATGATACATATTGTTAACTTTGGAAACATGAGCAATCCCAAGGACTTCCATATTTTCCATGACTTCAGAAATTTTCCAAGAAACAAAGTATTTTTAACACAATTATTAACATGAAGCTTTCACTGACTACTTTTGTCATTTTGATACTATGTCATCGTATCTCAGAATGGGTAAAGCCCAATAGCATCATGGAATTGTCTAGTACACGATACAGCGTAGTAGCTGCCATCACTGATTGTATTGTAAAAACTCTTCTTTGCAATTCTTTGTTAAGGTGAAGCAAGAACATTTTAATTCTTTAAGTTTACTCAATGATTATAAATCTACAAGATCATAATAGAAAATTACAGATTATGCCGTATCATATCAAATTGCGTCTTTTTTCACTCTGAGGATAGTCACACACTGGAACACATGGCCCAAAGAGATTATCCAATCTCCATCCCTGGAAGTTTTCAAAATTCAGTTGAATAAAGCCCTGAGCAACATGGTCCAATCTCAGAGCTGACTCTTTTTTTAAACAGGAGGTTGATCTAGAAATGCCTTGAGATGTCCTACAACCTGGATTATCCTATGACTCTAAAATATAATTCATTATGTGCATTTTGTGAAATTAAAACAAAAAGAAAAGGAGAAGACACTTTCAAAAATATCAGAATTCTGAAATAATATTCCAAAATGTATTCACTGTTTTTCTAAATGTTTCAATCACAGTGATATGAATTGAAATATAATTCTGATTAAAATTTTTCAACAAACTCAGTTTCTGACCCTATTTTTCTCCAGAAATAACCTACAAAACCTGAACTTCGGTTCACCACTGATCTCAACAAGGAGACATGATTTTACATTCCATGGCTTCCAGGGGATAAATGGACATTTCTTTGTAGTGATGAACACTCTATCCCTGACAGATGAAAAACAGGTGGCACACACAGCATGGACACCCATCCTCAGCTCCAGGCTTCTCCTGAACTTCTCCCTCTCTAGACAAGACCATACAAACATGTGAACATGTGTATTCATGCTGTGCTGTGAGGCACTGACAACAAACGTGACAAGGGATTTCCCTTTTACATCTGAACTAGGACAGATTTGAAGTTCATGATGCTAAAGGATCAGGGGCCCTACTGCCCGGCAGCACACATCCCCACTGGGCACATCCCCAGAAGTCAACTTGAGCAAGAACAGGTCAGACTTCTAACACATGCTACCAGGTTTCTTGGCCAGTGCTCTCCTGGAGCACAACACAACTGTCTGGTATTCAGAGCACACAAAGTACATTCAGAGTAACAGAGGAATAGTTTTTACACAGCCAAAAAAAAAAAGCAAAAGGACAAAAATAATTTCATATTACCGTTTCACCCCTTGTGCCCTTTTCACCTCTCGATCCCTGTAAGAAAGAGCAGCTGTTAATCCAGTATGTTTTCTAGCCACCTAGGATTGAAATATGTAAATTAATATCCATAAGAGTTACGTTGCTCACATGAGAAATCCAGTCTCACCTGTGGAAGTACTTACAACTCTGGGGCTTTAATTTCCCTGAACTATTAGCAAACTAAATTACTTGAAAGCATCTTGTAATTTCTGCATGTGGAAAGCTGTTACTTTCTTCTGATTATAAATATGTTTTTTTTTTTCTCAGTAATTGTAACTGTCAGCGTTCTCCCTGTTGATCGTCTGCGTTCTCTACAATTCGATCCACTGTAATTCAGTGTTTCAATATCTTAAGAGTAGAGCACAAAACACTATACTTTCTGTCACTGAAGAAATCCATTGGTTACGTATCTGGTTTTATTACCCCATTAGCTCTCCTCTCACAGTCAGATTAGACACTGTTCTTCTGTCTCTATGGCATTTTTGGCTAGTTTTGCACTTAAACTGAGTTTCTGAAGATGGTAACAATCTTACAGTTCTTTCCTGGAAGAATCCTGCATTTTGAGGGCAGCATTTCATAACACATAGAAGCGATCTTCAACTGTAATGCTTTCTTAATGATAATGGCAAACCATGATATTCAATATGAAGTATATCAAACGCTTTCATATGCATTTGCACTACTGTAAAGTTTTCCTCCTGTGTGGGATTGAAATGAGTACAGCAAGACTCTTTTTTTTCCCCAACAGGTGGAAAGAATAGTCTAATTAATGAAGGAAAAATTCCCTTCTCCTTTCTTTTTCACTTGTAAATAATTGTATTTGTTGCTTCTATTGTATATTCCTGTTATTTTTATGATTATTATTTAAATTTTTAGATATTCTCATTTCTTCCCAGTCTTGTTGATGAGACAGAGGAACTTGAGTGGTACAAAAAGCTTCTAAAACCTCCCTACATGACTGCAGACGTGAGCCAGAGGGTGCCCTGGCAGCACACAGCTCTGTGTCTGGCACAGGGAGTGCAACGAGGGCTGGAAACAGGGAGGAACCTGCTGTGAGGAACCTGGGGCGCACTGAAGATTGCCAGAAAGGCCAAAAAGATGTTTGAGTTGTAACAGGGACCTCACTAGCA
This sequence comes from Streptopelia decaocto, assembly GCF_964273445.1. NCBI lineage: Eukaryota > Metazoa > Chordata > Aves > Columbiformes > Columbidae > Streptopelia > Streptopelia decaocto. Next base: position 26,704,126 of record NC_138659.1, on the reverse strand, counting down.
CCTGGAACACCCCAACAAGGGATTGTGGGCACTGCCAGCACAGCTGGGGGAGCACTCTGGACAGTTCAGCCCAACCAGTACATTGAAAGCGAGTGTGGCTGCCCTCTGAATATGTCTCACACCCAAGCCTGAGAAAGAATATCCAGGTGGTAGTTACCATGTGCTTTTTCACACCTTGACTCACCCACTGCCCCTGTAGGCATGCCCTCTGTATATTGTATTTAGAAGGCCATTCCAATTACTTTTTTGTCATTGTTTTTTATAATTTTTTTTTTCTTGTTTGTATTACAGATGTTGGAGTCGCATACGTTAGCTTACTAGCATGGTACAACATGAAGCTGATCCTGCTAGTTGCTATTTGCAAGTAGACAAATTAGACAGTTGCTAGTTGCAAAACAGATTATTAAAAAGAAGGGTAGGTGAAATAAACAAATTATGCAAAAGAGAAGGGAAACTTACAGGCCTGCCAGCTGGACCTGTCACACCTTCTTGACCAACAGGGCCAATATATCCCTGTAAACAAGCAAAGAATTTATTAATCCACCATGTTTTAAAATGAAGAAAATCCTCATAACATGTCCTTGTTTAAAGTTGCTCAGCACACAGCCCTGGCCAATATCCAAAAGATCATGGTGATGTTCTCTTTCTGAACATTGAGTGCGCATTGCTACAAAAACAGCAAGGTAATTACTTCAGTAATTCGTAATAGTTATACTTGGAAAGCCCACACACATTTCTTTTATGTGAAAGCTGATGCCCTAAAAACAGTGGAAACTCAGGTACTCTGATTACTAAAGACCACATATTTATTGTGCTACAGTCAACTATGTCTTGAACTGTATTACTGCCCATGAGTATTCTTGTAAGGCTGCCAGTAAGTGCTGCTGAAATGTTACTTTCCTGTTCAATTTCATTTAGAGCAAAGGGCTCATTTCCAGCATTCATCTGGTATAGGAATGTTTAGGAAAAGAAACATGCTACTAGAACAGGCCCCTAAAGCTGCTGCTTTGCATCTGGCTAACTGAACTAATTCAGTTCTGTGATGGCAGTGGCAACAGTAAGACAAGAAGGTTTTGTAGGAAGGCCTTCCATGCTGCAGCCTTTCCCTATTTTTCCTTTTTCATTTGATGCTGTGAGCTGGTTGCACACTCCCCAACATTACAAAATGCTAAAGATGCTTCCACATTTTTGGTGAGTAGCAAAGCAGAATGTCATGAAGAATGAGTTAATGCAGGTTAGTAACCTTACAAGTAAGAAGGAAATGTTTATGAAAAATAAAAAGGACTACCTATTACTAAAAATCAATAACGCCAGAGCACCACTCTTGTTTTACTTCAGGCAAAGTCTAACCCTTTTTGCTTTTGCTGTAGGACAGAGTTATACAATCAGCATTGCTGCGAGTAAGATGAAATAAAATGTTCAACCCCAATTGACAAAGCTATGACAGCAATAAGGCTACTTGTGTCTTATTATACTAGGAAAGCCACACTTTGTCAGCAAAACTTGCTCTTTTCCTTCAAGATTAAGAGCCCAGTTCTGCTTGTGTATCTGTACCCCTGTTGCAACCAGAGCAGTGCTGTAGAACAGGCAAAGGGCTTTTAGTGAAACCGTAGTCTCAGAGACAAAGGTTTGGTTAGAGGATTCTGGCCTTGTTAATAAGAAATTAAAAACATGTGCCACTTGCAAGCCATCCTGACAATCTCTTTCAGGGAGTGAAACACTTACAACTTGGCCTGTTGGACCTTTTGGGCCCAGAATTCCAACTAAGCCAATGTCCCCTGCAGGACCCTGAAAATGCAAAGGAACAGTTTAAGCAAACATGGATATTAGCTATCCACTTGTTTCAATCTCTTGTAACCAGTGGAAGGTAATTTCTTAGAGCAGTAACAGTGAAAATACCAAAGCACACTGACGCAAAATGTTCCTCTTTGGACATGGAATACACAGTTCTGTCTACAACGTTCCAACAGATTTTGAACAAATTATTGTTAAAGCTGATGAATTCTATGCTTTCCTAATATTCTCACTTAATAGATTAAGATCTAACAGAAAATAATGAGAACGTACTTTTGGACCTGGGAATCCTTGAAACCCCATTAAACCTTGGTCTCCATCTTCTCCCTGTAATAGGAGCAATCATCCTCACTATTATTGCATGTTGGTAACTCTTGGATTACTTGTGTCGCATCGAGAGCTGTGATTACATACAGTCTGTCCTTTCAGTCCAGCGGCTCCTGTTGGTCCTTGGTCACCTTGTGATCCTGGAAGTCCTCTTTTGCCTCGCTTTCCTGGATGACCCAGAAGCCCTTTCTCACCCTGTGAATAGAAAGATAACGTATCATTTATTACAATTATGACAGTTATAAACGTGAAGAGTGGTTTCCTGGCAGAAGTGTGCAACATGCTTGCTCTCTAAGAAACAGACCTACTCCATTCATTTTATGTCCATCGGTATTGCTTTCAAGAATTATACTTCCACTAAATTGCAGATGTGACTTGACTGTTCCTTGACTTGGAAACATCATTTCCAGTACAGTATCTCCCAGTACAAGCACTGAAATTCACAGAACGAAATACAGAACAGTAAATTTAAGAAGTAATAGTCTGAGCAAGGCATAGTATTAGTTGTGGAACTCCTTGCTGTTTAGAATAAAAGTTTACATTGATTCAAATGAGAGCTAGACAAGTTCAAGCAAGATAAGTCCTTTGGGAACTGTCAAATGCATAGAAACCATGTCTAGCTCAGGAGGTTACTGACATGCAATTTAGGCCTTTCATGCTTGCTTTGCAGGAATGCTTTTTCCTAGGTGTTACCTTTCTGTGCTAGGACAGACAGACTTGAGGCCTGACTTGGTGTGTTCACTCTTAACACTTCTCTTGTGCTATGTGCTGAGTTTTTCATCACCTCATTGATTCCCTGTCTTTTTGAGACTGAAAGAATTTCTGAGCAGGAATTACCTCCTACGGCTCATTGTCTAGACAAAGGAGTGAAAACCAGACTGGGAGCCCTGGCAATAGACCCTATAAATAGTGAATACAGTTTACACTAAAATATTTTCATTCAAAGATAATACAGACAGTATTTCCTTCCCCCAGTTTTCAAGTAACTTAAGGTTTTAAAAACTGCTTACCAATGATATCTCATAGAGCACTGCAAATCATGATTTTTAGATGAAAAATCCTATTCTAAATGGTGAAAATGATCTGTCATGTTTCCATTCTTTGATTCTTTTACCACTGAAATGAGTCTAATTAATATGAGGATGTAAAAATATGGTAGTGTTGGGTACCAGGAACTGGCTGGAAAATGGAGCACACTCAAATTTCTTTCTTTCTGACAGGGCTGAGCAAGAACAGTTTAAGTTCTGTGATAAATGAACATCTCAGACATGCTCGCTTGCCCTGACACTTGGGACTTAGGCTTGAAACTACAGTACTTCTCTGCTAGTAGATTGCTTAGATGTTCAAATCATCTAAACTGTTACAGTTGTAGCAGTTACAGATGTTTAAAAAGAAGGTTAGGAAACTATTGGCCCTAAAGCTTTGGGGGAATAAATAACAAAGTGTTTTGAGTGGCTCCTGGAGCTGGGAATAGCATCCAGATGGATTGGGAACTCTATTTTCAAATTACAGTTTATAGGAACGAGGTCAGCACATCTTGCACTTTTACCCTTCACATAAGTTTTGATACCAGTTACGTCATTAACAGTAGCCAGGTGGTTCCACAGCCACTGGATGCAGTATAAAGACTAAGCAGTATCAGTACTACTGTACTTAACCAACAAATCCTATGTGTGTACCTTTAGTCCAGGTGCTCCCATGGGCCCTGGCATGCCTGGCAATCCCTTGGGACCTCGAGCTCCAGGATAACCTGCCAGACCCGGTAAGCCTGAGTTTCCTTTATTACCCTTAACAAATCGAAAATAATTGGTTACAAGCAGAACAGTCAAACATGTTTTTTCATTGTATGCTAAAACAGGCATATAACAAAAATCAATGCCACTTAATGTGCTCTGTATATATGGACACACATCAAAACATATGGAAAGACAATGATCAGCAGTATCACCTGGACTTTTGCTAATACTCTGAAAGCAAAACCCCATCATCCTTAGCAACAAAGCTACATGTGTTTTAACCGTGGGGTGGATTGAGGCTTCTGAGTCAAGTTATTACAGTTTAACAAGTCACCACTGTTAGAAAAGCAAATACTAACCATGCCATAGCCCATTGCACTTGTTCAGTTCAGTGTTCATCTTTTACCTTGTTCTGTCCTACCCTAAATACATCCTGATGTCATTTGTGTGAGATCACTTACTTAGACCTTTAAAAGACTTCTGAGAACATTCAAGAGAATCAGTTGCCTCAGTGGGCTTATGCAAGGCATCTTCCCTATTAGCACCCTCCTAAACAGGAATATTGCCCAGCTGGATCACCAGCTTAGGCACCAGTGACCTAGAAATAGCGAGCAAACTTCTGTCCACAGTAATTGTGCATTCAAGTGTATATGAAAGCACTCACGGGCATACCACTGACTGCTTTTACCTCCCACGGGGAACCATAGACAACAGTTTATGTGACACTTAAAATTTTTCACAGACCTGAAAATTTGCATGTTCAGAGTAATAGCTTTTAGTGCCGATCCCTGTTTAATTATTTGCCAACTCTATTTTGAAATATGCAGGAAGAGAGCACTAATATCCATCAATTAGAGATGTCTCCGTGAGATTGTTCTTAGATGAGTGTTGTGTGATGTCTGAGGACTCTGAGCTTACATCCTTCTGATGAAAACAAGATCCTGAATTCAGTCATTACAGATGAGATAAAAATACTGTCGCGATTCATAGTATTAATTTTTTCGAGAAGAAGGAACTCCACATTAAGAAATAGAATGAGACTACTCTCTCACAGAAACATTCAAAATTCAACATGCTTATTTATAAATACCAGACATACTGCTAATATTGTGTACACACTGTAGGGATTCATATGCAATAACTCCACCATATCAAGAAAGATCAGAACATTTGTTATGAAAATGTATGAGAACAGACGACTATGAACTATTTTTAATGAAAAATCTTGTTACAGAGTACATGGAGTTAAGCCAATTTTGACGTGTTAAAAAATACAAAATGAATACTTGCTACCATTCAAGTGAAGGTTTCTGTGATGCCTTTTAGTAGAAACATATACATACATACATACATGTTCTTTTTTATTTCATATGGCATTCTGTTAACCATTCATTGAAATAAAAGCATTATAGGAAACAGGATTTTTATATTAAGTGTGATTTTCAAGGCTTCTGTATGTAGACTGATGGGCAGATAAACTTATATAGCATAAGTTCTGTTCTTTTTATTCATTGTGGCAAAGTCAGTTAAAAGCCTCTCTATTACAAATCATAACTTACTATATGTTGTTAATATGGAGTAATGGAGTTTTTTAATATGAAATATGACATTTTGAGTGAAAAGGCAAAAACGTAAGAATTCTTTGAGGCGGTACTCCTAAATCCAACTCCAAAGAATTTTAAGTACTCGAAAGAGGTTCAGTGGACATGATGTGACACTGAAGAGGCTCGAATAGGGTCTATCTGCCCCCTATGGGTAACTAGATTAATTTTCTCTTTGTTTAACCAGATAGGCTATTAGAAGTTGTGAGAGTGCCTCCAGCACCTTCATTAATTCCTAACTAGAACTACTGAGAATCACTATACCTGAAATCAAAGTGATCAGATTTTCAACAATGTCAACAACTAAAGGAATTGTCTCCCTCCTCTCTGGAGTAAACAAGTGAAGAGCTGTGTCACTGCTCCCAGAGCAGCAGGTGGCAGGTCACAGCCCTTGGCCCACAGCAAAGAACAGACAGACAAAAAGGTCTGTTTCCAACAATGTTCTCAAGTACCTCAGCTACCTAATACTCTTTTTTACTGGTTTTGAGCAAAGCTTTGTAATCCCTTAGGTAGAGAGACATACATTACAAATTCAAAGACAATAAAGAAAATGTGGGATTATCTCAGGGCCTGAAATGAAACAGTCTCAGTTGGGGTTTGTGGTTCATTTTCAGGAAGAGAACTGTGAAGTCTCTCTCATTAGAAAGCATTTTCACTTGATTACTACTAACATTTGCTAATGAAATAGTTCTTCTGACGGTACATTTCCCTTATGCTGACTTTACATCTTGGCCAGAATATCAGGAGCAAAGGAGAAAGAAAATGAAGAATTGGTCTCATTTCCAAGATGCTGAAGAATGGTTCCTTCTGTTGAAATACCTTAGCCTTAGAAAATTTGTAATGCAAAATGACATAAAGGGGGGGCGATGTTGAAAGCAACTTACCTTAGGGCCAGGCTTTCCTGACAGGCCAGGCTTGCCAGTGTTCCCAGGAATGCCTTCTGGTCCAGGATGTCCAACTGCTCCTTTCTGCCCTGCTGGCCCTGGTTTTCCCTTGAAACAAATTCAAATCGAATATAGCACTGTTGGCTCTCTTCACCATCACCGAACTAGATTTCAGTCACAGTACTTCCTAAACCCTACATAATAGCAAGCACGGTGACATGGATGAATATTTGCAGAGAGGGCTCCAAGCTAGGATGTTTGGTTTAAAATGCTGCTGGTTTAACCTTAGACTTGCTGTGCTCTGAGCATCTTCAGCTGAAACCATGGGCCCAACCCCACTGCATGGCAGGTCTGGAAAATGGCTGAGAGAGTTGGTTCTTAAAGTGAAGCAAGGAAACCTGATAAAGTGATCTATTTATTCCTGTAAAAAACCCAACTGTATAACTGTTCAGCCTTCATTTTACTAGATATTCTGTATGGTAAATTCATAAATTTTTGCTGTTGAAATTTGTACATATCAAAAACACACACATGCATCTAATTAGACTAGTTTGTGCTGACTGTTCCTATATGTGCATGAAAAAGCCTCATGTCACATCCCCCAAAGGAAAAGTGATTTTTTTCATTACAATTTTTTCCCTTTATACTGACATACGCTATCTTAATGGGCTTGGAGTTCTGCAATTCTGTCTGAATGAATGCAATTTTTCAGAAATATAAAATATGCTAACTACAGCACATCTTAGTTGAAAAAGCACAGTTAACAACAGCCACATATGAGAAGCATGCCATCTTAATCTTATTTCTAACTTCTGATTGCTGAATTATCTTGCACTTGAGATATGCTTTGAGACTTCCTCAAGTTCCAGTTTTACTGTCTCTCCTCCTCACTTTTCCATGTTTTGCCTTTCCCTCTTTTCCTTTGCTGAACAATACTCTCTCTGCAGTCCTCCAGAGGGAAGAGCTGAGTATTTACAAAAGACGGTGTCCTTGCCTTCAAAAGGCTCTTCTTGCACTCTGCCCAGAAGGTACAAGCTCTGTGAAGCAGCTGCATTTCTCTGGTTACTGACAATGTTTTGACGTAAGGCAGTAAAAGTTTTTACACAACATCTGCTTGCGTGGTATTATTTACTAGGGGACCAAAATAGCTCTGATGCATTTTGTTCTTGGTTACGTTTACAGAACACCTACTGCTTCCTGATTTCTACCCCCTCAGGGAAAAAGGGAATACAACTTTGCTTCTCTACAGTAAATCAACAAACAGCACTGAAAATTTCAGTTGAGGGCGTGCAAGAGAAAGAAGTAAACCTCAAGGGATCTGCCAGCTGTATCCATCACAGACACACAGATCCAGGCTTCTGTAGGCTGCAGCTGTTCAAAGAACTGATGGGAGCCAGGACTGAACAGTAGTACAGTTCTGTGCAACATAATGTGATAACTTGCACATGGACTACATGGCACGTGCAAAATTGGTCTAATTAGGTAAATTTACTTACAAGGGAAGGACCTTATTATATTAGCTGCACTTCACTCCATGTGCTGAGTAACTAAGTACAATTCAGTATGATTTAACACAGTTTCAAAAATTATTCTTATTTTCACAGGGGTTCCTTTACACTTCCTGAACAATAAGGAGTTTCTTTAGAGTGAGTGCAAGACTTTCTGGTACCACTGCCATGACTCACTTTTGGTTTTATTAGTTATTATTTCCTTTGTTTTATAACCTGAAGATAGACTGTAGAATGTTGTTACTTACAGGAATTCCAGGTTTGCCAGCCTGACCGGTTGCTCCTTCCTTCCCTGTGGGTCCCTAAAAGTTACAAATACATGTGAACGGACAAATGTCTTAAACTCAATCCCCCAAGAAGAGCTGAGAACTGTACCCCTCTAGTACACATGTTCTCATTACCTGGCTTTGGACCAGATTATTTCCATCTTGGGAGACAGCAGCAAGTTTTTCAAATAGAAATGATCACATTTTTGGTAGAATTGTATATATTTTTCCTTTTCCTACTAGGTAGAGTGTAATTTTCAGAACTTTTTCCATCAACAATAGGCATAAAAATATTTTCACTATGAATCTGGCAATTCCTCCTCTGTCAGCCACTTCTCTGTAATGAAGTGGCTTTTACAGCACTGCCTGTGCCTTTTAAAAAGGGAGGTCCTGAAAAGCATTAACGTATTATAGGTGCACTGAGTGTATGTGGAAGAGAATACTAGAAGACATTAGGGTCGATTACTGTTGTTTATGGCAACAGACTTTTTATCTAAGATGTAAACAAAAAATAATATTTACTTAAATCAGACTTTTTTTTTTTTTCTTGACCAATCTAGGAATCTGTAGTTTTAGAAAACTGAGGGATACTGATAGCAGATAACATCCTCTTAAGCGGTTCAGAGACACAGGAGGCCAAGCACCAGGGAAGAAAAGCTCGGAATGGATGAAAAGCATCTCAGAGAACTTTGGTTATAGGGTATTCTTCACAGAATGTAAAGATCCACAGTATGAATTTTATCCTAGCTCTAAGAGATACAACCACATGGACAGCAGGGACAAGAATAACATTTGTTAGCATAGATCAAGATTTTCTGCATTAGCTATTTTAAACACTGTTCTTAAAGCAAAAGTGACACTAAACTACTATACTGCATACTACATAACATGCAATAAAGTGAAAAAGCTAGGGTCATTGTTAGTGTAAATGTTTTATAATTAATATAAATATGATTAAATCAGCAAAATTTTGTTCTATTCCTTAATTTAACACTTTTTTTTATTAAGAAAGGCATAAAAAAGTCCACCAATCAAAACTGGAACATGCGTATTCAGAGAACTTTATTGTTTTAATTAAAATTTCTAAATGCATAAAGTAAACCCAGATGATTCAGAGTTGCAGTTTATGGGATTGACTTTGTAAGGCTTGCTACCGCAAGTTAAGACTGAATGAATATTTTCACTATTAATGCTTTTACATAAACCATTAGGCTCTTATGGGTTGCTTCAGGCTGGACATTGGTTCCATATTTGCAAATGGCAGTTTTAATCTGAGGGGCATTTGCAACACATAGAATATATTCTCTGAAGGAAAGACAGAGGAATGACTGATTTTATCATGTGCTGTGAGCGGTCTGTCAAAGGCAATATATCTGAGTGCAAGGCTAGACTACATGCTGGCAATGTCACTTTCTCCAGCTCGCCATTCCTAATCTACAACACATCCTTGCATCTACCTAGAAAATTCTGAAACTCCAACAGAGTTGCACTATGGAACTGCTCAGACAAAATATCTTGTTTAATTTGCAATGGCAATTGAAAAGAAAACTTTTAGCCTAAATATTTTGAAATCTCAAAAGCCAATGAAATTCATCCCATGGAAGAATACTTTTAGCAATTTTCAACACAGTACCAAGATGAATAATTATTTCTAAAGGAAAAGGTTTAGTTTTTGATTTTTTTTTTTTTCATGAGTTGCTTGTTGATTATTCTTCTACTATTCTGTAGCAAATTCCTTATTTCTAGGTCTCTGAAAATTCAGTGTAGTCCAGTACCAGGAAGCTTCATTCATAGACCAGACCAGTAAAATCCTGGGTGCCTACCAGAGCTAGTTTTCTGCAAGGAATTTAAGGGTAAAAATGGGTAATTATGCCCAGTTAAGGTATAATTGAATATCTCTCGAATGTTTCCAAAAGAGCCTCTCATAATGCTTTGTATCACTCCAAAGTAAAACCACTTACCTACCAAATAACACAAAATTATTATCCCAGATCATTATGCATTTTCCCTTCTAAATTTTTATTGTCCTTGCAGGTATGAAAAGAAAACCCAAACACTGAGTTTTAGTCTTATACAACAGTTTTCCAAGGATAGTCAGTGAACAGGAAAAACATACAAATTCCAATTAAGTGCAGTTTTGTTTTCCTGTTTTCTACTTACTTCTGAACCTCTTTCTCCTTTTGGCCCTTGCTCTCCCAATTCACCTGGCTCTCCCTTTGGAAAGAGCATATATTAAATAAATAAAAAAAATAAATTGAATGCACGTGAAAACACATTTTCAATAGCCAATAGAAAAATCTCACTTGTTTGAAACACTTACTGGAGGCCCCTGCTGTCCAGTAGGTCCTCTAAGCCCTGGAAGACCTGTATGACCCTGGGAAGCAGAAAATATAACCTGTTGCAATACAAGTCACTCAGGATGTCACGCTCAGTGAGCTATAGATTTCCTTGTCAAGCCCACCTTGAGAGATGCTGGGTGGCCCCAGCTTCACTGACACGACCTAGATAAAGTACACTCAGCTCTCCTGAGATCAGACCTTGGGGAGCTTTTCTTTAAATTCTTGAAACTGCCAGCGGGAATTACATATTGTTTAAACATTTCTGTACTTCTGTGAGCATACATAATATTCAGTTCATAGATTTATTACTATGTCTCTCTGTATTATCTGTCTAACAAACAGGGTATTCCATTGTATTTCACCAAACGGCATCAGTGATTAGGATGAGTTACCATCCAATTGGTATATGCTGAAAGACTGAACGCAATTATTGAATAATTATTAGAATTAGATTTACAAAGAAATAGTGTTTGAATTTCAGAGAAAAATGTTTATTCATTCAGTGTTACAGAATCACAGAATTGTTTAGATTGAAAGGGACCTCTTGAGATCATCTCTCCATATGAAAGATGTTCCAATGTGTTCCAAGAGCTCATCAATGCAGTGAAGCACCAGTAAGTGCATCTCCACACACTTGTAAAAGAAGATAATACTTCTGCTCCACTACTCCATATGTATGCATAACATACCATGTTCAAATGAATAAAAAGCAAGAGGTATTACCTTGTAGCCCTCATCACCAGGTTCTCCTCTGTCTCCACGTTCACCACTAGGACCCTAGAGAGAAAACCAAAGAGCAAATTATAACAGGTGAACTGAAATAATGCAGTAGTGAAGCACCAAAAGAAAGCTGGGTTTTCTCTCAAAACAGACTAACCAACGAGACGGAACCGAGGATTACAAATACTAAAGTTAGCTTGTCTAAAGGAATAAACTCTTTTTTTTCTAAACAAAATGCATTGCAGTCAGACAGTAGACACTGTATAAAATATTTTATAGAAGCTAAAAGATGAACCTTACATGGGCATAAATGAAACAGGAATACTGACCTCAGTATAATTTCTACAGGTCTATACCCATATGTATTTCTGATATCTGAATTTAAAATCTCCATGAATAAATGAAGATACTTCATTTTCAAGAGATACATGGAAAACACAGGGAAATTTGGATTCTTTTCTGAAATGACTTGCTGTACTCAGAATCTGCTTTGATTTTGAAGTTTATCCTAATAAAAAGGCAATTTCAAACCCTCAGCATGCCTCGTACATATGATAAATGCACAGGAGCAGAGGGGACAGCAGGATTTTTGTGGGTCATGTGGTTCTTCCTGCTGCACTCAGACCCCTCACTAGCTCAGCTTTAGGGAAAGGCCCTTACTCTAGTCTCACAGGAAATGAGACTTTTCCCCAGAATTTTCTCTGTCATTGCAGAAAGTGGATCAAATCTCAGTCAAAGGAAAAACAATGGGATAGGGAATTATGCCATAGAACATACATAATGGACAAGACTTCATCTAAGGCTTGGCTGGATATCTTTCAGAAAATAATAAGGGACTACCTTTTTCCCACCTGTCTTAAGTAAAGGCACATAATGAAAAACTGACCAGGCATCAGTAACTGCAGGTGTATCTGTACAGTTCACAAATGAATAGATTAGCCACTTCTAGCGCATATCCACCAACAGATACCATTGTGTAACTGCTTGTGCACTGCCCAAGCAGCCTCATGGCATGTTTCCTAAAGGGAATCCACAAGGTCGAAAGGTCCTGCTTGCGACATTTGAGCAGTCAGCATTACTGAGCCAGTTTGGCTACAACAGAATTGCCTGGAGTCCCTTCTGTCCTGCATTACCATAACTAAGTTAAGAACCTAGTCCAGACTCTGTCTTCAGTTACATCAGGGTATTACAGTCCTGCCTTTGAGGAGGTGAAGTATACATATTAAGATTATTTGAAGAGAAGGAGGCTGTACAAGTATTACTTCTGGCACAATCAAAGCCTGAACATGAAACACTTTAAATAAGATTTTGAGATAGCATCTTGGGGGGGTGTGGGGGGGAAACAACATATTTGTAATTGCTGCCAAGAGACACCCACATACAAATTCAGTAAAAACATGGTTACAAATGCAGCTCTCTCTAAAACAGCTGAATTAGCTTTGTACTGATAATTAAATAAGTCAAAACATTTCTGGTTAGCAAAGCAATTCAGTATAATTCAGGATAAACACAGAGGATAAAATACTGTTCCTAAATGTGCTGATCTGAACACAGACTAGTGGCATTAGCGTAATTAAACACAGGGCACATACTCTTATGCAGGAAAGAGCACATCTGCATTTTTCAGAGGGAGATTACCAATTAAAGGACCATCATTCTACATTTTTGTACAAGGGGCTACTGACTCCTGAGACAGTGATATCATGTTTCAGAAAGAACCTACACTGGTTCTTGTCTTAAGAAGCACTACTATAATTTTTTGATAAAGAAAGACCTACTGGTTCACCTATGGGCCCAGGTGGTCCAAGGACTGTATTGTCTTCGCCTGGGTAACCCTAAAATAAAGATAAGTGTAAAAAAAAAATATTAACTTCGACATTCAACCTCATCTAAAATGCACACATGTTCAAATGCTAATGAACACCCAGAAAGCATACTGTATAGATGCTAGAAGTGAACACAATGCTTACGGTTTCAATACAGTGGAAATGGTAACTCCATTTTAACATGTACCTAAATGTTCTAAAGACATTTAGGACTAAAAAAAAACAGATAGGTATTTGCTCTATTCTCAAGCACAACTATTAAAACAAAGTATTTGAACAACCTCCATGTAACCATTTCTTTCTTTAATGAAAAAAAGGATAAACAAGATATTCGACAAAAGGAAAAGGGAAAATTTCTTCCACTGTTTTCAGAAATAGACTTAATATAGAAAAAGGAGTGTACAGAATACTCCAACAATCAGCCTGAACTCTATTAAATCTTAAATATGGAACAACTGCTATCCAAACTAATAGTAAAAAAAAAAAAAAAAAAAAAAATCTAATCCAGATTATATTTACCAACATTTAATGCAAAGGTGCGTTAAGGGTTTCCAAAGCGTATCAGAGTGGTTTTTCAGAAGTGACCTGCTTTAGCAGGTGGGTTGGACAAGATGATCTCCAGAGGCCCGCCTGGAACACATTCCTGCGTAGCCTCATCCAAGTGTTCCTGCTGTGGCGGGGGGATTGGACTAGATGATCTTTTGAGGTCCCTTCCAATCCCTGACATTCTGTGATTCCTTGAACGGTATAATTCAGAACTCTGACTATGAATGATTTCCCCAGCTTTGCATTTCTTTTCATATTCTCTCACAATACTAATAAATATTGCAGGTGGCTTTCGCTGCATGCTGAGAAAAGCAGTGAGCATGCAATAACATTTCCTGCCTTTATAATTATTCAAACTGTAAGACAGTATAATCTATCTTCATACCTTTTCTCCTTTGGGTCCTGGAGGCCCTGGGGGCCCTGGAGGACCCTGGTGACCCTAAAAGAAGCAAACCAACCAAAAATGAGTTCCAAAACAAATAAGTAAATAATTCCAAAATTTCTTTTAGCTGCTTGTTACTATTATTTTTTTTGTTGCTTGCTAATAATGCTAAATAGTGACTTGGCACAAAATTAATGGGCCCAGGCAGAAAAGGTATTGTGTGCAGGAAAAAGTCTGTGTACAGTGGGAAACCAAAGGTCTGGCAGGGCTTGGATGCAGGTGAAGGGTCAAGCCGGGTCTCACTTCAGAGTTAGGGCAACTAATGGCAGTTTCTATTCAGAAAAGAGACATGGCAGTCTGGTCTGTAAGAGCAGGACTCAATCCATCCACACTGATGATCATATTTTTCAGTGAAAGCCACAATATCCTTATGTCCTTCAATTAACGTCATTCAATCAGTTTCTTGTACCTGCCTGGCCAGACAGCAAGCAGAGGTGGTGGTTTGCTGAACAATCTTTATAATGAATAGCTGTAGTAGTTTCATAGGAACTTCATTCACAAGGGTGAGATACGTTGGACAAACAAGGGTTTCAAATCTGTGAACTCAGAAAACCCAGTCATCATTGCTAAAGCTAACATTTCTGAGTAGGCAATCGCGTGTCATATAAACATATGTGACTATCTGACACTCTGAAAGATATTTGTGTACTCCACATACAGATCCCCATGACGTTTGAAATTATTTAGAGAACCACAGATTTACTTAGGGATGTGCGTGTACATGAATTCAGTAAAAAACTCACCCCATAACCTGGAATTCCTGACTCCCCTTCAGGTCCCATTCCTCCTAGGCGTCCCTGTTAAATGCAAAAGCCAGTGATAAAAAAATGACCTCCCTTGTAAAATGTTACAATGGCCACTTTATTAAGTCATCACTTGGAAAAATCTTCAAATATTGAGATTTGAGAAGCATAGAAAAGTTCCTTGTTACATCCAACTTCATTTCATAAAGAATACCAGGCTTTTCCCTGTTCTGTGGAAAAAATGGTCAACATTTTCAGTCCTAATCTTATCATTTCTGTGCATAATTAAGATCAAAAGGATCTGAGCTTTCCAAGGTGCGTAGGACCTTTGTTTATAAATGCCAAGAGAAGCTGAGGATGGAATCACCTTAGGAAATTGAGTCCTTCTCTTGAAAATATTGGCCGATAGTTACTTTACTTCTGTACTTCATGTGTTCACGGACAGAGCGCTGCATTTCCTGGCGGCAGGATTGGGCCCTGGAGCAGTGAGATGGGCACGTTGCCTCGGTAGTGCAGAGGCTGCACGTGTTTGTGCATCTGTCACACAGCACAGAGCAAGCTTGGGGAGCTTGTGATGAAAGGAGATCAAAGCTAATGGAAATACACTTAATTCAGTTAAGTTTGCATCAGGTTCCCATTCAACAGGGGTAGCACTCCTCATCTGAAATTCTTTGTTTCAGCCACATCTAGAGATTATTTTATGTAATAACAAACCCCATGATTTCTGTTCTTGGAACTGGAAAGGTTTAAGAAACAGCCACAGCAGTGAGATTATATTTGGATGGTGGGGCAATAAGTATTCCATGGCATGCCCTGCCATCCTCCTCCTCTGACTGTCAGATCAGGAACCTGCCCAGAGCATGAGACGACTCCTTCCAAGGCCATGGCTCGTGTTTCTGTCTGGAAAGGCGCACAGATCTCATTCTGATGCTGAAAGACCAGGGCACATATTGGGATGCACTGGCCGGGAAGACCACTGCCTGCATCTCCAGCTATCTCAGTAAACACTATGCTTGCTACAACCATGACTTGCCTCTTCCCATGGAGAGACAGAACTCTGCTAAACCAGAAATACATGAGCTTTTAAATAAGCATGTTTTGTACAAACCAAGGGACCTCGAGTTCCTCTTGCACCTTTGGGACCGATTTCTCCACGTTGGCCAGATTCACCAGCAGGTCCAATTTCTCCAGGAGGGCCAATTTGTCCCTTTTCCCCCTGTTGGTAGTGTTGTATTAAAAATAATATGAGATTGACACTGCATTTCAAAATGCAGTTTATGCTTAATCAAAGTTTGTAACAGCATTATTCAATAGGAATATCACACTGACGGATGTCATTTGCTGTAGTTCTTAGAATGCCTGAACCCAGAACTCTACAACGAAAAAAACCCTTTGCTAAAGCCTTTCCATGATTTTGTTTTGCTTTAGCCAAAGCTTAACACTTTTGATAGCAGCAGAAACTGTTCTGAGTTGCAAAAATCACATCCTGATACAAATTTACATTTCCTAAGGTCCTGTATGTTATTGATTGCAGAACGATGACAATTCTAATTGCTATGGCTAGCAAGAAAAAAATTGGCTTGAAGCATGACATAAACCAGGGATAGACTTGGTTTAATGGGATTATTTTGTAATGTAAATTCACGTTTCAGATAAAAGGAAGGGACTGGGGAACAAGAAAAATACTACCTTCTTTCCTAAACGGCCTCTCTGACCTGGATTTCCTGGTGTTCCTTCAGGGCCCTGTACATTTATTAGAGAGAGAGAAAAAAATATTGAGAAAAGCCTGGAAACATGTTTAAACTGTGCTCCAAACAGGACAACTAAGTAGGCTTTTGTAATGCAGAGAGGTGGGAGGAAAATTCTCATTAACTGTGGCTGTGAGCAAGTTAGTAGGACTGTTTCAAGTTACAGCAGAAACAAGTGGGCAAGCGTCAGGGATCACTTATCTAACTAGTGAACATGCACTGAAACCAGGGCGGGGGGAAATCCAACACATCTTGTCCACAGATAAAATATTACTTTAGGAATAAAATTGCTTCAAGATAACCACTGAATTTAGAGTAATACAATACACAACCAGAGGAAAACTAAGGAAACCTTGGGGCTGCCAAGCCAGCTGTGCTGCCTGTAGGTGGAGGGTGCTACGGAGCTATAGCCCCGCTGCCTTCTCCGTCACTTCAAAAACTGACTCTCCCAAAGGGCTGGATGTGTCCACTGCTCACGGGTTTCAATTTACCCAAAAGTTCTGTGAGTTAGAGAAGGTAATTTAGTTTCAGTTTTATATAAAGGGAGATAAATTTGGGTTTGTTTGAGTGGCTTTTTTTTTGAGTCATTGTGGTGATAAGCCAGGGTAAATAGAGTTTCAACTGATTTGTGAAGCATAAGGAAAACATTAAAGGAAAATGTAATATTACTCTCACCCTCAACAAAACTCTCAGACAATTGATTATAGGAAACTTCTTTCTGTTTTCAAAACAGGATATTGTGATCTGTCTGCATCCGTAGGAGATCAAATCGAAACCGTGATGTGAACGCTCCCAGACACCCGGGAGGATGACTGGGGAGGGAGGCAGCTCTGCAGCTGCCATTGGAAAAACGTGAAAAATCCCCAGCTAACCACATCTTCCCAAACATCCAATTGCCAGACCTGCCTGTCTCACAGGCACAGCAGCGCTGCTGATGTTCACTGTATACAAGTATAATTACATACAACATAGCTATGCCAAGGGCTGAGCTGTTCTATCATAATTTTAAACCAGAGGAAAAAAAAGCCAGGGTGGTATCATTGGATCAGGAAAAAAAATGTTTCTGTAGCACACTAAGCGTGCTGACAACTAGAAGAGCATTTTTCTTCCTTCCCTGGTAGAGTAGTTCACTGTGAAGAGCCCAGGAGTTAAGAGAGCAGGTTGTAACACTGATGCTTAGAGGACAGAGGGGACAGTGCTAACAGTCATTGACAGCTGGCTGTCCAAATAATGTTTACTCAGACTCCATCATCATGTAAGAGCCACAGAGAACGCAGACACAGGATTGCAAGTGAAAACAAGACAGCTTTTGGTAAAGGAATCTGATGTCAGACTTAAAGCTACATACTTGCTTTGGAAACTGATCAAAAATATTAGTTCACATTAAAAAGTTGCATAAAACTTCAGAAAAATAGATTTTATAGCTGGATTTTAGCTGCTAGGAGTGATGCCACTTTTTCTAGAAATGGTATTTTTAGACTTCCCTTTTGTTGTTAAGGTTTATTAAAAGGAGTGACAGCTACGCATGTATGTGGCAAGAACGTTAGCACAAAATCTTAAATTGGAGCCAAATCTTGTGTGCTCTAAGGTCTAATGCTTCATCATTTACAAGCTGCTTAAAATGCCAGTTCTTTGCCCCAAGAAACTTTGAATCTAAACTAAAAGAACTAGGTAGCCGTGGGACAGTAAACAAAGCCATGAGTAGGGAAAGTGATACAAAACAACAGAAGATCTTACAGCACAATTTATGGTAGTGTATGCATCTTGCCAATTTCTTTGGGTGTTTTTAAAATTTGAAGAATGATCTAATACCTTGAGATTGCTCACAGTATCCAAATAAAGGTGAGGACAGAGATTAATGTCAAAAGGTTGTCTGGAGAGGAGAGATCTGAAGAGAAAGCCTCCAGGTTGTGTGGTGTATGTATCTGGTTGACAAGTGGTGAGGAATCACTGTCTCCTAAGAGGTCCCAGATCTAAGATAGGAAAAACAATTGTGTCCTCTCTCTACCAACCCTGAAAAGGGGAATCACATAGAAAAGGGATGCAAGCGAATTTAAAGATGGTCACCTCTAATTGCCATAGAAAATCAGAAATAAAAAAATAAAAGTAGTGAGCAAAATTAAAAAGAAAACAATTACAAAAAGAAAATGAACAAAAAGTCCACTTAAACCTGAAAACACTTACAGGAATGCCCATTATGCCAGGTTCACCAGGGGGTCCAGCAATTCCTGGTAACCCCATCTCTCCTTTTTCACCATCTTCTCCAAGAAGTCCCTGGTCTCCAGGTTCTCCCTAAAATAAAGAAAAAAAAAAAAAAAAGAAGCCCTTAGTCAGGCTGTTGCTACAGAATAGTTATTCTTGAGAAAAGTGAATTCTGAGTCTCCAAGTCTGACAAAAAAAAGCACACTAAAAGTGATGGGAATCTTACCAAATTCAGATCAGGCTCCAAATTAGGGTAAAGCCCTTTCTACCTTATTCAAACACACCTACAGCCAGATTTTGCCCCATCCATCACCAGCTACCTGAGGGTGTCCTCTGCAACTTCCCCTGTCCTGGTTTCTACCACAGTTCCTGGCACAGCAGGGAGTGGAGCAGCCTTGGGCTTGCTCTCTCCAGCATGGTAGGCACCAGGGAAATAAGCTGCACTCAGTTCTCCAGCTTTCATTTCTCTGTCAAGTCATTCAACTTCGCAGCTCTTTCAGGGTAGGTATGTGCCGAAAAGGCACAGGAAAGCATACGATATACAGGGCCTCCTACGTTAAAACTAAGTGCGCTCAACTGGGCTCTGTTGACATAGTGAAACAGGAGAAGAGACCTGGGTCCTTAAGGTAATATGACTGCTTTACATTTGCTGCAAAAATTGAAAGTACCTTTGGACCATCTTTTCCTTGAACACCATCTTCCCCTGGAGGTCCTGGTTCACCCTTATAGAAAGAAACAGTTGAAAACAAAGTTATTGCCTAAACTTCTCAGCATAGAAGTACTGCCTTGGAAGAACTTGGACTAGTTTTATGAATGGTTATTATCTTTTGGACAACTTTCATGTTCCTGTTATAGTTTATTCATCTTCATTTTTCACTGATCTACAGTAACAGAGTCACAGTCCTGTGAATCTCAAACATGGGAAAACACAAAAGATGATCGACATTAGAAAAATGAGGGAATACTTTATCTATATAACACTGGAGATTTAGACAGTGGCACTGAGATTGTTTGGTTTTAAAGTCTCTAATATGTAATAACAGTAACCTCCAAAATATATATGTTCTGTCCTGAAATTTCCATGTTTATGTGGATAACTACTATATTGGTATGTTTAATGACTCTGTTTAGGTCCATGAGAAACTCATCATTTACCAACAGTATCAGCACCATGGCATTTTAGAATATTTGCCTTTCTCGGGTAAAGACCCTTGAAACTTGCAGATATCAGAAAAGCAAACACGAGCTGCTCTATGCTATTAACACAGCATTTCAGACACAGCAGCATGGTGAATCCCAGAGTACCCAATGAGGACCAGTACCAGGAATTATCCCTCTCCAAGGACAGACAGAATTGTGGAATGCACCTTGATGGAGATTTTGGACAGGTGAAAAAGATGACAGGAAAGAGCTAATGGAACAAGAGAGCTCAACTGTAAGACTTAAGTTTGAAAGGACATAGTTTATGCTCTTTTAAAAGTTTCCTGAATAAAATCTGTTTCCAGCAATTTAAAAGGTTTTTTCAACTTTCAAAGTATAGGTAACTGTTTGGGTCAGATGAGGGAGGTAAGGTGCACAGGAATAAGCAGGGGCACAAGTGCTTGGTGAAATCAAGTACCGAATGAGCCATCCACAGCACCAGAAGCAAATCATCTGCTTCAAATGGTGGTATAGAGAGAAACCCTGCTCTTCTGAGACTATAACGTTCCCGTTATCTCTCCCAGACTGGGTATCTGTGCATGGCATTATTGTGTGCTGTCATCTTCACAGTTGGACAGGACACCCTTCGATTTACCTTCATGCTCAAACCACTCGTTCATATCTCAGTGACATGAGACGCTTAGACATAAGTATTTCAACATTATAATCAATACTCTTTTTAACTTGCTACAACATAACTTCTTTTTGTTTTTTAAAGATATCAGAAAATAACTTATTTTTTAATTCTTCTGATAAATCAAGGTTTTTCAACCTACATTTCTGACACATTCGTAACATACTTTCCTTTTTGGAAGAAGATTTGCATTCATAGCTTACCCTTAAACCTTGGTTGCCTGGCTCTCCAGCCTTCCCAGCAGGTCCAATGTCTCCCTGGAATATCACAAGAAAAGTAAATCATTGGATTTTAAGGGATATTATTCTTAACAATGATGTGATTTACTGATAAGGCAGTCATCATGACAATAACAATATTTCTTAATGGCTCATTTCCTGTATCACTACCTACTTTGCTAATAAATCAGATCACTCTGATTTCCTTTTATGGAAACTTGAAAATGTGAACAACACAAGAGAGAATAATTTCAACCTTTACCTTTGCACCTGGTTCTCCCTGCAGGCCGGGTTCTCCTTCAGGGCCAGGAGGTCCCTGTGTGGTACAAGAGCTACTGTTACATATGGTCACCAATAATAATTTTGCAACCACCAAATAATACAACTAAAACTGAAGCACAAAACCAACACGAGACATGTTTGAAAAAAATCAAATTAAGACAACACAGTTCTTTATTCTTACTAGAGCCCAAGAGAAGAAAAGAGAGTATAGGAGGAGTTCAGGAACTGCACTGTGGGTCAGGAATGTATGAGAGGCTCAGCAGTACCACTAAGCCTGTACCTTTAATCATAAATTACTATCAGGCTGAGCAGCCATCTATCTTTTGTAAATCTGACTGACAACTTCATCACTGTTTAGGCTTGGAGCCAAGCAGATATAGCCTGTGGAGAAAAAAAAAAAACCTTTTTGGAGTCTTCAGCCCTTAAAGAGTTAATGGTATCAGATTTCTTCTTGTGAAGTTTACATTTAAATCCTTTTTTAACAGTCAGAAGACTGGATTTTGGGATTTTGGGTGACTGTGGAAGCACATTTCTTTGAGTAAGCCAAATGCCTTTTGTTCTAAGTGATCTCATCCCTCAGCCACTTCATTGCAAATGTGGCTAATACATTCTATCATATTTCTGTCAAAGAGATATTAAAAAAAAAGCTGCAAGAAATAGAAGCAAAAGTTAGCAAGAAGACAGCCTGTAGCTGCTTTTCTTCTTCATCTAGCATTTGCAGGGACATATGATTAATGATGTACTGCTAAGTGCAAGGAGAGTGGTGCTTCAGAAGAAAAAAAAAAAGACAACTCATTTACTCAACTCAACATTCACCGTCTAGGTGCAGAAGTCATGACCATATGCCCAAAGACAGTGCTCACAACAGAAAAAGCTACTTATTTTAGGCATTTTCTTTTGTAATGGCTTTAAGTAAAGCAGTCTCTCGGCAGCTCATGGTGTTTAAGTCAGCTACGGGTAATAAAAATGTTTATAAACACACTGTCCACACTTATTCAGTTGCTTGAGTGTGTATAATGACTATATAAATGATTAAAAGCTCACCTCAAAACCCATTTCTCCAATAGGGCCAGCATCCCCCGGTTGTCCTCTTGGACCCTGGCATTAAACAAAATTTTGGATGCATCATTCAATTAGCATTAAATTAGATTGTATAGTCTTGACTTTGTTTATTCAGAACTCTTCCAATTGGCATAAATAAGCATATTTCATTGTCTTTCCTCTTGAATCCAACAGTGCACGTAAGTACCACAATGACATACACTACTGAAGACCTCATTGCCGATCTTGACACACTGAAATAACAGATTGCAAATAATAGCACAGATGTCTCTTCTCTTAGACCAAAAGTAAATTATTATCTAAACTAAGCTCTCCTCTTGATTGAGACTTTGTTTAATTAAGGTTTGTTAGACTGTCTGGTTTGCTTTGCAGAAAAGCCTACAGTCTGGTATGGAATTAACTGAAAACAATTCCAGCGTGCTTTGCTATGGATCTAGCAATGTTTATACAGGACAATCACTGAGGTGTAATGGACTAAAAGCTGGAGCCTTTTTGGTAATTTTAGTAACTATACTATGAGCATTTTCCTTTAAGCCCCTACTGTAAGTAATACATTTAGTGCAGTAACATGTAGGGATCATTCCCGAAAGCAGCATGCGCAAATGCTCTGCACGTTAGATTGTCCGTCTCTGCTCACAGAGAGGTATTTGTGTGATGGAATAGAGGGTACCTGTAAGCTTACAGCTGATTCCATAGCCCCTATGAATGTATGTCAAGATAAATCAACCCTCTGGATTTATCCAGTCTTTGAGCTTTCAGAAAGTTTATATCTATTTAGCCCTTTGGGACTTATCCGTGTTTAAGTACATTCTAAATTCAAAACATTTGGTTCATCTATTATTATAATGTAAAAGAAAGATACTGCTACCCATATTTATGAGAGAAGCCTTTTAAGCAAATATTTAGTCTTTTTTATTTCACTTCCTCTTATAGACTATGCATATGGTTTTGCTCCTTCTGATGACTTGGCAGTGATAACATGAGTATATTTTTTGCTTGTAACAATGTAAACTCTGTATTACTGAGAGGATTTCAGCAGATGCATATATGCTACCCTATAGATTCATTTAAGTGTGAACAACTGAAACTGCAGTTAATTTCCCCTTGAGAATTCACTTGGTCCTAAACAAAGTCCAGCAGTTTTTGTTTGCAGCAACTCCATGGCATTCCACTAGGCAAGCCACAAAGCTTAAGTTTGATTCACACGTCAAGTATTTCTTCATAATATCACCATGGAGCTAAGGCTGCTGGACTGGTAACATATCTTTCCCTTGAGACTTCCAGGGAATTTCAGAAGCCAAAAATTTATAGCAATATAGGGACTCCTCTTAACCATTAACAACAGCTAACTTGCAAAGAAGGGTTTTACTGAAATGTCTGACAAGTAGGTAAAGTTGTTATTTATATCAAGCCCGTTACTACAAATAGTTCCAATTGCTTATGTTTCTCTGCTACTCCACCAATAATTACGATTTTTCTTCTCTATGCAGAACTAGTGACAGGGCCAGAGAAGCCACTTCAGCAGTTGGCTTTTGTACAGTGACCAGCTGATAGAAAGTGAAATCAAACTGCTTGGATGGGCAGTTAGAAAAAGAGCTACACATTTCATTGCAGACCATCTTGTGTCATTTTCCTGACTTATTTCTAGCTCTGCAGACCATTTTTTGAAGACATTTTAGTTCTTCAGCACTTGAAAGAAAAGGAGCACTGTTCATGGGATAAGCTTTTCTTACTTTTGACACTGCATGTGTAGATTCTAGGATGATGAGCACAACAGAAATCTAGGTTGCTTAAGAGCAGATCACTTAAATTCAATAAGGCTGATAGTCATTCTATGTACATGAACATTCAGACTTGACCAGAAAAAAGAGAAATTTCATGTATAAGCTTTCATGTATAAGTCTCTCAAATGTCACAATATGAAAATTAGATAAGGTAAATGAAAGAGACGATGTCACAGGAATCCAATAATAACCTCCAGAAAATAAATTTTCTGTTGAAACATTTTGCTGCTCCTACAAGTTGGCAGCTTAAGCGGGCAATCACATCCAAAAGAAAATTTACCAAAATAAATGTTTGTATTTTCTAGCCCCCAAAAATGTGCAATAGCTTTCTGCAAGCATGTCAGCCTATGGTTTGACAGAAATAATATTAGAAATAATAATAATTAGCAGAAACAATATACTTTACATTAACTGTTCACTTTCCAGATTTAAATCAACTATTTGTCATCTGAGGTGCAAAATAACTTTTCAGAAGCAATTAAAACACAGTTTTTGACAATTTCATTAGATTTCTGCCCTATGAAGTGGTAGCCTTCTCCCAAATGCTCCTAGGACAACACACACTCTTTCACTGTATTTATTAATATATAATACCTGTTTTAGCCCCAGAGATCATGATGCAATCCTACTCCTGTCGTGGCTACACCTTGCAGCACTTTGTATAGTATATATTTGCTGCAGATTATGCGTGTTCTTTTGTTAAAGTATTAGCCACATAAAAGTGACTGTGGATTTGAAATAATAACAATCAGAGAAAGAATCCATCCAGTAGAAGAACATTTGAGGTTTATTATAATAGTCTCTTTTTTGTTGAAAATTTAACTGGCCAAATAGATGTGGTCCCTGAGTTTCTGAATAACTATCCTAAAATTTGCCTAATATCAGTATTGGCACATATATTTACATAATCCATAATGTAGATGTCTACCTCAACGCAGTGTAAAGCCAAGTATTATTGTGGTCCAGATTCTGTAATGCCCTCTTATGTTGCACACCCCTTACTACAGCACTTCCCAACATGATTAACAGGTCTCCTTATGAACATGTTACTCTAAGCAAGGGAGGCACACTCTAGCCCTGCAGTTTTGGAACAATTACCCCACAATTCCTATCTAACCACAGTTGGCAACACTGAATCTTGGTAAAATGGTGCTTGAATTATCAAGGAATTTAGTACAATACGTGGAAAAATTTTTAAGCAGGCATAAGGATCAACTTACTGGCTCTCCCATTGGTCCCCTGTCTCCTGTGGCTCCGGGAGGCCCAAGTAAACCCTGGAAGATTAAAGGAAAATAAAAAATCCTTGGAAAAAAAGCTGTTTCATATTCTGTGAAAAGCCACTTCCTCTTATATTTCTGCTCACTCAATAACTTGGTTCAGAAATGCAAGAAATATGTGCAGCCTTTTCTTCTGGTTGACATGCATTGCCACATCACTAGCTCCTGTGGCAAGTGAGAGCAGCCTGAATAAACCCTTCCTCAGTTTCTTTCACATAGGGATGGATCTCAGCTGACCCACCATTTACCAGTTCCCCATCATTCTCCTTGGACTCATGTGCTGCTTGTGTGTGCAAACTGGCCCTAAACACGACATTACGAGTGTCCTGCCCTACAAACAGTATTTGAGATGATCTGTAAAGTTCACAGCCCACTTTTCTTTCTGCTTAATTTGGCTCATGTCTGTCTCATACACTCTTCTAGAAACTGGACCTGTAGGAGTAATAGAGAAGTATCTTGTACTTTCCAATAAACATACTAATTCCAATAATTTCAACCTAATGAGGTTTTGCTTCATTCATTTCTGTATTTATAAATACATTTGGACATCCTAGTGAATGAAGAGGAAATGAAAACCCATCATGTCAAAGCTGAGAGTCAACAAGCTCCTACATCTGAGCAAAAGACACAAGAGAAGTACAGTGACAACCAGCCTTCCGAGTCCCAATTTCAGCATAAAATTACCACCATTACTGCTTTGTTTCTGCTACCTTCCTTATTAAAAATCCAACACAATTTAGACTGACTGGTAATCTTTGCAAAAGAAAGCCTCAAAGACATGTCAGACTTCCACTGAAAGAAACTCTAAGAGGAAGAATTATCCCTTGTTCATGGGATATACATTTTATACATTTTTTCTGTGCTTATCCCAACATCAACAGTACACATCTACTCTAAAAGTCTATCAAAGAATTATTTTTTTATGTCACTATGACTTTCTCCCTTAAAACTACAATAAAACAAAAATGAACAAACTTCTAGGACCTCCCCCCCCCAGCCCCTTCTAACTGCAATGGTCTTGTCTTCTGCTGCAATTTGCTATCATACTGTATTCTGTGGACCAACATTCATGAAAACACTGGTCTTGTAGCAGACCAGACCATGTTCATGCTTACTCTCACTTCTGCCCCTGATTCTTCATACAAATATACGCAAACCTTACTTGTCAGGGTTTTCCAGCTGCTCTAAAGTAGACAAAAGCCCTCATATTCGAGTGTGAAACAAGGTAGGAGACTTTGTGGACATTTTTTTGGCAGAAGTACTACAGAATTTTGTACTCACAACTGCACCCTGATCTCCCCTTTCTCCTGGATTTCCAGCTTTACCCTGGTCAAAGAGAAATATTGAAAGACAATGCTGGTTTCAGATCATTTCTAAACACAGAAATTAGTAGTAACTGTGTTAAGGTCTACTCAAATGATTAGTTATAATACTTACAATGAGCCCAGGAACTCCTTTCTTTCCCGGATCACCTCTTTCTCCCTGACAAATAACCAAAAACTTGTGAATTCTATATGCATTTCCTAGATAGCTGCATAGAGTTGCTATCAGTTTAAATGCTGGGTAACTCTGCAAAAGCACAGGTTCAATGTTAGATGGGTCTATACCGTAATAATGAAGTACCTGAGAAAGCAAAAATTTGCAAATCTCCTCCTGGAGTAAATGGAACTTTATAGTTTCTGACATGCTGGCTTGGTTTTTTGTTTGTGTGTTTATTTGTTTTCTTATCTGTTATGGTCTGTCTCAACATTTTGTACAGTACCGAACAACGCAAGCACTCACCTTAATGCCTTGTGTTCCTGGTTCTCCTGGAGGACCATCTAGACCTCTTGGCCCCTGAATATTGAACAAGTGATTTGGAATATTAATTATGCATTATTTTCTGTTAGTAAACCAGTTAGAGGCATAATTAGAAGCAATTTATAATCTGACATAGTGACCTTCTCTATTATTAGCCTAAAAAGTCTCTTGTGAATTGACTTTTTATAACTAATAGATGAACAAAGATAACCTTTTAAATCATCACATTACAATGTAGCAAATATTGATTGCCAAAACATTTAAAAAAATATTATTTAAGACTGGTGAACTAAATCCATTAGTTTACAAGCAAATGAAAAATCCTTAAAATAGATCATCAGCAAAATGGAAAATAATATTTTATCCATGCTGACTTAGGATGTTATTTCCAGAATTCTAAACACCATGACTGCTTGGGTATGGAAAATAAAGCCAGTTAATAACAACCTAAAACAACCAACCACTTTAAAGCAAGAGCTAGATGAAGTATCAAGACAGACTGCTCCTTCCAGCAGCGTGAGGCTGAGACACAACAGCATCTGGTGGCATCTGGGACGCGCTGGCATCAGAGGGAACAAGCACACTACTACGGCAGTGCCTAGAGGAAAACAATCTGCACTTTCAGAGCACATTTCTGCATTTTAGAGAACCTCACATCTTGGGTCATGGTCTATAGTGCAGGGCATGCCACCATGAGTGATTTCCAGAGTTGTTAACACTGTTCTAACAGGCAATAATAGGGACTTGTAAAATTACTTTCTTGGAAGCACATCTGATTTTATTTAGATTACTTTCTCCTCAAAAATGTCGGTGACTTCTACGTCTTGATTTTTTTGAGACAAAACGTAGCAGAATTCTGTTCTCTCTCACTTGTATTTACTGATGCACATCAAAACCTCTGTCAGAACAGATGGCGAGTAGGCACCCACTGCTCTCTGGAGCTACGGTGAAAATGTCTGACTGGTAACTCAGGAACAGCGTGTATACTGAATCATTTAAAATTTCCTCCTGAAATGGAAATCTCTCAAGAAAAGGCCCTTCCTGTGAGCTGATATATAATTGTAACCTCTGGAAGAGCCAGAAATATCCCATGAGAAGCTTATCTGTCAGCATTTCAGCACTGCTGCTTCAGGCCAGCACAAGAGAACACACAGAGACCACAGGAAAAGGAGAATGACCAGGCAGTGAAAGCTATCTGAGTTCTTTTGATACCTCGGTAATTTGGGACACAGCTTTTGTGAGGCAATCCTTGGGTTAGCCTGGCCACCTTTCTTGTTTTGGTCTAATCCAGGACTGAGTATTTACAGGCAGTTATTTAAGCCAGAGGAGAAAAGAGGCTACAGAAGACGAAACTCTGTGCTGCTGCATGGCTCTCAATGAGAAAGGTCCCAAACCAAAGGATACTTAAATCTGTGGAAAAAAAGTCCTGGTCATTTCAACACACTCAGAGATCAGAACCAAAACACTAATGGTGTGATGGAGGGTGATGGGGCCTTTATAAGAGCAATAAGACTGGGACTCACATTAAAATTATGTGTAAACCCAATTATTGAATTATTGCATAGCATAATTGAAAAGAAAGCTAAACATCTTGATCAAATTAATGTCAGGTTAGTCCTCTGCATTTTTTCCTGCAGCTGCTCTCTATAATGCACATAAAATGGGTTGTGACAAAAATTCAAGGCAGACAAAGTAGGTTTAGAATCCTGTGACCTGGTATTCCTTTCAGGTGAAATGTCTCAAAGAATGGGAAGAGAAGGGACAGGAGGCAACTTTGAGATGGAGTGAGGACAGGTCATTAAGCTGAGAGGCAGAAGGGGAGAGAATCCCAGGGAAGAGCTGTAGAGGAATCACTTAAGGCAATATAAAAAGGGGGAAACTGAGAGTGTTAAGCTGTGCAATTGCAAGATAGTTTTAGGGTTTCTCAGACTTTTTAGATACATGACCTCTCATTTCTCTTTGTGCATCCTCCACAGGGCTGATCAGTGGATAGAATCTCAAGATGGAATATTTGAGGAAAAAGGATATGTTTTGATTGTACAGATTTGTGTAATAAAGACATTTCTTTCTAGGTTTTATCTTCTATCATTAATAATATTAACAGATAAATTCCTGGAAGACTTGTGACTTCCTTTTAATCATAGAGGCAGTCATAGCCAGCCCATAGTTTGAGAAATGGTCCTGTCAGGGGACTGCACAGGATTCTCAGTCTGTGTTATGTGCTTAACTCACAAAAACCTTTCTGCTAGTTGCACAAGTGACCACTTCAATGGAGTTCGCATCAACGGCCCAGTCATTTGGTAGAGAATCACAACTGATTTGATCACTACTGATCAAGTAAAAAGGGCTACCATTCAAAACACTGTCTTTCTACTACATAATTTTGAATTGAAAATGGTGTATTAATAACAGAAACTAACGTGATACTCAGCTTCTGGCTCTGGGTCGTACCTGCCTTTTGGTTCCCTTTAGTCAGCCACAGAGCAGAGTCCAGCAATCCAAGACAAAGGCAATTTAATATGCTAACAAAAGCACACCATAACATTTCTATAAATAGTAGACTGACTCATTATTGGCACAGATTAATTGGATTTATATAGTTTCCTCCTATAGCTAGTACAGAATGAGAGATACACATGATTTGCCAGCTGTTATTTAATTTAGGTTGCAACAGAGCTGAGGAGTAAGGCTGCCAAACGATTGCTACTACTTTTTTATCTGGCATGGGTTCAGCTTTGTTTCTAAAATAGAACATAGTACATTGAAAACTCTGGGATGATAAGCTGAGAAAAAGTTCATTTAAGAAGGCAAGCAGCACCAATTAACTCTGTTTATTCTTTCTCATCCTGTCTCCTAAATATAAGAGTGAAAATAGCAAACATGCTATATAGCTACTTCTCTTTTTTGGTGGTTGACATGGAAGAATACTGGAAAATTACATCAATTTTAGTCTCACTTCCTTTGAACAATAAAGACAGATTAACACACTCAGCTGTTGATGTATCACAAAGCACATTGGCCATTTGTTTCACATAACCCTGAAGCACACACATTTTTCTAGGTTCCATGTTGCCTCCTGTGGGAAGTATGAAAGATATTACTCATTAAAACTGATTATTGGTGTCTTTAGATAATTGAGGTTCTTGATGTCAGTACAGACACAGCTGAAGCAGAGATAACCCTACTGCTTCCTACAGACATAAGCTGCTGTTGCCTGACCCCAAATTTATGGCACTTCACTTTGCCATTTAAGTGCATTTTCAAAATTGAATTTAATGAACTGATTCCAGGAAAGTAAGAGTGGAAAAATTATTGCTTTTGAGCTTTAAAACACCAAACATCAACCTGAAGAATATTAATTGCTACAAACTTTAGGAGCAATTAACAATTTGCTTAGGTCTCACTCATTAAATGAATCTAATGATACAAGACCTCTTCCTCTCGAATTAAAAGCTACAGTTGGCAATCATGGTATGAACTAAAAGCAGAACCAGTCTCTCACATTGTGTTTTTCTTCTCCACACGTTAACAAACAAGGACAATAAAAAAACATACAACAATGGCTTCACAGCTATCTACACTGCATGTCTTCCAGACTCATTTGTGTCTTTCTTCTGGTAATGACGAGAAATTTCTTCTCTGAGATATAGATATTCCTAACCACCAGAGTGTCACTGAACTATCTACAAAGCGGTGTTCTCCCTGTGTTTTCATGAGATTAAGACTAAAAAAAAAAAAAAAAAAACATGGGTCACAAAAGGACCCAATCTCCCACATGATTCCAGCTGAAGTGCATCAAGTCTCAAGCATGAGCTGAGGAAGCTCTGTGCTAGTGCTGTGCTCAGTGGCATATCCCCCAAATCCCCTGACAGTACGATGCTCCATGGGCTCCCAGACAGCCTTCAGCTGGCCACAACTCCTGCCTGGACCAGACAATGAGCAGCTGGACACTGTCAGGCAGAAATAGGCTGCTGCTTAATCTTGGATGCAAACCAGCTGCTGAAAGGTTTAGAATTTATGAGATGAAGGAATTCTACTCTGTGACAGTGCAGAAGGACAGGGTCAGTGCTCCTAAGACTTCCTGCAGATTCCGGCTGTGAAGACAGGATGCATTCTTGTTTCAGTACACAGCAAAGGGGAATTTCCATATGCTGCTGTTTAACTTCTGTATATGACTGTGGTATGCATTTTTCTGAGGCCTGCCACACAGAGCTCACAGTTCTGACACTTCTCTTTCTAAATCCAGTGATGACAAACCCAAGGTTTTAGGGGCCCCCCGATATTTTCCTTACATGAGATTCCACTTTGGGTCTGATATTTTGATCCTGAGAGGAGACGAATTTCTCAAGGGTTTCACTGGGAGTTTATTCACACAATCTGAGGACCTGGGTCTTCTCTGAGAGCCCATTCCCTGAAGCATCCCCAGTCATGTTGGATGGAGACAAAGGCACAAACCACAGCTCCAAACTGGGACGTCCACAGAGCTTGGGATGTTTGGCAGTTATTTTGACTGATCTTTAATTATAAGCCACATACTACATGATGTGCTGCCAAAATCACAGAGACAGACTCCCTCAAAGACTTCTCTCGCAGTTGGCAGAAGATGTGACACCTCTCAAATAAAATCTATCTTCTACCTTCAAAATATAATCTAAATTAAAATAATTCATTCCCCCATAAAAACAATCAGCAGGTAGCAGATGCTGCTGGGAGGGAGGAGTCCCTGCAGGGGAGGACTCACATCAGTAGCTTGACTCTGACTCCAGCTCTGGTAATGCTGGCAGATGGACTTGCCAGGAGGGAAGGATCAGAGGAGGAGTTTGGAGGGGAATGCTGTGTCCAGAGGAGTTAAACGTTCAACCTGCAGCAGTTCAGTACCAGTCTCAGAGACAACTGTTTAGACAAATTACTTCTGAGCTGGCCTTCTAGCTCACTGCGTCCCATAGGCCCCCAGTCAAACAAACTCCAGAGGATCAATAAGACCCAAGGGATATTCCTTTTTAGAGGAAGCTCAAATATCAGCATTTTAAAGTGAAAATAACTGCATGCATGTACTCCTTATCTGAGGCCACTGGCTTGCGTGTCCCGATTCAGCAGAACACTTCAGCACGTGTTTCACTTTCAGACATGCTCTTACTGAAATCACGGAGAAGTAAGGCACCTGTTTGTTCCATTGAATCAGGCTACTGAAGAAAAAGCAGTGCCAAGCTGCTACTACTTTTCAGCCTCACAATTGCTTCGCATTTCTGTTTTATGTTTTCAAACCTGCCTGTGAAGCAAAAAGGCTGTTTTTCCCTTCGGTCCTCTAAATCCAAACAGAGATTCCCACTCCTGGCAGGAGATCGCCTCAGTTCCTAACACGGGGCTCCCGGGAGCCCCTCTCCAGTTCACACACCTGTGTAAGCACCTCTGGGCATTGCAGGAGCTGCTGCTCTGCAGAGGATGTCCAGGGTGGGATGCTGCTGCTCACACCAGCTCTTGGTAGCTCACTGTGCTTATCAGCAGGGGGGGATTCTCAACCTCTGCAGCTAACCAAGGATTCTCTTTCAATTTTGTTAGATACGTTGCACAAGCAAATACATTCGCATTTGAGTTTTGTCAGAGAAACGGGTCTCAATCAATTTTTCTAGACGCTGATAGATTACATACATATGACATATTCAGTTCAGAAAATAAGCAGGCAAGCTGTAAGATGTGGGAAGTATTTGCTATTTCTGCATGTAAAATTATCAAAGTAATGCTGAATATTTCTTAGTATATACATTTTTAAACAGATAAATCATTATTAAATATTAATTTAATAATTAAATCTGATTTTAAATGCTTATTAAATGATAGCCATTAAATTAACATGCCTATTATTAATTAGCAAATGAATTCCCCGGAAAGAAATTTTTACTAATATATCATTTTAAATAGGCTTTTAAAAGCACATCTATACAAATGAAAATTATTTTCAAAATATCATACAGATTGTCTCTGATGACGGTGGGAACGTCCTTTTCCAGGAGCTGCTGAGATAACTTCCTTAATCCAGAAACCCAGATTCAGACAGGTCTCCTACTGACAGGTACTTCAAACAAGCACAAGAACTTCTAAGCGTATGTGGATATACATGCAAATCTGCTTCACCCATTTAAGGAAACTGAAGTCTGAGATAAATTATACCTTATGTCTGAAACTAAAAATGAACAAACAAAACCACAAACAAAACGAAACCAAAAGCTAAACAAAAACAACAAAACCACAAAAAAACCCAACACCACACACACAAAAACCTCCAAACACTCAGCATTGCCAGCTGGAAACCTCTGTAATACAGGGTAACCTAGAACTACTATGGCAAGTTTCAATAGAAACGTTACATTTCATATGCTACATTTCACAAATTGTTCCTACAAACTGTACCATGAACAAAGAGGCAAATTAAAACAGTTCTTCTGAAGGAGGAAGAAACCACACTAAAGTAGGACGAGTCATTTGAAATGTGTGAAGTTTCTCTTATGAATAATCCTGTCGTGTACTGTGAAGTTGCTAACCATTGTATATTTCAAACATGCAGATCATGCAAAATATTGTATATTTCAAAATCTTGCATATTTCATTAAAATGAGTATTCAAAATATAGTTTCAAACATAATATATTGATATTCAAATATATTATATATTAAGATACTTTTTTTTTTTAAGTGACCACTGGGGTTTATGAAGGAAAGTGTTTACGAAAATCACATAGGCAGCCATCCCCAGGTAACAAACAGCAAAATTTCACTGATACTGATTTTATGCATTATGATCAAATGTTCATACAAATGGATGTGGACAGATTCCCCCTTCACTTATGCAGGCTTTAGATTAGTGTCTTATATACAGCGAAAAAATGGTTCCCATTTCCCTGATAAAAATGCATGAAATGGAAATGACAATCTAACCAGAGGTTTGGGATTTCAGCATATGCCATCTTCTGACTCTGCTTCTTCCTCTCCCAGAACTACATTCGTGTGACTTTGTCTTCCCAAATACGTAAATGACAAGCAGATAAAAAAAATAGTCCTTAAAACATTGAAACAGTGTAAAGGCAGTTATAAATGCCAACATTTGCATGTGTATGTATACAGAAAATAAAGCTAGTGGTCATTTTGGTTCTAGTCTTGCTCTCAGCTGAAGTCAATAGCAAAACCCCATTCAACTAATGCGAGGGAAAACGAAGACTTGTATCATGTCCAACATGGAAATACAAGTATCCTCTGTCTGATTTCAGTATAAATGAATCAAATCTGGAGGACAGAGTTCAAAGGTTACACGTCAGATTCATATTGGCAACACAATACTCTCTGCTCTAAGTAACACGAAAAAGCAGTATTACTTACTCTTCTTCCCTTAGGTCCCTGTGGCCCTGGTGGTCCTCTTGTCCCTGAAGGTCCCTGCACGTCAGATAAACTTATTATTCATTGCCTTTTATAGACAGATTTTTTAAAACTACCAGGCTCATTCACACTGAGCAATAGTCAATGCAACCAATACAAATCAATCACTTTCACTCTTAGTTCAAATTCAGTTAATTGTGTTAGCACAATTTATCTAGAAATATCTAAATAAGAGACTCCATGTAACTTTACTCTGAATAACAAATCACAATGTGACTGTTGGATAAATTACTTCTGTCCAACATCCCAAAATTGCTAAAGGATACTTGTATTTCAACAACGTTATGTTAAAAGAAATCTAATAACTTATGATAAAAAATTCATTTTTTGTCTGTACATAACCATTGAGTTTTGTCTGACCCATAGCCATCAAATTATAACACAACAATACACAGCAAATTAGAATATAATTTATTTTTAAAAAACAATGAAACTAAACATATGAATATGTTTATGTTATATTAGGCACCCATTAATTAAAAAAATAAAATTTTTGTGCAATTATAAATGATCCTTAAAAATTCTGTTCCCCTACTTGTCTCAACAGGGTGATTTTTAAATGGATGAGTAAATGGTATAATTAGTTTTCCTGTCTCTTATGGATCATCCTAGCAAAAAGCAGGTGAACAGACTTTTTGTCCAGATGGGTAAATTTTTATGACAGTTTCATAGACTGCAGTACAAATTAGAAACCATTCTTAGCTTCAGCACAATAAAAAGACAACTCAAAAGTCATACATTTTATGTCATACCAAAACACCACTCTATACCTACAGGTAACCCTTCTGGCCCCACAGGTCCAGGGCCTCCTGGAGGACCAGGGTAGCCCTAGAATTGAAATAAATATAGAAAAGACAAAATGGTTTTATCAAAATTGTTATTATAACAACAATAATAAATCCAGTTAATTACCTGAAAAATTTAAGGTAAATTAATAAAAATATTCAATCTTGCAAAATTTATTCCCAAAATTTTGTTTAGAAAACATATATTTGCTTGAATACATCACAAGAATCATTAAAGCAAAGAATGAAGTTTTCCCACACACAGGCACTAGCTGGCAGGGATTTACTGGAACAAAAGATGCTGACTTCTAAAGAAATTTCAAAATCCTCATGTCAAGGCTGTGACAATGCAAACAGAAGGTGGACACATCCTGATGTGGACAGGACTGGCCAAGACAAAATATGTTCTCTACACATTCTGGAGCAATAACTTGCTCACTGGTAAACATGCAACCAAACCCTAACTATTTCTCCTTGAGAACTTCAACGTGAGTGGAACAATGGACACATGTGTACAGCTTTTTACTTCTGCCCCAACAACCTACTTAACGTGACAGTGGCCTCTAGATTGCCCAACACTGCATGGAACGTGACATCCTGATTCAGGATCAGTGATGTTCTCAGGAAGCCACTCGTCCCACCACAGGGGCACCCAGGGGTTGTCTGGGTACTGCTCTGCACTAGAATTAGAGGTGATGCTGGTTACCTGTCTGTTAGAATAACCTGTGTTAAACCAGTCTACAAAGGAGATAATTCATTTACTTTTTTATTTACCTCTCTTTTCAGTTCATTGTGTTTATTATTATGTCTGCTTAGAGCCATTTTTTACAATTACAGTTTATCCACTGCTTCATTCAACAGATCACTTTACTATGTCACTTCCACAGAGTGGATAAAGCTGCTAAAAGGAACTTCCTAGGAACAAGGCATCATAAATACTGCTCTTTTCCATAAAGCTTGCACAGTCAGAAGCGTGAGAATTTATTTCCATTTCGGAAAGTAAAACGCTTTTCTAAGTAACATAATTGAGAATTCTGTGTTATTTGTGACTTACCATGACACCTTTCTCTCCAGGAGGACCTATGGGTCCTGGATTGCCTCGGTCTCCCTTTAAGAAAAAAACATAAAATAAGAGTGAGCACTCTTTCCCTTACTCGTTCCACGTCCATTAAGCCAGGCTTATCTGGCCAGCAAGGCTGACCTGCAATAAAAATACCCCAGCAATCCAAGAGGTCTTTCATGGGGGTTGTAGCCCACAGCCTGCAAGAGACTAAAAAGGAACAATTTTGCCATGCATAACACCGTTGGTGCAGGGACTGTCTGCCAGAAACAGTGCAGAGACCTTTTTCCACTGTAGTTGAATTTCTGCACTCCTTCATCCTACAAGCCCACCCATATTTTGAAAAGAGGACAAAACTAAATTTCTCTGTCTTCCCTTTTCCTAGAAGACTGAAGAGGAGATTTGGTACATCAGTCTTTGTGAACTGCAGCTAGAAGATCCCTTTTCTCTCTGTTGGGTGCATCACATTTATAGTTATGTTCTTTAACCCATAAAACTCAGCACAACAAACAAGCAAAAATGAAAATGCTGTTCCCATCTCTCTCAATTTTTCAGTATGTGTTAGGTAAGCACAGATTTAAAAGCAAGACCAGCCCCTCAGCAGCTGCAGAGGCAATTGGAGCAGGGGAAACAGGAAGGGTCTCTTTCTTGTTTTACACACTTTCTCACCTCTTGTTCATATAATGTCCAGCCTAAACACCAGGCTTGGCTGTAGATTATCCTCATACAGATATTATGCTTTTGTTGCAAATAGTACACATAGCACAGTGATAATACTGTATTTTATGTTGCATACTGTTAAAGGCATTTCTTTAAAATAATTATGCTGGAAGTACATTTGTCATTTGAATCCACGTTGCATGTTTACATTGTACTGTTTAATCCATAAAAGAGGAAGACAAATTCTACAGAAACAACATCGCAATGACAACAATTATTGCACCACGAAGAAGCTTTTTTCTATGTGTTGACAGTTTTATTAGTTTTCTACTGCCTTTTCCCTCCTGTCTAAACTAGCAGCAGTATCTCAAGGTAATCTTTGTTGGTATAATTATAAAGAACAAGAATCCTTTGACACTAAATTCTAAGATGATATTATGATTAAAACCATATGAGACTTGTCTAAATTTTAGTTTTAACAAGCAGTGCTTTCCACTGATGTATTTCCTTTCACAGATTATATAAATTATAATCAGATTTTCATGGGAGTTCTAATACATTAAGACTTCCTCAATAAAATATCTAAATAGCAGACACCAGTCTAGGTGAACTAATTCAGCCCTGCAGGGAATAAATATAAATGGTGCTGGATCATTCTGACAAACAATTACGTTATTATTATAATTGAAGCTGACACACAGTCCAGTAATAGCTTCCTGTTTTTCAGTTTTAAAATACTTCACCTAAATAAAACCATGTCAGATATACTTAGGCTACTTATACTGTTCTAGTCACATCAAGTCTGCTGAACTTTGCTTTCATAAACACAACTGTTACTGCACAGCAGACAAAGCTAACGGCGTTGTCTTTTTTACTCAGTTAATGCATACAGACAGATTTTACCATTCTGCTTTCATCTCTTCATGTGGCAGCACCTAACCAGTGACTTCGGTATAAAACAAGTATCATTTATGCCAGTTTCTGTGAATCAATAGCAGTGGACAGTAAAGTGCCATAATATGAACAAGATATCAAATCTAACAGCTCTAAATTCATTGCCAAGTAAAACCCAGGATTCCAGATGCATACCTCAAATAACAGCATTTGAGTTACTATTTATTACATCCCCGTGCTCTGAAATTGCTACACAAATATTAGCTTTGTCAGTGGTCAGTAAACAATCTCTCGCCAATTATCATCACTCCAATAGGTTTCAAAGCTGATTTTTGCTGCTGAGTAGTCAGATACATTACTATACCTTTTCACCAAGGCTTCCAGATGGTCCAGTTTCTCCAGGCAAGCCAGCTGATCCCTACACAAAAAGTAAGCAGACTTTCATTTGTACAATGTCCATATTAGTTCATGGTTGGCAGCTCCCCAGCAACAGAGCACAGCACATTTCTTCCTCCCAGAGGACCACTCGTCTATTTGTGCAGGTGCTCCTGTGGGGAGGTGAGGACGGCACAAAGTCACCTGGCTTACAATGCATGCAGGAGCACCACTGCATCCAGACACACCAACAGTAAAGGCTACTGCTTGAAAAGAAATTACATTAGCTTAATCATCATACTGTGCTCTGCCACTGAGCTCAGTCTTGCAGTGCTAAAAGCTTTACAAACATACAATTAAAAGTGATAATTGCTTTCCTAGTGCTTCGGTCTGACCACAGATTTCAAGGGGAATAAGTTCAG
Source organism: Streptopelia decaocto (assembly GCF_964273445.1). Taxonomy (NCBI): domain Eukaryota; kingdom Metazoa; phylum Chordata; class Aves; order Columbiformes; family Columbidae; genus Streptopelia; species Streptopelia decaocto. Next base: position 26,665,564 of record NC_138659.1, on the reverse strand, counting down.
TGGAACACAGTGTAAGGCCCCAACTGAGAAAAGTATGAAAAAGTGAGCTTGAAGAAAAAGCAATTGTTGTCCAGACTGTATCACACAACTGCTCGTGGCATATGGCAGACATGTGGAAGCTCCTAGTGGTGACATAATACACAACTGTACCATGTCTGTAACACTTCAAAAAGCAAAAATTTTTTGCACTTTAAAAAGCACGAGTAAAATGACAATTCACACAGTGACACTACTATCTCTATAGGTGTAGGAATGTACTAGCTCGAGTAGCACCGCACTGGCACGTAAGGGAGATTATTTTCAAAAAGCCTTACTTAAGAACTCACTAGACAGCTCATATTTCTTTCAAGAGAGTAGTAGTAGTTTTTCCCCACAGAAATGATGTCAGAACAGGAAAACAACATTCCAATTTGACATCTCTGCCTTTGAAAAAAATATAAAAACATTTTTTAGGTTTTACCTGTATAATTTCAGTAGAGTTCAGCCTCAGGTACTTTAACATAACAGGTCCAAAGTAGCTAAGGCTTCTTATTTTCTTGGACTGCTAACTCCTCCGGAAATCTCATAGTTTAAATATATTGCAATAAGCTATTAATACAGCTGCCTTTGAGGCTGGCAATACTGGCACAAACTACTTTCTGGAAGGGGCTAAAGAGATAAACAAGTATCTTTATGGCTATTAGACTGATGTATTATGTGTGAGAACTTGTGTATCATATGTCAGAACTGAGATGTCTCTTGGCAGCAGCCAAAGATTCATCCTGGTGATACTGGCACTAAGGTGAGGCCCAGACGTCACTGGCAGGAATGAGGGACTTTTGTGACGAACTCTTGAGAAGGAGAGCTGCCACTGGTACCAGTCATGGACAACAGTGGGTCTCAGCACCAGCCAGAAACCTCCAAGACAAAGAATTACCCTGTACTCTTGCTCATCAAGATAAGAGGTATGGAGGTATGGTTTCAAAAGTCTGAAGATTAATCACTTTGACTAACTTCTTCAAGAAAGGACAGAAGACGTAATCAGAGCCAAGATGTAACTCAGACCTATTGTCCTTCCACAGAGACACTCCTGATCTCCCAGCCAACACCACACTGTTTCCAGGTCTGAAGGTGCTGATTAGAAAGGTAGGGAGCTGTGCCTTGCACCAGCAGCAAAGCATTTACTGTACAGCCTCTGATCCACTCCCCTTTTCAATTCAAAAGTATTGTCTTTTTAACTTCCTCTGGTCTGAAAGAGAAGGAACGACTAGGAAGCAGCGACTGTGAATGTGCTGTTGTATGACCCAGCACATTAGGTCTAGCCTCCAACACCTTCCAGAGCAAGGACAAAAGTTGGCTATTAAGAATCAAGTGACCTAGACAATGGCTGTTCCTCAGAAAAAAAAACAGTTAAAGAAAATTTACAGTAAAAACACTAAAAGAAGAAAGTGTACTTTTGGTGATACGAAAGATGGAAAAAAACCTCTGCATGAGTGGAATTGTATATGTATGGAAAGCAACAAAATAGTCAAGATGACAAGAACTGAAGTCAGTGAAATTGTAAAGGCAATAGGGACTTCAAAAGGAATGAACTGGAATAAGTTCATAACAGGTTAACTAAATAGTCTCCCCTCCTCCATGCAAAACAGAGGGCAAATGTCTCAGACTGAGATAATGCTAGCACACGTACATGTAAAGGCCAGTGACAAAAAATAAAGCTTACTTAGGAATGTAATTTTGGTCCTTAAAACAATTAGTAGCCCACAGTGAAGAGAAAGGGCAATCAGAGAGCAAAGCATCTTGTTCCATCAATATATTAGTCCTAAAGCACTGTTTTCCTTATGGGTTTTCTTAATGATCACGCCGATTTGGTTTGGTTTATTACAGAGACCAGCCACTTAGGCTCAAATGAATCTAATCCTCACATAAGAGGATTTGTTGAGTCAGTGTCTTTCAGCATGCCTTCAACCCTTTGGGGAGCAGTGGTGGATTCCAAAAATCAAATTTAATGTATTAGGCAACAGAAAATTGAAGCAAAAAATCCTGATTTTTTTTAATCACGGTTTTAAACCTTCTTAAAAAACAGTCAATCTTTCATTTACAAGGATTTGCGTAAAACTCTCCAGTGACAATAACAGCATTTTAGAAACCTTTTTGACAGGAGCATTTTTGTGGAAAACTAATCAGAGACCAAATCTCACAACTAACATACATCGGAGAAAGACAAAAACATCTTGCTAGAGCAGATGCTCTGTGTTAGAAACTATACTGTAGTTAAATAATTGAAAACACATTGTAAACTTAATGCAAACCCAAGTATGGAGGAATCCCTTGAAAAGCTTGGTAGTGCAAAACGAATGTTCAGCTGGGTCCAAACATTCATATGGAAGCAGTTACCTGTCAGGTTGTATGCTAACAAGTTCTTCTGTGTTAACTGAAAATTTTGTAATCCAATGTTATTTAGAATTCGGCATTTTCAAAGGTTTTTATTCATCATTTAATGAGATGACACAAGTAATTTTATAATATCATCTTTGTACATTAACAATTTTCTATGAACTTTTTTGATATTTCAAAATAATTTTCACTAAAATTTGGCCCGAATCTGTGCTGAATCACTTCATTCCAGATCCAGCAATCAGCAGTATCATAATCTCTGCCTGCTCATTAAGATTCCCACTTAAACGTTTAAGATCCTGTCAACTTCATAGTTCACGAAGGACTTTATACATTTTGGCATCTTACTCAAAAAAAAAACCAAAAACAAAATGGGCTAAAATTTAGGTTTGATTTTAACAGATCAACATGTACTTGAGGAGTATTGAAGATTCAAGCAAACTACCTATGTTATAAACACAACTGAGGCTGAGGGACAGGAGGAGGTGTTGTATCAGCTTCTACTATTTCATACAAAACTGATAGATATAAAAATACCTCTACAACTCAAAATAGTATAAAAATGAAGTTGTAAGAAATAAATATAAATCTAAGCTCAGTTTTGCTAGCCAGACATAGTGGTATTTCCAATTTTTTTCTTCTAACCAACCCATCTGGACCTCAGTATCCAAGGCACTAATACTGGATCTGTGCACACATGCTCCTAACACATGCAACTCAGATCAGGCCTGGACAAAAATTAGGAAGAAAGCATGATCCAGGGTTTATACTGGCTGCTCTTTGGGCTTGATATCATCCGCAGTAGAACAAGATGTAGCTGATCTGTGAGAAAGGAGGTGTCATTGACAGTTGACACATGCTCTGGAACAAAAAAAACCTGCCAGTCATAGATTTCTGTGCGAATTTGTATCAGATCAGTGCTTTTGCATGACTGTTTATCTGACCAAAAATAGTATATCACTGAACCACAGATAGGCTTTTGAAATCAAAGACTTTCAATAGATCCTTTGTGTAGAACACTTGCTTACTACTGTACCACTATCAGGTACAAACCGAATGCAGAAGCTGTTAGTATTCTGCACTTAGCGGTGAGATTAACCAGAAGTTTTAAAGAAAGCCCTGTCTGTAGACCACTGGGAAACAGGATCAATTTTGGAGGAAGTGTATTCTCACAGAAAGAAGAAACTCTAGTAATGTGGGCTATTTCAGAGGCTAAATAAGGAATATAAAGTAAACTGATACCAGTTTACATACAGGTTACTGTCAGTTCAATTAGTTACTTCTGAATCCCTCAGTGACTAATACTATATTTGCCCTCTAATGACACTTTAGTTCAAATTATCAAAATGCAAGAATAGACTAGAATTGACTAGAAATGCAAGAATTGACTCCATGTCAAACCTTGGCATCCAAGCAGCTCTTGGCTGACAGCTGCGCAAACTGCAGTATGTATGCCACATAGCAATCGGCTTTCAGTTGTGTGGTCCTTTTCTTATTATTCAAGCTGGTGGTTCCACTTATAAACTTTAGAAACTATTTCCTACCTCATAACTATAGTATTAAAAATGTTATGAAATGACCATAAGATCTGTAGCTGCCTTACCCAGGATTATGTTGGGAAGCATGGTATTTGAAAGGCAGATGCTATTTTCTTCTTTTTGACAGTGAGATCGGGCCATCTGTTTCATTGGCATTTTCTGCCTGTTGAAAAAGTTACTTGGTAATCAACCAGAGGCGATAATCCAGGTAAAAGTCTGTGCATTAATTTGCCTTCTCCACTGGCAATAACAAAGCAGAGACGCACCATATTTGTACCTCGCAACTGATGTTTCACTCAGTTTTTAAAAGACTCAAAACTGTAACTACCCGAACATTTGAAAGACAAGATACACTGGCACCATTGCTTAACCCACAGCCGGTTTAGGAAAAACAATAAATTGATTAAATTTTGCCTTCACTAACACCCATGTGATTTAGGACAATTCTGTTAGATAGCACTATGCAGAAAAATTTAAAGGATGGTAGTTTATGAAGTAGCAGCAAGATGTGCTCACTGGCAAAACCTTGGAAGCCAAACTGCAGATGACGTGCAGATACTATTCCTCTATATTTTTCTTCCAAAACCACTAGAGTATATTAAATACTTCAGTTTAATTCAGACAGTAAAAGGGACAAACAGCAAAAAGACTGGATGTGTGCTAACACCTACACCATTGCTGAGTAAGTTTAATGCACATTGGAACAACTTATCCTTGATTACTGTTAAAATAGCTTTAAATGGTTTTTCTTGTATTTTAGTGCTCCAGAATCACTGGGGCATGCAAATAAAGTATGGATATAAAGCTACGGATGAGGTCGTGGGAAAACAACAACATAGTTGCAAAATAACTACTACACAGGTAGCATCTGGCTCTATGGAAAGGCTGAATTCCTGCCTGGGTCAGGGAAAAAGCAGAGGACTGGTACGTGTTTCTGATGTTCTACTAGATCTGCAAGAGTTCCATTTGTATGTGAATCTTCCAAATGACCATGAGTAAAGGCAGCCTGAGGTTGGTCCTACAGAGGCAGTCAGGCAATGGTTTGCTTGCTGGGAAGGATACATGACATGTAGTCAATTATGTGACACAAGATCTGTCCAAATCTGAAATATTTTCACTTTCAAGTGACAATCAGAATAAAAACATTTATAACAACATTCTTGGGTTTGAATACTAAGTTCACTCTGGTAGTGTTTTGTAATTTGTGCAAAGAAAAACAAAATATATTCTTCTGAAGCTACAAAGACTCATCTTGGCTAAAGAGAACTGGGATAAACGTTATTTACATTACGCAGTTAACTAGTGCCTTTTTCTTGGGTAACAAATATAGCACAGAACAGATTATCCTTCTGTTTGACTGTTCTCAATGGTATAGGGAGTGTTGACTGATTTAAGATGTTCGTCCTAACTTGCAAAACCATAAAGGGTGTGGGGCTGTGGGTATTCTGTGGGGTTCCATGGCAGTTGAAACTAGCTGATGAAGAGCATTACTAGCAAAAAATACTTCAAAAAAAAAGAGTAACAGCTTAAAAAAAGCAAAACTCCAGATACTGTAACCTGCTTCCCCACTCTTCTCAAGAGAAAAATCAGCAGCAATAGTAGTATATCAGTTAATCTCGGGTAAAAACAAGATGCGCAACATAGACACAGAAGTATCATTATAACCATTCACCAAAAGATCTTCACAGAACTTATACTCGACTCTATCCAAAAGGCTTCTGAAAGCATCTGAACTGGTTCCTTCTTCTGAAGCCCTTGGCAATGCCACATGCATTTACCAGTCTTTGAAAAAAAGGTTTTCATTAATTGACTTTTCTTTTGGCCTATGGCTTACAATTCTCTTTTGCAAATCCCCAAAGCCCATATTTTTCATGACAGTTCAAACAACTCCTTCTCTATTGAGCATCCTGAAAACATCAGGTAAAGCCCATTTAATCTTTTCTTCGAGTGAAAGGAACTGCCATTTCCATTCTCCATGAGTTAAGCATCCCTGGTGCCTAACCCACCTAACTTTTACCTCTGCAGAAGATGTGGTAATTACTTTATAGGAATTCTTCTCAGAAGCAGCTCAACTCCTTAGGCACACAGCCTGACCACAGTGTTTTCTTCCCTTCCTGCAGCCCCTCACAGGCTGACTGTTTTCAGGCTGCTGTGAAGCTGCCATTGACAGCCTGAATAGCGCTGCTTTTCTTTGCTGGACTGTAACTTTTTATTCTTTTTTTTCTTTTTTTTTTTTTTTTTTTTTTTTTTTATTGGGTTGTGGGGGATTTACGGGGGGGAGGGCAGAAGGAAGCACTTCTCATTTCAGCTTTGTTTCTCTTCTGCTCTTTCACAAACTATTTGCAACTGAGCAAACTTGCTGACATGTAACTTTTCCACATCTTTGAAGATTATTTTTCCAGGATTTGTGTTCATGAACTCTGCTTATTTTAGTTTGTCCTTTTGACACCAGTCGTACATGCTGCAGCTGACAGTTCTACCCTTGTACTCCATCTCAATATATGTATATATGTCAGTGGTTTCTAATTCAGAAGTGTATGGGCCAAGGGCTGAATTTCTGTGATGGATCTGGCAAAAAGAAATTGGAATTAACTTGCACTTAGTTATTCAGTGTGGCCTAGTCTGGGTAAACACTAGTATTACCAAACAGTAACACAATCCTGACAAGCAATGGTTTTAAGTCCAGATTAGTTCAATTTTGAGCAATAAAAGATGAGCAATGAATCATTATATTAAATCATCCCTGACACTTTAACAAAGACAGGTCATTTGTATGAGATGCTCAAAGCTGGTTTCAAATATTTGCTATCCCTGGATAGCATCTGATCTTAGCATACAAAATCCAGTTGCACGTGGCAGCAAAGTGTGATTTTCCTCCCCAAATATAAGGGCAATTTTCTCAGTAGCTGAAGTGGATGCTTCCTTTGACATGACTTCCAAAAGATTTTATCTCATCAGCAGTATAAATTTGCTCTGCCTGCTGCCCCTTCTCACTCCCTTGATGAATCCCTCTGCTATTGGACCTGATGGTCCTGCAGTTAACCGAGTATCTCACAGCAACAGACAGCTGCTGGGTCCTGCTTTAGGCTCTGCTTAGCCAAACGGCACCACCTGAACCTGCCCACCTCCCCCTTCAAAAAAGGAATATCCTGCAGCCCGAGAAACAGGGTTTTTTTAATTGTAGGACTCTGTTAAGAAATGGTGTTCAAAGTTTGTGATCTTAGGCACATTCCCAATCTAGTATTAAAATGTGTGCCGTTTTAAGCTTATGAGCACAGTGAACATTTTATAAATTTAGTCTATTCAGTTTCCACACCGGACAAGCATCCAGAAATAGTTTGGCAGAAAAGTACTCTGAAGAGTCACCAGCTTCATGTGACCTAAGAGATGATGGACACTATGGCTTCTAGCCTATTGGCGAAGCTGCATTTCAGCTCATATCCCATCCTACTAGACTGAATAACCAAGCATTATGGTCAAGTGTCCTGCTATTGAAACTTCCCTGCTTGTGCACGGTTGCCATCTGTATTTTTCTAAGTAGATATTGAGCAGTACTTGACCTGGAAAAGCTGCTACAAAAAAGCAATAACTATTTTGGCACCTTAAGCAGCAGCAACAGATGTATTAGTCAGAGACAGAAGATGGATGATACCGGGAAAAGAAAACTAAAAGAAACAGAGCAAAAATATTGGTGCAATTCTCTACTATCAATAGCAGACATGCACGTGCGTCATCTCATAATTTGCTATGAATTCAACATTTACAGGATTTACTATTGCAAAATTGCTTCTTTTGACAGCTTATTCAGGAAATGACTTCGTTTTCTTTTAGAGAACTGGAATAGTGTGTGGGCTTAAAAGTCTGCATCATATTCTGTAATTTGAAAAACTCAATAAATATAATAAATAAACAACAAACAATAGATAAGCCAAAAAGGGTGGGAGGGAGGTGGTGGCACAGAAGGAAGAAACCACACACACAGAATTTCATTACATGTAGGACTTCCTATCAACTTTCTAGTAATTTCATTTTCCCTTTTATTTTACTATTAAATAAATCATACAGGAATTGCACATCATTTGGTGCTATTTGTACAAATCCTCTTTGTATTTGGTGTGAACAAGCAACTGGTAACATCAATAAAGACAGATACCTTACTGCATACCTTCTTTTGGGCTCCATCTCAAAATCTGTCACAGCAGCTATTAACAGTAGCATTTGTACTTAGTTTTTCAAACTCGTGTGTGTGTGAAGTTTGTATTCTCTATGCACACTGAGGAAAATAAAAATTACTTGTTACAAACAAAAGCTGGTGAGAAGGTGGAAGTAAAAAACTGCATCCAAAGGGTACAGAAGTGAATTTTGCATTGGGACTCACACCTGGAAAACCATTTTCTTCATATGAGAAAAACCAACCCCTTCCTGCTGGTACTTTTCAGTCTACTTATGTAAAGCTCAACTATTAGCATAATTATTTTAATCATCACTGTAATAATTGGTTATATATTTGAGCTAGTGAATATCACATTTGTATTAAAATGGAGCTCATTTAGTGGTGAATAATATGTGCATGCAAAATATCTGAGTTGTGGAAAATGTGTGCACTGAATTCAGGTTCACTGAGGAGCAAAGCAAAACCCATGACAGATCCAGAAACTTAAGGTTAAGTAACTAGCTTCTTTGACTGTTTTACATACAGTTATTAATGTAGTGACTTAAGATTGAGCTTAGCTTTGTCTTTTGTTGAGGATTTTGGTGCATGTGGCACTACACAGAGTAAATGCTATCCATTTGCCCTAAGATGTTACAGGCTGAAAACCAGAATTTTTCCGTAATAAAAGCTTCATTTTGCACAGTGTTGGGGGAAAAAAACAAACAAAATGAAACAAACAAAAAACAAACCACCAACAACACACAAAACCACAAAAACAAAACAAAGCAAGTGTAATGTTGTCAGAAAAATTCTGGTTGTAGGGACAGATTGCATTCCTGTGTCCCCATACAGTCATTTCTGTCTCTCTTCATAAAAGCATTCTCCTCTACCGTGACATCCTCATTCTCCAGGACTCATCCATGTTCGGCCCTAATCATTCAGCAGTATAAAAATCCCCAGATTTTCTAAATGGTGTAATAAGGAAAGGAAACTAATGCTTTACAGCCCAATAAAATGAAGGCTTTGCTACGTATAAACCGCTGAACAAAGCTATGGATCAAGCTGCTGGTAAGTATACTCGTTACATTTAGAGATAAGCTGGTTGAGTTTTAAGCGGAGCTTTTGGCATTATTTGGCTTTATCAGTTCCTGTCTAAGCAGATACTTTGAACCGACAGAGTCCAGCTTCTCAGTCCCCTTCCCTGGACCAGCGTCTTCAAAGAGCATAGAGGAGCTGGACTTGACTTACAAGCAGTTCTGGAAATTTCAGCAGTAACCAACCATTTGATGAGCTGTTTGGGGTACGTCTGTTTGATATTTTGGAGACAATGGGGAGCTCGCTCTGACTGCTGGCTAATTTGAACAGAATTTATGTGACTGGTACAGCACTGAGCCCAAACCAGTATACGGTATCTCTCGTTGGCATATATTAATTTATTAAACAAAATCGATTTTGTCAAGTCCTACACAACATCTGGGTAACTCAAGCATGGGTCAACAAGCTCAGACCTGCTCATAATACCCAGACAAAAGTAAAAAATACAAAAGGGGAGGCGCTGAAATTAAGCAGAGAAAATTGCAAGGCACTATGTTTAAGTGATAATTATCAACTAAAAAAAGCACCTACAGTGGAAGAACTGGGAAAGATAATGACTTCAGAAGAGAAGGACTGAAGACTGTGGATCACAAACTGAGTAACAACACGCTATTGCTAAAACAGGGATGTGTAAGCAAGAATATGGCTTGAGAGAAGCATTTTTCCCTTTCTCTCAGCAGTTTGAACTGTTTGGGCAGTAAACTGGAGTCATAGATGTTTAGATGAATTGGAAACAGCCTACAGGAGAGTAAGAATGTGACTTAAATTATCTAGAAAACATGAAAGGCTAAGTGAATTAGGATTGTTTAGCCTGAAAAGAAAGAATGAAGTAGGCACACAATTTGTAAAATGCTGTTTCCAGCAGAAGGGAATCAGGTTACGCCATTGGAAGAACTGTTTAAAATTAAACATAAAGAAGACTTGGGCTGTCTGCAGGTCACGGAGCCTTTGTTCTTGGAGCTTTGTGTAACTGGTTAGTCCGATATTTGTCAGGAGCGATATAAGAGAAACGGATCCTGCCTAAGCAGTAGCAGATGGACTGCATGTCAACTACACTTTGAGCTCTGCCAGTTTATGGAGGCCAGACAGAACAAGTTTGCAAAACACATCTCAGGCAAGACATTGCCTCTCAAATAATTTCACCCAAATGTGCTTTGGGAGATCCCTACAACTACCTGTAATGTTCACTCAGCGTATTAGGAAAAAAGCAGAATTAATGCTGAAAAGATCTAAAACAGGAAATTTCTTTAAATAGTATGATTCTGAAAGACCATAAAGGTATAGCCAGCATACTACAGCTTCAAAGAAAGGCAAACTTCATCAGAAAGTTACTACAACAAATTACTCATTCATCCTCAAATAAACACAGAACTAAAAATAAAACCAGAAAGATAATTCAAGCTTACTGCTTCACCAGTTTTTCCAAGGTTTCCTTGATCTCCTTGTTCTCCCTGTTAAATGCAGAAAACAGATGACATAGTTCATTAAAAAAGTAATTTCTTTCATATGTGTATATTAAAGTCCTCTATTTTCCTGGGAACTTCTTTATTTTCTAAATTACATCTGCCAATTAAAACTTAAGTAAAGTTAAGCAACAAGGAAAAATTTAATTTAGTTGGTGGCTAACTTTGATTTTGTAAAAAGATGTAAGCACTGTTCTAAAGTATTTAGGAGTTGCCCACAAAAATGAAAACTATGAATTAGAGGCTCACCAAATACATTAAGTCAGCAAATACTATAAATAAAATATTTAGGTTTTACTTAAGTCTTTCAGCAAATTACAGTCATTATTTCACAATTGCTTAAAAAATAAATGTCACCTGTGCACACTATTGATAACTTTAATTTTGTTATGAAATATTATATTAGGAAAATTGACATTTGAATGACATGTTAACAAAGTTCTCCTCACCCCCCCCTGAAGTGACCTGGGTACTGTTTACTCAGATTGCAACTCAGCACTGAGAAATCCTGCTGCCACAAGCTCCTCTTTCAAACTGCAGCACCTCACACCATCCCCCTCACGCTGCCAGAGTCCTGCCAGCACAGGAGCTGCCCTCGCTCCCTTGGTTCTCCCAGGCCCAGCCATCCTCACATCCCCAGGCAGCCAGATCTCATTTTAGTAGGTGCTGTCTTCGCTCACACATCACTCCGTGCATAGTTTCCCTCCTTTCCAATATCAGATCTTGCAAGAGAGCAAAATCACCGGTATGATACACACTTACATGGAAATGTGAACTCGTATCCTTTCACTGTCATGCCATTGCATATAGCAATGTATAATTGTACACAGTTGATACTCCAAACACATTTATTTCATGCATAGAACCACCACTTACCTTTAAACCTTCTGGTCCAGGTTCACCTGCATAACCTTTCTGTCCTGGTTTTCCCTAAAAAAAAAAATATGTTTACAATATTTTATTGTAATCAACTTTTAAAAGGTAGTTTCATCCCAGTTCCTGTATTTATCAAAATATCTGCACTCAAATGTACAGTTTAGTAATATTTAATACCAACAACTGAAGTTAGTGTATTTATAAATTCACATCTGAAAAGACACCATTGATTATTACAGCAAACACTAGCACAGTAAGCAGAACCTGTATTAACTCTTACAGCAGTTAAACACCGAGGATAAACAGTCACAAATCAAGAAGCAAACATTTCAATTTTGGTTTAAAAGAACATATTAAGGAGGCAAAGAAAAGGCAAGGTCATGTTCTCTCCTGACTAATTCCAGCAGAACAAGGACTCAAGCTAACAGAATTGAAGTTTAAACTTCAGGAACTGGTATCATAACTGTCCTTCCTCAACAAGGCAAAATCCATTCAAATATCCTTTCCTCTTTGTTCATTGAATTGATCTTTTTAAGCCTCACGTCTCCCCATCAGTATTTTGCTGCTGATAGACCTTGTTTCTCTGGTACTCAGAGTTAATAACACATTGTTACCTGGAATAAATACAGCAACATCAATCAGAGCAGGAGGTCATGAAGTGACGAGGTCTTTGAAGAATATTGTAACATCTGTCCCTCCCTCTGTCACTCACACAGACCCACAAAGGCACAAAAACTAGAATGCTTTTCTCCTGAATTTTCAATTAGATGTTTATAACTCTACTATGTCTCACTTTTAGGAGGTCATCTTCCCTCCAGGTGTACTTTACTTCCTCTACAACATAAAACATGGCCTAACTCTTCGGTTATGTGAACATCATAGACCTGCCTAGACAAACTTTCCCCATCTGCTCTGAGGCAAAGTCCCTAGTCCAAAAGTGAAGCTCCAATGGACTGGATCTGGCCCTTGAGCAAGTTGCTAATGAGATCACTGAAGCCTGACAATTGGAGAATGAAAATTAATTCAACACTTTAAGATTCGGTATCAAAAAGAGGGAGATTTCTACTGAAAGGAAACTATCAGCTGTTGTTCCAGCAGACTGAATAATTGTAACCACAGGACTCTGTAATGAGAGCTTTCCTTTCCACAACAGTGTTCCTGAGACATGAGCAACTCAAGCAAAAGATAACAAACAGGTTTCTTAAAAAAAGGTGGGATTTTTCCACTTGGCTCTTTTGCTCTGGCTGCTCAGTGCCTGTCTTATAGAGCACGTGTGCTCAGTTTCTGGGCATCTGAGAAGTTCTCTATATGGTTTTAAAATATACTTTCTTAGTAGGTTCCGAGACTTCTCATACTAATCCTTTTTATCTCCCTTTTTCTCTCTCCGCCTGCCTTGAGATTTCATTTTGCCCTACAAGTTCCAAAAAGTATCACTGTTTTAGGAACCAGCTTGTTTTTGCCAGTGGATTAAAACATGGCACAGCTAGAAACACAGGGAGAAAAGACCGTGAAGAGAGGTTCTGAGAGACCTATATAAAACAAGTCACGTCTGTCCACAAGGCTTAGGAACGAGCAAGTGATGGGATTCTGCAGGTTACTACATGCTGCTTAACTACTTGGTTTCTTGGCTGTAGTACTCCAGGTATGTACCAGTTGTGAAGGACACACAGCAGATGCAAGCTGATCAGAAAACAAGACGGGTGGATTTAACTGTTAAAGCAATTTGAAATATACAGATATGGCTTCAGACAAAAATGTAATGCAACTGTAAATTACACAAGGAGGCAAAAATCACTGACAGAAAGTTAAACCAGGGGTGGCTGCTTTTCTGCTTGCAAACCCTAGAGATAATTACTATTCCAGGGCAGGGTAATCTTAACGGAAATGTCTGTTTCCTAAAATATTAGCAGAAAGTTCTGCCCTTCCCCTTCAGGAAGCACCAACCACCTGTGCTTCCTTTCACCTCCCAATGGGTTGATACCAGCATGTATATTTAAATATAAGTTTCTCTCACTATAACTCTATTCCCATCCTTTCACAAGCTCCTCACATGCCTCCAGCCCACAGCAAGACATGTGCCACCTTCAGAAAATACTGCACTGGGGGAGTGGGGCAGCTTCGAATGCACTTTCCTCCAACTTCAGGAGGAACTGCCTCCCTTATGACTCTATAAACAGCAGCTTATTACACATGTCTCTCCGACAGGAATCAACTAACTATTCTTTTTTACATTCTGGTTCAAAACAATCTCTCCCTCCCTGCCCCTTCCCCCCCTTTAAAGGCATTTTCTGCTCCAGCAACAAAGATACAAAGAAAATAATAAAATGCAGCAATGCTTGCACTGACTGAGCTGAACTACAGTGACAGTTACAGTGTGAATATTTGGATAACCTTTTAGAAAGAGAGTTAATCTGCAGGAAATTGAATAAACACAGTCACTTCTTTAATGTGGCATCTACTGTATTTTCAGATGACAAAAATAAAAATCAGCATTTTTTTTTATTTAGAAGGATTAATTTAAGAGAATACAATTATTTGACTTTGAAATAGAATGAGTGGGAAGGCTTGAAAAGGAACGAATGAAAAATCAAATTGTGTGGTCAGATTCAGCTCAAAAACCTCTTCCTAAATTCAAACAGGCTGAGCTCTGTGCAACCTGAGATATACCCTGAGTAAGTGGGGAAGCATCCTCAGTTTTGGTTCCAGTTGTTTTAGACACATGTGAATTCTTTTCCAAGCTGGAACCTGAGAACCAGAGTGCAGGTTCATATTCACCTTCTGTTCCAGTAGAGGATGATCTGTTTTGCTGGCAGCATTGGTCAGGTGAGACCCAGGTGCTTTTGGTCTCGTGCATGTTTTTTAAAGCAAAACAAGGGTGGGGGCAGTGGAAGGGCAAAAGTGGGGTCAAAAATTCATGGCAGTCTGCTTGGTGCATGACTAAACTGAACAGGGGCCTGAACACTTTGACGTGAAGTCTACACAGTAGAAGAGATGAGGAATTCCAAAAGCACTAGAAACCTGCTCCATTACTGTCCAAGAGAAAACTAGAACAGTTGCATAAGAATAATCAAAGGTTTACAATGTATCACCTACAAGGATACTTTACCTAGTCTAGACAAATCCTAAATCAGGATAACAGTGGATGAAGAGAGGACTAACCTATCAACTATGGCTACAAATAATGTCAGGAGGACAGGAAGCAAAGCTGTAGTGAGGACAACACAGGCAAGACTTTCAGATAGAAAGGCCAGAAGTTAGAAAAACCACCTGTAAAACAGGCAAAAGACTGAAGCAGATTGCCAAGTCAGATGAAGAATCAACACCCCTGGGGGCTGCAAAAAAACAAGTTAGAGGCATATGTGCCAGCTAAAGGCATGGCTGACAGCTGATGATGCCTCAGGGCCATGCATGGCCAAACCACGTCTTCAGGTCCCTCTTGGAGACCTCCCCTGCCCCCACAGCTGTTTAATTAGGACGGTGACACCACAGTTTTGATACCACTTGCTTACAGACGTAGCATTCACTATTTTCAACTCCTTTCATGGAACGTGGAAACAAAGCCTATGTAAATCAAATTAATGTGAAATTGCAGTGAAGCAAAAGCAAGCATAATTTAAAAGACAGATGTGTTCAGCAGTTTGCTGACTTGGTCCTGCTAAACTATATCCAATTTAACAAATTCATGATTGGGACTCTCCAATGTAATCCACAGTCTCTGTTACCAGCAGGAGTGAAGCAGCAAGGACAAGCAGAGGTGGCAGCATAGTTCAGAGCAGCAGTGAGAACAAGTTGGCCTGAAGCTGTGAAACAGCTGGAGTCAGCAGAAGCTGTAGAATCCAGGCAAGAGCAGATGGGCCCCAGGATGAGGAGGATAAACAGGCAGAGCTCCTCATCAAGCAAAATTCCCATTTCCCCTAACTCTCATTCCAGGAGGGGATGTTAGCCAGCAATGTACTAAAAAATGTCTGTGGACAGCAACCCTGGGGCCCACCTCAGATCCACACATTCTTCTCTCAACAGTTTGTTGTGCGAGAAACCGGGGAGCCATAAGACAAGCCAATGGTGTGCACACATCCCATTGAGAGAAATCAAACCCAAAATAACTTAGGTCAAACTGACCCAAAATAGATTAAAAAATATTTCAGTTTGCTTGGTTGCACAAGAAATTTTTCCTCTTGGGTCATTTCGACACCAGCTGATGGTGGCCTGTGATTGCCTGCCGGTGAAGAGAACGTGAAGGTTGGTGTCTCACTGACCATGAGTCACTCACTGGAGTGTCTTCTTTTCCAATTGCCACAGCACAACATAGGAGATGCTGTCCAGCCATAAATCCCTGCCCAAGGAGGAGATGCAAAGCATGATGCAGCCAAACTCAACATTTCCATGAGGCTGCTGGCAGAAGCTCAAGCAGATTAAACTAAATATTGAACTGAGTCACAATATGTTTTGGAATTATGTTCAATTTTTTGCATGTTTTCCTAAGCTGAAAATAAAGCTAATGAACAGGAAAAATGACATAGGAATATGTCTACTCTAGAACCAGGAAACAATGGGAACGACTGTCCCAGGTTCACACAAAAAATGGGAAGTCATCCAAACGAAGGCCAAGCTAGTGATTACCACACACATAAGCAAATCAAGTCAAGGCAGAAGACCATATTGCTTTCAATATCAGCAACACTCCTGTAGTTTGTAGTGCAGGCTGGTATTCATTTTTAGCTTAGATTTTTTTCTAAAATAAGCTTCAAGTCCACTAAATACTCTTAGACACTAGTACATTTTTATAACTAATGAAACTGGTTCTTAGTTTTAAACTTCTATGTTTTAAAACGTGTCAAGTCAAACAGCACTATGACATTCCAGCTTTACTGTCTTCAGCAATTGTCTACCAGACCAGTTTGAAAATTATTTCTTAAAGCATCAGTCCTTTTTATTTCTCCCTGTGAGCTGAGCCTCATGGTGGGTTCTTTCCCAATTTAAATATCTTGATATATCAGCTGGTTTAGTCCTTAGAGAGTGCATGGTGGTTTCATCTGTCTCAGAGGAACACTGTTAGCAGTTTGTCATTGACACCTTCCTTTTAAAAACTTGTATTTTGTGCACCATAGCTGTGATTTCCTTTCAAATCCTGTATATGAAAAACCATTTATCCTCCCAGCTCTGCTTGGAGCACGTGCTGAGGAAAAAGACATATTTATTCAGGAGGTGCCACTATAACACTGTCACTTCTCACAATAAATTGACCTTTTAAAGCAGTACTTCTGCTGAAACGTAGTCTGCCCTAACAAAGTAAGTAACTACTTGTACTTACTCTCGGGCCGACTCCTCCAATAGGTCCAGTTGGTCCCACTTCTCCCTAAAAGAAATCAGAACTTCAGAAATCTTGATGTTAATTCTAGCTTAGAAAAAATAATCCACAGATTACTGTTTGGATTTATTATATCATCTGAAATTTGCTTCATAGGTGTTTGTATGAGTCCAAGTCTGATAGAAACACTATAAAAGAGAGTAATGTGATTTCAGATGAATTCACTAGCTGGAAAGCCATGTCCTAGGTAGCCACTAGGTGCAGTCAGAAAGGCTGTGAAGCTGTTGGTATACCTACCATTATACCAACATTGTCACAACTTTGAGCAGGGACAGACTCAGCAATGATGGGTCAAACCACTCTGTCTGCCCTGCAGTTACTCTCTTCTAGCAACATGTTAATTACTTATGTTAATTACTTTTAACTTAAGAGACATGAGTTTTTCTTTTTACAATGAATTAAGAATACTCAATGAAGAGCTGCCTTCCTCCCCCTTCAGTTAATAGGAGTCTCTTTACTTAAGTGTATCTAGAATACTGTAATTCATTTGATATATGGTTTTTATCTCCATACCAACCTCCTTCCCCCATTTCCCCAGTTTTACTAAAAGAACTATGGACACGTTATCTGAGATTTCACTGAAATAACTAAAATGAAACACATAATGGATGCATAGCCCCATAAGTCTGCTAAACCTCTTTGCAACACCTGCCAAAATGCAAGAGAGATTTGAAATTTTGCATGACAACACCAGAAACACCCAACCATTATTGTCTGTCTTACCCCTCACAACTTTTTTCTTTAAACATAATCTCTCAGTTGGAGAATTTTTCCATCTTACCTCAATTCCTTTGGGGCCTTGTGGCCCTGGAGGCCCTCGGTCACCCAGAAGTCCCTAAACATCCAAACAAACACAGTGAGAACTTGTATCAACTAACAATCAGGTTGGTCTATTTTCTCTCCTCTTTACACACCTGGACAGAAATGCAAAACTGAGGAAGCAAATCTCATTTCTTACCATTGTTATTAGGATTTCCCTTGGGAAGCCAGGAGAAGATGCAGCAGAATTTTAATATTTGCTGGAAAACTAAGTATTCTACAAACTTCTACTACATAGATTTTTCTGAAGTTTTTTTTCTTTTGTTTTTTTGAAAAGGAAAGAAAAAAATACTGGAGCTCACAAAAGAAAAATTCCTCTTTTCCAAAGACATAAAACACACCATCATATTAGGATTAAAGCAGAACCAATGTGATTCTCATAGATCTTCGATTTACGTAGTCTTCAGCATAACATGTGATGACAACATTGCAATGGAAATGAACTACGAAGTGGAGCCCCAGTAGCCTAAACCTGGGATTGTAGGTTTGAGTCCCAGCTGTGGTGACTCACCACCCTCCCAACAGGTGCCTCTGTTCAATATACATGAGGGCCTGGATGGGGAATGCAGCAACTCAAGGAACAGGGGGCAACGGCAGCATGGTGCCGCCCAGCCTAGAAGGAGGAAGGTCCATTCCCGAATAGGAATGGAACAGATGGGACTGAACCTACCAAATAGTTATGAGGCTCTTGCAAACAGAACCAAACTACCACATTGAGGAAGGAGGTGACAGGGTCCCTCCACCAAAAACAGCTCCCAAAAAGCTAAAACGTCAGGTTGTGATCGCAGGAGACTCCTTTCTAAAAGGAACAGGAGGCTCAATATGCAGGCCTGACCCACTTCTAAGGGAAGTGCTGCCTTGCTGGGGCCAAGGCATTAAAAAACACAAACCCTTACTGCCCTGGTTAAAGCCTCAAACCATTTAGGGATGTGGTTTAATGCTAGAGTTAGAGTGTGGTTGGACTCGATGATCCTAAGGGTCTCCTTCCAACTGAAATGATTCTATGATGTTCTATGAAATTAAACTACAACTTGTCCAAAACTACTTGTGATTTTCAGCTCTTAGTTTTCTGTCAGAATTATAATTGACTTCCCAGAGACAAAGGACCTTATCCTCAGCCAACTCTGAGTTTTCATGACTGCTCACATTGACATTTTCAAAACTTAAAGTGACTTCATAGCTAGCAGTGTGTCAAAAATCTTGGTCATCCCAATTACAGTAGTAGTAATTGGGAAAAACACTTAACCTGGGAGAGGACACATAAAAAACAAACAAACCAACAAAACCAAACAAACAAGCTGTATAAAAATATTAACATTCTGTGAAAGCTAACCTCAAAAAAAAAAAAAATAGATAAAGCAAAAAAGAAACTTCCCTTTAGGAGAGATATGATTAGCCTCTGAAGAAAGCAATAGTGGGAAAGTTCCAAGTGTAAGCCTTATTAACTGCTTACTAATGAAGCTGAAGTCTAGACAGAAGGTGCAGGCATTGGTCCAGTAACAGTTTACTTAGCAAACAGAGTAAAATGGAACAGAGAACAGAACACCTCAAGGTACTGAGTTTCATCAAGGAGCCCATCAGTCTGGGAAAGAGGGGGTGGGCTGCTGTTTGACACACCGCCACAAAACAAAGTGACAGGAAGGCTTTTAGTAGCACTACCTAAGTAGTATTCCTGTGTAGTTAGTCACAAAAAAAAAAAAAAATTCATTGCCAGAACTGTTGTTTTATTCTAATAGTAAAGAACATTAGGTTATATGGCTTTCAGTACAATGTAATTGCTACCGTACACACCCATCCGCTGCACTTAATTGGATATGGAAAAAAAAGTCCCAGACTGTAAAATGAATATTTAGACTAAATGAAATTTCCATTGCTCCTTTGAGGTTTCAGGCAACAAACAGAAAATTAAGGTAGTCATTAGACTGCCAAAGCATCTGGAAAAAACTGAGGCAGTCAGCAAATGGAGTTATCCTGCATTTCACATATATAACTTCCCAGTTGACCATCCCTTCTAGATGTGGTGAAACTCCTAATAGCCACTTCTAAATATTAAATGTGTTATAAAAACGAACATAAATTAACAGAGGAAGGAAGTTCTCAACTCCTTCCATGGTAAAACACACACTACTGGAAAAACTACAGTTGCAGTCCGACCATCTTTTCCTCTCACTTGGTTACAGAACATAAATACTTGCAAAAATAACATAGGAAACAAACTAAATTATTTCAGAACTTCTTAAAAACATTCTTATTCTCTTTTATAAATGAGTGGGTTTTTTTTTTTTTTTAATAAGTGGTGGATCAAGATCAAACACCTTGTAAAATACTGTTTCCAAGCTGAGTTATGTGCTGTAGACCAAATTATGTAATGAATCCTTTGAACGTTATTTAGAGAGGACAGATTTGCTGATTACTGCACTAATTTATGGAAAACTGACAATCCAGAACTTCTACTGGTATTTAGAGCTGGCTGATCACACTCACAGAGCTTAAACTTTCCACCAAGAGGCTGAACTTGTCCCACACCAACTGCTAAAAAATAAAGCTTACCCTGCTTTCTTGGCTTTTAAAACAGGTGTTGCTTCTGAGGAAGCATAGACAAAAACATGAGGAAAAGAGCAGCACACTGAGAACAGTTTTCTAAAAATAAAAGCTGGAAGAAATTTTTTATTATAAAACTGCAGTCAACATAAGACAGCTGGGAATCCCAAAAGCCAAACATTTCCAGTGCTAAGCAGCCTTTCTCCCTTGATTCTAGGAGCAGTGTAAGAATTTTTCCAGTTTGGTAATCTTCCTTCTCAAATGTAAGCCATCAAATCTTCCTGATTAGAGCAGGCTGTCTAAGCTTTCTGTCACTAACACCAAATGTGCTGCAAACAACCGAATCTTGTTCAGCTATTTAATTTCTACATCAAAGGAATATAGAGTCTTAAACTTTGCAGGCTACCTTTTAGTATTTTTTTCCTGGAATCTGTGAAAAGGCAATAGATCAGTAATGTATGTGTTCATCAACCTAACTCTAACAAAAACATCTAATTTAACACTTTGGATATAACATGGAATAATACAATCTCAGAGAAAAAAAATGGGCATCAGGGATTAGATCTCAGTTACATGGTTCATGTATCAACTGGGAGGATTAAATCTGATCTGCAGTTCAAGAATTGTTATATTTCTCTTCTATTTCCCCTAGACACAGTTTTACATCAAAATGTTTTTTTAAGTGCCCTGGTAATTCAAAATCACAGCAGCAACTGCCACTTCAATGGTCACATTACAATTTATTCACACAGGGCTGCTAACATTATCCATACCTACAAAGAAGTTAGCAAAGCAAGAAATGCAGCTAAAGAAAAAGCCCATGTTTGTCTCTGGAAATGTATTTTAACATCTCCCCAGTTTGCAGCACCAGATAACGAGTTGTCAGCCTTCCTAGTAAGTTCATGTTTGGGCTACTTGAGGACAAGGCACTTGACATAGTTGAAAGACATGAGATGCAGAAAAGATTGACTATGGCTTTGGCAAACAGATTATTCTCAAGAGTTATTAACTATGGCATGGAAAGATTGTTATGCTCTTCCGGGTAGAAATAAGACTATATTTTTAAACTGTTTACTGCTCCCTGTCCTATGCTTCTTCAGTAGGCTGCCACAGAACTTCCCAACTCTGCTGATGGGAAATCTTGTAATTTCCATCTCTGTTTATTCATGGACAACTCGCGTGTTTTGTCTTTGGAGTAATGATATTGTTGGTCTTGCACAGTTCTGCCCTCCAGTTTACTTACAAAGCTCAAAAAGGCCCTTCATTTTGGTAGGAAATAAACTGGCTCTCAGAATACAGTCATTCAGTTATCCTTTTCTGCATCTAGTCCCACTCGATTGAGTTGTCCTGGAATACAAATGCCCAGAACTGTGTGTACTACTTAGATAAAGTCTTCTCATGCTTTGTGCAGTGGCCTTAAAGAGATACCTTGCCTCATGTGTTCTAAAATTTCACTTAATTTCTTACCACCTTAGTGTGCTTTTATGTCAGAGAGATCTGGTGGTGGCGTCATTCTTGCCAGGTGCAAAGCTCTAAGTTTACAATATATTGGTTTGGTCCCTGCACACATCAGTGGGATGAATTAGTACAAGTGAAGTTTTTAAGATTATCTAAAGATGCTGAACTCTATTGCATGTACAAATTTCATTCCAGCATACTTCTGCCTATTTATCAGTGAAAAACTGCAAGGATAGTCCCAAGCCTGGTGAGAGAGGAACTTAATTGTTACTCACCTTTCAACAAGTAGTCAATCTTTAGGTATTATTCAATCATCTTACTCTGGGTTAATTTCTGACCCACTTGTACTTTTTGTACTAGTCTCTACCTTTTCCATTTGAAACAAAAATTTCACATATGTGCTTTTATCCAAAGCTTCATCAAAAACTATATATGTGAATTATTGCCTAAGCTTGGTCTAAAATATTAGTCTACTAAAGAACAGACACTAAGTCAATCTGGCACAGTTATTTTTTGATAAATTTTAACTTTTATTATGTGTATTATATTATTTCATCTATTATTCAACTTAGTGTGTGAATTTTAGCCATTTTTCCATATCTTTAGGTACTATTTCTTTTTAATTTTGTTTTAAAAAGTTCTTTATTACTCAGGTAAGACTACAGAGATCTGCATGCATTCAGCATACATTTTATTTAAATATAGGTGAAATATATGCTACTTCCTAGCTACATAGCATTTCCTCCAAATTTCCTTGCGCTTAATTTGCCACTACATGCTTCTGTCTAACACAGTAATTACCCTCATAACTGTGTGTACAGCATTAAACAGTAGATTAACTTCCTCATACAAATACCTGAGGCAAAATACCTGTATTTTGTCAGTAAGGTTACTTTCTCATAATGTCAGTGTCCACCTCTCAGAGTTTTCCTCAGAGATTTATACTGCTTATTGTTATTATGAATAAGTATTCATATAGTCTTACCTTAGGACCTTCAGGGCCGTTTAATCCAGGTACACCAATATCTCCTGGAAAACCCTAAAGAAATCATACAGACAAATGATTTACAGCATAGGAATGTTTCCAAGGTACTTGTTTTGATTTTGTTCATTCGTTTAACAAACCTGAACCACAGAAACAAGAAATAGATTTGTTCTACCATCCCCAAAATGTCAAAATCCATTAAGTTTCCTTGAGAGGACTTGGATAAGTGACAGATTTTAGGCAGCTTTCATTAAACTCAATTTAGCAGATGTCAGTATGGGTTTCATTTCTCTTAGCATGACTTTTTATCCACAAAGCAGTATTTGAAATTAAACCATTGGATTGGTCTTGATGCACGAAAAAACCCAAAAAGCAGCCAGCACCAGGTCCTGTACTCATGAATTCAACTATTTTTTTATTAAAAAAGCTTAGAGAGCAGCTGAAGCCCTTTCATCCTTGGCCGCACATTAAGGACGAGATCACTGCAAGCTTAAGAGTGGAAAGCCTTTTGCCTCCAAATCAGCAGGTGCTAATCCAGGTCTGGCTGGCAGTAACTGACGGTTAGCAGCACGTAGCATTATTCAGAATAAGCCTTTACGAAATAGTGTGTGGTATGTGCCCAGCCGTTGGTAAA
Source organism: Streptopelia decaocto (assembly GCF_964273445.1). NCBI lineage: Eukaryota > Metazoa > Chordata > Aves > Columbiformes > Columbidae > Streptopelia > Streptopelia decaocto. Next base: position 26,642,258 of record NC_138659.1, on the reverse strand, counting down.
GAAAAAATTAATATGCAAAGGCAATGAATAAACTAAAATTACCACTCCAAACTGTCTGGCCAGTAGGCACTGAGTGGGACACCATGAGGATGCCTCTATGTCAGAGAAATCCAGTGCTACAACTAGGTTGCTTTATAAGGAATTAGTGTATTTTAATTAAACAAAAATGATATAGCTAACCCTTATGTGATACAGCAGTAAATTAAATTTCATGAACATTCAGTGAAAAAATGTAAGCTTTATATTTGTAGGATAAAATAAAGTGTTTGTAATTTACTTTTTAGTTAGCACAAGGCTTGCTTACTCACCTGCCAAGATAGTATTTGATTTTGTTATTTTTATAAACCTTTAAATTTCATTAAATCTTGCTCATCTGCAAATAGAAAGTCTGCCACCGGAAGATTCTTCCTCTGAGTAAAATATGTATTACTACATCTGTGTAAATCCATTGCCTAACACTAGTAAAAACAGGTTTCCTTTTTCCTGAGCGCAAAAATCATTGCAGATTAAAAATTATAAATATCATTCTTTGCATGCATACTTTTCCAATAATGGAAATGAAAGCATCATGCACATCCAGAAAAATTTAAAGAACATCTCATAAAGAACTTCCAGCATCAAATTCTCTCGGGCACCCTTCCATACTAATACATGCTAACACATGTCATCATCGAAGCTTCGAGAGTCACTTTTTAGATTGTCTAGGCAGGAAAGAGGTATCAAACAACAACAATAAAGCCTCACTAGGTGGATAACAGTTAGCCATACTCTATTCTTCCAGAACAGCTGAGTTGCAAATACAGCTAATAACCATTTCTAATGATTATTCATAATTAGCTGACATTAACTAGGAAAAAAAACCCTCAAAACTTACCAGAAAAGTAAACAGAAATAATAGTAAAGCAAGAGATTTAAAACAAAATATTACTTCACCCTCAACTACAATATTATAATAAAATTTTAAAAGTATTTAGGGCATAATTGTTCTTACTTGTATGGTTTTCTTCCATTTGTTTTCTATAGCTTGTTCTTAGCAGGATGCAGAGACACTTTTAAGTACAGACTTAGATGGGATGCAAATATTTTTCGGTGTGTTTATATAGTAAATCAAAAATAAATGTACAAAACAAAACATGAAACTGAATTATGACTTCTTTAAAAAAAAAAAAATTAAAAAATCAGGTTTAGCATTTGAATGCTACTGCATACTAAAGCAAACTACAAAAGAGTAAAACACAACCTGAGTTTTCAGAATAAGTGGAACAAGCCTAACACAGAGCATTACACAAAACATCACAGCAGTAATTTCTTTTTGCCGTAAAGCAGTAACTACTAGAAGAGCTTTGCAACACCAGACCATGCCTCTAGGTGGCACAGAGCATATTAGTCACACGGGACCAAGGTACCCAGACTGATACCTAAAGTGCTCGCTTACATCAGCCGAGACTTCTATACAGTTCATACGAGGATATTTTTTAAATCCCGACCATCCTTATCTGCTGAACTACACTGAAGAGTTAGAAAGGATTCCAAAGAATTGACCTATTTTTATATTTGCTTATTTACAGACATTAAACAGTTACCGAGGGGTGGGTTCTGAACACCTGTAAATCTTTAACTTTCTAATGTGTGAACAAGTGCTAAATGCTGACACTGAGACAATTTCTTTCATGGCAACAAACATTCCAGAAGATAATCTGCCAAGAAAAATGTCTGTTCAGAGAGATTATTATAGTTTTATAAGGGAATACACCTACTTTATTTATTTGTGTAAATATTTCTGGAATTAATTCAGTAAGAGCTATGAGACATAAGCATTGACAAGCACTATCACAGTTAGAACAATCACAACATTTGGAAACCCTCCCATGCCAGACAGTCTTAGGGTGCGAGAGGGCTACCGGCCTGAGAGCATCAATTCCAGTAATGCATTTGAAAGTTTAAAATCTCCATCATTTTTGTCTTTGTTGTAAAGCTGGATGTAGCATTTTCTTCTTGAACACTAACACAGAACAAAATGCAGATGCTATGGCAGTATTAGAACACTATTTCCAAGATGTTCTCACGTTAATAATCCATGAGGTAACTGTAATAATCCAGGACACAGACAGCCACTTAATTCTGGAAAATGAATGAACCAGAAACGGGTTCTTAAACCACCTCAGCAATAGTGTTTGCCATTCAGTTTCTGCATAGTGAAGTGGTATACATTTCTACCTCTATCTGAATTTGCCAAGAGATATTCAGCAGCCAGGTCCCTGTGAAGCTACTCCAGATTAAAAATTCATTATCCTTTCATAAATGAAAGGCCAGGAGACCAATGTATAGTTTCCTGCTGCAATGTAATTTCCAGCAGAGACTATTTTGAACAAATCATCACTCAATATTACAAATTCTACTAAGGAAATGCAAAGCATAGAATCCTGGCAGCTGGTAGGTTTCAAATTATTTTGAAAATCTTGCTGCAGATGTGGCCTTTGGCCAGCAAAGTACTTTAGAGTTCACTTGGTTTAACCAAACTAGAGGTGGTATCAGAGGACACCGAAGTACCAGCCATCTCAAGACAAGCACACTTTAATCTTGCTGAGAAAGTGTTGCTTTCTGTACTGAAAACATTTAAATATGAAACTAACATATTTATTGCTCTCATTTATCTACATAAACTTCAACAAAAAATGCAGAGATTGTGATACTGCTACTATGTCAGGACATGTCTTTTTGTACTGAAGCCAGTGCCTCAGCAATGAGGGATGTGCAAAGTCTGTTGCTTTTCTGTCATTTGTGTTCCTGTGTGGCTACTAACATGGGAGCAAAATACTAGAAATGTTTGGAAATTACACTCCATTTCCACTAGAATTTTCTTACATTTGCAGAATCCCACTCACTCCAAGCTGTTTCCACACCATGTTTGCCATATTGCTCTTGGTCACCGACCCTCATGCCCTCTTGCTTCTCTGCAGCCTTCAATGGAATCAAGACACGAGCACTGGTGCAAGGGCACCACAGAGCACAAACTTCTCCAGGGACTGTGACAGTCCCTTTGGCTGACCCATATCCCTGCTCCAATATTATTTCATTCAGTCACATGCTGTGTTTCATTTGAATGAGAATTTATAATGAATTTTCAGAAGCAATACTGACTGGATGCAGCTACTGAAAGTCAACAGTATACCTCATTAGAGCTTTATTACTAATTACTATCAAATTATGAAAGGAAGATTTCTGCATAAAACTACAGTCTCCCTAAACTGTGAAAATAAGCTGTGATTTTTTACTTTCAAATAAGAAGTGTTTATAATTCTTCTGAAAGAGGGTACTATGCAATTCAATCAGAAAAACCTATTTTTTTCTCTACGCAGTTTTAGAAATGTCAGTATTGACAAAGCTACAGGACTTTGTTCTCTGACATTTGCACAACTGCATGACAGTGTCAATAATGTGCCAAGTACAAAGAGGAATATAGTAAGAAAAAAAAAAAAAAAAAAGATGTGAAATGAGCTTTCTTCTTTGTGTGCCAATCTAGCCCAAGTTTAATGCCAGCATTTTTAAAGGGCAGAGACAAAACTTCAATTTTTTCCTACAAACCTTCAATTCTGATTTTGAAAAGGGTGGAGGAAGGAATCTAACAGTACAAATTACAACTGTACAGTTGCAATTTGTCAGAGAACAGAAAAAAGGGCAATCATGGATTACAGCATACAATGCACGAAAGCTTTTCAATTTACTATTTCTAAGATGTTAGTAGAATGATGGTTATGTTGCTTTGTGCTTCTAATTGACCGTGGCAGATCTGTTCAGCCATGCTCAGCAAAACACTAGTGATTGAGTTTTTTGAGAGAGACTTCAAGTCACCAGTTTTCCAAATGTGCTGCGTCATCATTTAAAGCCATTTAATGCACCTACATAATATATGCAATACACATTAGGATCACTGTATTTACAATAAGTACTATCTAGCGTAGTCTACTTAATAGCGTAAGGCCCTCCACAAATCCTTCAAGACTTGCTCAGTTGCTTGATGGCCAAGAAGGTAGCTGGTGGTTCACCTGACTGACCAGCACAGCAGCACCAGCCACAAACCAACAAATTAAAGATCAAGTCTTGAAGCACTCGATAAATCTACAACATGAAAAATCAAGAGCTTTGGGAAGAACCTCAGTGCAGACCCACTTCGAGGACCAGAGATGATCTCCAGAGGGAGCTTGGCATAGTGTGGTTATGGCTACACTTGCCGTTGAACTCTGTTTAATAGTCTCCCAGTCTGCCCTGAAGACATCCAGCGCTCAACCCATAAGGTGCACCACAGAAGAGGTGGTCTGCTGGGCAGTCACAGCCCTGGAGACCTTAGCCAATTGCTTTCACAAGACTCAAAAATAGTCAAGCCAGTCATTCAACATCAACAGATACTTTTGTGGAACTTTCCAGTAAATGTAACTACGCTAAACAGATAGATGTATATTTTAAAATTTTATTCTGACTTATGGTGAAAAGTATCAAATGCGGGCACTTCATAAGGGACAGAAATGCCAGATTATGGATTTACTTTAAAATATTCAGGCTTGGTTCTGTGCTACGAGTCTTCCTGTAACAGTTAAATGACTAAGGTCTGAGGAACAGGTCTTCTTTCAGGCATGCTTCTAATTATATAAGTGACAGTGGGGTTAGGTAAAGCCTGAGAACAGAGTTATCAGGAACAACTCTGTGCATTCTGAAAATCAAGTATGCCTAACTTTAACCCTTAGAAAAGAGACTAGTAACCAATAGTCAGCGTAAAAAATCTTCATGCAAGAGGAACTCTGTTTTCTTGCAGGAGGATTATTTCACTAGACATTGCTCCTATGCAGCTAACAACTGTGTGCCCATACAGATAGGATCACATCTAGGCTAAGGCCAGACAAAAAACGTAAAGCAGAAATTTCAAATTTATATTGCAAGTTTATTCTAAGATCAACACCAAAACCCAAGAGCCAAAGTGGTGCAGGTGTTAAAAATCAAATGAAAAACATTTAAATATTAGCTTGCATTCCTCTAGGCAGATTCATAACATCAGGAGTTAAATAATGCCCTGATAAAGCAACACAAATCAAGATTTGTTTGTCTGCACATCCTTTCTTTTCTAATGAAGTCTTACTGCAACTCTGCCTGAAAAATGTCCAGGAAGACAAATTCCATGCAAAATATCTCCAGAGGTCTCTGGAAACAGACTGGGACCCAACATGCACAGGCTGAACTATCACAATCACTCAGAAGAAAACACAGGAAGGTCACATGAACAAGCATTGTTCAGCATTATTAAAAAGTCAAGGTAAATTGAATATTTCTGCAACATTGATACATATTAAGAAAAAGAAGTACTTATGTCAAATAATTTTATGAAAGCATCAGATAAGATTCTGTGCAAAGGCACGCAGAAAGTATAAGCAATTCTGCAACAGGAACAGTTCTTCAGATGCATGCCAGAATATGCAATTAGTTCAGCTTAAAGTGGTCTTCATTTCTGTATTCCCTTCAAGTTGCATACAAGTTATTTGATGCAATATTGAAACAGAAGGCTGTTATCACTGCACTCATGGCATTGTTTGCACATCAAAACAACATGTGAGAAGAAAAAACACGCATTAAAAATAAACATTTTTTTCAAATGAACTCAAAGCAGCCAGTGATTCACTTACAAAATACATGCTTTTTGACTGTTTAGTATTATTTGAATGTATCCTTTTCCTTTGTAATGCTATTGCCTTAAGCATGAAACACAGCAGCTGAATCCCATATGAGTACCTTCCTGAAAGAATAAGCTAACGACTTCAGATCAAAATACTGCACAGATGAAAGAAGTTCTACTGAAGATAATGACTAACGCTCCCTCTGCTCCAGATGAAACAAATTTATAATGCTCAGAGCACATCTGAAGGCACATCTGAAGGAAACTATCACACTCATTCTTGGGGGATATTTAGATGTGATTCACAGAGCAAAATTTAACCATAAAATATTCTGAATACATGTGGAAGCCTTGTCAAATTTCATTCAATTAACAATAAGCATTACATACTTTCTCATACACAGTAAGCACAGGCATTGTGGGTTAAAACAGTCAGACCAGCACTTTCCAGTTGTCATACTGATAAAACAAAGCTCTCTAGAAAGTTGAAATTTTGGTTGATCATTTTTAAATGCATGACAAAGCAGGAAAATGTGTGAACTTGAAGAATATGCTCCATAAAGGACCCACTAAAATATCCAGTACTTTGCGATCATTGCGCATTCGGGCACATGACAGACCCTGGCTCTGTAGCAATGTACCCAGAAGAGGACTTGGCTTGACGCTGAGGGACTTCTGCACTGAAGAAAATGCTCTTGGCAGCCACCCCTTGTACGGTCACCCGGAGAGCAGGCATGAGGCCACTGTCCCTGCCCATCAGCACTGCAGTTCTCAAGTGGACCCTGGCTATCAGTGGGTGGCTCTCTGGTGCACCCAGGCTGCGCAGCTGCAGAGGAATGAGTTTGGAAGCAATTCACTGCTGACCTGCACATAAAAAGCCAAAGACCTGAGGGGATGAAGGATGCCTGCCAAGCCTGCTCCCACTGCTGTCCGCAGAGTCAACTACAGACTGCAGCTGCGGCAGTGCCTGATTTACAGTGGTTTACACAGGAAGAAAATTAAGGATATAGTTGCATACACATACTCACATGTGTAATTGGAGAGACCAAAGTTCGAACATGGGGACAGGGCACATTTATAAACCCCACTGTCTTAGCGTTGGACAGAAGTTTGAAGTAGGATCTGAAATGTTCTGCCACTGGGCAGACACAGCATTGTTCCTCCCAGTCACAGCAATGCCTAACAAATACCAACACAGCTTTTTTTTTGTTTAAATAAAATCTTTCCTAAAAGGCGTATGGTATGAGTTGTCATGTCCATACCAAACTCAAAGTGCTTCCCTTGTAAGACACCAATTCATCACATTCTGCTGTTTCCAGAAACATCAAGGGAAGACGTAGTATAGGATGTAATGTCCATTTTCTACACGGGGTTGTGGGAAGTCTGACCATTCAGACAACAAAATAGAAACAAGGAAAGCAGCTCTGCCTGACTTGCTAGCTGTCTAGTTTTGGAAAAAGATGTGATCAGATATACAACAGTAGGCTTTTCTTGTGGAAAATCTGCACTAATTGCTCACACTTTGTACATCCAGTTGTGCCTAAATAACTTCAGCCAACAGCTACTAGCTTATTGTTATAAGAGAGTAACAGGGAGAATAAGACACAATCTTCAGTTTTAGGCTTTTTAAAAAAATTCCTTTTATTATAGAACTCACATAATTTCCAGTTTGTTCAAGATACTGGTACACTTCTGTCCTACCTCCCTCTATTTCTGTTATTTTGCCATATGGTGACCATGTTTTTATGAAGTAAGAACCTCAGTCACACAAGACAGATCAAAATAAAGTTAAGAGAAACATCGTTTTGTAGTTCTAAACCTGACATTTTGCAGACAATTATTCAAAGAAAAATACCTGGACACTCCAGCTTTAATTATCTAACATAAAGTACTTTGTTCGCCTTCTAATGGCTGAAATAATTCTGCAATCCTGAGCCAAAGGAAATGCTGAGCTTTTCAGACAGGAAGTTTTCCCATCAGTAACTGCCCTGAGGGTACTAGACCCAAGAGATGAATTCCTTCCCAGGCCTAAGGGAACAGATTGCCTGGGCTGGAATAAGTAACTATGAACCATTGCCAGGACAGGCACCAGGGTCACCAGAACACAGGCTTTAAGACCAACAATTTAATATTAACCTGCCACAGGTCTTCCTTGCTAGCAGTTATACAAAGAGATGTCACAAGGACAACGTGGGCAGCATGCACAGGCTTTGTGCCTTTTTCATTCTAACTAAAGGGCATGAAAATACTCTCTCCCTATTGACTAAAACATATTGGCTTATTCTGAAAAGACCATCTTCTGTTGCTGCAACATATGTCACAGTGACTTTTCTCTCAATGATGACTCATTTCCAATAAGAAAATGTGTTCACTGGGATTCAGAGGAGCTATAACAAAGTAATAAAGTAATAAAAGTAATAAAGTAATAAAACCCTTTTTTTAAAAAAAGGCATCCATTGGAAGAGGCTGATTAAAAAGAAAAATCTGCGTTTTTTCCTTTCATCTCTTCAGAATATGTATGTTTGTCTATGTATGTCTTTTCTGTACAGTCCACAGCATTTTTTTCTTATAGGCCATGGTATAAATGCCAAAAAGGAGTGGAATTGAACAATTTAGAGACTTAGTTTCTGTGTAGACTTCTATAGTACTATACGGTTCTTTAGCATCTGTCCTGCTAGATTCAAGTGCTTGGCAATGGTTACTATATACCTGGTGTTTATTCTTTGCATTCCTTGCAAATAAAATCATTTTGTAAGAGATAAACATGCAACCAGGCTTGGAAAATCCCATTTGTAAAAATGCTGTAGAATTCATGAATGGAAGCGTGCCTGAGAAATCACATGAGCCTCATTCAAAGTGTAAGCAATAACACCTGGATTCAAAAGACAGTAAATCCTAATCACATCAGCTATTTGTATTTGTATTTGAAAACCCTATATATTAATATTTTGCATTAAAAATAATGAGCTAGAATCTTTTGTACTTTATGGAGGGGAATGAATTCATCAAATATGACTGGATAAAAAGTATTTTCTAATTCTACCAAGACCACAATCTTTTGTGAAGCAAACTCATTTACCTCTGATTTTTGTAGTTTAGAAGTAAATTACATTCTATCTACCTTATCAAGCAATTTCTTACCTCAGGTCCTGGAGGACCCAGTGGTCCATGGGATCCAGGTTCTCCAATTTTCCCCTTAAAAAAATCCACACAGATTTTTAATGATAATTTACTTTGTTTTTTAAAAAACAAAGCAAAACAACAGCAACAGATTGTTATGAAGATTTTAAAAACATTTATCAAAAAGAAAGCCAACAAAACTGTTGAGATGACTTTTGCACTAAATAGGAAATCTTAGAATAGCCACTTCTTGGACTCAATTAGACTAGTTCTACATATATATTTGAATTCACAAGGAAAAATGCAAATTAGCTTTAGTAAAATGAAACTGGGAGTTTTCAGATGGTTCAAGTAGTTGTATAAAAAAACCCACTTGAAATATATAACTGTTTTCATTATAAAGCTATGTGATATATAAAAATTGCAGAAAGTAACTGTTATGGCTATTGGTTTACATACTTACCTACGTAGTTTAAGTACCCAAACATGGTCAAAGAAATTGCAGTTTTGTCATTAATAATAGTAAAATGAGGTCCTATCCACATGTGTTGTGAGTCCATCATATACAAATCCTGAGACACATAAAAACTGACCAAAATATTTCTTTATCTGTTCTTCCACATTTTTAAAAGTTCGCTGCTGTTGCTGCCATAAGTAGGTGTTCCTTCAGCAAAATTCAAGTCTGACCTGCAAAATCTTTTTGTTTTTAATATAAATTATTTTGTGTAAATGTATTCTACAAAGTTAAACATACTATTTACAGGTCTGAGTTCTCTTATCTTAATTTAACATAACTCAAGAAGTTGATCACATTCATTTTGTGCTTAAAATCCTCAACTGTTCAGGAATAGGCTAATTTGCATGTTTATCCTTAAATGAAAATGCTCATCTTTTAAAAGCAAAAAGGTCAAGTTTCCCCACCGAAGCTTAAGCAAATTTGTGGGTTTTGCAGGGTTAATGTTTATACTATAAATTCTCTGGGACAAATCAAGTTTCTTTTAATTGAGCTTCAGGGCCTGTGACATTCATGAGGTCTAAGTAGTTTTATCAGATAGTTGCTTCATTGCACCTAAGAAAATTGAGACTGGAGTGATGAATTCTTCAACAGCATTGAATATTGTCAGCTTTTAATTATACAATGAAAAGAGGCAGACAGCAGTGCTAAAAAAAAAAGAGGTGAGGAAGAAGCCAGGTAACCCTGTGCAATGCCTTTTCTGCCTCAGCATTTACAAACGAGCCGAAGTGGCAGCACTGTACAAATAAATGCCTTTACAGTTGCTAAAAATCAGTAAATATTAGAATTCATGACTACTCCTATCCTTTTGAAAAATGTCTGCCCACTACTAATGAGATTTCCCACACACTCTCCAAATTCAGCTAGCCCAAATAGTTATCTTGGTAGCTCCCAAAGCTCTCATTGCATTTGTTTCAAACATTACCAACACGCCTATTCTCCCTCAAAGTGACTGTCACAGAATACCTAATATCCTAAGTACTCCTGTATTAAAATCTGACACATATACTGATCTCCGTAGTAAGATGTCACATATTCAGATCTGACTCACTCACTAACCAGTCACTAGAAATAAAAGCAGCTTAGACCTTATTCTTTGTGCATTTGGAATTAAGTACCTTCTAGAGGATTCCATGCAGTGTAAGCATAAGATATGAAGTATCAAATATAACAACATATAGTGATACACTGAGAGCAAAAATTGATGTGTAAACTTACTGGGGGTCCTGGCTTTCCTCTGATCCCTGGGGGTCCTGGTAAACCAAGAGCACCCTGAAAAAAAGAAAGCCATTAGGTACATATGATGATGTCTTGCTTGTTATGTTGGAAGCAACAGGTTGCTATGCTTTGCCACCTGAAACAGGCTTCGAAAGAATTCTGTGGGATGAGAAATGTCTTCTAACATACAACTTCCATCAAGAGTTCTCACAGGATGTGCTATTTCAGTGACTTCTGATCTACTAGCCAAATAGGAAAGAAGATATTTATCCCAGTTTCATGATATGAAGGAACATGCCAGACCATGTGCTGCTGTTAACCACAGCTGGTCCAGGTGAGCTGCAGATGAACCCAAAGGTTCAAGGGAAAAAATATATTTTACAACAGTTTCTTAGCAGGTTTCAGATCATACCATCAATTTTTTCTTGTTTTATACATCACTGAACACACAGCAGCCAGAATGCTGCCCATGACCTTTACTTGTTTGCTGCTTTCCGTAACTTTTAATTAGCACAACATTTCTTAAAACGTTAGTTTGGTAGTATCCAGTAACTTTTACTACAGCATTCTACTTTTATGCAAGTGACTTTTTGCATTATAAGAGGCTCAGACACCTGATGAAGTTGCTGATATTGGACAATTCTGTGAAAGAGTACAATTATAAATTACCTTGTCTCCTGGGTATCCCTGGTCTCCCGGTTCTCCTGCAAGGCCATGTTCACCCTAAACAACATATTATTTTATACAGACATACGTATGTGGCTTAAAGTGGGGTAGTTATCAGAATTAGAGAATGAGAACATTTTAAATACAAAATAATTAATTAATCTAAGATCTTTGAATGACAAAGCAAGATGCTGCCCAGAAGCACTCTTCCAGGAAACCCGACAGACACAGCACTGGATCTTGCTATGCCCCATAGTAACTTCTCTGTCCAGAAGTAAGTTCGTCTAAAGCACCAGATTGTAAGACTGAAGTAATTTAAAAAAAAAAAAAAGTCAGAAGATAATAGAAATAAAAAGGAAAAAAAGGAAGGCTTTGTCAAGTACATTGTTTTGCTCAAGATTTAATGAAAGGAGTCTGAAAGAAAAATATCTCTCTAAGATAATGGAAATATTTAAGTCACCTTATCACCTTTCATTCCAGACTGTCCCATACTCCCTGGGAGACCCTATTAAAATGAAAGAAAAAAAAAATATCCAATGTTTGTCTGTAATTTGGAAAGCAGCACAGGCACCGGGCTGTGGGATCGTTTAGCACTGTACCGCGGGCCCTGGAATTCCTGATGGTCCACTCAGTCCTGCCGGCCCCATGTCTCCCTGTGAGACAGCAAGAAAAGTGACTGCATTAAATATTTGATGAAATGGGGTAATTTAAAGACTGGTAACAGATTGTGGCATTTTCTGCATCACAGAGAAAACAACAAAACCTTTTTCAGGCTAATTTATTGGGGAAAAACATATCCAAGTTATAAGCCCTCCACTTTTACAGTTCTCAGCCACGTCAGTGGAAACACAGGAAACCAAATTTCCCTCTTTCCCTGTAGATTCTGTAGCGAGCAGAAGACAGCAGTGCATTAGGCAACGCAGAACAAGGAAGCTTTCCTTTGTAGCAGAGCTGCACGATCGCTGGCTATTCCCTCTGTCCTTAGGGTTATGGGACATCACAACTCTATTGAATTTGGCTTAAAACAATTATTCTGCTGTGAGTAGCATCATAAAAAGGGACTTTTTCTAGGATTTCTCATGTCTTGGTGATCTCTACAAGTTAAGAAAGAGATATGGGATTCTTCTAAAACGCCAAGTGTGCAAACTTAACCTAAATTCTGACAGGCATGCTAACTTTCTCTGTTCTCATGTACCTTCAAAGCCCTTACTACGTCTCTCCTTTCTGGGATTTATATGGACAGTTTAATGACTTGAAAAAGAAAAGTGAACCAAAAAAAAAAAAAAAAAAAAAAACCTCAAAAAAAAAATCATCTACACAGCAACAGCAATAATATTAATGAAAAATGGTGAGCTAAACATGACACATTATTTAGCAATAACTAGAACTATAGTACAGGATTGGGGGCGAAATCCATCTACTTTCTACCTAGTCTACCTCTGGTGGAAAAAAAAAAGAAACCAAAACCAAAAAAGCCCTCCCCATTGTGAACAGCTCTGTGGCTATGCAAGAATTTAGCAACAAATATGAATATAGAAATCTTTTGCCACTTGCTGAGAGTGACACGTAAAAGATGAGATGGACATCTACTGACTTCCAGTTCAGCACACATCAATTATTCTCTGGAGACTCGTTCAGCACTGTTTGCAAAAACATTCTTCTGCAGCCAAAACTGGGCTCATGGCCCACTGAAGAAAAAGGAAGACTGATGACTTAGCGTCTCAGTGGTGCTCCCCACTCCGTATTGCTTTAGCTTTCCATGACTGCTTAAATGATATACTCTGTCATATTAGCCTATGCCAAGATAAATTGTTTACATTGCTGTCTCTTACTTGTGCTATATATTCTAGTTCAGCAAGGCATTTTTGCGTTAATGATACTGTACATTGAAATGCATACTTCTGGTAATAATAGGATTGATTGAAAAAAAATCACAAAGGGGTACTGAGTTGGGAAATTTAGCTTACAAAAACAATGGGAAGAAGTTCCAAAACAGCTTTGCAAAATTCAGGTTGAAGAAACTCCTGTGACAGTCTATGGAGACATTGGCTGATCTAATTGACAGCAAAAAACTGGGACTACACAAAAATAAAACTTGAAAAGTGATCCCACTGATAAGGAAAGGGATGAAACAATATGTCTGTCAGTTTAAAAAAAATCATCCTCCATCTAAAACATCCTCATTACATGTTGGCACGTGTGTAATAGTTTGGCTAAAACTTCCTGATAGAAAACAAAAGTTACTTCAGCTACATAAAGTGTACCTTTCTGACAATTTCTGTGTGACAAGGGAAACTAAACCAAATTGCTTTTACCTGTCAAAAAGATACCAGAAAAAGAAAACTAAAATACACACATACAAAAAAAAAAAAAAAAAAACCAAAACAAACAAAAAAAAAAAAACCAAAACCACAAAACAAAACCAGGTAAAAATGAAAAGCTAGCTCTAATACCTGAAAAGTCCTCATCTTATTAAAACTCATAGCCTTGCAAATCTCGAGAGACTAACTACTCAGGCAGCCAAAACTCTGAACTTGGCAACAGCTTTGTATATTGAAGAAAATATGGAAGGAAGGAATTCTTGGACTAAGCTTGCTGGTGTTGCTCACTTCACCATTGTTCTCATGAACAAAACACAAAAACATAATTAGCTCTTGACACTGCATACAGCTGGGCTGGGCAAGATACCTGAATTAATGCTGTTGGGTTCTGCCAGAATAATATATTTAATCTTATGTTCAAGGTTGCATGTTACAACAGCATAATGCATTATAACTGACTAAGTGGTTTAGAACAAACATTGAGGTGTCTAGTTCTTTACACAGTTTTGAATGACCATGGCCATCTGCCACATGAAACCAGAGGCCAGGCTGCACAAACCCATTTGGAGACCAGGTGTGGTCAAGGACCAGGGCTGCACCACACAAGCTGTATTTGGGAATGCTGGGGTCACCTGAACTTCCCCCCCGGTCTTGTGAAATTCTGCTACAGTTTAAAGAGTGCAATGGTCCCTCATATAGAAACTGTGAAACAAAGCACAGCTCTTCCAATTATCTTACTGACTGGGAAAGTGGGAACCAGAGTAACTAATATGATGCAGTGCAGAGACACAGAGGAGTGTATAAAAGTAAATTTTAGTGATGATTCCTATACATTGTGGTAGTAGTAACCACAAAGGACTCATGCCACTAGATACTGATGTGCTCTTTAGCCATGCTCTGACCTTATTTCAAAACCCCATCTAGATTTGCTGATGCTTTGGAAGCTCCCAAAGGCTGATCAGAAACCTGAAGAAAACATTGCTGGGCCACGTTTTCCTCAACTGCAAAATCTTACTGTACTAGTAAGGTCTTTTCAACTATGAAGAGTTATTAATAACTGCTCGTGAGTTGCATTTCTAATGTGTCTTGGCTAAATACAGTGAAATATCTTTAAAAACACCCTAATACATCTGTAAGTTCTATTAAGCTGTTGAAAGGATACACAATCACCCTACCTTTATGAAGCTGCATTTCTACATTGTAAGCACTTGTCCATGCGTATTTTTGTTCACACATTTGTCATCCCAGACACTAAACTCAGAAGACCAGAGGCTCATTTGCAAAACTATTTCTGTCCCCATAAGGGTCATCATTTTTCGGCATCTATACACCCACCTCAGCTATGTCTGAAAGTATTGCCCTTTTTCAAAAAGTAAGGCTGGCTTTAGGGGTATAAACTAACAGATTTGTTTATTTCAAATAAAACCACCAGACACACCAGGTCAGAAATAAGCATACAAATCCAATTGAGTATAAGAATAGTCCGCACCAGCAATATGACAGCAGTTTTGTAGAGAGATTTTAATTAAAATCATGGCTAACTAAAACAAAATCTGTTTAAGTCCCTGGATTCTTATAATTGTTTGTATTTTTTCACAAACACACAAGACAACTATTCCAATGAAGCCTTATCAAATTAAGTAATAAAACTGTACTCACTCTTAGTCCTGGAAATCCAGGAGGACCAACACCACCAACAATTCCCTTCAAAGAAAATGAATTTTAGATTATCTGAATTTTACCATTTAAAAAAATTCCCAGTGATAAACAAAAGTGATCTGCAAAGCAAATCAATTGGGATTTTTTATAGAGAGTTCTTGAAGAATGACAGCTTATCACTATACAGGGGAACATGCTTATTAAAATCCCTGATTGTGGAATTAGATCTCGATATATTTGCATCATTAAATGATTCCTGCATTACCAAAGAATATAAGATTTATTACCATTATATTTAAAGTGAGAATAAGAAAAAATTTTGGAAGGGTAAGAAAAAAACCCACCACAACAATTTATTAAGATTCCTTTGAAAGATAAACAAAAAACCAGCTCAGTTCAAAGAAACACCTTTGCAAATTAAAGGCTATGCTCTTTATGAAAAATTATTTCTTGATACAAACTGCAGTATTTGTACCTTACGTAGAAGCAACAAATGCAACAGTACACTACTACTGCCTCTGTTGTGCTCAAGTTTAACTCAGCAGAGGCTAAAATTCTGAACATCATGGAAAACAGTCTCTTTGCCCTGTGTGAAAGGGGTATTGTAGCTCTCCATTTCAGCACAGCTCGCACAGGCTGCCCTGACACTTGAGACCTACTACTCAATGGAAATCATACACAGGGCTCATTGCAGCCCATGAGCACCCACAGTGAAGGGCAGCTTTTACCCCAGCAAACCTGGGCCATTTCTGAAGCTGCCCAACATGGCATGGCTGCTGGGCATGGCACAGAGGACCCCTTTGTGCTCTCCTAGCTCCTCTGGTGCCTACACACCTCCTCCAACCTGCTCCGGGCTCCCCACAAGGGAACCTGATGGCTCTAGCAACATCCTCCAAAGGCACACTGACATCCTCAGAGAAATGAGAGGGTGTTGTGGAAGTGAAGGATGGCATTACTCTGTTCAGCAGAAGAAATTAGGCATGGAGACAGAAGTCATTAGCGTCAAGTCAGCACATGGAAAAAATGTCTTCCCTCCAAGTTCCTGGCACCACACGCCTCCCAGGCAGCCCCTGCTCCCCACTGCCAGCTCAGGAACGGGCTCTGTAAATACCCCATTAGCACTGCAGCCCCTGCAGCTGCAGCCCTGGCCCCTTGCCTGAACAAGCCCTGCGGGGTGATTTTGGGGGAGGAGGGGAGCGGGGCTGCTGCCTGTCTGAGAAGGTGGTAAGATCAGCAGCTGTCTTGGCAGATTAGAAGGAACTTGTTTGCAAATGCCTGTGTTGAAACAGGCTTCTTTGTAAAGTGCAAGTCTGTAATTTCAGATGCAGGCTTTGTGAGTTTGTTTCTACTGAAGTGCTGTTGTTCTGCAGATCTTGTGGAAAGAGCTTTATCAGGAAAGGAGAGAAACTTGTGAGTACCAGGAGGGGAAGGAAGAACTCCCCTTTTTATATCATTTGCAGAGCAACTGGTGACATTCACAACCCCTCAGAGCATTTTCCAGATGAAAAGCACCCTACTGACATCACCTGACATTGCCATGAGCAGGAACTTTGCCTCATGGACCAGAAATGCAAAATAATTTTTTTCCTATGTTTCAAAATGTTGACAGCAAAATGTCAATAACTCACCAGCAACACTCATGTAAGCTTTTCTAAAATCAGTTTCTATGATGGATGTCAGGAAAGGGCAGGTCTTCAGAAACGAGACCACCTCTGCCCAGTTGCTGACTGTGGTCCATATCAGAACAACCTTTAGACACAAACTGATAGCAGTCTCCAAAGGAGCATCCAACAATAAAATCAGATTCAAATCAACTGCTCTTTTGCCCAGCATTTATTGCTGTTCCCTTGTTTGTCCTAAAGCCCTTTCACTCTTTTTTTCTTATCAAAGGAAACTGGAATTTGGAGTCTGCAGCCAGAGTTTTCCTACAAATACAGCAAGACAGCAAAGCTGCTTTTGAGGCAAAAGTCTGCTTTCCATTTGGGAGGGGGGTTTATACTGAGCATTACAAGTTTTCCTATGTTAATCAAGACACAATTTGATACTTACAGGATTCCCATCTGGACCAGGGGGGCCTCTGTTTCCAAAGTCACCTGGAAAACCCTAAAGCAGAAGAGAGAATGCTTGTTCTTTATTATCAGGACATGAAAGGTGGGGTCTAAACACTTAATTCCTATAAGTATTAGAAATTCAGACATCAGCAAGTGGATTCAGGGAGAGATGGATGAATGGAGGAAGCGAGTTTCGGCTGCATAGTTCAAATGAATGAAATAGAATAGTAGTAATTGTTTGTCTCCTAAAATCATATACCACCCTTACAGTAATTTTTATATCAAATACTCTTTTTTGTCTTTTCAATGTTTGAATGTCCTTTTACCTCTCCCTGTGTATTAGGAACAGTACTGAGAGACACTAACCTTTCACCCCTGTAAGACTGTGTTCAAACCTGCTGCAGGTCAGGCCTTTCTAATCTACCTTGTTTGGAGGACACACACCCAGCTGCCCAGCTCAGGATTCAGCACAGCAGTGTCATTCCTTAATGCACCATCATACAATATTAGATGAACGGCAGTCAGGAAGACAAAATTAAATGGCAGCAAGGAGGTGAAAATAACATATAATAAACCAAAGTAGCTCAAGCACTGCTTAAGCTACATTTGGCTTTAGTAATCACTTAAACAAAAATTCTATAAAAGTTAAAGCAACTTTTTACATGTACATATATATACATACGTATATATATGCACACACACTGCTTAAACAATACATAGAAAAAACTTAATAGGCTCTTTATTCCCATCATCATGCATGATACTGTAACTTTATCTGAGACATGCTTAACACTCCCTGGACCATCTTTTGGGTTGATTTTGGTTGGAGTATTTTTTCTGCATTCTCCTGCAACATCAAGAAAGCAAAAGACAGGAATGCCTCTCACAATAATGAAATTTGTATTCAAGATCTGATCATGGAACTCATAAATAAGAGCCTGTAGCCATAACTGTAAGGTCTGATAGTTCAAGTCTTTATAGTGTTACTGTCTTCTCATTTAAGCAGTAAAGGTTCACAAATTGATGGTCAATAAAGCAGATTTGGTTCTCAATCTGTACACCACTGGCCAAATTTTTGCAAAACTCTGAAAACGTACTGTAAAATTTCACACATGCAAAATGAGTATTTGACAGTGCCTATATTTTTAAAAGCTAGCAGCTGATAGGATGTAGATGAAGTTTATTTTACTACCCTTTCCTTAATAATACAGTATTTTGATTGTACTACTATTGGTAAGTGTTGGAAGAGGCAGAATTACCATAACACACATGAATATAAAATGTGAAACAGCAGATGCAAAGGGACAGTTTTACCAGTCACCAGGTCATAGATACATGTCACATGTTAATATACAGCAAGAACCCAGCATACCATGAGTTACAAAAGGGACAGATTACCCACAGTCATGATAATCCTGTTCTCAACAGCATGTGTCTTCTAACTGATGCTAATAAAACTATCTTAGGAAGCAGAAAAATGAAAGGAAAATGCAACATAGGAAAACAGTTGGAAAAGTCTAAAATTGAAAGTAATATAATAATACTACTGTGCAAGAAGTGTTTTATTACATGTTATTGTTTTACATTACTATAAAGCATACAAAGGATGACTATTCATAATTTTTATATAAAACAGAACCTGAACTGTTTTTACAGCTACAATGAACTTGACTAATAAATTATTGGTATAATTTACAAGGTCTGTTCTGTCACATTGACCTCTGGCTGTAACTAATCCCATTTGGAAGAAAACTATATAAAAACGTTCCCCAAAATGTGGTCAAAGTATATCCATGAAATCACTATGCATCATACTAACAGGACAGAAAATACATCAAAAATACTACAGAACTAGCCAAAGTTTACATTATGAGCATACAATGGCAAGAAATTTAATACATATGCTTCTACTATGAAGTATTTTCTTTAAAATATTATATGCAAAACTAATCTAAAATTCAAACAAATCCTCACTCTATAATCTTCACAATAAAGATTTTAGTAATTGAATTTGTTGCATTTCAAATATGCCATAGTTGTTACAAATATGAATAACTATTCAATAAACCTGCTAAGTAGTAGCATTTTAAATTTTAAGTGAACAATCCTTTGTATTATTAACTTTGCTTACACTTTAACATTACTTCCAAAAATTAGATCATAGTTGGGATCTGTTTTCATTCAGAAGGATCTCTGCCAGTCAGGGGTTTTTTTCCCCCTGAGAATTACTATTGACAGAAATTTTGTCCAAAGAAATAAGTTGCATCCTAGAACACAACGTGAGGAGTCTGACTTCAGGCACTATGTAACTGCCATGACAAATTTCCTTTAGTATCGGTGCCCTGCCCCAAAGCACCAGATTTGTTAACTCCAGAACACTGTGTTGTGAGATGTTGTAATCACAGTGATCATAGTCTCAGGTTATAATAACACACATTCTCTAAGCTTGTGATCCAGCAAAGTACTTCAAGCCAAGTTCCCATGTGACTGCTCTTCTGATTTGGTCCACAGATTAGTAGCCTTCGGTCAAGCAAGTACTTTATAGATCATCAAAAGAATTTGGAACGAACCTTGGGTTTGAGGAAATGACAACATTACAGAAGCATCAGTACTGAATGAAGGTAGTCACCAACATTGTGCAGAGGTGCTTTTGGTGCTCTGTCCTTTATATGAAACCTCTCTGAATTGATTTATATAAATAGAAGTCCTTACCAGAGCATAGCCTGGCACTGACAGAAGTTGTGCTCTTATTGTAAATGAAAAATAACCGCTTACCACAGCATGGAGAGCACCAACTGTTAAGAATTGAAACAAACTACTACACAGGTATTCAGAAGCCTCAGTGAAACCTGCCACTGAGAATGAGATTATAGCACAAAACACGTTTTGAGAGTACCCTGCTGTAACCTCCTCTTCCTTTTCCGCACTGAGCACAAGCCTTTGCTTTCCATCCAGGTTCTCTTTCTTCTGAAATGCTGCAGGTGACTCACCAGCACAACACGCTGCCAACTACTGGATTGTACTGATGGCACAGACCCCTTCTTGCCCACTCAAAGTAGCATTTAATTTGAATTATAAGCAAACAAACACAGGAGCACCCCATCCTGCTAGCTGAACAATTGACAAACAGATTCTTACTTTAATCTTATATCTTAACAATTTGATAGCAGCTTCAGAAAGAATGGTCTATCAACTTCATGACACTTCTCTGCATGCCTTTCTTTTAGTCAAAAGGAACTCTATTGAAGGCTAGTGCCTTTTTATTTGGCTGTTGTTAGATAACATAGAAACCACCACATAATTAAACAGAACCCTTCCCAACTTTCATGGCATACATTGAGGGCTAAACAATGGCAATCATACTGCTACTGCTGAACAAGCTTGTTCAACATGCTAGATGAAAGTCATCTGAACTGCTGAGCACAACTGAGTGCACAACTGGAGAATCCTATTGCAATTACCAGTCTCAAACCACAAGCAAGTTAAAATTGGAAACTCCTGGATAGCTTCAAAGACCTAAAATAATAAGGTTGCAGCATAAAACAAAACACTTGGCACTGAAGATATACCACAGGAAATATGTGGATGTTGATAATGTATACTTGGCAGATTTGCGTTTATTCTCAGCTGTAGAAATATATGTTAAGTAGAGGACAGCTTTAATTTACCATATTCCAGAAATATCAGACATTAGAAGTTGTTGATTTACATTCAAACCGACACTAAAATCAAAGTTATGAAACTTGCATCATATCTGCACCGTGTGCTAACACTAATTTTACAGAACACATTCATGTTCCTGTTATCTTTTAACCCTCAGGTAGCTGATATAAGTAACCCATGACAAGGTGCATCATGCTAAGTGTTCCTCACTTCAGAACATCTTGTAGTTATACCCTGCAAAGAACTGGCAGTACTGCAAAGTATGAACTGGAAACAATAGAAAGTCATCTATGGAAAAAGTAAAACTAACATTTAACAGATGATTAAAGTTACAGAGTGAATTACAGGCTCATTTATGGTAGCAGCAGAAATTGTAACAAGTGTTAGAAACTTTACCTGTCTCCCTTTAGGACCTCTTTTTCCACGGAAGCCTGGGATGCCCTGAGAAAGAAACAATCCATCATAATTAGGTTTTCTTCAATAACTCAAACTCAAGTAACTAAACCTGCATTTGATTGGAAAAATTGTGAGAAGAAACACCATTAAAAAAAAAAAAAAAAAAGAAAGAAAATCATAGAGACAATGTCCTATAAAAGGGGGGCAGAAACAAACTTTGCTTGTCTTTACCATGGCCACATCAGAACAACTATGAAGAAAGGCCACATCCTGCTTCCATCAAAGTACCTGACTAGACATCCTTTGTGCTCGAGAGAAGCAAAGAAAAGCTCAAGCACAGAGTGACAGTGATTAAGGTCTCCATGACTGGTTTTATTGCAAACATCATCTGACAACTGACAAATATTAATTATTGACTGAATGAAATTGCTTCAATGAAAAATACTGATTATGGACCTTGGTGGTAAGAAAAAAATACCAGTAATCCTTGCAGCTCTACAGTAAATTAACATAATAATTTACAGCTGCTCCCAGCTTAACTATAGCAGCAGTGCATTTCATTGATTAGGCTAATTAGGTATGACTTATTTAATTTCATTCACATCAGTTTTGCTTTTAGGCAAAGACTCAGATGAATGGCTATGCCTTGTACATTTTTTTTCACATTCTAACATATATTGCAATACCACCCAAACATCAATATTTCATTAATGTCCAATTAAACCTACCCTTTCTCCTTCAGGTCCTGGTTGTCCTGCCACACCTGGAGGTCCAATGAAACCCTAAAAACATAAGAACAATCCTTGATTACAAGGCTGCTTCCCACCAACACTGCTTGTCCCTCAGTATTGGCTAGCTGTGGGTTACAGATCCAGGGATTAAATTCGGGCTCATTTGAAATTACCGTTGAAGCCAGAATAATTTTAAATGTGGATAAGATTTACTCTCCAGAAAAACAGCAAAAATAGTTTCCTATTATAAGGATACAGAATCAATACATAAAGGAATAAGAAAGTGTTCCACTAAGACAAAGTTGCATCAGAGACCTTATTTATTAGAAGAGATGAAATAAGACAAAGCTGTTGAAGTTAACTTTATTAATGAAATACATCAGAAAATGTGTTCTCAACGTCAATAACACTGTGTGATCACTGCTCTGTGCAAGAGTCCTAGAAAGTTTACCTTGTCATAAGGAGAATGTTTTCTTAAGGTTCAGTCACAATGCATTTCTCTCCTACGTTCCCCTCAGAAAAAGATGTTCTCATAGAATCAGTTGTATGGACACGGAAACATGCTGCTGAGTCAGCAGAAATGATAGCACAATTTACAAAAATAGTATAGATGGATTCTGCACTACCAGATTCAAATGGAGATTGGAACAAATATATTATTAGTTACTAAAAAATAAACCCTTGCTTTCAACACTCTCATCCTCCAATTGTAACAGTTGGGGGGTTTTGGTAGCTTTTTTTTTTAAATCATGAAAGATAGTTCCCATCTTGTCAACCAGCCCTAATGAGAGTAAGGAAAACAAAGGAACTTCTTTTTTTCCTACAGTTTCTTAAAACAGTTGAGAAGCAGAGTATAGTTTGATTGCAGGAAGGCTCTAAACTTAAAGCTCTAAAGATATGCTGGATCATGTTGCTATACACCTCCATGGCACAGTAGTGTGTCACAACAGGGCTGCATCATCATTTTTATTGGAAGTAGCTTGTAGAATTCATATACAGGACTTAGCCTTAAGACCTGACAGGTGTTTTCCCCTAAAATTACTAATACATTGGCCATTCTTAGCTTTGTGTAAACAGAGAAGTAGTAACTTTTCAGGAAATGTCTGGGATCACTTAGTGTCTTGTTGGTTGAGAGGAGAACGAGACAAAATGCATTGAGAATCTGAGCAAAAATAAAGAAATGCAAAATATACAGTCCCTCAGGGTCCAATATCTGTTGGCACTTGATCCTGACAAACTAACTTTTGCCATCATTGTAATGAAAACTGACATCAAATAAACCCACCCCCAAAAAAATAGGCATGTTTAAGAAGCTGCTGCAGGTAAAGGCTTTTAGTAACTACCTTAAAAATCAGCAGAAAAGTGAATCTAGCAGCACAATATGATTATTTTAATAGATACTTAAGAACACAGCACACTGTTTAGCAACCTGTATGCCACGAGCTGAGAGCCTGAAAACACCCAGCAAAAGGCTCCTTCAAATCTGAGGTGCAACCAGCAACATGCAAGTTTCCGGAAACACATCTACTGCCTGATGGTGAGAGTCTCAGCCTGAAAAAATACTTATACCACTATGTGTAGGCATATACATGCGCCTATTAAAAAAATCAACCAAACAACACACAAATCCCAATCTCCCCAGAAAAAAGCCAACCTATTTTACCTCCAAGAATAATCAAAAGGAAACTCTGAATCAACTGAGCATAGAGAGCCTGCAGTTCCTGGGATACACGTGACTACAATTGAACCATTCTAAAATCTCAAGATCACTTTTCTGGTTTTATGGGACAAGGTGGTTCCCCTTTATCAACTTTTGTAGCTGTTACAGGTTGAAAATGCCAGATACATCTCCCCTTGACAGCTTCCATTATGGAAATAATGCCTCGGGCAGGAAACATCCGCTCCTCTTCACTCCCAGCTCTCACCCCCACGTTCAGTATCACTTTCCTTCTCTTGCCTGCCTGCATTCCAAGTGAGAGGAAGCGCAACAACACGACTGCTCTGTGCTGCTCACCACGGGGAAAAAAAAGAAGAAATCCTTACACATGCTTTGAAAGAAACACCATGTTTTTTTTCTTTTGCAGGTTCTGGGAAGACAGGCGTACAAGTGGCAGAGCTTAATGAAACTCCTCATCCCCTTTCTTATGTGTGGGTAAAAATAGACACAGTGCCAAAACGCTTACTTACTCTTACACCTTTAGGACCTGGGTTACCTTCTGGTCCAGCTAAGCCCTATTACAAAAAGACAAGGGTTGTACTTCATTTAAAACAACCAGATATGCTCTGTTTAAAAGAACAGCAACAGTATTTATTAACTGTAAACTGGCAATACATTCTTAACATGATTAGAACTGAAGAGGGTGTCGAAGCAGTCCTCATGGTCAGA
This sequence comes from Streptopelia decaocto, assembly GCF_964273445.1. Taxonomy (NCBI): domain Eukaryota; kingdom Metazoa; phylum Chordata; class Aves; order Columbiformes; family Columbidae; genus Streptopelia; species Streptopelia decaocto. The sequence continues at coordinate 26,617,871 of NC_138659.1, read as the reverse complement.
AAGGTCTCCCATTAACTAGTGGCTGAAACTACGACAATGACTGAAAACATCCTTTATGGTAAAAATATTTCTTCTGTGAGGAATTTTTTTTTCCAGGCCTGGTGACCTGACATTACTGTGACATAATTTCACAGGATTTTTCATAACCTTTTACATTTGGACCCATCTCCAATTATTTTCAAGCTAATGTCAGAAAAGCATATATAGTCCAAATGCTTTAAACAGTTTATGTGATTCAACACAAACGTGTTATCATCCATTACTGTATACAATATTGTAATGGAATTTGAAAATATATAGCCTTTACAAACCTAATCCAATAAAATGCCGAAGTATTGGTCAAATTCACGCTTAAGAAGACACAAAACCACAGTCGTTGAATTTGTCTCATATACCTTCATATGGGGAAAATAATGAATATTTCTACTTTATGTCTTATTTGTATTACTGGGCTGAGGTATCTGTTATCATATATGTAATTTAAAAAAAAAATCAATATTTATAAGTGTTCTTATTTATAGAAATCTGCTTTGTGGCTTTATTGGTTCTCCTTCTTAAACATCTGAATGGTGAAGGGACCAGAATCTTTTAATGTTCTGTAGAAATAATTTCAGCAGTGAAGTAAATACACTGGTGAAAATCAGGAGGAACTATACTACAACGGGCAATTTCCTATTGCTTCTGGACTTGAAATAAAAGAGGAAAAAACATACAGAACCACAAGTGATGTATTGAAGCAGCATAAAGTGTTTAGACATTCAGTACTTTGGTAATGTCATTCACATATTCCTGAAAGGTACAGCATTACTGCACCTTACCCATCCAAGTTTAATAACTAAAAGACTCAACATCACCTAATGGGCACTGAAAGAGGTTTGTTTCAAGGATAAATGATAGAATGTAAACAATTATATTTATAATGTTAGTAAAAATGTTCCAAAAGAGTTAGATATAGTACTTCTGAAAAGAACAAACAGGAAAAATCCCCCAAACTGCAAAGACATCAGTATAGTTACTGCACCTGCCTGCCAGGGTAACCAACTGCCCCAACACTGCCAGCAGTTCCTGGAAGTCCCTAAGTGGAAAAAGAGGTGGGGGAAAAAAAGAAAACAGACAAACAGGTTTAATGTCATATTCTGGTGTGTATTCATTTCATAATTTCTTTGTTAACACCTAGTCGTGTGACACAGCCTAAGCTCATGGAAAAATTGGTTTTTAAGCAAGCAACATGACAACACTCTAAAATTTACTCAGCATATATAAGTAACTCCACCAATTTCAGTTAAGTATCCTTTAAAGTTCACTACAAGAAAAGTTGTCTAAGATTTTGTGAAACACAACAGTGTACCCCTTATTTCCATAATAGAAACATAAACGCTATTTATAAAAAGTAATTGAGGAGGAATACAGGAGACAGATTCTTATAATGAGGTAACTGCACTGGTCTTAGCTGTATTTGAACAAATTCGTTAAATGTTTCATTAAAGAAGAATTATTGTGTCCTTACAAAGCCAAATTTCTTTGTTTCTTCCAGAATCACGTCAATATAGCACTGGATTAGCTATGAATGTATCAAACTTCTTTCCATCTTCTTCCTCCTAATCAAATCCAAAAGTCATTTTTGTTGTTGTTTTATTACTTAACATCTGCACATCTGACTGTGTATTTTTGGAAAAATGTGCTTTTCTGAAACTGTGCCAAATGGCACGGCCCCATCACCAATATTTAGGAAACTCCACCTACCTCTGTTCAGTTAATTTTATTTTAAACAAGCTAAATCCACAAACTGGACACTCTCCCAGCCTGACCCTTCCACCCACTGTCATATGTCAGTGTTACCACAGAAATGGGTCAGGATTCCTCCCTGAGCTGTTCACAGCTGATTTATGGTGAAACAGCAGTCTCGGGAAGCAGAACTCAGAAGTGCAGATGCAAAAAGGGGTTGCAGTATTTTTTGTTTGAGCTGCAATTGAGATGATTTTGTCACCTGCTTTCAATCAGTAGTGATTAATCTTCTGACAGATGTTGTCATAGAACTAGGATCTATAGCCTCCTAGTTGGGCTCAGCTGCTCCTCAAAATATATGTATATGAAAATACTAAAAAAGCAGTAGAATAATTGCATTTACAACATAAATTTTAAAATGTTTCCTTTGTCACCAGCTCTTCTAGGAGTTCCACAATTCACAAATTCAGAGGAATGTCTGTTCTCACCATACAAGCTTCTAAGAACTATAAACACAGGTGGGTGCTACAGATAACAAGTGGTCTAACTCATCACCTTCACCAGCCAGAACTGAAAATACCAGCAGTAACAACTACGTGCAAAATAAAACCCTTTCATCCAAAGTGCTCTCTTAAAAGTTACGGCAGAGTGTTTTCCAAGTGATAATAATGAAGAAAAATATTTACAGCAACTGTATGAGACATCAAACAGTTGCACACCATCAGTTTTCACATTCTTGAACATGAATTGCCTTTGAAGGAACCTAAATACCTGATTGCATGAATAATTAGCAGAATTACTTTTAAATGGAAGCTTCACATTTTCCCCTCAGTGGCAACTAACTGATTATTTTCACTTGCAACTTCTTCAAAGCTTGAGACGCTTTTCTTCTGACATTAAGAATGACTTCCCCTCACCCTGCCCCCACTAGCTATCTCCTTTACCTCACTGCAAAATCATAGTCATCACAGAAAAATGCCTATTTGCCTATAAGAAAAATCACCACTTATTCAGCTAAGATTTGTGCATAAAAATCATTAAAGTCATGCATGATGTTCATGAGTTTTCTTCTCCCTTTGAGTGTCTATCATCTGTTATCATCAACGTTTCCCTTTCACTGTCATCCCAAAGGAGGCTCATGCTTCCACCTACCCTGCCATTAGGAGCCTCATTAATGCCAATATATCACATCAGCAATTGAATGGCTTCAAAATTTACATTCAGATTGCTTCTTGAACTGACATGGAAGTGAGAAAAAGCACTAAATAACCATTTCATTTTCTACATTCTAGGAAATTTAAAATGCCTTAAACTGGTAGAGGTTTTGAGAGAATACAAACTGTGCCTCTAACAATAAGTTTACACCAACCTCTGCCAAGCCAGTGTGGTAGGTTGAAGAAAAGCAAGCTGGTCTTTTCCGTTTCATTTGGCTATTTTTACCACACTGATATCTAAATAATCTGAATTCTCAGTCAAGAATTATCAAGTATCTCCTTAAGCAGTCAGTTATTTACCTTGATTGCTTATGTTGAACACTTATATTGGATTATGCATTCTTCCATCCTCAGTTGTTCATCTGTAGAGTATACTGTACTGTGCTTTCATCACTTACCTGCTCACCCCGTGGCCCTCGCAGTCCCGGATAACCCTTGAGACCCTGCAGGTAGAGAAACAAATACGTGATAATTACAGTTAAACACACAAAATAGACCCTTTTTGCCTACTCCAATCTCCCTTTTTCAAGAAAAAATTATTCAAACTTGTTTGCTTGCAACATTAGTGTGGTTTACACTTAGCAGCTCATATGAAAGCCGAGTTAGAGAAAAGGAGTAAGAAATCTTCATGGCAGTTGAGACAATATCAAGACATTATCATGCTTACAGACAGTTCCAGAATTGTACTCTTTTAAAGAAATGAGTACAGGGGACGCTGTCCCCAGTTGCTGAAACTGCTCTGGATTGGTACAGTGCATTTCCCTATTCCAAATCCTTGTCACTATGCCCTTTCTGAATAAGGCAGTTCAGAGGAAGGGTATAAGTAGAGAGTAATCCTATGCTATTCTAGGACACTCACAAGAAAGAAAGATGTCCAGGAGACATGATATCTCATTTTAAAATTAACATAATACAACTTTCAGCCCTTGTATTATGGAATTTATATTAATAGGGAGAATAGCCTATTCTTCATTCCAGAAATCTTCCCTGTGGTGCTGGAATCACAAAGCTGTCCAACTTTATGCCCTGCACATCAACCATTTCAAGCATATTTTAGCTTTTAAAGAAAAAAAAAAAGTAATAATTAAAAATAGAGCTGGAACCTTCAGTCTGCATCAGTACACTTGAACGGGGAACCTCCTTCTTAGATATCTTTACACTGTACTAAACATACTCACACAAGCTGGCCTAAAAGAGAGGCTGTAACATTTGTGTGATTGATGCAGAAGCCAAGTCTCTGGTCTCCACATCCCTTGCAAGAGGTACTGGGAATACACAAGTTCCAAAAGCTGCAGCTTGAAAGAGAAAGACCAAAGCAATCTTTATTCTGGATAGAAATCTATCATAAAATTAGCCTCAAAGACATTGACTGAGTAGTGGGAGTGCCTTGGCTGATGTCAAACATCTGGCTGCCTTGGAGCATGATGATACTTATTAGTCAGTAGGGATTTGAGACCCACTGTAAGAAAGAAAGAATTCTGCAACTGAGTTCAGCAGCTCAGGTATGCCGAAGTTTTGGATAAGTTTCTATGTGACCACAAGAGTCTTACTGCATTAAATTCATTTTATTATCATACACAAAATTAAAAGATGGAATTATTCTGCTTAGTGATAATTTTAGATAATAGAAGAGAATGACATCTCTCAGGCTTCAAAATTTGAAATTTTGGTCTTATGCATTTACTTGAGGAATCTTGATCCAAGAGAGATGTACTCATTCAGAAACCCAAAGGCTTCATTTTCTCAAAACCCAACACAGCAGGTGTGTCCTTTCATTTTGCTAATCACACATAGGTCATTGCCAGTTTGCAAAATTATAATGTATTCTGGCTTCAATGCTCCCCTGTAGCTTAAGTCTAAATAATTTACATGTGTTGTCTTGTATGTAAGGAAGCAGGTCTGCATCGCTGGTGAGGGAAAAGAGAAAAAAAAAAGTCTGTAACACAGATAGCAAAGAGCTCATCTTGGATTAACCAGTTAATATGAAACATCCCAATTTACTATATGTATGCATGCCTAAAACCAGACTTTTTTATTGAATGCTGCTCTATACAGAAACACTCAAAGAGAAGTTTAACACAGTTTATTTTCAAAGTTGCTCAGTTTAGCTGATTAAGATCTGCACAGACAGTTTTAAAAGAAGGCACACAAGGAACTATGAGATGAAGAATGAGGACTACTGACTGGTGTGCATGTTTCTACACAACAGCATCTTACTTCTGCCAAAGGAAAACTGCTCTGAACTCATATTTTAGTGTAGTATGCCCATATTCTTATCCAGAGTTAACATGGCCTTAACTCATTCAAACTCTGTGCTGGTTGGGAATGAAACTAAACTATGCTAAAATTAATATCATTCTATAGACAGAGTTTTCTCACAGGGGTTTTCCTTTCCTGTGACTTAGCCAATTCTCTTAAAATTCTTCACTTTTTTATTACTTTGGGTTTGTATTCTTGAGCATACCCATGTAAGACCCAGTTTGCTCTGATATAAGACTAAACAGGAAGAATACAAGTTTGCATGCACTGGTTCGTAAAATGAAATACCTCCCAACTTCTAATGAAGATTAATTCTCTGATTTAAAAGCTCAATGTGGAAGAGAAAATTTTGAAGCTTTCAATTACAGCAATACAGACTTTCAAGCACATTACAAGAACACAGCAAGTTGCAAGCATACTTTGGTTTGCGTGACAGAAAAGTCTTCACCGCCAACTAATACAACTCAGAAAAGACTTCATAGCAAGTTAAAGTCTCTGACTTTCACCATATGCCCTAGCACAGTGGGACCCAGACTGAGTGAAGTCTTTATATAGCAAAATGTAGATGTTAAATCATAACGGCAATGACTGTTGAAGCTGAGTCTTCCCATCTTACTGGTGCCCATTGTGCTTTATGAGAATTTCTATGCATTTACTATTAAAATACATCTGGCACAACACCAGCAACTTTTGCTAAAGAGCCAAGAAGTTTCTGTAACCTCTAAAAATCAGTAGGTGAAGTGTCATAGCTAATGCTACAGCCATCAGCTACAGAGAGATATTAGTGTTTCAGAAGTGATGGAAAAAAGAGTTTTCTGGGCATGAGGTAAGTCTAGCATATAAACAGATTTCCATGCACTGTCACATGAGCCTTTGCAGTGCCTACTTACCAGCTCCGTGTTGTCACCACACGGTACCCAGTTTCAAAAAACTTCTTTATGAGTGAATGATTTGGGTTTTTTACTTTCATAGCTCTGTTCTATCTTGTTTGCTGATGTTTATTAACACAACTAAGATTTAACCTAGCATCTCTTAGCCTGAATATCCAAAGGAATGGAAATATCACTTTAAAAGGAATAAATAAAAGGGTACATATAGAAGATGGACCTATTCTCCATCTAATTCAGTAGAGGAATTTGTCTCAGAGTTTAAGTTTCCTCCTGCTCAAGGAAAATGGCACTCTCTAGAAGAAGCAGTGGGAAATGCTTGGTAGTATAATGTTGACATCACAGGTACTGCTTTGAAATTTATCATCAGCCTTATCCTTTACAGGATACAAAAGTAAAGACAAAGGAAATACAGAGCCCTTCTCAAGTTGCAACCAGTTTTTTTTTTTTTCCCTTGAACATGTCTTACCACATTATACTTTAGTATGTGAATTTTATCAGGAATTTATAGATCCAGATGGCCATGATTTATTGTTATACACATATTAAACAGAGAATAAAGTTAGCCTCAAAATTGTAGCCAATCTTTTTGAAAGTCATTGTAAAGTACCTACAACCACACAGGCACTGCAGTGATTCTAATGCACTGGTTTGATCCCAGGCATGATAATGCCCAGGAGTCCTGTCCCTTGGCTGACAACCCACGCCAGTACTCAGCCAGCAGAGGCCAGTAGTGAAGTGGGCCCTTTTTGGGGAGAGGGCAAAGGAGGTCTGTGAGGTCTCTGGACTTATATAAGGAAAGATTTGAGTGCTGATTTAAAGCTAGCCCTGTCAAGACAGCTCCAGATAAGAGATTGGTAACTGCTCTGGAAACAGCACTCTAACCCTCATCTCCTGCTGTTGCTCCTCTGCTTCGAAAGATGCCTGAAAGAAACCAGCCTCTAAACACTTCATAAACATGCAATTTTCTGTTCTTGCACTAAAATGAATTTGGAGCCCTTCCCTGGCTTTTTACAGAGTGTGTTACAGGCACGAGAAATATGTCATATTTTATATGCAACCACAAGGATGCATACTCCAACATATGGTATGTAATGAAAAATAAAGTCAATCACAATAATCTGTTCCCAGAGTCCTGATTATTAGCATACGTTTGTTTTACTGTCTCACTAAAAAAAAATGAGATTCTCAGATTTATAAAAGGAAATACATAATTCTATAGTTCCAATCCAAAACAGTAGTTTATTAGTGCTGCTCTGTTGCATTAAGAGCTTCAAAATCTTTTTTTTGGGGGGGTAAATTATTTTTTCCAATAAACTCTCCTAACATAATTTCAGATATTCAGAAAATCAGAACCAAAAGTTCATAGAATATGGCTTCTCAAAGTCACTCTTCTCAAAAAAAAAAAAGTGGAAATCGTATGCACACTTGCCTCAAACTTCCACAACACATGTTTTTGTGTGAGCATCAGATAACATTCCACCAAGAAGTTCAGAAGCAGGCAAATTCTGATTGGGAATACTTGTTAAATGCAGTTTCCTCCACAACCACAGTGACCCTGGAGTGGGGCAATCACAACCCACGGAGGGCAGCAGACACTGCAGTGCACCCTCCTCTTCAGCTCTCCAAAGCCATCACTCCACTCCATAGGAAATGGATTATAAATTTCACCAAGAAAAACTCTCAAATTTCTAGGTCTTTCAAGAAAACACAGACAAAAGTCAATATCACAAAAAGTAACTCCCATGAAATGAACATAGATTCGTATTACACTATTAAAAATTTGGAAGCACATTACAGTTTCTATTTGCTATCAAATATCCCACAGTTTAGAAACTACTTAGTTAACACAAGCTGACTGTCAAAATCAAATAGAATTTGGGACACCATTGACTCTTATGTAGGATTTTATCTTCCTTTTTACCTGGATAAGAAAGAATATTGGAAATATGCTATTTATTCAACATTATAGCATTTGCCCAGTAGTACTGGGGTACAAAACAAAAATGGAAGTACTTGATTTTTTCTGCAGGTTTTTCCTGTAGCTGGTTTACTTCACAGCTACTTGTGCTCGTGTTCCTTTGAAAATAATTTCTGAGATCACAATGAGATAACCTATTTATGTATATTGAAAAGCAGTAACTAAAGATCAGTTATTTAAAACAACAAATTGTGGGCTTGTCATTAAAAAAAATGAAGCTTAAAATACTTTTAACTGTTCGTAGGTACAGTGCTGTTCAAAAGCTGGTATTCTTTCAATCTGGGTCAAGCAAAAGTCATCTTAAACATGGTTCTAGTTAGTGTCTGATGTGTACAACATGGAAACAGAGAGTAAAATTTCAAGTGATCAACTGAGCACGATTCTCCACAGAGTGTCTAACCCTCAGATAAGGAATGAATTCTTGTGGCAGGAAGAGAGCATAACGGCCATAAGATTTTAATTTCCTTGCCCCCAAATGTCAGTCTCATCATCCAGAATAAGTGACAGCTGCTTCCCATCTAAAAACTTTTAAAACAAAAACAAATTTGTTTTCAGAACGAAACTATAAACCCAATGAAATAAGAAAGAACAATACTTGGCGTATCTCAAGGTGGCCCGAGATCAGTGGTGACAAAACCTATCAGTGTCCAGGCTTGTAGGTTAACTCTCAGCAGAGAGATGCAAATTCTTGTCTCAGCTTTGCATGTTCTCAGTCCACAGAACCGTGGTCCATATAATTTGGCAAAATAAATTCCCATACTCCTCCTGGTGCTAATTCAGTGATAGCTGCCTTTTCTGGTCACATTTTCACTATGTTTTAATCAATTCTAGAAATGAATGACTACACTTTAAAAAAGTCACGCACTTTAAGCTCAAGACAATGTTGAATGAAGCCATCTGAAAACATAAAACTGAATATAAATTTTTGTTGCAATTATATTTTTCTTTAATCTCAATAGCAGGCAAGCAGTTAATTCCTTTAATTAATTCATTCTCCAGATGTCAAAACTTAAGGCAAAAAATACCAGGACCTACCTTTGTAGCATTCCATCCTTTCTGATTGGCACTTTACTGCTGCCTTTAGTGTTACATACTACTAAAAAATTCTGCTGTGGTATCTGTTCTCCATGTTTTTCTGTTACACTTACAACACCAAACCATCTTCTGCAAAGAAAGCACTTAACAGTTGTTTCCCCCCCCCAGCTTTCTTGCTGATTTTTGCCACTTGGCCAGTTTGTCACCATCTGACTAGAGCAGCCTACTGGACTTACATCAGTCAACCTCTCCTTCCACATAAACTATATTCACTCCCTCACTGTTCTGTGCTCAGTTTCTTAAGGTTATCTCATTTCCTCTATTGACATCCTTCAGGTTCCCTTTCCAAAACTACCCATCTGCCTTATGCTTTCCTTTGTACATAGGAATGTCATAATTTGGACATAGTTCCTAAATGCAGTGTGTGGCATCTGACATTTCTCATATTAAGAAAAAACAAAACAACACTATGTAGTATCCAAAATTGGAACTTATTCCACCTGAGTTCTAGTTTAGGAATTCTGGCACACATTTGGAAAAAAGCATATCATTCAATGCAGAAACACAGAGCATGTGATCCCATGGAGCTCTTTCCATACTACAAAATAAACAATGTAGAAAAAGAAATGAAAAAGGTATTACTGAAAATTGAATACAATTGATTTTAAAATGGCTGTATCTTGCAGGCCAGCCTGTCTTCCCTAGTACCTATTCTATTTGAGCAGGACCATGCCATGCCTTTTGAAGGATACCAACCTAAGCAGCTGTGATTTACATTCTGTTGCCGTGATGTCACTTAGTTTAGTTACAAGGGCAGGTTTTGCGCTGTTGCTCCTCGTGCCTGACACAGTAGATAGCCACAGTGCCAACAGCAAGCCTAGAGCCCTTCCATTGCCTCTTGACCACCAGACATCCACCTGATGGCCACGGATTTTAGACAGGGAGGGTTACCTGAAACTGGAAACAGAATCTTACCTTCTGGCCTTTGATCCCAGGTGGGCCTGGAAATCCTATGGGACCTGGATCACCCTGTACAACAAAAACATCCAGAATCATCATGTTTCATTAGAATACGACAGGACTATATAGCATGTAGGACTTCGTATCTCCTCCGCATTCTTCATTCCCTGGTAGGAAGACGTAGCTAATGGTGCTTTATCAGGCATAGATGTATTTTTTTTTTTTTACAGGAAGAAAACTGAAAAGGCAACGGTTCCTCAATTGCAGCCACCTGGTGCAACGGGCATTCTCCTACTTCATACAACATAGCTAAGCCATGGCTGCAACCAAGTTAGTTCACAACCTCACAACATTTGTTTCTAGCCAAGGTAAATGAGAGTAAAGAAGCTATACAATTCTTGAAGGAACCTCTCCCTCAGAAGTGAGTGGTTTCACTTCAAAATAATATAGATTTTAAACTATTACTGTTTATTGTTTGTATTACTGTCACAGCAACAATCCTCAACCAGGAAGTGGGTCACCATTATGGTACCTGCTGCATAAAACATGGTGTAAATCTGATCTGTGTAAGAGACAAAATTAAAGGTGCATGTAGATAGAGGTGTTAAGGTGGCATATGGCCATACTCATTCAAGTTCTTTAAATGCTGCAGCTCCATGATGGTATACATAAGAATTAGAGCATCTCAAATGCTAGGAAGCTGGAAAAAGATGTATTTTCTTATGGTTGTTTTAGTTGGGGGAGCAGGGAAGATTGTTCCAGTTCTCTTTTCCTTACTCAGGACTAACAGGGAAGAAACTCACTCATTCAGGATTACTGCCCAAATTCAAATGCAATGAGTCAAGGGTTGGATCCTGGAATTAGCAAATTAAAACAGGTTAATTACCTAGGGTGAGCAAATTTGACTTGGGTGAAGAATTAAGAATCCAAAATACTGAGAACTATAAATATTTTTATCAATCCCTTATTTTTGGACTATAGATGCATTCTATAGGTACTTAAGTGTAGGTCATACATATACATCAGTGGTCTCTAGACTGTTCTGTGTATAGTTCACAAGACTATGATTAGATTGCCAAGAGCAAAAGCTGGTTAGCTTAAAATAATGTTGCTATTTCTACAAAAGCTGCACTTCAATTTCTTATTAGTGCATCAACAGACATCTCTGAATTTTACTCAGCATCCCTCTAACATTGAAAATATATATTTTTGAATTTCGGGGTTTAACAAAAATGTTTGCTTTGAAAGGGTTGCCAGGCATTGGAACTGGCTACCCAGGAAAGTGGTGGAGTCACCATCCCTGGAGGGCTTTAAAAGTCACATAGACGATGTTCTTAGGGACATGGTTGAGTGCCAGAGTTAGGTTACGGTTGGACTTGATGACCTTCAGGTTCTTTTCCAACCAAAATGATTCTATGAAATGCTCTTAATAAAACTTAGCATAAGATATTCTCAAAGATATAGTCTAAGCTAGCACATTAGAGTGCAAACATGCAATTACATTTTTTGCATTATCACACTGATTTAAAGTTTCATACATAATCAGTAGGTTTACAATACAAAAATTAAATAATCACAAGCTTTCAAGCCCGCAGCTTCTACGAAGAACCATTTCAAATATTTTTACTTAAATATTTTGGGCTGAGAGTGCAACTGCTGGTTTGGCTAAAGCAGCTTAGGAGGAACTAGCAGGAAAAGACTCTGAAGTGAAATGACAAATCTTAGCATCAAGACTCTTAAAAGAAGTGGTTAAATACAAAACAACATACATACAATGATGTGTGCACTTGTCATCGCTAAATTCTGTCTTACACATCTTTCTGTACTAATGCAAGGTACTAAAGAAAACTGGAATCTGTGCTTCGTTATACCAGTGTGAATAGAACTCAATTTTATTGTTCTCAGAGTATTTCTTTTAATATGTTAAATCAAATATGTAATTTAAGTTTCAGCTTTTAATATAATTTCTAATTTTTCTTTGGTTCCTTATCTCACCTGTGTCTGTACTGGCCAGTTGCACACAATTAAGCGTCAAAATACACCAGCAGCACAGTAAATACAAACCATTGTACTGTTTTAACTTATCTGAATATTAAACATGACTTCAACAAAAGCATAGGACAGGCAAAACATTTTTCTGTAATTAAGAAAATATTACCTTTTCTCCACGCTTTGCCCGTCCTGGAGAGACTCCTGGGTCTCCTTTAGGGCCCTGTGGCAGAGAAATTAACCTCATTAATATCACCAGGGAAGAGACATTTAAATAATATACATGGAACCAGGCACTCTAACATCTCATTGACCTGTTCATATAAATGGGACAGGCTACAACAGTGTTCTGGATTTCAAAGCTGTAGAGAAACACCCAGTGTTACTCAAAAGCATCAAGATCAACTCTTCCTACTCAAAAAATACATTTTATGTAGCCAAGAGAATAAATGTTACAATTAAAGTTGTACCACAGCAGCGCTAGATTAAAGATGATACATGCCCTTCATTGAAAGGGAGCTAAATTTGCGAAAAACAGCTGTTTAGACATTTCCAGCACAACCTGCGATGCTGAATGCTCAGAAGGATGTATAAGATAGACAGTGGGAGGCTTCCTGGCCATCAGCCGTTGCACACTCAAAATAGTTGTGGTTCTTGCTGGAAACGCAATGGGGCCTGATCCTCCTGCGAGGTACAGCACTGCAGATCAGGGGTTACCCTTCCCTCTGCAGTTTAGATTCATATGTGTGAGCCCACATGAGAAACTAAGTCTGTTGAATACTAGATAGAGCCAGGAAATATGGCAAAACGAATCTGTTGTGTTAAATTGATTGGTCAGGTTATAGACATCACCATTCTTCAGCATGGCAGGAGTTATCCAAGTATTTCCCAGCTGGAAGGTACATAGTTATATTCCTTGAAGAACTCCAGTCTATCATCTGCTTCCATTTGCCAACACAAGCATATTAAACTAAGAGTTGTAATAAAACTCTGATCAGCTCTTGGTTAGTTAAAAAAACAGGCCTTCCAATTAACTTACCCATCACCTTTCCTTTCCCTTATAAGCATATTAATTCCTCATTATTTTTAATCTAAAAAACAAACAGCCATGGTTATGTGCAACCTTCAGTTGTTGATTAACATGTCACAGAGGTCAAGATGTGGATAAAATAGAGAACTTCATTATTTAATCTATTTAACATCACCACAGTGTAGTTAGAACAGTGGTAGAATCCACAAGCTAGATTTTTTTTAACTAGTCAGTTTTTCAGAGCTCCAGGAACACAGCCAAAGCTAATGGATACTTTTAAATAACTTTAAAAACACCCATCAGCCAGTGTAGGGGAAAGGGACCTGAGGGTCCTGGTGGACAGCAGGATGACCATGAGCCAGCACTGTGCCCTTGTGGCCAAGAAGGCCAATGGCATCCTGAGGTGGATTAGAAGGGGGGTGGGCAGTAGGTCAGAGAGGTTCTCCTTTCTCTCTGCTCTGCCCTGGTGAGACCACACCTGGAATATTGTGTCCAGTTCTGGGCCCCTCAGTTCCAGAGGACAGGGAACTGCTGCAGAGGGTCCAGCGCAGGGCAACAAAGATGATTAAGGGAGTGGAGCATCTCCCTTATGAAGAAAGGCTGAAGGAGCTGGGTCTCTTTAGTTTGGAGAAGATGAGACTGAGGGGTGACCTCATTAATGTTTATATAAAGGGTAAGTGCCACAAGGATGGAGCCAGGCTCTTCTCGGTGACAGTAGGACAAGGGGTAACGGGTTCAAACTGGAACACAAGAGGTTCCACTTCAATTTGAGAAGAAACTTCTTCTCAGTGAGGGTGACAGACACTGGAACAGGCTGCCCAGGGAGGCTGTGGAGTCTCCTACTCTGGAGACATTCAAAACCCGCCTGGACACCTTCCTGTGTAACCTCATCTGGGTGTTCCTGCTCCGGCAGGGGGATTGGACTGGATGAGCTTTTGAGGTCCCTTCCAATCCCTAATATTCTGTGATTCTGTGAACAACAGTTTATCAGGAATTAAATGCTGAAGATATCAGCTGTCAGTTGGAAGTGCTGGCATGTGCTCAAGGCTGCACTATTCTATACTGTAAGGATATGAGCTAATGTTGTTCCATAAGGGATGCTTCAGCACAGGAGGATAAAACATAAGCGTCTCAAAGGCAGAATATAATTCCACATTAATTTACTGCCAGAAAATTGTTGTAACTTGTCCACAATGTTTTCACATCAAACAAAAGTGTGTTTCATTTCGGCTTATATAATCAGTGTGGGTCAGCTGGATGTTCATGACCAAAATTTGGTGAGCACCTAGCTAATTTTTAAATAAAAGAAAAGTGTTTCAGAAGATACTTGTATTGAAAGGATAATTTATAGTGTAAGAGAAATTAAACAGATCTCTAAGTACCTAGTAATGCATACATATATATTTTATGTATATATAAAATGTATATAGGTAATACACACATAAATACAATTCCTTCTGTTCTTAAAATCGTGAGGACAGCTACAGAATGGATCAGAATTATGATCCCATGGAGGGCAAAAATACATTCTAAAAATAAATCCTGGGAGTAACTGGTTACAATTATTTTTCTCTAGCAATGTATTCTATTATACAGCCAGCATAAATATTGCAAAAATTAATTATGAATCTCTAAGTTTATCTGTTCCTATATAAGGAGATAATAACAAAAGCACACACAGCAAATAGAGTCACTTGGCTTTACAGTGTTTGACACTGAAAGCTTTATGATACTTATTTTTATGTCCTCAAGCAGTTTTTAACACCTGTCATGACAGGTCAGATTCCTGCCATTAGGAATCGTATGAAACCAAATCATTGCTTGCTGCTGTTTTTTTCCTAACATATCCATCAAATTGTTCAAACTAAATATGAGCTGAAGGCATTCTGCGACTGCACGATCTGTCAAATCTATTTAAAGAGTCTGTGCTACCCAACTTTGAAGGATCTATGATGATGATTTTATTTGGGCTTCAGTGTAGTATTTTTGCTTTGGTTTCAAATATCACATCCATAAATCTTCTAGAAAATTATTCTAGCATATTAATCAAGTGATAACGTCTGAAATACTAGAATATTTAAATATCAAAGGTTTGGCACTGACAAAAAAAGAAAGGAATTTCTAGAGAATGACACTATTTTTTTTTCTTAAAAAAAATAGCAAGGCAAAAGGTTAAAGCAATTAAATATTTATTCTCACTTAAACTCCAGTTTATCAAAAAGGCCAAGCTGATTTACAGGAGCTCTTTTGGGAAGTACAGACTACTTGCACAGATAAGAGTTTCCAGATCATCATTCTGCACACACAGCTTTTTTTGTTTGTCTTGGTTTTTTTCTTTTTCCCCTGAATAAACTGATATTTTGTTTTGATTTGAAGTTCAATTTAATTGATTACATTTACTTAAAATATGTTTACAGTAACAGTCTCCATCTGTAAACCAAAGGAGGACAATTGCTTCTTTTACAGGAAACATTTTGGGGCTTCCAAAAAGTCAGTAAGAAATTCATGTCTTTACATGGCAACATGGATAAATTAACTCACCTTTGGACCTGGCAATCCTGGCAAACCTGGATTACCATGTGGTCCTGGAATACCCTATAAAAACAAAAAAATAAAAAGAGTGGGATTATCCAGTACTCCACTGAACAAATGTGAACAGTTTGCAGAGAATCATTTTACTGCATCACTGTTGCTTTTAGAAGCACTGGTTGGGATTTTCAAAGCATTCTCAAGAAATGGAACACTCACAGCTTCCTAAAAAATAAAGAGTGAAGTTGAGTGCTTCCCTTTCTTTTAAAAATCCCTGTTTCTGTTGTCTTCCCGAGTAACTCTTAACAGGTATTTGGCACATAGTCACTGCAATGTTGCTCTCCAGCTACAAAACTTGGAGGTGGTGTATAAAAATCAGAAAAATAGAAAGGAAAAAAAAAAACAAAAAAACACCCAGCCCATTCTGAGGTACCCACCTATACAGTGCAAAGAGAAGGAAGTGGATCAGTTCTCACTGACTTAAAAGATGACTCAAAGCAACAAATTCCGTCATCTCTAAACAAATCACAGATAAAACCCCCCTCACCAAGCCAATTCTCCCACAGCCAGTGTAGAAAATGGGCTTGGTACTAAAAGAGTCAAACTTAACCATTCCAGGAACAGAACAGACTGTTGGGACTATCTACTCCTTCCTGGGTAAGTTTCTGTTCCTGCAATACACTCAGCAATCTTCACTCCTTGACAAACTGTACATTAGGGAAAATACTTGTTCCAGTGGCTGTCAGCAGTTATTCATCTTCCAAACACTGAAGGAGCAAATTGGTGAAAGCCTCCCCCTGGTAAGTCAGCAACAGAGATTTTGTTGAATTCACTAAGGCCAAAATTCCACCCAAACAATTAATCCAAATACCAAAAATAACAAGAATCCTTTTCAGCTTTTTCACATATTCAGTGATCTTACAGCAAATAAACTCAGTGTTTTTTCTTTTCCTCACATGAGACTGAATTTACTGGTTATACCTTGCAGTACCACTGAAGGCTGTATCTGTTAAGAGCTCATTATCACCAAAGACAAAGTTGACATAACTCCACAGAAATGCTCATGCCATGTGCTGTTTGAGAGATTAATTTGCACACTGGCAACCCTGGAGATGCTCTCAGGGATTTTAGGAGAAAGTAAATGAATACTAGGTGCCAACACAGCTGCAGTGCTGAACTGGCTCCCAGCTTTTGCTGCTTGCAACATTATCATTTTGGGGCATGGTGCTGCAACACAGGGGTGCAAAAGTATCTTTGTGAACAGAGAGGCATTGGGGGAATTTCATCACTGATCATTCTGAAATTGCTGAAATTCCATTATGAAAAACTCGGATCAAGCCAAGGAACTTAAAAAACCTTAACTGTCAGATGTGGACTTCTCTGACATAAAACTAGATCAAAACTAGTTTTTAATGGAAATCTCTAACCATTAATCAGGCATTGATACCACGTCCAAAGTGTCCAATACCTGTGAAACTCTGTCAGGATCGGGTTTGGACACACACCCAAGAGACCCTGAAGAAGGCTGAGGAAACACGGCTCTGCACTCTGCTGCATCCCTTCGACACCGCAAATCAAGTTTCAGGATCACAAATGGCAGCTCATGTGAAGGAAGATGAAAGTCACAGGGTAGATTGGTAGATATGGAGATGAACTTTGCATCAACAGGACTTTGTGTGTTTTTTGGCTTAAAAAAAACCCTCTATCATACCATGTAACTTCACTAGCTGTATTTGCTTGAATTTATCAGGATTCTGCAAACTAAAGAGCATTGGAATTTGAAAAATATTTCTTTGATCAAATAGTTTTATAGGTTTTCTTGGCCCATATAAATATGTATTTTAAGCTCAGAATTACTGGTGAATATTCACCTTGGACATTCCCACGCTTTTTCAGGCACCCTATTGCAAGCTGTCGTTTACATCAGAAAGCACATCCCACTCAATAATCTAGAAAACTCACACAGGAGAGAACCATTCTCTTAGGAACCCTACACTTGAAAAAACAAAACCAAACAAAACAACCTGAGAAAGGTAAGAGATCTCAGCAACAGGCATGGCTTTAGACACATGGGCAGCCTCCTCTAAACTAAAGACAACTTTGCACTTTTAAGGATCTACCTGGGTATGTGAATCCTGCCTGCAATACGTGTCCTCAACAGAGGCACTTTGCAACATAAAAAGCAAAGTTGTAGAATCTGTCAGCTCTTATGCAAAAAGAGAGTTTGAAAAAAGGACCCAAGAAGTCAGGAAGATATGGATTCAAAGGAATGCTTTTTATTTCATACTTTTCAGTGTGTCTTGTCTACCCCCTTATCTCCAAGTGCTCTAAAGCACCTGTTTGGTTTTCAGCCCCTTTGACCAGTGCACTTTCCTACCCAGCCAGTTCAAATGTTCCCCAAAGACTGAGTGAAAACTCCCCCCACACTTCTGCTGATCCTTCATACAAACTACTCCCTTATCCGCCTCTTGCAAGTTGCCCAGCCAAGTGCACTCCAGCCGTCACCACTTACATCCCCAAATACCACGGCCCAAAAACCTTCTACACAATGAATGCTAACCTGTTCCCTCCAGCCAGCCTTCCCCTAAAACTCTACAAATCAAACCACAACCTTGGGGACTGCTTGATCACGTGTGTATGTATATATTTATTTCTAGTGCACGATTGTGCAAACACAGATTCACCAGAGAGGATTCACCTCTTTTGGGCTGGCAGCTAGCCCTTGCAGCGGTGCAGGCTTCTGCCAGGCTCTTGGCAGCTGGGCACAGATTTCTGCTCAGTGCTGCCCATCCCGCACTGTGTCCCCTGGCACAGGGCAAGGCTCTGTCCCTGCTCACGCTGGGGTGTGCCCAGCCACACAGCGTAAATCAGCATTTGCTACTGTAGCTCATTTCTTTGGCAAATTACCCACATAACTATCACCTCTTTTATTAAGCTGCTGTAACACAAGAGACTAAAACAGATTTTGGGGACAGGTATTTTCCCCCCACTCTGTCTTGCAGCAGTTAATTTTGTATCCACCGCCTGCTCCTCTGTGGTGGTGGCATGCATTGCTCACTCCCCCTCATTCCAAAAACAAATGCATGTGACCTTAGGTTGGAGCAAGTGGGAGCAGCATGGAAAAACTAACAGTTAATATTGCAAGCAGCAAAAGCTAGGTACAAATGTAACAATGCTCTATGTGCACACTCATACATGGAATTAACTATGCTGCAGAAACAAAACTTTGCTTTGCCTTACTTTAACCTATCTGCTAAGTATTAAGAATCATACACTTTTGTAATCGCCAAACATACCAATAAAGTTGAGAAAAACAAAATGATGCAAACTCCAGTTTGATTACTGGTGATCTGCCTAGACCTAAAGTAGAACATAGCTGTTTTACTCACCCGAGGACCTCTCTTTCCTGATGGACCAGGTAAACCTGGAGGACCTGGAAGACCCTGATGGTAGAAAATCAAAACAGTTGAGGCTAAAACTCAATACAAGAACAGTATCACAAGTCTGAATCAGACCGGTTCTTCTAACTGATAACTTTCTGCTGTACAGACCTTCAACTTGAAAACAAATTCCCAGCCTACAACCATGTGTGTTTTTAGTCTGGCTCCAAATCAGATTTCTGTTTAGAAAGTATCTTATGTCAGAGAAATTGGAGCTAACAATCTAGATAGCAGCTTCTACTTAAGCTATTTGTATTAAAGGAAGAAGAGATCAGTTAAGGGATTAGAAAAAAAGCAAGTGCAGTATATTTCAAAACAAAGAACAGAAAATTATTAAGTGTTTTTAATAAGTATACTGGCATGCCAAATGCATTTTAGAAAAGCCAGAGGTAACTCTTGTCTTGACATACGTTCTGTGAACAGGCAAAAAAAGTATCTTTAAATCACCCTTTGAAGAATTTTAACATTTGTCCCTTACTTACGTGACTAAATACACTTTCGTTTTAACCTTGCTCATCATCATACTTCTGTAACTGCAGCACTGTTACTGCAAGCTTCTACAATCCTTCCAGTTTGCCCACATCCTTCTCAAAGCTTATCATCCAGAACTGAGGACACTTCTCCAAACTGCAGCCTCAGAGCATACCCAAACCAGTAGAAAAATAGCCTATCTCTGATAGTCACCATTCCTGGTAACATATGAAGCATCACAGTGGTAAGAAGCATTTTGTTCTTCCTCTCGTGCACTATAACATCACTTTATCACCCTCATCTGACTGCCTAACTGATCACTCCCCCAGCCCCTATTTGTATTTATAATTTCTGTACCAAGTCTCATCCCATCAGTTTTAGACCACCTGGAATTCTGATTTGGTCACTCAGAATACTCCTACCTACTCCTAGCATGTTATGCTACTTCATACAGCTATTAGTTTAATTATTGAGCAACAAGGATCATACCAAACACGAATGTCCACCTATTTTTATTTCTTTCCTCATTTGCATTTCATTGGAAATAATAGAAAACCTGCATGGTTCTCTTTCCAAATGCCCTAGAGCAGGCAGTCACTTGTGTATGATTAACCTCCTTTCTTTACAGCTGTGGAAGTCTTTCACTAATTCCTACAACAGCCAAAGCAATGTCATCAACATCAGAGAAATATATATATGTATGGCTTTGGGTTATGGATTAAAGGTTTTCAATACTCTCATGCAGAAGATATGGAAACTGCATATAGTTTCAGGTGAATTAAATGAAACATAATTATCTAAGACTAACATTATCTTTTTGCAACTAAAAATAAACCAGTGAGAATCTGAAGTTTTTATCTGAATCAGCAGATACTGAGATAGATTTCACACCCTGGGCAAGGAAACGTGAGAGTTATCTGCAGAGCTAAAATGCATGAAAGTGATTAACTGCCAAATATGTCCCCTGTGGCCAGGGAGAGCCTCAGCAAACAATTCTGTTCAACTGAGAAATAAGCTGAGATAAGCTCAAGTGTAAAAGGGTAGCTAAGAGTAAAATAATTGGAATAAACTAAGAGTGAAAGAGTAGTTGATGCTGCCCTTACTGCACCACATTTAGGATCTCTGAACTGCCTTCTCTCAGGGTTATCACACGCCTCTTGTTTGGAACAAGAACATCTCAACCAGGACTCAATTCTGTCTAATGCAGGGCTTGCACTTCCAGTTCCTCCTGGTAGTATCTCCAGGGGGCTTTTCCTTACCAACCAGGTAGCCTAAGGAACATCACCTTTTGGTCTTCTACTACTTCTCTGCCCGGCTGAGTGTCTTCATAATCCAGAAAGCTTTTCCAATAGAGGAAACTAATTCCTAGCTCATTTCTCAGGGGAAGCCAAATCCTCTGCAGATAGGCCTGCAGATGCAATTATCTACCAGCAAGCAAATGAAACCAGCTCTTTAGTTCACATCAACCTTCTACCCGAGTGGGACTGTGTATGGGACTATGTATCATGTTACTGCAGACTGCTTCAGGGCTGTGCAATGAAGAATATCAGTTTGGTTGGACTACATGACCTTTGAAGGTCCCTTCCAACCCAAACTATTCTGCCATTCTATGAAATTTAAACAGTTAAAAATATGCACCATATTTTTTTAATCTTTATATAGTGCTAACACCCTCTACAACACAAAAAGTAGAGGCTCATCGGATTAATGGAGCACCTTTCCCTTTAAACCAGTGGTTCAGGAGACCGCACTTTTCCACCTTAAACTCATTTTATATTTTTGTAGGGGATTTTGGTCATTGCAACTGCTAGGATTTTAATCATGGTCTTAACAGTTTTGAAGAAATAGGTGCCCTTTTCCATATGCTATCCATAAATGAAAGCCTGAATTCTGGAATCCTGCTTGGCAGCAGTGGGTGAATTCCACAGCTGTGGGAACATGAAACACAAGGGGCCTAATTATACAAGGCAAGAATCAGTTCTGGTAGATGATTAAAAGCTAAAATGAACCTGAGGAGTTTAAGAACCACAAAAGCTAGTTCTTGCCTGTCAACTCCAATAGAACAAACATTATTTCTGTGTTGAAATCTTGAAAGAAGATTCAATCTAACCACAACATAATGAAAGGAGGGGGAAAAAAAAAAGGGGGGGGGGGAGGGAAGGGGGTTTCATGCCTCATCAGGACTTTTTGCTGCAAGGGAAGTTTGGAAGTTCCTCCGTGTTGCTTTTTTTAGGCTCTCCATTGATAAGACTCTGTGGATACACACAGAAAAACTGGATTATCTCTAGTCTTCTCTACATGGGTGTGCTAGACTGGGAAAGCAAACCAAGATCACCTTTGCAAGTCTGAGGCCAACACCAGTGACAGATACCAAGTCACACAACCTCCACGGAACACAATTTGTTACAAGAGCATGTGTGGATCAGGCCACACAGAGGCCTCTTCGCCCTTTGGCATCAACCCCTCTGGCAGCAAAAAGCTGCAGCTTTGCCTGTGTTCCAGAGGGTGCTGCTAGTCCCTTCAGCCAAACTAGGGCCCACAAAGGTCTAGACTAACTTCCCAGCTCTGCCACAGACCTCTAAGACCTCAGGCATATTATTTAAATCCTGACCCGGCAAAACACCTCAGGGCAAATTCGCCATATTAATTGTTACAGACTATACCGACCACAAGGTCTGCTCTAACTGCCTTCCTAAATGAGGCAAACTTCTGCGACCCCAGTCTGTAAGATAGGCAAGAAAATGGTAACACAGTCATCTTTGAACTCTCCACATCAGCTATCAACTTTGATGCTGTAGATATAGTGTCTAAAACAAACAAACAAACAACACCACCACCACCCATAACCAACCACCACCAGATCATTTGTTTGGAGTTTCTTAGTAATACAAAGAACCAAGAGCATTATCAGCAGCCATTTCTGTGCCATCACAATGTACAGGCGATGTGCTAAAATTAAAGGCTTCCATTAGCAGTTACTAAACATCCTAAGCTCCAAAAATGGAAATTAACCTCATGTTGATGACAGCTACATACTTAGTGACATGTCCCCATAAATACTATTGTAAGGGACAAAAAGAAAAAAAAAGACTGACTTCACATTCAAAAAAGATTAAGCAAGAGCACCCCAGACTAACGTGAATTACTTGTTAACATATTTTTCAATTGTGTAACAATCCCTTTGCATCTGGATCCTGTTTAGAACAATAATTGAACTTTTAAATAGGTTTTCAGTTGCTGACTACCTTAATAAAAATATTTCAGTGCTGAAAGAATACACACATTAATTTATGGGCACATTCAAATGTATATTAGGAGCTGCTTAACAGATACCAAATTGCTTTCCAGTAATAAATACAGACAAAAAGAAAATGAGGGGTTTGGGGTGGGGGAAAGCAAGTGGAATTATCTCCTCCATTCTATGGCTTAAAAATTTTAACCAAAGACTCAAACAAGCACTAACATATTTCCCAGGCTAAGCGGGAACTGCTGTTCTTTGTCTGTAGCTTCATATATATTGCTGCCACTTGTATGCATTACAAAGTTTGTGAGCCTTGTACACACAATAAAAAGGACAAATGGGTTCCTATCAAAAGTACTACTGTGCATTTGCAATTGTTTCAGGGATCACTTACCCTGCAAACTGAAAAAATGCCACAAAATCTTGTAAGACTGTTCTCACAGTCATTTTACATGCAGGTTTGCATGACCATGTAACCTGGGGTTACAAATGGCTTTTTACCAGCCTAGATTCTGCAACTAGTCTCTTTCTACAATTACGAATTTTGGTAGCATCGCACAACTGAGAAAACTATGTCAGTCTTCCAAACAGCCTTGTTGTTCTTTTCGTGGATCAGTGTCTACATTTGTGTGCTGTATGAATTTATCCTGTAGTGTTAAGCGAGCAGACTCCGTAATTACCAGTTACAAACACCTGGCTGCATTTCAAATTTTAAAGAAGTCTGGGTTGCCTACCACTTCACCAGAATGTGAATGTCTTCAATATCTTCATGTTCTGCCAGTAAACAAAAATATACAACACTTGCACCAAAATTACATGTGGGAAAGAGAGAAACTTAGGGCAGACAAACATTTGTACAGTACGGCCAGGAGAAGTCGCAGTCGCAGCTTTGGCATGCTTTGCGAGGTTTCTTTCAAAGCCTCTGTTAAACGTATGTCACTGCATTATAGTAAAAAAAGAGTAGTAAAGATAACTTACAGGAGGTCCAGTTTCCCCCTTCGGACCTCTGACACTTCCCATTTCAAACATTTTGTCAAGATCTTCATAGTCATAAGCATAATTATCAATACCAATGTCATAACTGTTTTCTGTGTAGTAAGTCTCATCAGCATCAAAGGCACCTTCCTGCCCCAGACTGAACTGATTATCCAGAGAGAGGTCAGCAGCCAAACTGTACAGGGTTGTGTTGAAGATTTGCTGCTTTTTGCTTGGTTCGTCTAAATGCTGTTTTGCTTTGTCCATTCCCTTGCTTTTGGTTTTACTTTGTTTTACAGGGGAGATCAGAGAAGGTTCACTTTGTCTGCCTACATCTTCCAAGGTATCATCTAAAGTATTCGGATATGATCCTGTGCGGGTTTCAGTGAGGTTTCTTTCTTTGCTTGTCTCCTGCTGATGAAGAGGCAGATTGACTTTCTCCTGGAGTTCCATTTCAGACCAAGCTTCCAGCAGCAGAGATTTGGCCTCTGGAAACTCAGATGCAGAAGCATTTCTTGACTCTAAGTATTCTGATACAAAGTGAATCTGAGCAACGTTGGTAACAGGTATGTTTGATGTTTCTTCCCTTCTATAAGCTGATATGCCTTTTGACTGGCTTTTCTCATCAATCATCATCTTTGAAAAATCATCCAGCCCATCAGACACATGTGGAGCTCCTAGCAGAGATCGATACGTTTCAGCCTGGCGACACTGCTGTTTCACATATTTACAATAGTTTGCGGAGGCTTCTGCAGAGGGAATAATATCTAGCTGGCATATAACTCCTTCAAAGCTGACAGAGTGAGAGTTCATCCTTCCCAGGGTAAATAAACCATCCAAATCAAATGTCTCCACTTCAGAAAGTATATCCCGGCTATAGTACTTCCTTCCACACTCAGCAAATACGGAGACAGTCTTGTCTCTAATGTCAATGGCAAATGAATGCCATTGTTCATTATGAACACTATAATCAAAGTATACAGGCTGCTTCCCTCCAGTGTACACTACTACCTTTCTTGGTAGCAGCTGGACACCAAACTGCAGTCTATTTTTGCTCCTAACACTGAAAAGGAAAGCATTATTTGCTCTGTAAGAATACAATCCAACTAAGATGGTGAACTGATGCCCTAGATTTGATGGTATGACTTGTGTGATGGGGGTCTCGATATGTGCATCACTAGTTAGTACAACTCCTGACGTGGTTAGATGAACACCCTGAGGTAACAGAGATGATGTTGAGGGTACTGTCGTCTCTGAGGGCTGTTGAACATCTTTCACAAGGCCTAGTCGATGAAGAACATCTACTGCTGTAAAAAGAAATAAAGGCACACTGTTGATTTCATTTACAAGCTCATAAATTCAGATCCATATAAACAGGTTATGCACTTCTTCACAAATCTGTACTTCTCAGACCATATATATTGCACACAGCAAGGCCACCAAATACCTAGTGTAAGGCACACCAACCTTTCACATAAAGCAAATAATTAAAGCCAGAACAAAGTTCCCATCTTAAAAAAGAAAAAAAACACATAGAAAGGTCCACATAATGCTCATTGTAGGTTAGTTCATTTATGAAACTCAAAAAAATTCCCATTTACTGTCTTCAAATTTTCACAGTAGTCAACAAACAGACTTTGTCAGTTTCTTATTTATTTGGCTAATCCTGCCTACTCTTTGAGCAGATAATTTTTTTTTAAACTTTAACTTTTTCTTCAACAAATTCCTTCTGCAATAAAACCATTCTTTTCCTCCTTATCAGAAAGGTTTAACTGAAATTATTGGGGGGGTGTGGGGAGGGTTGCTTTGTTTTTAAGAAGGGACAAGCTATTTATAACACAGTAACACCTCAGTGGAGCACCAGAAGACAGTGACTGGCTCAAAGCAAAAGACAAAGGTAGGCTTTGCAGAGTAGTTACTGTGTGCTGCAGAGGTAATGCAGCTGGCACAGGGAAGAACTGCTGTGCTTCCACCAGGAGATCTCCCATCAAGCACGACCCTGTGCCATTACAGAGCTGGTTTCAAAGGGAATTGTTGCCCCTGCGGAATCTCCCTTGATTGTACACACCTGTTCCAAAGCTAGTCGGACTAAAAGAAAACAAAGATCTTTCCAAAAGAAGATGCAACAGAGTGCACCGTGGCCTTCTTTCCCTCCACACAGCTTACTCATTAGGGCCAGGGATGAGGTGAATTCTGTAGAAGTCGTGAAGAGCAAGGAAAGCAGGGAAATGTCAGGACCAAGGGGCAGTGCTCCCATCATCTGCTTGCCTGTCCTCCCAGCAAATGCAAGGCTGCAGCTACCCAAACAAGATATTGAATTAAGAGTGTACTCCACAGCAGGAGGCAGTGATGGACTTCAAGGAGACACAGAAACCAGTTGTCCTACTGATTCATGGCACATAGACATCTGGATAGGAGATCTTCCTACAGGGTGGAATGTGCAATGGTGTTTTCGCTGTTGGATTCTCTAGTGTCATATAATGTGAGCTTTGTGCTTCAGCCCTTTCATTAGCCTGGACCTTACAGTATCTCCCTCTTTTACCAGGCTAAATATCTTAATTGATAGAAACATACTTAACTAGCCTCCTGATAAACTCTAATTATACCTGACCTGGCCTAAGAATTCAAAGCCACTTTCCTCCTAAATCAATAGTCAAAGATGACCGAGTTCATTTGGTATTGCTTAAATCAGATTTCAGCACGTTGGAGTCGGTGGGCATAAATACCTTGTTCCTTCAGGATTAATAGAAAGACACCATTATGATGCAGCTGAAACAGAAACACTACAAAGGCTTGAATGGGAAATAAATCACACATCCGAGGGAAGACCCTGTAGTGTTGCAAAATAAGACAGCGCTTGTAGCATTGCTTGGTAAAACTGCTTTTCTGGGTGTTTGTGAAAGCTGCCACAGAAATACTGCAGAGACTGAGACAAAATGCAATTATGGAAATAAGAGACAAGAAGATGGGGGGCTAAAACACATGACATAAGGCTGAAGGAACTACATATTTACTTGGGCTGGAGATGGGAAGGTTTGGGGGGAATCCAATTACAATTGTCCATTATCTGAATTGGGATTATAGGGAAAACAGAAAAAAAGCTGAGAAATAAAGACTACAAGCTGCAACACAAGAAACTCCAGCTCCATACAAAGAAAAAGCATTATCACCACAAGAGTGGTTAAGTGCTGGACCAGGAGGCCAAAGACATTGTGTAATCTCTTTTCTTGGAGATTTTCAAAGCCCAACTGGACAGGACCCAATAACCTGAACTAACTTCAACATTGACCTGGATCTCAGCAGGACATAGGACCAGATGAGTGCAAGGTCCCTCAGGCCAAATTTTCTAATTTTCTGCACAAATGGAAACTAAACATTGCAGTTTGGATAAACAGCATGGCACAGAAGCATACGATACCATCTTTTTTCCTGTAACTGGAACAACTGGCTCGACCTAAGCTTCGGTGAACCACCTATATTAAAAAGGACTAGTAGTATCTAACAGTTGCACTCATCTCACAAGCCTGGCTGGGGAGAGACTGGCACTTCCCATAGCATTTAGCTGAGGGTACTTTTACTATGCCCCTTGTCCTTTAAGTAAGTAAATGAAGCTACTAAATAGCATAACAAAAATTTGGAGTATCCAAGAAAAGTTAAGGATTCTCTGCTCTATTAAGAGAAAAGAGCAAATGAAACAAATGGATGTTCACTCTTTTAGTGGAAAAAAGGTCTCTTTTCCCAGTGTTTCCTTTCTCTGTTTACCGAATGTATTCATAGGAAACTTTAAGAATAGACAGATGTTGGCTTAGTTTCAGTGCTAAGTTATGAAAAGAGCCTGAGACTTTCTTGAGAGGGGTTTATAAATTGGAACCAAAAGCATCAACCTGAATGCACTGTACATGTTGAAAATTAATTACACACCTTGTAGTGTTTCTAGTCATGTTTGAGATTCACAGACACGCCAAGATTATCGTGGCAAGTAGCCAGCACAGACAGAGGTACAGGGAAAGCAAATCTTTGCAGAAAGTCCTGTGTATGCCAATTTCTCAAGATGTTTTGCCTCAGAGCAATTAATTTACTATGGCTGTATATTTATCTGTCAAACTGATAAGAGAGGTCGGGTTATAGCAGAGCTTCGAAGCACAATGCAGCTGCTAATGAACTACCAGACTTTCCCAGGCCCCGGGTCCTGCGTGGTCTGTGTGTAGTTACAGAGGAGAAAGCTTTACTTGTATTGCCCTTGTGAAACCTAAGAAGAAACACCGGTCCTGAGCTCTGGGCAATGCCAAAGTCATACACATGCAAACAATGCTCCAAGGCTGGTGACACCGCTCCAGCACTTCTGTGCACTGGCTGTGCCAGCTGACTGCATGGAGGAGAACAGCTAATAATCTAACCTCAGGTTGTGCCTGAATATCACACCCTGACCTGAAATATTTGGCAAGTACTTGTATTTTTTAAAATATTTATAATTATATATTTGTATTTAAAAATAACAATGCACGTGATGTGTCAAAAGTAAATTGAAATATGAAACAAAAAGCTTAAATTTAAACTGGCTTAAAATAGTCAATCTAAAAATTACATTCAAGAGTATCAGTACTAAATCTGATTGCAAACAAAATCACCAAAATTTGTTTGAAAGTTATTAAAAAAAAACATCTGAGAGCATGATGAGAAACAAGACACATTCTCCACATCCTGCAAATAGATTCCTGTGAACAACGACAGGTTCTGAGAAAGCTAAACACAAATAAATTCTGTGTGAAAAATGACAGCGTAAGATTAAATATCAGCTAATTATTCCTTGCTGACTTTCTGCCTGTTAACCTGCCATCAAGCCAAAAGGCTGTTCCAGATTTTTTTGGCCAGTCATTTCATTTCTGGTCCAACATGTATTTTTATTTTAAGGCTTTCAGAAGCTCTTGGCAGTACACAGGGTTTTGGGAGCAGGCAACCCTCTCAACATTTCCTCCTTGCATGACAACCGCTATTTCTTTACCTATCAGTAGTCACTTTTCTGTGTTTACCCCCATGTCTGTACAACATCTGTATTCACTTACTGTTCACTTAACTCTTTAGGTCCCTCAAATTCTAATGGCTCATCTTCTTGAAGGAAAAGTTGTTTTGGGATTTTGGTGTCAAGTGCTTTCATTCCACCTTCTAGGAGGACTTGAAAAACCCTACTGCATCATGAGGGAAGGGAAAACCTAACATGGGCTTTGGCAAAAAAAAAAATCCCCAAAAGGAACTGTGGAACTATTCTGTTCACTCTCTCTTCTTCATTTGCCACAATCCTCCATACTTATGACTACTTTGAAGGCAGGATATTTGGGGTGCTTTCTCCATTTCAGCAATTCTAATGTACGCATTACTCACTTTCCCTTTACCAGCATGGGTAAGGGAAAGACAAGGGTCATTCATCAGCTCCATCAGAACCAAGAGCAGTTACTCATCAGGTTGCCCACTTCCTAGGTGATGCTGCATCTGCAGCTGGGTTAATTAAGATACCTGGCTGCAACCAGTGCTCTCCCAGACACCATAGGAAAGTCACCCAGCATTGATTCTGTATGTCCTTGAGCTCAAAGTACTATTCCTAAAGGCTTTACATCTATTTCATTGAACATGATTTATAGCAGCCAACCAAAGTGAACAAGGCATAGCTTCTCAGGTAAAGCATGCACAGGCTGTCCCATTCAGCTCAGGAGAGATGGAATGTTTATTACCCTAGCTAGCATCTTCATATTTGGCAGAAAACTCTTTAAAAAACAAAAAAACCCACCACCACCAAAGCAAAAAACCAAAACCCCGCAACTGCTAAGAAAGTTTTAATAATAACTTAAGTGTTAACATATTCCTAGTGGGCAGACAATCCTGTTCCTGGGCAAACTCTAAGCACTGCAAATGGAATAGTGTTAGCTCTGCAGGTTATAGACTGAAACTGAAGGATACACTTGAGCTGCTCCTTTTTTTAAGGAGGTTTCCTCGGTGTCCTGTTCCCTGAACTGCTTTTTGCATGCTTATTTACACACTGTGTATGAGGGACCAAATTCACCCATGGGCAGAAGGTTGCACCAAGGTTCAATGCATCATTTCAATCCCAAGTAAGCACTTAACAAAAAGGAAGTTGTGTATGAGGCCTGTGCATGGAGAGGAGGGCAGGAGTTTCCATTCAGTAAGGCTTTTCATATGGCCATCTAGAAATGCTGTTGCCTAATTTAAAAAGTAGGAAAGCCTCTTCATTTGCTGATGACAAAAAAAAAAAAATAAATATAAGCAGGTCAAGACGAACTTTAGCACATTCCTGCAAAGTTCTGTGCACAGAAGTCTGCTCAGCTGAAAGGCAAATAAGCCCCAAGCTGCACCTCCTCTCCCATGCCACTTCCCAGTCCTGCATCCTTCACAGTCCTTGCCTGAAGTTTTAGTAGAAAATAAATTCTCAGGCTGAGGCACATGAGAAGTGAGACAAATCGTTTATTCCTTTGAAGAGGAGGAGGGTGAGCTGGAGGGATGAAGACAAACCACTGCCGCACATCTGTCTCTGGCATCCCTCACCTGCTCCCACTGCACAGGGAAAGTGCAAACTGCCTCCCTAAACCAGCCTCTGCCTTTCCCTCCTTGCAGGCCTGGAGCAGGGCAGGCCACACACACCTATGAGTGCTGCCCCTCCTCTGGTGAGAGCTTGGCTTAGCTATTACAAAAAATCTGGAAAAATCCCATCAACGTGAAAGAAAATGTCCCCCATTGAGCTGAATGTGAAAAAACAGCAACAAACCTTTATCAGGCAAACAACAAGCAACTAATGGAATGCAAAACTACAAAGAGAACTGGGCGGGGAGGAAAGCGGGAAGGAAAAAAGACACTTTGCCAGTTGCAGGGAATGATAATAAAGAAAAAGGTATTGGTGAGAATAAGGGTGGGTGGCTGTTGAGATATCCCACAGGGCTGTAGCAAAACACTATCAGGAATGAGCTGTCTTAACCATGCAACCCAGCTGTTTGGGAAAACTGAATAGCTGAGTATTTGCAGTTAACATACTTGCCAGCCAAGGATGGCCTACTTCTTGCTTCACCTGTACAGTAAAGGAACACGGCAGAGAACTGATACTGCCACTCCCCTGGCAGAAAAGAAATTACTAAATAGCATGTTGGCCTCCAGCACTTCAGGCCACTAACATTCCCACAGCAGTCTCTAGTGTGAGCTGCACATCTGGTACAGTTATAACAGCTGGCAGATCAAAAAAGAAACTAAAAACAAGACAGCCCTATTTCCTCACTAATATCTGCATCCGAATGCAAAACCAAATGAATACACCATTTCACTTTTTGCTTTAATGATGCCAGCCTAGACTAAGCCTTTATTATATGCAGTGGTTTGCTTGCACAGCCCTAAGTGCAAAGGTAACTCGGTCATAGCTCGCCACCCCCAAGGACACCCACTTCCAGTGAAGACACAATCAAAGCCTTTTCACTGTACAAGGCTTCTCTTTTATGAAGAGCTTGCTTAAATATGTAAGCAATTTCATAGACAGAAAATGTGAGTAATTTTCAAAAGGTCATCTTTTCCAAACCGGTTGCTTTAAACTTTTGCTCTCATTATGCTGCAGATGGTATTTTCTTTAAGCTACTATTAAGGAACTGAGCCTAAGGTCACAGCCATTTACTCTTTGAATCCAATAACAGATTATACAAATATCCTGTTATTAAAAAAAAAATGTTCTCACCTTGTTTGGGTACTTGTGCAACACCCACAGCTATACATATTGCAATAAAAAGGACAGTTTTCCTAGAAGGGAAAGGAAGAAAAGAACTTGTGAGAAAACATCTAAGGTTTCAGAACTCACAGGAATTAGAAGCTTGATTCACTGTCCAAAGTCAATGGCAGGATACCACTGACTTCAGCAAGTCCTGGATCAAAGCCATCACATCGTACAATTTCCCACTAATGCTGGAAAGACATTTTATACAAAGATCAAAGATTATGTATGCCCTCATATATAGTACATATATTTTACACTGGCTTTTATTAACAAAGTAACTGCATCTGTTTTATATTTTCTTGCAGCAGCCTTCAAATATGAATGCTGCTATGCTGTAAATTTCTTCCTGGAAAGAAAAAAAAAAAAAAACCAAAAACCTGTTACTGTAAAGAAACTGTAAAATAAATGACAAGTTAATGCCTATAGAGATCATTAGATATTTTTGTTCCAGTGTACCTGTGATCTGTCTTGCCACTCTAACACATCAGTTTAGGACAGGTGAAAATGTTTTGTCACACTTTTATTCCTGTACGATAAATTTTTTCATGTTACACACAAGTCATGCTCTCCACAAAAAGTAAAAAAATCCCATAACATTTTGACTTAAAGCTTCATGTTCAGATAGAAGAGTGCAATACTGGTAGGCACCATAGGCTCACTAATTGCAACAAACATATGTAAGGTCAATATATGTTATGTGCTTGAAATTGCGAATGGTGTCTTCATTGAAAGCAAAAGTGTTGGGTGAGGAATACAATTTTACCATGGTTAAAAACAGACCGTCCGCTATTTTTTACTCCATTATCATATTAGCCAAATTAGCATCTAATCACACTCTTATTGTTGTGGTTTAACCCAGCAGGCAGCTAAATACCACACAGCCGCTCACTCATTCCCCACCAGTGGGATGGGGGAGAGAATCAGAAAAAAGATAAAAGTTATGGGTTGAGATAAAGACAGTTTAATAAAACACAAGAGAAAGGTAAAATAGTAGTAACAGAATACACAAAACTAGTGATGTGCAATGCAATTGCTCACCACCCACTGACCAATGTCCAGCCAATCCCTGAGCAGTGGCCAGCACCCCCCAGTTTTTTGTTCAGCAGGATGTCATATGGTTTGGAATATCCCTTTGGCCAGCCTGGGTCAGCTGTCCTGGCTGTGCCCCCCAGCTTCTTGTGCAGTCCCAGCCTTCTCACTGGCAGGGCAGTATGAGAAGCTGAAAAGTCCTTGACTTAGCATAAGCACTGCTCAGCAACAACAAAAACATCCCTGTCTAACAACATTATTCTCATGTTAATCCAAAATACAGCACTATACCAGGAAGAAAATTAACTCTGTCTCAGCCAAAACCAGGATAATGCTCAAGCCTCCACTCAGCCCTCTTGCTCATTAGCATATATAGCCTCATTGACTTTTCATAATATTAAACATTTGCTGTACCATGCTAGAGAGTACCAGAATACTTGGAATAAATAGCATTCAAAAGTAACACAGTTTCAACTAAGCACTTGTAACTTCCTATGATGTAGCTTTGCCAGCTAATCAGTACAGTTTGCACAGCATAAAAAGTTCAGGAAGAAACCACTTTATATAGGAGCCTGTGGTTCAGACAGCAATGTCAGACAAGTTCCTTCCACTGAGCATTCACTGCCATGTTGCCTTCAGCTCAGAGGATAACATAGGGATAAACCACGTATTAGTAATGCTACAATGACAAGAAATTGTGCTATAATTTAATCATATTTTTATATATGTATACACACACGTATATGTATATATACACACACAACAGTATTCAGCAAAAAGTCAATCCAAACTTTTCAGAAACATCCAAGTGCCTGAAAATCACAAAGGGAAAAAAAAAAAAAAAAAAAAAAAAAAAAAAATCGGGCTTTATCACTCAATTTGCCAAGTGAAATAAAGAGTCAAAATTCATTGATGTAGCAGGAGATGGGGTTGATTACTTACCCTCCTTCAACAATAGGGTTTCATTCCCATTTTCAAGCCAAGTCCCTGTTAAGGGTAGGAGGTGCTAGCAGCTGATGTCACTGCTTCTTGCAGGTGCCCTCCCCAGCCCAGTCCAACCCAAGCAGCAGGTAGTTCTCAACAGCCCCCTCCCCAAACCCAGACTTAATATTGACTGTTGTTCAAACAGCAGATCAGCTGTGGGATGCTCACTTATTTTTTTTCACCTCTGAAGACCAGAATTCAAGTTCTGGTCTTATTTCACAAGTAAATAGATTCTGTGTCACACAATGCACCATGTTTTGATCTAATGAGAGGCTCAGTGACAGGAGATAGCAGCATTAGGAAATGCATGCATTGTACTGTATCAGCTAAAACTCAGGACAACTCTTTATTTGACTTTCTGGAGTGTAAAATGGATTCACAATTAAAAACAGCATTAGATGTTTTAGTTAGCTCTGGAGTCAGAATGCTCAAAGAATCCCAGAGCCCAAAATGCAAAGTTGACTCCTTTTAACCTTGCAATAGTCTCTTCCACAACATCAGCCAGGGACAAGCTGTGTGTCAGGTATCTGCTTCCATCACCTCCCAGCAAATGTTGTAGGAAGGCAAGAAATTCCAAAATGGTCCCAGGGCTGTAAATTACACAGATGCAACTGGATGTACAGAAACATTTAACGCAAGATAAAAACAAATGTCTGGCTTACACAGGAGTCTTCAGCTAATGTCAAGAACAGATGAGTGATCAGCTAAGAGAAAAAACAGGGACAGAGACAACCACAGGGCTGGAGATCCCCTAATGTGCAGGAAAAGTTTGGTTTGCTTCTATCTTTTTTTCACAAGTAAAATTTTTTGTAAATGAAAGCACATGCAACCTAAAATTAAGTTGTACAAGGGAGCCCTCCAAAGTTAAAGATGAAAAAATGAAATTCTGTCTTCCTGAGAGAATCTGTTCAGGCCACCCCTCCTCTCTTGGTGAAGATGACTACTCTTTCCATTAAAAGCTACAGAACAGCCAGTTGTCAGTCTCCACTCTCACACCAGCACTGTCACTAAGCCACCAGGCTCCCTGATGTGTAATACATATATGGCTTGATTCATTGTCTGCCGCAGCTGCAAGGAACAAAGCAAGCAGCAGGCAGAAACACTGGACCATCTGCCTTAGGTGAGTGCAGAACTCTTGAGGAGACTTGCCCTGTTGGGACATGACAATAGAAAAATGCGAAAGCACGTGGCAAGGATGAGAATGCTGACTATTTTTCCCGATCTAACATCACAGATGAAGCTGTTTCAATACCCCTTGGCTGTGTCCTGCCCTAAAGTCTAGGTATATATCAAGCTTCCTCCCCTCCTCCTACCTTTTCATCCTCTCTTACTTTATATGCAAGCAAAAGCTGAGGGTAACTACATAATTATTTGGAGGAAGGCACTATGAAATGTGGTTGAGCTATTCTATTATACCACTTAAAACAGAGCTTATCTTTCTGATAATCTTTGACATCCTGTGGCTGTTGGTCTCTTCCTACGAGTGGTCAGCAACTGTCTGTGTTTATTTTTTTCAATTAGGAAAGACAGATCAGTAAACTGATCATCTTCAAACCAAGATGTGGCAAGCAAAGATGCAGAATTCCACCCTCTGAAGACTCTTCAGCAGCGTACAAAGTCTGAGTTCAGTCAGCACACAGTGAAGCAGGATAACAATGTCCTCTTCATTCCAGCCTAGTTTCCCAAACCTCAAATTTAAAGGAAGGAATACCACTGGCTGGCTGCTAGAGAAGGCAGGAAAACCCGTTCCCAGTGTAACTGGCACAGATGCAGGACACACTAAACTTGAGGGTTCATCAACCCTCTGCTCATCAGTGATCATGGCTTGAATACCAACACCTGCCCCACATGATTTATTTCATTAGATCTCCTCTGAGAACTGCTACTTGGTGTCCATCAAGCCAGAGGAGGGCTTTGGGAAAGGGGATAGTGCCTTGTGGACAGAGCAACTCTGGGCTTCTCAAAGACCCCAAGCTCTTAAAAGCATCATCTTTCAGGATCTGAAAATAAAGTTATCTTCCTTTGCTGCTATAATGAGATTAGCCAGCAGGGCCAGTGCTGCTTCTAAATTTTAAGAGACCTACTATCAATATGGCTTGAGAGGACACAACAGCCTCCACAGCCTCTCCTAGGTGACAGTCACATTCCCTTTGGGCACAGATGCCACTGCACACCTGACCAGCAAGGGGGGAACTCCTGAATCCTTTGCCTCACATTCCTGATTTGAAAGAAGGGGAAAAGGGAGAGACACAATATAAGGTGAGAAGCAGAGGATCAAAAGATGTATTGCTCTTTCCTCCTGAGGAGCCCTACAGTGCTGTGCTTCAGAGAATGGAAACTCTCTGTCCAGTGACCCAGCCACTCTCTGGACAGCATTTGGCCTAAGATTAGAAACTACCACATCCAAACAAACAGTCAACTCAGTATTTTTAAAAGGAAAGATAAGTTAATGAAAAATATGTCATTTTAGAACCGTTTTATGAGTACATCCTGAATTCTTAGAGCAGTTCTCTTGTCTAGATAGCGTACACTGTTTTCCTCTGTATTAAGGCAAAAAAGTATACAGCTCAAATTCTCACTCCTGTGAAATATTGTCTTCTTCCAAGGTTTATCTCTATGCATTTTGTAGATTGCTCTTCAGATGTTCCACAACTCTATGCTTGCAAGAGACAAGGGGAACACAAAGCTGTTCATGTGTTAAGATTAAATATTCCATCAACAAATTTGGCGAGAGATTTAGGAGTCATGCACCTGCAGGAGTTTTATTTATTTAACCTGCAAAGACACCCCTATACAGGTAGCTGGTCTGATTTAATGCTGTTTCCACAAAAAGGTGGTCTAGGCTGCAAGGGACTAAGTGGTTTGATATGCCATAGAAACCTGATCCTTTTGCAAAGAATTCTGGTTTCTTAATGTAGGCAAGCAACGAGGTTGCTTTCTTTCTAGTCAAGTAAATTAGGTAAACAAGACAAAAACATATAGATACATATTCTGAAGCTATCTCCAATTTTGAACTCGGGTAAACTGAATCTCTGCTACTGGACTACTTTATTGTAATTCAGTTTATGTTTCTCTGTTAGCAATATCCCTTTACAGATACCAAATAAAAACCTTTTTAAAATTTCACTCAGACAATCCCTGGAGAAGTCTCACAGACACATCCATAAAACACACAGATCTCCTAGGAAGGCCACCTCCAGGCAGCCACGTAACCGCTCACAAGCATTCAAGCGCACCCAGATTATACAGCAGGCAGTCTTGAGCAGCATAATCCTCACTACAACACAAGATAAATCCTTCTTGGTCCTGCTTGGAGCTCTCAACAAATTTAAGTCACAGCCAGAATAAAATAAGCACTTTACAAAAGAAGACATATATTGATAATATCATTACAACTATCAAAAGTTCACAATTATCTTGCTTAGGCTGCTTACAGGCAAACTACAGAGGAGAACAAAGCTCTGCCTTTACATCCCAGATGATGATGCGTTAGAAATACCTAAGCCTATTGCAAAAGCATGTAAATACAGGGCACCTCATCTGGTCATCTGTTATTCAAGAGAGTAGCCTCAGCTCTTAAACATAAGTTCTGCACGTTTTGTTTGTTTGCTATGTTTTAATAGTTAGGTACCAAAAGCGAGGACGAGCAGTCAGGTTACTTGTGGCTGCAGAGGCACACTCTCCCCCAGGATCCCTGTTCTCCTCGGGGAGCAGGGGTGCGCTGGCTCTCAGGGCACCCCAGAGCCGGGCTGCATGTCGGGCCGTGGGTTTGAATGGGGAAAGGATGACACGAAGGTGCTGGACGGGACCAAGAACACACAGGAAAGCAAAGGGAAAGACAAGGAACATTGCGGAGGGGAGAGACGCACAGCCACCGGCACAGGCATGTTCTGTCCGGGAAGCCAGCTCCCCGCAGCCACCGCCAGTCCTCCGGGGGGACCCGGGACCTCACGGGGTTACAGCTGGAGCACAGACAGTAGGGACGAGGGGAAAGTCCACCGGGGTCATCGGTCCTCTACCCTCAGGAGGGTAGCTGAGCCGCAGTCCCCATCCCCAGCCGGCCCCGCCGCCAGCCGAACCCCGCGGCAGGGTGGCGGAGCGGTGCGCCCCGTCGCCGCCAGCCAGGGGAGCAGGGCCGCCCTCACGCCCCCCCAGCTCCTCCTTACGTTTGTGCCGCGGGAGAGATGCGTCCTCGCCTTGTCCTCTCGGCTCCCAAATGCATTTGTATGCATTTGCCCGGGCAGCGGAGATCCGAGGGAAAGCCGGAGCCCAGCGCCGCGCTGCCGCAGGGTCAGGTCCTGTCCATGAAACCCCGAGGTCTCCGCCGAGCTCCGTGCAAGCCCGAGGGCGGCCCGCGTACGGCCCGCGGGGGCGGGCGCGGCGGCGGGGGGTGGGGTGGGGGGCGCCAGGGGCCGGCTGGCGGGGGAGCCCCGCGGCTGCCCGCGGAGTCCGGCGGCGGAGCGGCACTGCAGCCGCCTGCCCCGGCACCGGCGGTCCTCCCCGCCCGCCGCGGTGTTAAATTTCAGCCCTGGCTGCCTGGCGATTACATCAGCAAACACGGCCCCCGGGGCGGGCCGGACCCCGGCCGCGCATGATGTGCGCTGCCCCGCGCAGGTAGCCCTGGGCGCCGATCCGGGACGGGCTGGACCCGCGCCCAGGGGCGGCTGGAGTGAGCAGTGCCCGGCCGAGCACCGTCCGCCCAGCGCCGGCGGGGCCGGGGAAGAAGAGCGGTGCTGCGGCCCCAGGTGTGCCCGGCACGGCTGGGAGCGGTGGGGTGGGAAGGACGCGGACAGGTGATGGCACTTAGGGCGAGAAGCGTCTTCAGTTCACGCCGGACTTCAGCTGCGAAGGTTTGGCAGGAAGTTGCAAGTGTAATTGAAATGTGGGGACAGAGGAAGGGGGGAAGGGATATGATGAAATAGTATAAAGAGAAAAAGCTGAGTGCGCCAGAGGTTTTGCATCTCGAGTATAACTGGAGTGATGTCCAGCAGTCCTCCGTCTGGAAAATGTTTGAAGAGCAGATGTAATTTGGTAGCATTACAATGCCAAAAGAAATATGACACGCTTCACCGTCTTCTTCCTAAAGAGATAAAGGCCTTTTCAGCTTTAATTTCCAGTTTTCTTATCTTGTCCCAATAACACAGTCCATTGTAACTTTATCCCATAAGACATCTTTATGCAAACTGTCTGTCAAAACAAACAAGGTAGAGTTAAACAATACCAGACCTTGCAACACACACTGTGCAGCAAACCTGTGGTCAAGACTTGCAGCCCTACTTTGGCAAAAACTTCCATTGTCCTAAGCAGAAATCTGATTATAGGATTGTGGTGTTTGGCTCTCGATGGATGTTAAAGGAATGAAGACTTCACATCAGACTTGCAGGAAAGGCCTTCAGGTTATAGGTAAGGTGGAGAAAGGTGACATGAAATAAAACCAAATGTATTCCCAAAGAGCAGAAAACAAGTAAAATGGCAAAACACAAAGAAAGGTTATGCAAGACAATGATTTTATATTGTTATCACTGAGGATGCTCCACTCGCCATAAAAGACTTTTCTGGGTGATCTGGGTAGCTGCAAACATGAAAAAAAAAAAAAAAAAAAAGGGAGGAAAAAATTGTGAGGGAACCAAGAGCAAACCTAGACTGGTGAATTTTCTTGGGGATAACAGAAGCCAAAGCTGAAGGCGCGGGGGGAGATGTTCTTGGGTAACACATAAGCATGTTTCAATGTTTAATTTTACACTCAAATTATTTTTAATACCTTGAATCATTCAGAATCTATATAGTCTGACTGACTATCATAGGATTTCCTATTTACTTCACTTTTTGAAAGCCAGTGGTAAAAGCTGGCAACATTTTGCCTTCTTGTATGTATCTGCATATGTACTTTGCATTAAACAAAGTGACAGCAAAACATGAAAATGTATCTATTCACTGAAGAGACCATGGTGCCTGCCCAGGGAGGTACTGGACACGGCTGCAATGAAGTCTTCATCAGCATTTCTGTTTCAAACCACACTCAAATGACTTCCAACAGCTCCAGTGTTATATTTCATTTAGTTTTTGTTAGCATTAAGATGAACTAAAATGTGTACATGACAAATTGGGTTTGGAATGGTTTGGTGCCATTCCGTGAAATCTATCAATCCCTTAAATAAGATGCCTTCTATATAGTAGATATACAGTTGATTTCTCCACCCTTTAGCATCAGCATTAGGGCTATTACAGAGAGAATTTTGCCCCAAGAGTGACCCTGGGTAAATC
Organism: Streptopelia decaocto; assembly: GCF_964273445.1. Taxonomy (NCBI): domain Eukaryota; kingdom Metazoa; phylum Chordata; class Aves; order Columbiformes; family Columbidae; genus Streptopelia; species Streptopelia decaocto. The sequence continues at coordinate 26,578,099 of NC_138659.1, read as the reverse complement.
CTGCCCTCACTTCAGTGCACATCAACAAGTACAGGAGCCAACCTGTAGCACATGGCGAGATGGGCTGGGGATAGTATGTGTTGAGATCTCCCTTTCCAGCAGTGTTTGCACTGAAGAAGGCACAACCTGAGATTCTTGCCAGCTGCACGTAGAAGCTGTAAATAAGGCTTTGCTGACCCTGATTATGCAGTGACTTAAAACAGTATAAAGTTTCAAAATTAGCATTGCTTGTTCTGTTTTCTGTATTCAAAACTACAAAATTAGGTTCAAAAAGTAGGACGCTTTCCTTCTGTTTGGCACTTTGCTCCTTAGGTCCTTGTTACAGCCGCTCCTGTGGTTGGAAGCCAGCTTTTAGGCTATTTGGGCAGGGTCCTTGGCTGTTCTCATCCGCAGAGTCCAGGGGGCTGGGCAGGCCGTGGGGAGGCAGGGGTCAGGAAGGATTACCTCTGCCCTTCCATTTGCCCACGGCTCACATGTCTCTGAGCCACGTGTCCACAAATAGGTTGGGAATGTGCAAGGAATGCTCCTTGTTCCCTTCCCTGTGTCCCTCCACCTGGGAGCTCTTGCAACTTTTTTTTTTTTTTTTTTAATTTTATTTTGTTGAGAAGTGCCTAATGTTAGTCTGCAGCCTAGTTGTTTTCCTTTAATGTTAATGCCCTTCCGAGCTGCTGAAGCTCTTATTTGAAGAAATTAGCACCATCTAATACAGATTAAGCAAGCAAATGAAAAAGCCAGAGGACGCAAACTGACTTCCCGATGTCAGACAGCAAGTGTGGCACTGTTGGAAATACTTCAGCAGTTCCCAACTTGTTGCCCATGACCTTGTGTTTTAGAAGAGCTCCAAATCAGTATCAGCAAAAATCAGTATCAGTTTTATTTTTTACACTTGCTCTTCCAAGTGTTCTTACAGCCTAATAAGCAAAACCTACTATATTTAAAGCTCTCAGATTACGTGTGTTTATTTCCAGAGCTATATATAGCAGTCTGTATACTTACGCACACCAAAAGACACGGTCGAGCTCCAAACATGTTAGCACTCATTGCAACACAGGGATGCTGGAGTTTCATTTCCGACAATAAATGTCTCAAGATGCCATTTCACCCTGTCTGCCATCTCCTGTTTGACTACAGCCTATCCCTGATTTCTCTTATCTCTCCAAGTAAGCCCAAGGATTACTGAAATATAAAATTAATTCTTTCAAGAGATCATTTCTTGCCTTTCTGACATTATTACAAGCTCCTCTTCTGTTTGTTTTCTCCTTTTCCAGCTTTTTTTCCCCTCCTTTCATGATCTGGCTTGCTCATCTGTCACTCCAAATCACAGCTGCTGAGTTCCAGCTATGCTCTGGGGCACAGAGCAGGAGCTGCTCTTAAACAGTGTAAGAGGCAAGAAAAATGGTTCCTATCTGTGATTCTCCTTCCAGAAAATGTACAGGAGAGAGCAATGGTTAGTATATTGCCAGAGCCTAAAAATAAAGAAAAAAAATAAGAAGAATTCGAAGGAAAATGTGTGCAATAGGAATGTGAGGACTGAGTGTTGGAGCCTGAGCCTTATTCCACTGCGGTCAGTAGGAGCTTTACCTTTGACTTGAGTAGGAGCAGAAAGGGACCCACACAAGTCTTCTGGTACAGTCCAAGAATTAGGAGTTTTTGGCAGAAGACCAACACTGCTATTGAGTTCCCTTTGGAGAACTGTTTTTCCCTGCACACCACAATATATGGTGTTAGGCTATGTACCAAAACTGCTGGAACCTAGTTCAGCAAAATTATTTTGAATTCTCTCTGTAGCAGCCAAAAGAAGTTTAACACATTGCTCCAGTTAAACAAAGTTACCAACCTATCAAATATGATTAAGAAGTACAAGAAATGGAAAGGATTACAGCATGTCTTTGAAAATAACTGGCTAAAATTGAAAGCGGGGGGGGGGGGGGGGGGGGGCTCCAGGTCTGAAAACATTAGATATGTCTATTCTTTGTACAAAGTGAAATAAATTGTAATGACCAGCATCTGCCTCCTCTCTCTAGTTATGCCTCTTACCTTCTGATAGAAGGACTTAGTGGGAATTGGTGTTCTCCAGTTTTGAATGTGCCAAAAATCTGGAAATGCTTTTAAAGAGCACAGTTAATGACTTTTTGGATTAATCCTGTCCCTTCTGATTTTCTACTAATGAACTAAAGAGATAATTAACATACATAAGTTTACATGCTGAAGAATTCAGAATGGAGAGGATTTTTCTGCCTTACAAGACCAACACACAAAAACCTGTGAGGTGAAGGGGATGAGAGCAGAAAGGAGAGATGCTGTGACTAAAGGGGACCAAACTTAGAGATCTTGGCACACAGAGCAAAAAAAAAGGGCATGATAGAGTCAGGACTGACAAAAATGCCAAGCCACAAATGACCATATACACCAGTGAGATTCCTTAAGATACTTAGTTAAAGCAAACAAGGGAATATAACCAGCCAGGAGTAAGAGACAGAGAGAGCCTCAGTGAACCGCAAGACTGAGTAAAGGCTCCAGACCACAAGGCTCCAGCAGCTCCAACTGAGAAAGGTGTCTCACTGAAGCCAAGATACTTGCAATTGTTTACAAGACCAGGTATCATCCATTTCAGAAAGTCACTACTATAGCAGAGATCTACCATGGAGAAGGATGAAAACTCTCATGGAGAGAGCTGGAATGGGTGACCGAAGCAAAGACTTCTGGAGGAGCAGCCCCACACCCAGCAGCTGTAAAGCTGTGAGGTCTTGTTCCAGTGATGGCAGAGCATATGCCATACCAAGAATGCAGAGAAGCCTAGCCAAACACACAAGAAAAATATTAAAGGAAGAGAGAAGCCTGAGAAACAGTTATTAGGAAAGTAATAAGGGAATGGAAAATACGAGAGCAAGAACGAATGCAACGTAGGAACCATGGGAACAGCTCACCAAATGAGAAGACTCCAATTACCAAATAGGCCAAACTGCCAAGCAAGAAGCACAGTGAATTCCCATCTCAAAGAGGGGCTCTGGAGTCTAAGAGCAACTGGTGACAGAAAAAGCAGAAAAGGAGATAAGAAAAGGAGTAACCCAGTGACTTTAACTGTTAGTTAATCTTTATCCCATCATTGATGCAGTGTTTTGCCAGCCAGGCAGGAAGTGGAGACACCCACTTGTACAGGCAGGAAGATGGATTAGACATGAGGTATTTTCTGGGATACTCATTGAACTGAAAATCCCCTCATAGGTGAAGTCTGTAAATGTGGCTAAGAGGCTGTATTCCTAGGAACAAATTACCACTTCTACCAATGTGTGCTGAGAGGGACACAGAGAGTAAGGCAGGCCTCACTGAGTACATCTAACAAGGATTCCATCACCAGAGTGCTGCCTGCGACCTCCTGCCACGGGCATTCAGCAGCTTCAGTGGGGTTCCCTGCACTGGGGCTTCCCCAGAGCATTCTTGCCCATGCAGGAGTCCGCCTCAAAGGGTCCTGGTTCTCTGTCATTGTATATGATTTGCCCTGTCTCCATCACTAAAAGGAAGCAAAAGCCTATTTTTGCAAAAAAATAAAAAGCTGTGTTGTTCTCTGTGAGAAACCGCTAGCTCACAGCACCCAAGGACACTTGGCCTCCTCGGTAGTGCTCCACCATGCCCTTTTACATTGGAAGGATGGGTCAAAAACCCCTTAGAGGTGTCTTCTAGGACATTTTTTTTCTGCAGGTATTCCCTGAAAACTACTCTCTATAACAGAATAAAAATGGAACCCACTTGGTGTGAAACCATCCGCACTCATATGGCACGCTCAGCCCACTAGCAAATTCTCATTCAGCACTAAAAATTGCTCACACATCTGGAAGAACCAGCGCAGTCATCTGACAAGTATTTCATTCCCAAGCCACAGAGAGCTCTGCATTAGGCTCGTCGTATTTAAAGACATTCCCTTTCTTTTCTTAGCAACTGTGGGAGATGCTTAATTCCACAATTCTTTAGTCCTAGAAAAGCCTTTCTTGACCATCTCTGCTTCCAGCCCTGAGGCTGAGCAGGTTTTCACTATGGTGCCCTGCAGCCAAAAAAATGTGTTCCCAGATACTCCTTCTGCAGTAACCAAAAACCAGATTGGATTTGCTTCTACAAAATTCACTTCTGGCAACAGCAAGGGGAGGTCGCAGAAGCCTTAGTCCTCCATTTTCTCACCAGTTGAGAGATGAGCTACTGAAGCTCGGTGCTTAACACCATGTTGAATCTCTGCCTTGGAATGAGAGGCCTTACTCTTACATCTAAAATCTTGTCAGAATTTTCTCCCCAGTTATAGAAGCAGAAAATTCCATAAGACTCTAGTTTATGATCTTGCCACAAGAACTCCCTGTCCAGACTTTGAAAGAGAGTGAAATAATGTCATAATACTATGAATACTTATGAACTCCATCTTTGGGAAGAGAGAAATTTAATTCCAAAAACATAAACCATTTGACCAACTTAACATAGTTATCTCAAGCATTATCAAGAAATGATTGCTTTGATATGTCAGAAGGTTTCCTCCAACTTCCCACCAATTCTCACTAGTGGTTTTTAAATATGCTGAGTCTGTTAACATATGGCATACCTAAATCAGGCAGAACAGTGGAGTAATTTAAATCTGACATTGTTGATGACATTCATCAAAACAGGAGTTTCCAGACTCAGTAGGTATTAACAATATCAATGAAAATAGAAATAGCACAATTTCCCACTTTTATTTTTCATTTGAATAAGTCATTATTGGACTTCTTCAGAACTTTTTAGCTTACAATGAAGGAAAAATATGGGGCTTATTATTGTTTGTTTTCTTGGGATCTCTGGGTTTAAGAAGAGAGCCAAAAGTATTGTCAAGTACAACATGGTATTTTTGTATGATGAACATTTAATTTCCAAATTAAGAATTTTAGACTAGGCGTGTATAATGGCAGAAAAGTCTTCTACAGAAAAAGACACTTAAAGTAGATTAGTTTTTCTGAAAATACCAGACAGACGAATATGCGTAATCCAAGACCAAAATACATTGGCACTAACTTCAATGCTGATATTTTTACAATAGTAATATAATTAATTTTTGTAAATCCCTTACAGCTGTACCACTAATATAGCATCATAGTTTTAACAGGCTATTTTCATCACCTTATATTTAGAGATGAAATTTAGATCCTGTTCTTCGGTTATTTAAAATTGATTAGATATGTCAACAAGAACTACTACTTTAAGAAAAAGATCTTTTCATTATCTAGTGATACTTTTGAGGAAATGGTGGTGTCTGCAGGAGCACTGAGATACTGATCACTGCTGTCAAACCACCATCAAGTAGTGGGAAGAATCCCAGTGGCACCAAAGATGCTTGTTCTGCACTATGGGATTTTATGCACTGAAATAACTTCACTTGGCAGTCTGGCAGGAAAAAAGGCAAATCTTCATTTTGCATAGCAGCAGGTAACATATTACTCCAAATTTGTAAATAGTTTAACAGAATAGTTATCAGAGAAATGTTTCATAATGCTGACAATCACTTCCTTATTGTTGTTAGGGGATTTCTTTTCTGTTCTTTCCTGTGCCTCTCCAGTTCAGCTGTTTCCCTCATTTGACAAACTTCATAAAGACACTGGAGAAAATGATACCAGAAAGCATCTGGAAGCGACAGTGTTTACAAAGCATATAAATAGACTGTGCTGTATCCAGACTAATTAGTTGTAAGCAAAGTAATAGAAGATGTGGAGAACTTAAAAGTATGCCAGATAACTGAAAACCCAAGATTTATACAGATGTTAGGGATAGGTTGCATGCTACATGCATATAGGACAAATGCTACTGCATAATTTGAGGGCAAAAAGTAAACCATGGGCTACATTCAGACCAAATTCATGTAATACAGCTGAAATATCAATTGTGCCAGATGCTAATTTAGCTCATGAACCTAAAAATGCATTTCTGCAATCTTATACACAATGATGTGCAAGGCAGGATGTGTTTTTCTAGACTATTTACTGAAAACTGAATTATTCTGAAAGAAGAGCCTTAAAAACCTTAGAAATCTTCAGAACCTCCCTACTGCAAGTACAGCTTCTGGGGACAATTATTTAGAAAAAGAACAGTAAGCATTGAAAATATACCTCCTTCCTATTCTATAAACAGCAAGTTCCCAGTGAAAAACCCTGACCCTTCTTGACCCCTGCTGTTATGTTTTAAAAATTAATGCAGGACACCAAGAGATCAATGTTTATTTCAGACAGGGAGCTTTTGGCTGAGCTGTAGCTAATGTCCTTGGCGTGTTTTAAGCAGCATATCGGAATGAATCATCTCCTTCAGTAATACTGTATTATATTTCTGTCTCTAGTTTAGAGAAATAATGTAGCAAGGGAATATTTAAGGATTCAGTCTTCAGTTTGGGAGACAATTATGCATACACATGCTGTGATAGGCAACTACAGTCCATTGAACAGCAGCAACTCTGAACTCACACACTCCATATGCACCACTCAGTTGATTTACCTCCTGTAGCTTGAAATATCAACTATTCCTTCCACCTTGTATTTCCCAGCATAGTAATACAGAACAAAACCTCCTCGTAATTATATCATTCAAACCATTTTGTTTTTCTAAGGGTCTAACTGCATGATACCAACAGGAGCCTGCAGTGCTTTCTGGCTGCAGGGGGCAGTGCACGCATTGCAGGGGGTGCGTTACCCTCCAGCCACTCATTTTTTCTAAGCAGAGTATCAAACGCATGTAAAAAAAAAGCCCATAACAAATACTGATAGTTGCAACAATATGCGGCAGTCATCTCTGAAACTCAATGCTTTTTTGGGCCATTAAGATCCATTCTTGCTCTCAGAAATGCACTTTTTGCAGAGGCATATTCAGAGCTTGAGGTAAATGTGGCAGCTGGAGACAGGTGCTGGCTGTACTGTCGGTCTCTCCTCTGAATTGCTGACTTCCATTAGGTGCTATCAGTGACACTGTAGTTCTCCATGGGATGCAAGACCTGTGATCTGGTTTCATCTCATTCAGTGGCTTCATCTCCCCCAGGAACTGCTCCCAATAGTGATAATATCACATAAATGTACTATAGAGGAGTTTGGTCCCTTGCAAACTTGCGTCTGTATTCTCTCTCTACCGTAGTGCTATAGCATGGAGTTTCTTAACATAAGGTTGCTTCCTTTCCAGTCTGTTATTGCTGTGTAGTTCCAAGTGCTGTAAATGCAGAATCTTCATGGATGGTGGCACTTCAAGTTCTTGTTTGGATGATGTTTCAAATATAAAGGGGTAAAACAAGTATTTACAATTAAATAAGTTTTAGGGGATCAGTTTTAGTCTCTCAGTAGAGCAAAGCAGAACAAGTCAAGCCATGCTCTGGAATGATACTCAGAAATATAGCCCATTCCTTGCAAGTCTTCTTTTCAACCAGAGTGGTTAGGAATCCTTAATTTTTGCCTAAACACGATATATTCATGGCTCCCTTGTTTCAATGATGAAAGATCAGATTTGACTTGGCTCACTTTAGACTTTTCCCCGAGAAAGCCTACCAAAAAATAAATTAGGAGAGCCAATGGGAGAATAAAAGTTGTGTGTTTTGATGCCTCAGAGAGGAGCTTGGATGTCGTGTGGAGCCGGAGGTACCACGTGCTGCCCCTGCCTTGCCATCCCCATCACAGGCCACTGTGGGGTACGCAGCTGCCTCCCCAGGTGAGGAACCAGGACAGGTGTCCTCCCTCCTCACATTCACCGCCTGCCCTGACTCTGGTGGCACCTCAGACAAACCTCTGCAGCAGCCCAGCCTGGGGATGCAGATTGAGGGACGGTGTACACTATTCCAGCATTCTAAGCTGAGAGTAAAATACTTCATGCTGCAGATTTTTTAGCAGCTCCTGCTCCTTGTAAGCAGCTACCCTGAAACACATTAGCCTGCTTACTTGAAGTTTAGTCAAGGTAGGCGAACACATCCTCTTTTCTCCAGTATTTGTACCTGCAAAAAGCTGCCTACTGCTTTCACATATACAAATGTTTAGGAAGAAGTTGCAGCCTACAATGTTCTTTTCAAACAGACAGGTTTGACTTGTTTTCTGCAGAGGCATCTCACAGAGGCATGTCTCAGCTCTTTTGCAGTTCCGTGTACAAATGTTTACAATAAACAGCAACTGCCCATGAGGGGAGTATGAGGTCAGCATTTCCTGGTTATGCTTTGGATTTAAGCTGAATAAAACCAAGGAAACATAACTACTTCTTAATTTCTTTGCGCCATCATGACTGAAGTAGTATCTGCCAATACATTATCAGCAACCACATACCACCATCTAAAACCGAGGGCATTTCAGGGCAAGAAGATTCACAGGCAATTTTGGTGAGATATTTGTGTGCCTGTGACAGGAATAGGAAAAAAATCCTAAGAAACTGTGGGAGGAAAAAAACTAGCATGACAATGCCAGCTGTTGAAACAGCTTCTTTTGGAAGATCTCAGAGGTCATCTAAGTATGAATATTTATTGAAAATATACTCTGCCACCTTTGATTTCTTGTGTACTAAGACAAGTTTTGATAGATATGTTATAGTTAAATGTGACTGCTTTCAAGAATGGTTAATTCCACTATTAGGTGTTACTCTGTACTGGAATAACGTTTCAGGCCTTTTTGCAGACTTGTCATGCAATTGAATAAAAATTGTAAGGGTAAGTTTTGAAAGGTTTCTAACCTTTGAAAGGTTAGTTAATAAACTCCATAGCTTTATACAAACTTCAAAATCTGAAAGATACATGCTTCACTTGCAAGTTAGCAGTGTCACATGTAATTAGGAGGACAGAAACCTCCTTATGAAGAAAGAGAGTTTCTCACCCTGAACCTGACACTGTTCGCTTTCTCAGGGAGAACAATGCATGGGCAGTTACTTCCAGGACTCTGCAGCCAGGGCTGCTTCACAGCTTCCACATGTGAGCATCTGGAGACAGAGGGACTGCACCCTCAGCAGCCGCTGGGCTGAGCTCTGTTTGCACCACAGAAGAACCTCACCTATTCCTCGTTCTGAACCAGGACCTTTCCTTTGCTGGAGACGAAAGTTGCATATGGGAAACAGCATGGAGAAAACCCCGCTAGTAACCAAAATGCCTCAATCCTTAAAGATTCAGAACTGTATCAGGCCGACATAGAAGTAGAAATGGGAAAACTTGAGTATCATCCTCACATACCTTGCTTCGTATCTTGGACTGCTTCGGGTGAAACAGATGGGGTCGGTTGTTCTCAATGCCAGCCTGCAAGTAAAGCCCGTTGAAGAATACTTCAACCAACAAGTGACCTCAATGAGAAAAATAGAAGGAAGTATTGTCATTCTTTACAGTACATTTGTAAATGAATGAAAATTCTTTGCATCTGGCATTTTAGTTTATCAAGCAGGTACTTTTCATTTTTTGCTAAGATATCATGTCCATAATAGATGTGCAAAAAAAATGATCCAACAAAAACAGCTGACATCTATAAAGCATGTTAAATATTGATGTCTGGCTTGGGACTTGGACAGAAGTGAACTGGTGACAAAGCAAAGGAACCATCTCAAAGAATGTTAAATAGTAAAAAACACCAGAAAGTATCTAGCTTAAATTACTTTTCCATTTCATTTCCTGATTCAACAACTTTTTTAAATGAATGAATGCATCTTCTTGATGAGTTTTCCAGCCTTGTTTCAGAACAGGAAATGGAAAAGACTGTGGTTCATGCATTAAAAGCAAGGAGAAAGCTGTGTAAGCTTTATCATGTTTCCTCTTCATTCTAGGTAAGGTTGAACTCTGACTTTCTTGTCGGAAGCTTATTGGAATGGACAAATATTACAGATATTCTGAGAACAGCAACAGTTTTTGGCTGGTGACCTTTGCACTGATTATTTATGAAAAAAAAAAAAAAGTAAAAGGAAAAAAGTATCTGTGCATGTGGAATGAATAAGCCCAGGAAACAAGACATATTTGGGAAGAACATGAAGAGAAAATGTTCAACTGACAATAGACAGGACTAAGCCACATCTTAGTGTATATTTTGCATGATTAAACACTGCTCAAAAGGCCAGGTGCAATAGGAGGCTTGTAATGAGCAATGAATAAACACTTTGCAGCAAAAAATTTCTACTGGTTTGTGTTTGGGGGACAATGTGTGTACATGTATATGTGTTTCCCCTCTTTTATCTAGCTCTCAAAACAAGATTAAGTGATAGGTTTCTTTCATTATTACAAACACAACTTCCACATCCGCGTGTCCATAAGAGGGAGAGCGAAGTTGGTTCCAGTGACCATATCTCAGGCCAGCACCATTGCACTTGGACATCAGGACTTTGATGGGTACCCCAGTATTGCTTTAGCAGAAAACACCATTATGCATGCTTCTAACTCCCCTTTGTATTCATGTAAAGCAGCCTTACCATAAATGAGAACCAGCCCCAGATGTGTTTACAGGAAATACTACATGGGAAAAATGCATAACCCTACAAATATAGAAACCTTTCCTCTCTCCATCCATTTTCAAACCTGAAATTTTCCTTAGACGTATAAAGACACATATAATTAAGGATACTGAGCTGGTTGTAGGGATGCAAATGTAGCCATGCTCTAAGTTAGGCCATTGAAACAGAAGTGGCAAGACAGGCCAATAATCAAGGAGAAAAACATTTATAGAAAGAAGGAAGGAAGAAAGGAAGGAAGGAGGGAGGGAGGGAGGGAGGGGGCATGGCATGTCTGCCCACCGATCAAGCAGTGGCCTTGCGCCTGCAGTGGGCCCCATTACAGAAGCGACACATTCTCCCCCTCGCAGCATCCCCAGAGTCTTTGCCCAGAACCTGCCTTCACCCAGGTGCCCTTGGCAAGGCTTGGAGGGCATGAAGAAAAAGCTTTTGCATTAGAACAGTATGATCAGGGGCTCATGTATTGCTGAAATGTCATATCCACAGCTTCCCAGAGTCTTACAGACAACAGGGAGATCACAGACAGGGCTTAGGCTCAAGTGCAAGACTTACTGAGTTCATACAGTAGTTTGGGGGGGAAAAGGGCATATACATTTTCACTGCAGTACAAACTGTTTTAAATGACCTTGTGTTTCATTGCAGGACAGGAGTTTGCAGTGTGGCGGTTCCCCCAGGTTTGTGATGAGGAGTCACCAGCTCCTCGGTGCGCAGTCGTGGGGCTGTGACCTGCGGTGTGGTCCCACTCAGCACTCACACGTCTACCAGGCTCCAAATACATCCAGTATGTCACCCCTTTTAAGTGAAATTCCATCGCATAGTAGTCACTATTTACAGCTACAAAGAAACCATGTGGGCAGCCCCCCTGACACTTACAGAGCTGGCAAGTCTCACTCAGTGAGAAAGCAGAAATTGTAGATGTTTGCCGTTTCCCTCCTTTACACGGGTGTCAATGGAAGCTGACAGGGCCAGTGGAAAACATCAAAGCTGAGAGAGCTTTCAGCTATTTCTTTTACATAAAAACCTCTATTATGCAGCTGTCCCAAAGTCTGCAACATTTGAAGGAAATCGGTTAGGATGAAAGAGGAGCTCTGTGCAAGTTAACTGTTTGCTGTGGATCCTGGTTTTGCTCCTGTTCCAGGAGTAAATCAGACACTTAAAATGAACACTAAGAGACGCATCAGGCAGCCATGGGATACTGGTTTCAGTACACTGGACCTTCTGGAAGGGCAAGTCTGCTCCCACTGGTGGCACAGGCAACATTGGGGTATTTGTTCCCAAAGCATTTTTAAACTGGTTAGATGGGAAAGAGCAGGCACTATCCTGGGGTAAACAGGGATGGAGGCACATTGTTGGATTGCACACTGAATAAAACAATTTGCTCTCTTCCATGCACACTTTGCCTCTTCCTGAAGGCCTTGCTTTTTCAAAACACTCTAACTTGAGGGCAGTTCTGCTTAAATCAAAAGCAAATAAAAGCTGGGTTTCTCCCCTGCCTGAAGGCTGACAGGGAATGATGAGCCCAGAGAGGTTCCTGCCTGCCGGCACGGCCAGGGCAGCAGCAGGGGACACCTCCTGCCATCCGTGATCTCCCCGCTCCTGGGGCTGCCCCTGCACCAGCCCACGACTCTGCACCTCTCCCTGCGCCCACCCAAGTCTCCACCATTCATAGCTGCACCTGCACCCTCACCCTCAAGCCTCTAGTGCCAGACATGGCAGGTGGCACAGAACAGGGCAGAAACCCACCATTTAGCTCATTTCCTCCTATGTCCAGGACAGGTAATGCTGGGTCAGTCCTATTTGATTCCCCACACAGCAGGGGAGAATTAAATAGCGTGCTTGGACACCTTGTCGGGAAGCTAATCGAAGGCACGCATTACTTACCTAGAAAGGCCATCTTTAAGTAAACTTTTTACAATGCAAGTTGTCATTCAGGACAAAGCCTCTTTTCACCAAAACACAACATTCAAGATTGTTCCAATTCCCTTAGAGTTCCTCTTTCTCCAAAGATCACACGCCTCCTTTCTTATGTTACCAAAATGATACTCCCAGAACAAGCAAGTAACACAGCAGCCATGACAAAACAGTGGGAATGCTTTCCTATAATGCAGTTTCTTACTGAGTGATGAATTTAAAGGAGGATGAGGTAAATTCAGCCTTGTTTTATTCTCTGTAGTGGGGAAAAAACAGAGTAATGTCACGACTCCAGAGTCAGCAGATCAGTCATTCTGCCATTCTTCATTGACTCTTTCCCCATCCTGTTCAAGACCATGAGCTATATTTTTATTACCAGCTCAGTGAATGAAAATACTGCCAGCAGTGAGCAGAGATGAAAGTTAACACTATTTAATGAGCAGTCCCACAATTCTCTTAATGCACCTACATGCCTGTGGTTCGACTCATTTGCTACAGATTCAGCAGGGCAAGTCCAAATACCCTGCCATTAAATGCTGCCTATCCTGTTACAACAGTATGAAAGAAGGCAAAAGATGTGCCTCCCAAGGCCATGGTGTCAGTCTGTCTGTCCCTCCACAGTGGACATGGCGTGAGACAAGATGGGAATACTCTGCAACACGCCATGCTCTCACCAGCTGTTCTCAGAGAAATTTCTGGTCTAAAACTTAGACATGACCCTTTGAGTTTTCTGTCAAAAGTTGTAAAAGCTCATTAGTGTTTCTTATCAGTTTGCTGAATAGAGTTTGTGATCTGACTACTGAGCAGGCACAGGCATCAGCTGGCTCTGTGCTGCTCTGAGGATGCTTTTCTACACCAGCTGCCTCTGGTGCAGGGAGATTTACAACGTGTATGTGACTGCCAGCTACAGACCTGATAATAACTAAACACCCACTTTTCACCTCTTCAGGTGCAATGGCTTAAGTCCAAACGTTCAGCTTTCACATTTCACATTCTAGAGCGCATAAATACACACCAGATGTGTGTGAGACGGGATGAACTCCTGTCAGACTGAGAAAAACTGTGTCAGATTCTGCCTTAACATTTCCTTAACTTGGGAGCATCCCTCCTAAGTGTGGTACCTCAAAGGTGTATGTCACTGCAAGCTGTGCCCTTTGGGACTCAGTCTCCTGGAACTAAGGCACAAGTAAATTTAAAAGTCAAATACAGAAGACAGAAGCAACAGGAACATTTCAACTCAAGAGAAGAAATCACAGTCTTGCCTTGGCAAGATGCTAATGGTAATTTCATACATCATTCTGCTGTCGTTAATTATTACTGAACAGTATAAAGTATGTGAATTTTTTGGTTGTTTTCTCACAGTCTTACATTTCTTTTCAGTTAGTTACAATCTGTCTACTGAAATTAACTTTGTACTTCATATCAGAGGACTCAACACATTGATAGTTATTAATGTCTGCTTGGAGGACCATGTTTTTAAGTATCTGGAGATTGTAGCTTGGCTTTTTTAACACTTTTTCTGAAAACTGTTTTTTTCCACCTCAGAAATAAAACATTTTTCTCTGTTTATCTTCACAGGCTACAAAACTCTTAAGGGATTCCTTCTGCTGCAAAGTTTTGTGTCAAGGGAACATGTGTCTCTTCCTTTCAGAAACTTATATTGAGATATTGTGCCATGCATGAGATTTTTATTCTCAAAAAATAATAGCTAATGAAGAAAAAAGTGCTCTAAACGTAAGATTAAATCATTGAAGTCAGTAAGAGCATAAATAGAAGCTGATTTGTGATGTTTATCAGAGAGATGTTACTAATACCAACTGATCTGCAAAGCTCCACAGAAAAATGTACCCTGAGCTTCGTAAATTTTCATTATGATTTTGCTGAAAATCAACTGTATTTAGATATAAGACACAGTGTAGGTAGTGGACCTGATTACCAGAGGATACACTTAGTTAATCAAAAGTACTCCAGAAACACTATCAGAGTGCCTTTATTTGACTGAGTCCAGCTGGGAACATATTTCAGGAATAAGATTTGCAGTTAACTGGCAGCAGCTTAAACTGTTTGAGAAAGGTTCCTCTGCACAGAAGGACACAATCCACATCCATACAAAGTCATCTTTGACTTAGAGATGCAGCTCCATCTTGAAGACAAGCTGCTGCTGACCATTTCCAGCAGAGCTGGAGCTGAGCCATCTTCTGCTGACACACAACCACTCCTTCGCCCAAAGCCTTTCGGGACAGAGCCCGGGCTGGTCGTTCCTCCTGCACATGGGGACACGCCGGTAGTGCCACTGCTGAGAATCCTCCCACAGCAACCCACTCACTTTTCTTACATAAAACTTCTAAGCAAAGTAAGTTCTCTTAGTAAAATAGCATTTGCTGAAGCCATCAGCTTATGCCAGAGACAGCAGAGACAGTTTTTCCTTTACTGGCAGAGGTGTATTTCTACTGGCCCTTTCTATGACTTAATGTGTTATCAAGCAGTGTCTATGCAGCGTAAACAACTGTGGGAACTGAATGACTCCTCACTGCTACAACAGTTGAATTTTTAATAATAATCCAGTAGGACTTTTTAAGTGAATAAGAGGGAAGCTGAGCTTTTGTTTCACTTGAGGGAATAACAGCGCCAGCAATTAGCTTTGAAAAGCCAACAGTGAGTAAACTAGGCACACAATTCAGAACAAATAAACATGGAAATTTTCTGGTATTTTTCTAAAGTGGTTCTTCAGGCTACCTCCACAGTGTGTTGATCCAAAGCTCATTGGCAAGTGTTTCTATGGTCTTCCTGCAGTACCTGATGATGGTCTTTCACCCAGCGAGCAAAAAAAGTGGCACTTGTAATGGCCAGACTTACAGCGTTCAGTTTGTTTTTTCTGCCTACACTTCTGCTGGACTTACCATTGCTGTTTATACATCATGTCTTTGTGCAGAGCTTCCTCTGTACTGTTCTCAGTCAGAAAGAAATGGGAGACTGTTTGGATTGAGATTGTGCAGAGCTTTCACTTTTCCAGGTGGTGCAGAGCTTTGCTTTGTTGTAAAATAATTATTATTTCTTTTTCCTCCTGGTGTTCTTGAGGGCAATGCTTTTGAGTAAATAAAAAATGCAAAATGTATTGGTGGGTTTAGGTCAACAACAACAAAAAAACTTTTTCAAAAGTCCTTTGCGTGGTCCCTTTGTCCTGTGACAAAATAATATATATAGTGGAAACTACCTCTGAGTGTGAAGTTTACTATTTCTCTCACATTTTAGCTTAGCTAAAAAGATAACTGTGGACTGGAAAAAAAGGAAAGGTCGCACCTGAGTGTAACTGTGGTTATACTGGAACAGTGCAGGTCTGTCCTCACCCCAGTGCTGGGCGCACGGGGAGCACTGGTTTCTCCTCAGTGCCCGTGGTGCGTCACCTCCCCCTGGGTCTCTGTCATCCCTGTCCCTGTCCCTGTGCTGGCTCCCAGGACACGTCCCAGCTCCACGGCGGCTGCTCCTCACCCTCATCGGCGTCACCATTGGGCATCGTCTTGGCCAGCGTCAAGCAGCACTGGCACCACCATTGGCTGGAGGGCTGTGAAAAATCCCGTGCCAAGGATCCGCTGGGTCTCTGCTGCCACCACAGCCAGGAGCCCGGGCTGTGCCAGTGGCATCTGCACCCTGCCAGATAAATATGCATTTATTGACCGAACAATTTGTATTGTACAGATCAGTGTAATACGATAATATTAATGTAATACTTCTGTTTCAAGAATGACTGAACATTGGTGGGCAGGAGAGAGCACCTTCAGTGAGATGGAGTCAGCGATGCTTGGCGTAAAGCACAGCGCAGCAGTATGCTTTACTGCCATTCCTTTTCATTTTATCACAGCCTATTCTTAACTCCCTCTTGAAAATGTACATATATTTTTTTAAGGATCCTCACTTAAAAATAGATCAAGAGTGCTAATTTAGGTGTAAACATAATCCGTCTGGCACCTTTGAAGTATGTTCTCTATTTCACTAAAGCCAAGATAGCTCACAAACTGTTAACTAAAGTATCTTCATCCGGTGGGCCACAGCCTATAGAATTAAAACTATGAATACGAAAATGAAGGCAACATAAAAAGCTTCTTTTGATCTGGAGTTTTTCCCCGCCAGAATGAAATCACAAGTGCTTCATTATGTTTTATAGACTTACAGAAGTTTAAGGCTAACACTAGACAGAAATTGGTTGTCATCACTGGATTACTTATTTATGATTCAATCAGATATGGTTATTGGTTATGATAATTCCTGCAAGAGTGCATCCATGAATAAAAACAGCAAGTAAGGTGATCATATATAGTCACAAAAATGTTTAGGCTCACCTAGAAGAATCGTTACTACCTGTGGGAATAAAAATCAGCATTTTACTCTGGATGGCTAGAAACAAAATAAGAAGCAAGACTTTGGCAACATCTGAAAACATGCAAGTTTCATCTAAAATGCAGCTATTCCCAGCTGATTCCAAGGATGTACTGCTACATTGCTTGGGTGCAGCAGCAAAAGCCCGTTCTTGACTGTATTTCCAGTCAAACACCTTTGCAAAAGTTGCCTGCAGAGATGAGCTGATTCTCCAAATCAGATTCAAGCAAAGTGGCCTTCCATGGGGAAAACTTCTTCCCAGTCACTGCCGATGATGCTGGGGACAAAATATCCTGTGCCAAGGAAGAGCAAAGGGTTGCTGAGGTGGTTCTAGCTCTTGATCCACAAGACAGAAGGAAAAGAATTGGCTTTATTTGCCAGGCGGTGCAGGAGTGCTCCTGTGGCTGACTGTGCCTGCGGTTCAGAGGATGTCTTTGGTGGGACAGGGCAGTTTCTCAGGGGTGAGTGTTCACTGAGGAAATTAATTTTCATGCCTCTCACCGCCACTCTTACTGGACCTACTTCAGGAGTCTGACAAGTGGGCATTCGGGCCTCTGCAGGATTTTCTTTTCTTCTTTTTGCAATACTGCAGTCCCATTTTATCCCAGTTATTGTAGTCTACTGTGATGCCTTCCTAGGAAAGACACAGGTGATGGCAGGTGCCTGAGCTGATAACACTGAAAGATGCATGAGATGCAATTTTGCTAAAATTAGGGCCTGTTCACTTGCAAGCACAGCTTTACAAAAGCCTCTTGTCGAACATATGAAGCAGAGGTCTTCTCAAAGGAAACTGAGGCAAATGAGCAAAGTCCGACATACAATGACTAGTCAGGAAGAACGGAGTAGAATAACAAAACCAGAATTTCTTCCAGGTTATTGGCCGTGAGTCTGGGATTTCCTGGGTGCCTTACATAAAGTTTTACTGTTTGATGTGTAAGTAGAATTTTAACCTTATTTTGCCAATTTCAATCATTATCTCCTATCTAAGATCAATATACTCATTAAGAAGAAGGGTTTCAGCTAATGAGGTCAATATAATTGAAAGGCTGTTCAAAATCATTTTTCCTGAGCAGATGCTCCAGAGAGCCAAGCCAAATTTATCATTTGGTTTCACAAACTTCAAGGTTATGTGAGGAACTGCAAACCCCCTGATTATTTATTTAGAGGAATCTAAATATAGCTTCTTTTTAATGTTTTAGTACCTAGTGAATAAAACAGCTGTCAGCAATATGTTCTTCTGAGAGGCGTTCATATGAACACTGTTGTTTCTAATTTCAAAAATGTGGTCATGGTTGATAGTCACCCACAGACAGGTGTGCAGTCCAGATATAAATTTTGTATTTGACAGCATTAAATATGAAGATGGTAATACTAAGTTTTACGTAGTGGAACAATAAGAGCTCTAAAATTAATGTTGAATGCCTTGACACTTCAGATGGTCACCAGGTGTCTTATCCCATGAATTTTACATCACTAGGGACATATTTAAGACATATGATTTGCGGTGCAATATGTCACCAAAATTGACGAATTCACATGTTGAATTATTTCTCATGTTTTACAGATTTAAGTGGTCTAACGCACAGAAGTTATTTTTGTCCCGTGGGTTCTGTGAGCACTTAATACAGATATTTCAAGTAGGCAAGCTAGGGATCTGGAATACGATCACTAACTAAAAAGGTACTGCATGTGTTTATGGACAGGTTGAATTGGTCCATGATTCTCTGCAGGTCTAAATAAAACAAAAGCCCAGTCTCAGAAACCACCTATAGATTTTTACTTCACATACAGCAAGCAGAAAAGTATATGGCAATGTCCTGGTCATGTTGATGTCACTGGCAGAACTTCTTCAGAGTTTTAATAAAACCTGGGCCATTCACTCCAACGAGTACTATTAGAATATAAAAACATTAATTAAGTAGGGACTGAGAATAGAAGCAGCAGTTGCTTCATTTGATATAACACATTGTGTGAATTAAAACTTTTTGTCTTTGTTTCTTCTCAACTAAGAATAACAGCATGTCTGAGAATGTGTGGGAAAAGTTGCATACAACCTCCATACTGAAATTCACAAATTAGTGAGTTTCTTTTCCCAGAGAGCTATACGCAGACATTATTTTTAAAGAAGGAAGGGAGGGGAAGTAGAAGAATGAAACCAAGTGTTCTGAGATATTTCTGTATGAGAGTGTTATACCATTTTAGCTCGGAATAGTGGCATGCCAGACAAAAGGCTGAAGCCACAAACATTCGTGGTCTCACTTTGCTCACATTTTTTTTTAATGTTTGTGTGCACGCCTGAAACATGTTACATGTCCACACATTTCTCATGCAAGTGTGGGACTGTGAATCGCCACCACGTGTGCCTTCATGTCTGAGCACTGGGAACACACTCGCTGCTGGCAGAGCTCAGAGCACCTTCCATGAGCCAACAGAACATCACCAAAAATCACTGCAGGAGCAGAATAAACAGAGCAGTTCACTGAGAACAGTTCACTGCTTTGAAGGAAACGTCTGGGTCTGGTATTGACCCAGAAATTGTTTATTAATAGCCTATGGATTTTCAGTTAATAAAATTTTGATGAGTCTAAGTTACTCTTGAGTAACCTATTGGTATGGAAACAATCTAGTTCAAAGGATGATTAATCCGTTCCAGTGCAATAGACGTTAAGCAAGGATAATTAATGCCAGATTTTTAGATTCAAGCTTCTGAATGGCTAATCAAATAGATACAATGGCAAGATAATTCAGGAAGTCTGATCACATCTCACATGCCCCAGCAGAGGCCTCATCTATCATAAAAGAAATAATCTCATTCTCGAAGCAACTTGACAGCATAGTCAGACATTGTAACTAAAACTATGCATCCCACATCAAGCCATTCACCCAGAACAAACTGCTTGGGCATTCACCTTGGAAGGATTTCTGTAATTTACGTGCTCTTTCACACAACTTTGCAAGTGTATATGAACCTTCATTATTATTATCTCCTGTTGGAGGTACTCTGTTTATATAATCCCATACCAAAGCAGACGCTAAATCACTAAATTCTGGACTCAAATCTAGCAACCTTGGACATACCTGTAAATACTTCATCCATGTATATAGTTCTTAGATACATCTCTTCATAGTTTGGGGAGTAAAGTCTGACATGGAAAATGAAGTATGAGGTTCACTACTATAAACCAATATTTGTCCAGGAAGTTAACAGTTAACGGTAAACTACACTTTTCCCCTGTTTAAGCAAATGATACCACGAGCCTAATAACTATAAGATTTTAAAATGTAAGTTGCATCCAGAAAGCTAAAACCAGAAAATTTAGGATGGTCCTGAATAAGTAAGGAGATTTGTAGAGACTCTATTGGGGCAGGCAGTTGCTGTTATAGTTTTCCTTTAAGATTTGGGCTACTTGTGCTGGAGGCAAACAGCAAAAAAGTAGCATCAGAGGATAATTACTGAGTTCACACTGAGGTATTTTTGGCAGTACACGATTGGCCACATTACAGCCGTCAGTGAAATGTGCCATTTGTGAAAAAATGAAGTGCCTATTCAAAATGAAGTGTTCACTGTAGAGTTAGATAATCCTTGGGAAGTACATCATCAAGAATTTGTGAAACTTGCACAGCTAATGTAAATAGCAAGATGTAAAGCAAAGACAAAATGGACATAAGCAACAAGTCTTGTGGCTAAATTACATCTTCACTTGGACTGCTGCAGCTGCAGTGAAGAGAAAACTGGCCTTAGACTAATGTGTGCAAAGGTATTTCTAATGTAAGTCTGATTCAACTTCCAAAACAGGTTTTAGTAAATTAATTTTAAAATGTGTTTGTTCCTGCCTGGAAGAAAGTTGAAGGAAGGAACTCACGACGAGTTTTAATATTGTTCAAGGAAAGGACAACCAAATCACCAAGGCATCCTTCAGAAACTCCAGAGAGTGGTTAGATCAAGTAACGTGAGTTTACCAAGAGACACAATGAGAAAGGATGTTTAGAGGGCTTGTGGAAATCTGGGTACTTGGGTACTTGGAGTTTTTGTGCTTTGTCTGATCGTTCGAAGTACCCTCACAAAAGACACCTTCACAGCAAAAGCCACTATTTTTCCATTATGTGATACTGAGAAGTGCTCCAAAGGGGGCAGAAATGGATGGAGCAAAGTTCCTAGTTTAGCAAAGAGTTTTAGTTCATTAAATATAGTGAGAAGACAGAGGAGAAAGGAAATACTTGATGTTCATCATTCAAAGCCAGATATGATGCCGAGAACTGATTAGACTGCTAGAAAGAAACAAGACTGTGTATAAAAACCATAAAGTCATCCTGTTTCCAGACATTAGCTTGGTAACCAAAGCCAGAAGACCTAAATCCTAACAAGTGGTATTTTATAAAAAACATGAACTGCAGTTGATGCCACTGTTCCCAGCAGATGTGAGTATTGCTTAAGCACACTAAGCTTGGGAGTGGAACCATGCCCAGAATGGTATCAATAAGCAGTACCTACCAGGATTCAAGGGAAGTCTTCCACAAAACAACAGCATGGAGTTTTTGTTTCTGTTACTGGCATTTATTTCATTCTGGGGGAGCTTGTTTTGTTTCAGATCTTGGAATGATGAGTCTACTAGAAACATGCCGGTCGAAGACAACCACATTTCCCCTACATTATATGTGCATACTGAAAGAAAAAGCAACCAGACTACCACCTCTGAGTGCTTCTGTCTGGGGAAATCTCTCAGGAAATACAAATATGCAAATAAGTATTTAGATGTCTATTTCTGCATCACACACACCTGATAAAATATGTCAGTGCTTCAGTATAACTGCATTGAACTACTAAGGGTTGGAATGTCACTAAGGGATGGAATGTCATCAGTAAATGTCAGAACAATATTTGAACTCTCCATTTACAGAACTTGAACTTCATTTTTCTCTATAGACACACTATAGGATTATATGTCTTCAGAAATACCCATCTGATATTTCTCCTAAACAGTCATCTCAGTAAAACAATACTTTACAAAAGTAGGATAATTATTTGAAATGGAAATAAACTGGATGTTTAGAACATGTTTAGAGATAAAATTCTTACAAGATAAGTTGGATCATTCAGCTTCCACTTAACTCCAGAGAAGAGCAAACACCTAATAATGGTAATTTCCTCTCGATTGTTCCTATCAACAGCAGGCTGCCACCTACAGAGATGCTCTCTTCTGCTAATTCCAGGATCTTCTGATCCTGCTGAACCTGTTCCAGAACCACCATCCTTGCTTTCCAAAAACATACTCGAGCTCCAGGGTTTCATAAAATGATGCAGAACAGAAGTTACTGAAGAAAATTTATTAATCCTAAACCACTTTGTCTGCCTGTAACAATTCTACAATTTGCTACAGCAAATTCCACTTTAAGTTCTAATGTCGTCTGTTACAACAGAACCAAATTAAAACAAAAACAAAAACCAAACCTAAACAGTGGCATGTAAACATTGATGTCATTACTATGGTTTATGCGGTTCATAAGACACAGGGCCTAATATTCTACTGTATGGTAAAAAAATCAGAGACAAATTGGAAATAAAGCCTAGGACAGAAAGAAGAAAGTTTGCCTGCACTCTGGCAAAGGATTTGCACGAAGACTTGAAAACTCCTATATCGGGCTCTTCCTGCAGGTGTCTTTTTTTTCCCATCAAAAAAGAATGAAACCTTGGTACACTTTGCAGCATATTAATGTACTGATTTTCTCAAGCAGAGAGAGCGAGCAGGAGGAAAACTTATGGAAGAGGAACAGTCAATGTCCTGAGAATAACCTGAAATGCCAGCTTAGCATTTTTGCACTTCAAAAACGTCTTTGACTTTTATAAACAGGCATGATGGTAAAATTGAGGCCGTTAAAAATACATGGTTTACTTTGGTAGTTTATAATTCACAGTGGCATTTAGTGGGTGGAGTTGTAAATTAGTAAGTGGACTGCTGCCACAGCAGAGCCGGCTGCTGCTCTGCAAAGGAGAATCTTTGCTAAGAATAGGAATGTGGTCACCGTGATAATGAACAGGGGCTCGTTGATGGGAGATCTGGAGACGGTTGTTGGATGTGTAACAGCTGCTTGAGAAATTAGATGTTATCGAAGATTTTTTGAAAGATTGAATTGGATGAAAAGCATGCAAAACTTAACCAGTAAGACTTAGTTTCAATGTTTTGTAGTACCACTGAAGGGAAAAGTGGCATATGAAATACTTAGGTTGTTGATAAATTGGAAGGTACGGTTTTACAGCCAACAAAAAGCTGTTTATTTTGCCGTAAGAGGGAAGGAAGATTGCAGCAGTCTCTACACATGAAACTGTCCTTTTCCCTATCATTTTAAACAAAGTAGATTAATCTGCCATAAAAGTGATATGATATGTTAATCTGGTATTCGATCCCATCTGTCAAACACTCAAACAAAAAAGGCCGTTTATAAGTCAGTCACTTCCTGGAGACAATATTACTGTTCTCAATATTATCAGCATTTTAAAGAAACTGGATTTCTCTGGGTGGGAATGATTTACTTACCAGTAGGATGATATTCCTTTGGACTGTAGGTAGCTGTAAAAGCCTTTTCCAAAAGTTGCAAGCATTACATCAAGAATCCTAAATGAAAGGTACAGACAGATGTGGATAGGATTATAAAACATGTTCCACCTTCAAACATTTGGAAGCTTGGCTACTGAGTGACGGGTGCTCTATGATTACTGTTCGGCCAGAAGTACACAAGAAAATACACCAAACCCAAGTGCACACCAGCGTGACCTGTAACTGCAATAAATTCATGGTTTTGATTGCTTGAATTCCCCATCAGTGGACATCACCATAGTGCTCTCACTTCCCTGGCCTTAAGGAACATGCTTGAGTGATGTCAGCCTAAAAATGATCCACAGGAAGCTTTCACTTAAAAGCAGAAAGAAATCTGTATGAAATCATTGCGTCTCCTCCATACCCTGCACAGCCCGTTCCTATTGGCATGTGCTTTGACCCCTGTTTGTGCTGGCCAGCCTGTCCGCAGAGAAAGCCAGGTCACTGTTCCTGTAGGAAAATCACCAACAAAGTGATTGTGGCACAAGAAGTCTCTGATCCGGCTCTTTTCTGAGACGGGGTGCTGGGCACAATTCTAGCAGAGGACATTTTGAGCTGCATGATAATGGTTCCTCCTTAAACTTTTCACAGAAATCAAGTGTTGATTGCATTCACCGTTAAATAGATCAAAGGCCCAGTCAAAAGAAATCTTGTGCTAGCAACCTGGATAGCAAAAGACAGGCTGAAATCAAGTTACTGTATATCTTTGTATCATTTATCAATGAAAAGTGTACAATTTTCCATGATGACCTTTTAAAAACCAGTCATGGACGGGGTTCAACACTTTATTTCTGAAATCTTTCCTTCATAGATGATGACTTTCAAAAGGTTTTGGTATTTTATAAGTAGCACAGGCAGAACGATATTAATAAAAATATGATTGTGTGTGTACCACAAAAACCCCCAAAATATAACAGAAATATTTGCTACTAGTATAAGATATATATAATAAATAATAATTTTATTTTTTTTATGTGCACACAAGCAGATCATTATGACATATCAGTATTTCTTAGGATAGATAAGCATTTGGACATAAAAGAATAACAACATTCTACACACTATAAATAATAATGAAATACTACATATAACAAACATGTATTGTCTATGTATGAACTAACTTATATTTTCAGTTAAAAAAATATATATTATTTAAATACACATTCTAAATTACCTATAACTTATCTGAATGTACTACTTTTCAAAAAAACATATCACAGTTCTGTAAGCATATATCTATAAAACAATTATTTTCTTAATCAGAATTGAGTTTTGTATTAGCTCTGCATCAGCTGAATATTTACATGTGTTTGACATGAGGCCTAAGTCAGTTTACGCAGTTCAGTGAACAGCAGCTCTTGTACTCAAGCACAGGTAAATAAATACCTTACCCAGAGCTGTGTCACCGTGAAAGGGTATATCACCACATTCAGAGCTGAAAATACAGGTATATCTAAAATACTTCCCTACTTATGTTTGTAAAATATTACTATGGTATACTCCTACCATAACGGGACGGAGGGAACCAAGGCTGGATGGAGCAGCCGTGTGGCACCAGCTGTGCCATGCAGTTGTGTGTGCTGTACCAGTGCTGAGCTGCAGAGAAAGGACAGGAAGGGAACTGAACGCTCTCTGAATTTCTGCCTGTCTTCACAGGATAGATTATCTTGGGCAACTAGATATATACAGTAACAGAAGTATAATGACTGATAAATATATAATTAACAATTAAAATACGCAAATTACTGCACAATCAGTCCATAGGTGTTCTCTTCTCCCATGGGAATGGAAAGGTAATTTGTGATCATCTGCCTTTACCATGGAATAAAAGGACGTACACAAGATTTTTGCATAAGTGACCAGCCAGTAGGATATACAGTAATGACTGACCTGCTTTTCCCTGTCCACAA
The DNA here is from genome assembly GCF_964273445.1 of Streptopelia decaocto. Taxonomy (NCBI): domain Eukaryota; kingdom Metazoa; phylum Chordata; class Aves; order Columbiformes; family Columbidae; genus Streptopelia; species Streptopelia decaocto. The sequence continues at coordinate 26,552,874 of NC_138659.1, read as the reverse complement.
CAGAAGTTTTCCTAGGGAAGAACTAACATTACAGGACTCAATCCTGCAAAACACTGTAAGGCCTCAATAGCCTTACCTCTAACAAGAATTAGAGCCAAATCCTGAAGTTTCTTCATTATTAAATAAATTAAAGAATTGAGCCAAACATTGTTATGTAGGAAGCTTTCAAAAACTGCACATAATTCTGGATGCTCTGGTTCTTGTTCTCTGACTTCTGTAGGCTGTTCTCCAGCTCTTTCAAATGCACTTCATGGTGCTTTTCATTCTAAAGACAAAAGAGAAATCCAGTGCAACTTAGAAATCAAATACAAATCAATCAAAATAATAATGCAAGACAACTAATACCTAAATTTTTATCAGCCTTACCCACCTGTAAAAGTTTTCAGATGCTCTGTAAAAGTGAAAGTCCCAAAAAGGCCTCAAAATATTGAAGCTTTATGTTCAGTCATGACCAAACTGAACATGTTTGAATAGGTGAATAGGCTTGTGATCAAAAAAAATGCCTGGGAACATAAAAACTACCCTTCTGAATTTTTATCAAGAAAGATTCCTAGCATCTTAAATCTGTTATGGACTTGGCACTCTCTCATGTTGATTATTCAAGGAAACAGCTGTTACTGATCTCTGCTGCAACATAATTATTGATGCCCATAGTTCCTTATATAAAAAAGATGATTGACAGCACTATTACCTGTTCATTAGTTCCACACCTGATGCTGAATAAGGAAGTATCAACAGATCAAAACCTGGGCATTGAAAGGCTTGACACTTTGAAAAATCACTATATCTCTTTTGTTACTAACTATGTTTATGTGCAACATCAGTATATAAGCTGAAAGCTTTTCACAAATTCCAGTAAGATCAAATTCTTGTAACCAACTCAGGGAACAAAAAAACAAACAAACAAAAAAATAACTACTAAGTCATTATGCAACTGTTACGCACCTATTCAAATCTAGGTACACTTACTGAACACCATTAATCTCAGAGGGAAATTATAACGTCATACATTTTTTTATTTTTGCCTTGCTGGGAAAACTGAGTTGAATAAGAGATGTAAACTCAATATTATTCCAGTGAATTATTTAGACCGGGCCCCTGTTTAGTCTATTAGAAAGGTCAATACACAAAGTATATTGTTAAGTTGAATTAATTTGCTGTTCCCGAAAGCGAGCATCAACTGTATTAATAGTGTGTTTTTCAGTAACTTTTACTGTAAACGTTGAAGAGGTAAGTCATTTCTTAATACAGAGACAGTATTTTCTGCTCACATGGTGAAATGTGCAGAGGAGCTGGTTTTTCTCTTCTTGCCTCTCTCTCACTTCAGTTTCGAGAACAAACATTTTTGCCTGAAGGGCTTGTTCTTTGTATGAAATTTTTTCCAGTTCTTCAGCTACCTGCAATAGCAATGAGAGAGAACTGATGTATATTTACTTTCACTTAAAGCCCAAACCAAATGATTTTCTTATACTTTAGCACTGGTAACTGACAGGATGACAGAACGGGAAATAGAGCTATTTCCCATGCACAGAAATTAAACAAACCTGGGAAATATTCTGGCTAAATTTGAAAGACATTTCAATTTGCATCCCTTCTACAAATAAGAAATCTTTCCTTAATATTGAAAGTGTGCAGCTTTCATCTAAAATAAGAACGGTTTTGACACCTATTCCAAAGAAATTAAGGAAAAGGCAAGATTAAGCTTTTGTTCAGAAACTTTTGCCCGATGTGTGGGATTTAAAATTAGGTGGTTAAAGCATTTTGATATGTCTCAAAAAAAAATGATAGTGAAATGCTGGTCGACTGAACTTCATCATTAATTTCAACAGGATCTGAATTCGACAAGAAGTTGAATTGTGCAATTCGTATTTAAACACACAGAATTTCCAGTAACTTTTTAGTATTTCTCCCTATGTGCAAAATAACCTTGTCCCATCTTTTCTTCTCAAGTAAATTTGAGTTTAATGCTATTTAAAAATAGAAAACAGCAAACAATGTTAAAAGATGCATTAAATCATTGATACCATTTTTTTCCCTTCTTCCAAAGCAGATTCCAGTTGTCTGGCTAATCCATTATATTCTGCTATTTTCTCTTCAAGCTGCAACTTACTGCACTGAAGAGTATCATCTTCTTTTTTGAGCTGGCAAGCAAGTTCTTCATTTTGAAGTTCCATCTTTTCTAGTTGCCTTTACACAAAACAGATCAATGTATTGTCATTCACTATAGAAGAAAAGTGTAGGAATTGATTGCAGTCAGATTTTTTAAAAGTTACCTTTTAAGGTCTTCATATTTCTTCTGAATGTTATGGTTTTCTTTTTCTAAGGAGTGACTGCCCAAGGAAGTTATACTGTATTCCTCCTGTGAAAATGACTGTTTGTTTCTAGTTGAAGAGACCTAATTACAGGATATTACAGAGTAAAGTAAGCTTGTCTAGCAAAATCCAAACAATTTAACCGTAATTTCAAGTAAATATTATATTACATTCAAGTAAACATCATCTTGTATTTAAAACAAATAAAATAGAGCCAAAGTAGCAGACTAAACTTTGTATGAATGCTTTAAGACTGAAAACCTGCTATGTTCAAAGTGAAGTCCTGACAAAACCCATATGCTGCCCATGCAGCCTTGTGCATTAGTAGATGGGCAGGTCTACCTCTATGTGAACTTTTAAACTTTAAATTCCAGCAAAAATAAGTTCCTTCACACTCCAGTCACAAGAAGCATCAAAATAATACCTCATATATAGAGAGTTATCACAGAAGAACAGTGTAGCACTGGTAAAGAACTTCAGAAAGTAGTTAATATCAAAAAAGAAATCAAGTTCATTTAAAGAGCTATATCAGTAGCAGAAACTGAAGAAAGCAAGAAGCCAAACTGTCCTCTCCTGCCCAGCATGCAGACTGACAAACTCTTACATGTTTTCTTTTAAATCTCATAACACTGGTGATGTGATTATTGCTCTTGCTGCCATCCATGAACAGCAGATTAGCAATAAACAGCCACATCACCAGCCTGCTGGCACTATTATTTAAGGAGTAACCTCCATCATTCACAGGACCATCATGAGCAGTTCCTGCCCATGATTTGAGCTAATCTGGCTGGTTTTGCTCATAGGAATTACAGGCTGTTCAGGTAGCAGACTGGTAGTAGCAGAAACCTCCAGCAGAGGGACAAAAAACCAATGTCCTGGTCCAGCTGAACCCAGAAGAGGGTTTCTGCACATGGTCCAGTTCCTTGAAAAAGAATTTTTCTGAAATTCTGATCATAGAATCTCCAAAGGATGTCACTAAGACTTAATGCTGAAAGCTAACTGCCATCCCACCAGACTAGTGATTATATTCCAAATTACTTCATTATACTTAGGAGGTTTTTTTGAATTTATTCAAGAAGTTAGATTAAAATTATACATAGAATTTTATAAATGCAGCTCAACATTAGTTGTTGCTTAAGTACTTTGCCAAGCAAAGTTGGATTTATGTCCTCGTGAGCATTCCTGGAAGGAGTATTTAAAATGATACAAACACGAACAGAATTTCATGCTGTAAAGATCATCTTGACAAGAAATCTTAAATAAAATGAAGATCTATTTTTTAATAAGCATATAAAGTCTATAGGGACACAGAGAGTCACTCTATTTCAGCTCAGGTTTTCCCATAGACACAAGAAGATTAAAGCTTTCCTACCCTACTGATTCAAACAAACACCTTTGTCATTTGTGCTGGCAGAGTATTCTCTTCTAATTCAAAAGCACATTAAAAAGAACAACAAAAAACCCAAACATAACCCTGCCATTGAAACTGATGTCACATAAAAAAAAAAACAACTGAGGAATATTCATATTCAGGCTTAAGAGAAAATACAAGCAGGAGTGCTAAAATATTGCTGAAAATAGAAACGATGCTATTAATGTATATTCTTAAAACATGTTATGAACCAATATAATGTAATGATTAACATGTTAAAGTTATACATCATCAACAATATAATTTGACTGAGAAAACACTGTCTGTTTTATAAATTAGTCTTTAAAAACAAAATTAATAAGGAACAAATATATTCCACTAGATACAAACAATAACTAGACTTGCACAATTATTTTCAGGGAAGAATTCTGCAACACATCTCAGGACATAAGTATTCAAAAGGATCAAGAATATACTCACTTAAAAGATACAGAATCTAAAAGTAACTAGTCTCTTCACATACTGAATTCATGTTAATATAGTTGGCAATAGTTTTATTGGCATAATGCTATTTCTACAGACGGAGCTTTTGATTTATGAAGCAAATAACAAAGGAAACCACACAACTGTCACACACACTAATAGGAAAAAAATGTTCCAAAAACTTTCTTCCACATAATTTTCTCATTTATCTTTAAAAATCAGCATGTTCTAAGCACCTGAACCTGCAGCTCCCTAAGGGGTTTGCATTTCTGTGCATGGATCCTTTGCCAGGACACAAGCGTTTCCTGATATCCTTGCTGCTATTCCTCAGCTGCTTCCAGCAAGTCACAAATGCGTTCTAACCCCTTTAACTCAGCCCCTGTTTTGTCCCTCACCTGCAGAGTGGCATCACAGGAGAAAAATGTAAAACCATAAATTAATTGTTGTAATACTTAATGGCTTTCCATGTAAGTAATAAATCTGAAATTCCACACAAGTTGCATAATGTCACCTATTTTATAAAATACCTAAAAACTTACAAGTTCACCATTAGAGAAATTTCCATCTCTGACTACATTTCATTAAAGACTCAGTAACACTGACAATGAACATTTACAAAATTATGCATCTGTTAGCAGTTCATCAGGCAATACCCAAATTTTGACTTTATTTTTATTGCAATATGTTTTGGGAGATGCCATAGAGGCACACTAAGCAGCTTAAAGGAAAAATTCTGACTACACAACTAGTGCAGTATTTGCAAAGACAGCAGCACCTAATGCCACCTGAAGCCAAATACAATGCTGTGCAAATATTATACATGGGATCAGGAAATATTTTTCTCCATTCTACGATTCAGCCATGGAAAAATAAAGTTAGTATGAAATAAAATTAATATCTAAAGGTGTTTCCCTGTGATGACTAATTCTGTTCTCTAAAACAGATCATTGCAGGCAATGCATATCCAGTCCCTGCCTCAGCCTTATCACTTAAAATAATATGTATTTTGATGAGCCATGAAACTGAGGAAAGTGATCTTCCTACCAGTTTTGTATTGTTTGCTGATACTTAAGAATGCGCTGTGTTCCAGTATTCAGCTCCATCTGCTGAAAAACTTAAAACTAATCTCTGTATGGATTCTCCAATTTAACTGCTAGTTAAAACAAACAAAGCAGTCTTACAGTAGGTTTGCTTCCCTATGCAGCTTTCATAGATGTTCTGTCAAGAGATCTAGTTTTAAAATCATCAGCAGCAAAATCACATTTTTAAAAGTGATATAAGAATTCTGGAATTCTAAAATTCCTTAGTCATTACTCTAGGAGCCATTTCTCACCTGTTTCCAATGGTGTAGTATCCAAAAAAAACACAAGCTCATAAGTAAGAGTTAGGAAAGCATTAAGTGAATTTTAAACTATAGAGAAAAAGAAAAAAGAGCCAATACCTGTGACTTCTAATAAGTGGGTCACAATAATGTAGGAAAGATCTATGTCCTACAGAATTGTTTGGGAACATGCTTTATTACTGCAAAACTTACCTCATCTACTTCTAAGCAGTTGTTTTCTGTTATTCTTTTGTTTTCATTTAAGACTCTTTCATATCTGGATTTCAGTTCTTCCACTGCTATTTGTAATTTTTGTACCTAGAACATACATTTTCCACATAGATTTATAAGGTGTTTCTTTCAAATACAGAAAAGATAAAATCATTGGTATGAAGCATAAAGGAAAACCTTTGATATTTAAACAGAATCTCAATATTTGTCATTATATGAAGTTATTTATTTTCATTATCCTACTCACCACAGCAAATATAAAAGGGTAACCAGGTAAAGAGCACTCATATCAACATTTCCTTTTTCACCATGGAGAATGAGCTACAGTTGTGCTACAAGAGCAGCCAGCATGACTCACCCTTCTCTGCCCAGATAACGAGCATCACCAGACAGTTCCCATCTGGAGTCACCAGAGCAATGAGCCAGGGAATTTCATCCCACTCACTGCTTCGGGCTGGCTGTTCCCTGGAACTACATCTCTCATCTTAAAGCTGGCACCACTTTAATTGTGGTGATGCATTCCACAGACAAGTGCTCTGGTTTTACTTACATTTGGTATCATGCCTTTTCTCTTGACAATGATTTTAAAAGGAGATAAGTGAGACTGTCAGTGAGAGGGTGTCTATACTATAGCAGAAATACATACAACTTTGAATCAATATGTTCTAAAATTTCTTCTCTGTGATTAAAGGCAAATACAAAAAAGGAGTTGATAAAAAGCCCATTTTAAGCTTGTTTCATGTGTTTTGCTGGTATTTTCAATGTGGAGCTACCTGTGTAAATAAAAAGACTCTTGCAACAGTCCTTGAATGGTGGTTTACTGTTCTTAGGAAAGTGGAAATAAAGATATGACCAAGGAGAGGTAAAATATCATTGGATGTGTCCACTAAAGGCATTAGACTCAAATTTTACTCATAAAATATAGTTTACTGGATTGTTAACTTGCATCTTAAGAAGCAAATCTTTTCTAAGCAAGTATGCAATTAGCTCTGTTGGCTTCAATGAAGGCTTCAACAAGGATTATGTGTACTAGGAATAGTGTGGAGACTACTCTTGGATACAGTTTGTAATGGCATGCTCTTCTATCATCCTCAATGTTACAGCGGCATCATAATCACCATGACAACAAATCTGGTTTATTACAAACAAAACCTTTATCATTTCCTCAAAACTCCTTACAAATTTAAAAACCATACTCAAACATTTCAAACACACTACTCACCTGATTTTTATACTGTTCAACAGGGTCTCCCTGCAGCTTTGCCTGTTCTTGGAGATTCAGCAGTTCATTTTCAACAGAAACAGTACTGCTTTCCAATGTAGCAAGGGAAGCCTTGATTAAAACATCAAAAATATAAGACCTAGAAGAACATTATTAAAATAACACAATCTACAATACATATTACTAGCAAGAGTGACACAATTATTTACCCTGCCAAACAGAAATGAGAGCCCATGGTTCATTTCTCGGCTCATGAGAATATTTACTTTGGAGGATAAATACAATAGAAAACCTGAAAACCCTTTAAAAATTGAAATGAATGATTGAGCTAAACCCAGTTCTTTAATTTAAAAGAAAGTTTTACAAACACAAAAAGATGATTTCTAGTTAAGCAATTATGTAGCAAGTGACAGTAAACTAAAGGGCATCCTGGTTAAGCATATAGATGGTCAGACAACTCTGTTCTTAGCTTTACCACAGATTTCTACAGATAAATTGTCAATGTCTCTTTTTCACTTTGTGTAAAAAATACATGGCAAAATTTATTCTACAGGTTTGGGATCTCTAGACAGAAAGCCAAAAGGGAATTAATGTGGTAACTTCATTAATGTTTCAGAAATGTAGAGCCATTCAACAATGATCTATAATGATCTCACCTTTAATTTTTCATTTTCGAGATTAATCTTTTCATTTTCGGAGTTAACAGAACCTAGCTTTTTAAGAATTTCCTCATCTGAGTTTCTTTTCCATTCCTCCTTTCTTTTCTGGTCTTCCAAAAGGCTTGTGATCTGCCTTGTTAGATAGGCAAGAACATTTATATCATATATAATGCTTTCCAAAACTCTCACTATGCAAATTAACTTGTACCTTAACACATATGCCTTCATTGTTCTTATTTCATTTAACAAAAAAGAAAAAAAAAGGGGGGGGGGGGAGGGTAGAGGGGGGGTGGAGAATGCATTTAAGTATCCCAAGAAAGCAGTACCTATTGAAATAAGAAACTATACAAAAGAGTGTTCCACCAAGGAAGTAGTCCTGGCTCTATTATAAATAAATTCTTTACCTGTAACACCCAAGCATATTTCCAAGACTATGCACACACATACTGTACAAAATGGAATTATATTGAATTTATAGGGTCTATCAGATACTGTTCCTACTGAGAACATTCCATAGCTAATTTAGGAATGGTACTTTTCATTATTAAAAGCAACAAATTGTTCTACATGCCTCACTGTTTGCTTTTAATGTTAATGAAGTTAAACAATGAAATTTTTGCTGTTTAGTAAGTCGTATAGAAAGCCAAATAGAAAAAGTCTTGTTAGAATGGTACATTTTTGGCAGACTTGTATTTCCAGCTAGAATAAAACCAGGAAAAAACGGCTGGAAGCAGAAAAAGTACTTCAGGAAAGTATCATAGATGTTTCCCTTTTTTAATTCTTTCCTAAATGCCTCCTTATATACACCGGATCCATAGTGGGCTAGACAGATTTCTGGATAGATATCTTGTACATACACTCCAGTTACATTTTTTAATACGCTGAAAATATTTTCAGAAACATCAGATTTTCTGAAACATAAACAAAAGAGCCAAGCCAATTTAATTTGAGCTGTTACATATTTGAGCATGAATCGAGTTCCATTGTAAAATAAACATTCTACCTCAGACCTAGCATAATGGTACCTAAAGGTAAAATGGTAAAAGGATATTTGTCACTGTCTGCCAAAGAAAATGGCATATCTTTCATGTACATTAAGATTTGACCACATAGTTTGAACAAGGTTAGACAAGTTTGTGTTGTTCTTCCTTACAGGAATAAGCTGTTCACACGTGTATCGGAGGGGAACCCTTCTCTGTCCTCTAGTGGGATGAGACATTAGTGGAACAGAAATAGTTTTGCCATCATTAGTCTGAAGTAGAAACTAGAAGCCTATGAACATTCTTTGATACTGCAGTAGACCCAAGGATTAACACTCAAGATGTTGAATCAGTTATTAAATAAGTGGTTCTGAGGAAGCAGCAGAGTGCCTACCAGCAAGTTCAGGCTAATTGAAGTATGCAGGGAAAAGAATATGTTCCTTACTTGTACGAGGGAATGTAGTTTCTAAAGAGTTACGAAATGCAGCAGAGAGAAGGCTGAAAATATTTAATTCCTTCCAGTTTCCAGTTTCTAAAATCTGCTCAGAATTTTCAAATATGCATACATAAACTTGTTTACATTGTCAATACTGAGTACTACACTACTAAATACCAATACTGTGTGACTACAGGAATTAAAAAATAGATCAACAGTTTAACTTACTTCTTAAGATGTTCTATTTGAATTTCTAACATTGCCTTTCCTTCAACCATTCTATCATGCTGATTTTTCCAGAGGTTGGAAGCTGACAATATCTCAGTTAGTTTGACTTCCTAGAGGATACAGGAATTACAAACTATGTAACAAAAGAATGCCGCTGAAGAACACCACCTAGTTGTACAAATTTTTCTAAACTGAAGAGCTACTTAATATAAGATTATTGGACCTCATTAGTACCAAGCAATCTAAATTTTGTCTTGTCTCAAAAAAATTAACCAAACTACCCAAATTTAAAAAAAAAAAAAATAAAGTCTAAGTAAAGACTTGCTTTCAATGCAGAGACATCATTAAACTGTATATCAACTGTAGAACACAACATGTCAAAATTCGAGATCAAAATATTTTCTTACCAAAAAAATATTTGTCTCCAATACATCTCTACTAAATCTAAATTACATAAATTAATACAAAAATTAAATTCCGTCAAAACATTTTAAGAGTAAGAAATAACAGCTAGGTAAGAAATGCAGAGTTGGGTAAAGTCCTTCAAAGTAGTATGGATAATTAACCAACATCTACTATCTTGAAAGTATACCAGGTCTTCAGTGGGCAAAGAAAACAACAGTGTGACTACAAAACATCAAAAGTTCAGGAGTTATTTGTCATCTCTCTACACTGCTATTCGTACTTAAAGATCTGCTACCATCTTCTCACAAAGATCAAAGAAAACAACAACAAAACTCCACCTTATTAACCATCTCCAGGTATACTACCTGGAAAAATATGTGATGATAACACATTTAGGAGTGTGAAAGCATACTCTGCTTAGGAAATCTAAATAAGGCAGTAAAGATCTCAGCACAGTTCTGATCCACCTGGCCTTTTTGAACAACTACACACTGTAGGGATATGCAGGGCAAGAATCTAAGGAACAATTTGGATTAAGGAAGGTTCAGAGCAAGCAACTTAGAGAACTAAGTATCTACATGCGTTGTCCTACACTGATAAATAAGGAAAACAAAGACTTCAGACCCCACTCATGGATTTTCTGTACTTCTGACATGAGTCAGTCTTTGTGCATAAAGGTCCAACAAGAAGATGAGGAGAGGTGTAACTGAAAGCAGCTTAGACTTCTCTCACTGCAGGCTGAAGTGTAAAACCTCATGGCTTAAAACATTCACTGAATTTTAACAAAACAAAGGCAGTGAATGTAGTAACAGCTCACATTTCACTTAGAGCAACCTTTTTCTTAATCAAGGAGCAAAAAAATAAAAGACATACAAAGACACTACAACCAGCCATCTTTTCCTATTTCCCACAGGCTAAAGTTTCCCAGTTGTGCAATTTAAAACAATACAGCACAACTTTGCTCACAGCATAGTCACTCACATGTTCTCTTATTCTGGAGGTTAAACTTTCCACAAGTGCTTCAAAGTGTTGAGCTCTTTCTTTCTGGAACCTGATTGTTTTTTTCAGAGCAGTCTTCTTTTGCTCACTTTTTGCCTTTAAGGCTAACATCTGGTGCTTGTATTCACCAGCTTTAAGTTTCCACTCTGCTATTTTCTTTTCTAGAGTCTGAAACATAATTAAACATCAACTCTTTTCAAATTCTATGCCTTACAGACCATTTTGTGACATAACACTATAAAACCCCCCAGATACGCAGGAAACAGTTTTCACGTTAAGATGCTTATAGGGCACTTAATAAACAAAGGTGTGACTTGGGGGTGGTGGGAGAACACCTTAAATAACTAGAGCAAAAAGAAAAACTGAGGCTATGTATGCACTTCTTTAACTGTTGGTACAAGTAGAAAACTGTTATCCCCTGTAATAGCCGCAGGAGGTCACAATCACACTAAGAGTAAGTGCTTTGGGTGGCTGAGGCAAATGTAAATTGGGAATTACTTTCATAAAGGTAATGCTAAGCTTTTGCAAGCTTCTGCCCAGATATGAACAAAATCATCAGCAGGATTTAAGCTAGCAACTGACTTTGGCACTTTTTGAAGAGTAAACAAACAAAACTTTATTTAAAAGTTTGAATGAAAATACAGTTCCATATCAAGATACTTTATCTAATGAAATTGTGGAAATTCTATGATTGTACTAGGTAGAACAATAAAGCAATTTTTATTCAGAAGAAAACTTCAGGTATTTAGACAGACATAGACATACGTGACTTTTTTGAAACTGGCTTGCTATAGCTTCCTTAACAACTTCAAGTGATACATTTAATAGGGGATGTATGCTACTAAAAAAGTTTGGAAATTAGAAATACATTCTTTTTTAGCCAGTGTTTTCTTATTCATGCCTATATTCTTGACAAGTTTCAAATACTGAAATCTGAGGCCACATACAGCCTCTATCACGTGATCTCTTCCATGGCCCATTCTAAAGCCAGTAACTGATGCAAATGTCCAAATTTACCTCTTGCTTTATAGGACAGAAAACGGAAATAATTTCACCTACCTTAAAGAAAGTGAGGTTAGGCATTAGTCTTAAGAATTTCTCTTTCAGTCAGCATTAAGAGGATTATTGATTCCTTCATAGTCAATAAAAAGAAACAGGTGGTGATTCATCACCCTTATCTTACAACAGAAACCCATCCTGCGGACCTGCCTGTTTCTTTCTATTGACTATATGGAGACTGCCTCAGCATTGATATCTGTCTTCTAGATAGCACAGTCAGGCAAGTGCAAATGCTCCTATGTGTGCTCAACTTCTCTCCAGCAGAACTGTTAGTAAGCATAAGTTGAAAAACAAAACAAAAACCCTTGCAGTTAATTAGTGTAGTCAAGCAAACTGTTCAAAATATAAATACTAATGACTTTTACTGTCTGGGATTTTTCTTTTGCTAAGAGTTTGACCTCAAACAATACTTTAAGATTTAACTCTCAAATCAGAGGTAAAATCTCACCACCACTCAGGCTTTGCTAATTTTTTCAAATAAACTGAAATACAAGTAAAAATATGCTGACCTGTATTTTAATTTTTAATTCATTGTTTTCCACTTCTTTTCTCTGAATCTGACATTGCAGGTGAGCTTGTACTGCCTTTACCGATCTTGACAGGTTGTCTTCTTTCTGTACATTGGCCTAAGAAAGAGAAATAAACATAAATCTATTGGTCAATGCAGATATGCTGTATGATTCAATCTATATTCTTTCTAGTTTGCCGCAGTTTCTAACTGAGATTTGAATGTCCTCAAAAGCTGGAAAAGATAAAACATGTTCTACAAGTATATTTACAAGTGGTAACTTGTTACTATTGTTATTAATGTTAAACAGAAATCATGAACTTGAAAGAATGTATGTATAATTAATGCCTCATATTTAATCTGACTCTTTTACTCTGTATTACTTCATTATTGTCGGGGGTCGAGACCCCGGCATGGGTTCTGGCCTGCGGCGATGGAGGAAGAAATGCAGCCATCCCGTGTAAATGATAAACATACTTCCTTTATTGCCTTGAAGCGCGGGCACCATAGCAGTCACAGAGCACAGACTTTTATAGCAGTTCTATTAATTATGCCTACTCGTCAGACACCGATTTGATAGCATACGTAATGAGCCCATCCTAGCATACATAACGAGTCCATGCCCTTCTGTGGTTTCTCTGGTATGTGAGTTCCCTCGTTATCTCGGAGCTGCCCCCTGAGACTTGTTTATCCAGGCCTCTCTCAGGCGGTACCTTCTCACTTACCCTTGCTCAGCTCATGCTAACTGAGGCCTACTCATGCTAACTAGAAGAGATCCTCTTCGTAGAGAGGGTCTCATGCCCTTTCTCTCTTGGCCATTCTCCAACACATTATAAGTACTTTTTCCAGAACTATTGTGAACCTGATCAGCCATTAGTCTAGATCAGGGGTGTCAAACTCACTTTCACAACAGGACACCTCATCCTCGCAATTGCCTTCAAAGGGCCGAATGTAATTTTAAGACTGTGTAAATGTAGGAGTAGTGGCCTCTGGTGAAAATGAGTTTGACACTCCTGGTCTAGATGTAATGCCCCTCCCTGAAACATGGGACACCAGTGTTAAGGATAACCTGTATCCTTAATAGGTTTGGATACAGTCTGCATCATTTTAAGATATTTCTGTAGGAAACATCTTGCAGGATTTTCCTTTTTTTCATAGATAATTGCCTTTCTCAACATTTAAAATTCGTAAATAAGGATCTAGTATATTGGAAGAAAACACTCATTCCAACAGTAGTGGTCACTCACTTTTTCAAGCTGAAGTCTGGATGAAAGTTCTTCAACATGTTTCTCCTTTTCAAGTATTTTTCTCCTGAGATTCTTCATGAAGAAACAAAAAACAACAAAAACATTATTTCAATTTCTGTACACAACAATGCAATGGTAATGCACACTGACAAACAGTTCAGCTGTAAAACGAAGATTCCATTTTGAGAAGATAAACCACAAATACTCCCACTTTGCCACTGTCACTTGACATTGTATGATCCCATGACGCAGCCATTTCAGACGTACAGCACGGAACCAAAAGAGACAGAAACCTTAATTTACTTACAGTATTTTGGGTTTCATTTTCACTTAACTTCTGCATCAAAGTGTCAATGTTTTTACTGTTTAACTGCAAGACAGAAGCAGGAAACATTAAAAAATTACTTCCAATTATAATTGATTTAGGTTTTTTCCAATGTTTTTTAATTTGGTACAAACAATTTCCTACATTTTCAGATTCACTACATACGAATGCAAAAGCTTATATATTCACAAGCTATGTAGAGTTGGTGGTTTAAACCCTAAAGATTCAATTTATTTTGTGCATATGACTTCATAGCTGAAGAAAACAAACCAAGGTCGTACCATACAGCAATTTCTTTATTTATTTTAGCTAAAAGGACTTTAAATACCACAAATACTTCAGTGTTGTTTAAATATGTAGTCAATGTTTTTATAACTCATAACATTTTAAATAATATTTTTAAATCACTCCAGGGTGATTGATGCCCTCACCAAGCACAAAATTACTTGTTTACTCTGCTCAGTGCTCCACTGACTACTCATTATTTTTCAGAAGTGGATTGTCTTAACATCTCTACCCACCAGGACCCATTTCTCCTGCTTTCAGCCTGTGCCAGGTATATATACTCTTATATCCATATCTCCTGAACAGAATGGGGAAAATGCGTAACAGAATTTGGGAAGTTACCAAGTAAAAAAAAAAAAAAAAAATCACTTCCTCACAGGATCAGAACGTAGACTGCTCTGCTTCCAAGGGTTGCTATAAGGCAAATAACTATACTCAAAATATCTATTTTTTTTTATTTTATATATTTTTATATACGTGTCTTATTACAGGTTTACATTTCCTGTCAGACTTCAATTTGTGTAACACAATGCAGGTCGATGCAGCTTATTCTTGGTTACAAAACCAAACTAAGTTCTTGAATTTAATTACTTCCAGTGAAAATACTATTTTGGAAGACTAAACATAATATATCATTTATACCAGCACAACTACGTAAGCAGAAAAGAACAAATAAGAATTTTTCCATAGTTTCAGGATACCATTTTTATGTCCAGTACTCTCACCCATTTTTTGAAATATCACCTGCTTCCCATCTGTAGCTAGGAAGTATGTTTTGAAATATCTGGTTTGAATTTGTCAACAAAGTAAATAAAATGAAAAAAGTCAAGCAACAAAATGAACTTGCCTCGGTAGCAAGAGGTAGAAGAAACTCTTCCTGAAGATCCAAGTCCAATAAAGGAGCAGTCCAGTTACATACAGGTAGAGATGAGGATGAGCGCCCTGATGATGACATTTTAATGCTGTCTAGCGAGACACTAAATGTTAACATATATTGGTGTTCTGTGAATCAGTAACTGAAACGTTATTGGCACCCCAGCTTCTTCCCACTAATTTAGTGTACCAGATCAAGGAAACCCCAGTCTCATCAGAGATGTAACACAGTTAATGCAACTGAAATCTTGCACACATCTTCATAACTTGCAGCAGCTTAAGCAGCACCGACTTTGCACACAAATTCACACGTTTGGTGCACTGAAATCAAACCCCTCAAGGCCAGAAAACTGAATGCACACGAAGGAGGGAGCACAGCTCGCAGCTGCCGTTTCCCACTGCTGCGCTCCCTGGCGCCGCGGGTGCGGAGCGGGGCCGCGGGTCACCCAGCAGCGCCCTCGCCCCGGGCTCTGTCTGGGCCCCGGCCCCTCTCCCCTCGCCCAGAGCCCCCGGCTGCCCGCGGCTCCTGCCCCTCGGGGGTCCGGCGGAGCAGCCCCAAACTCCGCACCGCCTCCCGCAGGGCAGCCCCCCCTCAGCACCCCTTCCCGCGGGGCACCGACCCCCGGCGTCCCCGCCTGCGCCCGCCGCTCCCTCACCGCCGCTGCCGCCGGGAGCCGTTGCCGGAGCAACCGGCCGTTGCCGCGGGCCGCTCCTCTGGCGGCGGGCGGAGGCGGCGACACCCCCCACAGCCACCCTTGGGGCTGCGGGCGCTCCCCGGGAGGACCCCGGTGCGGTCCGCCGAGGCCCGGGGGGCGGAGGTGGCTGTGCGGCATCTCCGGCCTCTGCAGGGCAGCGCGGGCCGGTGGCCCCCGCGGGGCTGTGGGAGCAGCATCGCCCCCTTCCCCGAAAGAGAGGGAGGGGTTCGTGCGGCTTAGGGGTCAAGGGCGCTTCAAGAACGGGCTGTGTCCGCTGCCAGCCTGTAACGTGCAGACGGGGACGCGCTGATGCGCACTCAGGGGGTTATTTGTAGAGCAAAATGCACAAAAAACGCGGAGAGCTTCGGATCCTCTATTTGTTTTCTTTTTGGGTGTTTCCATTAATGTATTTTTTCTGAGGTTCAACAATAAGTATTCATGTGGTCTGACTGCACATGAAGCTTTTTTTTGCCCACACATTGTCAAACATGGTAGAAAAGCCACATTTTTAAACATAAACATGTTCTGATGAAAAATAAACCAATTACTCTTGCATCACATTACATGAGAGAACACTCAGGACACATGAGGTGGCACTTCATAGCATCCATGACATCGCAATGGACGTATGGAAAGATCACTTTCAGATAAAGAAGTGTGCAAAACAGAATGATCATGTGATATGGATATGATAATACGTATAGATACATATAGGTCATATGTATAAATACATAAGATGACACATCATGATAATCACATTAATTTTGTTTAGAAAGATGCATACTGATAGAAATGTTACTTTTTAGGATGGTAAGTAAATATCAGTGTTAGTAACTTATATTTTTTTAAAAATCTTGGCTCTGGGAGAAAGAATCAAAATCAATAGAGAACCATGTATGTACCGTAATAAAAATTAAAAAATAAAGGTTATATTTCAACCTATTTAATACTAGTACAGATGAAATCACCCCACAATCTGTTCTGATGCGAGTGCCTGTTTGTACCTGGATTACACAGGAGATTTTGTCTTTGCATGTGCAAAAGGCCTAATATTTTGCTCTCTGTAGGACTCATAGCCTTGAATGGTGAATTAATCGTCCTTGTCAGACCTTTGCTTTGGTCTTTATGAGCTGTGGCTTTGCTGTCTCCTTGTCACCTCAAGCAGAACTTATAATTTTAGCTTCCCAGAATTTGCTATATGATTATTTTTAAAAGAAAGAAAAAAAATTGTTACAATTATCTAAAAATGTGGTGATTGCTTATATAATAAAGCAATCACTATCCATTGGTGAGGGCTAATTAGCATGATAATTAGCACTGCACTCTGTACCTCGTAAACAAAGAACGAATTACAAGTTTCAGGCCTCAAAACTGCGTTTTAATGACTGTGGTACAATCCACAAAGTGGAAAATAGTTAGAGGAAATAGGACACACAGTTCCACAATGGCATAACTACAAACATTAATAAAAGAGGCGTGCTGGAGAGAGGCTTCTTGAGATATCACGGCAACTCTGCTGAGGGTCACAGCTCATTACTTTATCTGCTCTAAAGGTATAACTGAACCTTTCACTTCTGTGTCAGTGCGCTGGTGTAGAGTTAAATTTTCTTCACAGTAGCCAGTATGAGGCTGTGTTTTGGATTTCTTCTGGAAACAGTGTTGATGACACAGGGCTGTTTGAGTTCCTGCTGAGCAGTGCTTACACAGCCTCAAGGCCTTTTCTGCTCCTCACACCACCCTGCAACAGGAAGGCAGGGAGCGCACAAAAGGCTGGGAGGAGATGCAGCCGGTTCAGCTGGCCAAAGCGATATTCCATACCATATGAAGTCATGCTCAGTATATATTTTTGGGGAAGAAGGAAGTGGGAGGGCATTCAAAGTTATGGTGTTTGTCTTCCCAAGTAACTGTTACACGTGATGGAGCCCAGAGTTCCTGGAGATGGCTGAATGCCTGCCTGCCAATGGGAAGTGGTGAATGAATCCCTTGTTTTGCTTTGCTTGTGTGCACGGCTTTTGCTTTACTGCCTTTATCTCAAACCATAAGTTTTCTCACTTTTACTCTTCTGATTCTCTCCCCCATCCCACTGGGGGGCAGGGCCGAGTGAGTGGCTGCATAGGGCTTAGTTACCGGCTGGGGTTACACCATGACAGTCAGAAATTCAAGATTCCAAGATTTTCCTTCATTCATTGTTTGATCTTGGCAATAGCCTGCTATCACAAAAGTCTCACAAAAGCAGCAGATTTGATGTCACCCTGTTTATACACTGTTCCTTCCTCATCCTTTTTCATACCATGTGGCATAATACTGACCAGAATTTATTTGTCCCAGCAATCCTTAGACACTCACTTCCTTGTGCAGAATTATATATCCAGCGGACAGATGACAATATTTCTTCCCACACACTCTTGTAAAATAGGTGTGCGGGTTTTGCTGTTTCTCTGGCCTGTTTCTCAGCAGCTCCCACTCCGTGTTGCAGTGTGCCAGTTTCTCAAGTAGACAGGAAAGTCCTTCACTCTACAGGGCACAGTGGCAGCAGGCACCAGGGCGAGCTGTAGTTATGATGTTGTAGTGCTATTGACTTCCCCACAGCCAGTCACCCACTCAAGAAGTCTTATTTCTTTACACAGACAACTTAGGAGGAGTAGTAGATCATATTTGCTGCTCAAAGAACAGCAGTGGGTGTTTCTGCACCCACTTAAGGGATGGAAGAAATATAAGGTAACTCCAAGGTACAGGGAAGTAGCAGTGGGAGATTTCTCCCAAACAGCATTTTACTTGGCAGCAGGTCTGGGTGCCCTTGATTTGGAGACTGCAGATTCAATCTTGGTCTTCTTAGGTTATGGCCAAGGATGTTTGAGAACATCTTACCCCACATGCAGGTTATAGGAGCTACAGCGATGCAGACCTTCCTTATCATGTGTATTGACCTATCTAGATCAGAGTTCCCAGTGTTCACCATAAATCCAGCTGTACTGGTGCCACTACTCATTTCCATATGAGTTACTTCCAGCTCAGTCAGACATCTCAGCTGTTTGCAGAAAACTTTTTAGCTCTCCAAATGAGGCAAAAATAGCTTTCATTTCTTTCTCTTCTACTAAGAAGTCATTAAATGCAGTTGCATTCCTTCCTCAGCCCCACGGGTGAGTATAAGCCCTGTTTGTTCCCCTTTCCTAAGATGTGCATCTCCTGGGAAAGTGCTTGGTCCAGTTCCTAAATTGCTACAGCCCCTTCCTTACACTGCAAAATGGCCAAAGAGCAGGGTGAAGTCCCAGAACTAGGGCAGGTACCACAGGCCTCTGTTCAAGACTTAGGAAATGGGATAGAGACCTTAAGAGTGGAAGACAGAGCAAGAGGACACATTGCAGAGTGGAGTTCCAAGCAAAAGGGTAGAAACAGAGAGAGCACTGTATTTACAAGATTAAGATAGCTTAATTTGTATATAGATGTTCCTTTCCAAGACAAACATGTAACTTCAATTTTTGACAGAATTTTGGAAGGCCCGATTCTTTATCTGGTTAAATTATCTCTCTTGCCAGTGACAGCCCATTAACAAGTGGCACTGGAAATTCTGCCTTTCAGTGAGCAGAGGCAGAGAGTCTTTTCATGGTGGAACGGACAGCCAGGCTGACCTTAGTGGGAAGCAAACAATACCTACAGAAAAATGGAAAGTTCTTTGGAAGTGCTTCATGTGCCCAGCTGGAACTATGCATGGAAGCCTGGGTGGATGTAACACACCATAACAAATGTCAAGCCATTCTCCCTGTGTAACAGGAGGAATCCCACCCCCAATTCACGGTACTCTGCAGGGAAGATGCTTTTAGGTTTTACCAGACCTCTTCTCAAGCCCCAGTAGCCTGTGGGTTCCCCAGTGCTGGACACTCTCTGTGGGAGTAGCAATCCCCTATGGCTAAAAACTTCAGTTTATGCGTGGCAGGAGGGCTGACCTCACTTGCCCGGGGTTAGCACAGCCTGGCTGTGCCTTTGCAGAAGCCAGTGCCACATGGGGCACAGGTGGGCTCTGGCCCTCAGGGTTTTGGCAGCACTTGGCCAAGGATGGACTGAAGGTGTTAGGTCTCTTCTCCTTGGAAAAGAGAGTGTTCAGGGGGACCTCACCACAGCATGCCAATAATTAAAAGGTGGTTACAAAGAGGACAGAGGCACTTCCTTCACAAGGAGGGCTCTCTCTTCACAAGAAGCCACATGGAGAAGACAAGGGGCAATGGGTACGAGTTGCACTAGGGAAGGTTTCATCTTGATACAAGAAAGAAATTTTCTACAGTGAGAACAATGAGTCACTGGAACAACCTCCCCAGGGACATGGTAGAGTCCCCATTGCTGGAGGTTTTCAAGATGGAACTGCACAGAGTGCTAGGTAATCTCATCTAGGCTCTCTTTTCCATGAAAGGCTGGACCAGATGATCTTTCAAGGTCCCTTCCAGCCTGGGCACAGCCTGCACACACCACCAAATCTAGGCAAATGCTGAATAATCATCTGAAGTTTTCTTCTTTGTCTTTAGATCTGCAACATCAAATTTTGCCACTTGTTCTACCTTACCTTTTACATACAAACAGCACCAACTTTTTAATATTTTAAAGGAAATTTTCTACCTTTCCTATTTCTATACTTTCCACAAGTTCTGCTTTTTCTTTATCTAGGTTTCCCTTTTTTTTTGTGGGTTTCTGTACTTCCACATAATACCATCTCTTAATGAACTTTACTAGTGGATGTGTTTTCAGATTTCAAATTCCATTTCCCCAAGTAATAATAAATGACATAATTTCAGTTCATATCAAGGCCAGAATAGCTGTCACATTTAGAGGAGAGAGACTCTTCGGAGAAGAGAGTCAGAAATCACAGCATTATTTGCTGATATCTGTTCCCTCTAATAGTTTTTAGGTCACTGAATGTCCATTTATTTAGAAATATTTCCTTTTGTTTGCTTCTGAAGTATCTTATTTTTCCCTAGACTATTTCTGCTGCATATAAGTTGTTTTGTAGGAACTATATCATACAATCAGAATAAAGGGGTTGCAGCACTGTTCCTGCAACTATTTCCAGAGTTACGTAAAAATACAACAGACCTTACATGGCCAATGTCCATGATCCAAGACAAGAAGACAAGTCATGCATTACCCCGCAGACACGCAACCCTACCTGCCCAGTGAGCAGAGCTGCAGTACTCTATTGTGCGGTGACACTGACATCTAGTGGGCTCAAACAATGCCTCCAGTTTTCCCAAATGTTCCAAAAATCGGTTTCAATCAAAGCGTCTCCCTCTGGCATGCCCTGACCCTAATTTAAATGCGTAATTAAACGCACAATCAAATATGAACAGTAGAAGGTTGAATCTAGTACTTAAGACTGGCTCTTACTATAGGAGCATGAACAAGATTCATTTGAATTTGGAGCATCAGTTTACTGAGCTCTGTCTATAGTAAAAGCTCTGAGGAACTCAGTTCAATGCAGAATTCAGCACTCCTCCAAATATCTCTGCAAAAGACAGACAAAATTTCTCTCTCATGCTTCCTGACAAGTGCAAAATGACAGGATAAGACTGGCCGATTGCAATGGTTATGTTTGTGCTACATCAGGTATGCTCAAAAGCTATGTGGGCTGTGGTCCTAGTCACTGACACGACTCCCACAAGCCAGTTCAGACCAGCTAGAAAAGATGTGAGTGTTCAAGTCAAAACCATATATGCTTTGTTCCTCAATATGGTCTTCCCAATTGTCTTAAAAAAGATTTCAGCTTCCAGCTTCCTACACAGACCTCATGGTGTTCCATGGAGAAGACAGGTTTAATTATTCCTGTGCCACATGTGGAAAAACTGTAGCACCAAGTAATAAAATTACTTTCTCACAGTCATCAGCAGGGAAGTGGTAGAGCTGCAAATACACCTCCTGCCATCAAACTATCATTGCACAGTAAAAGGAAGAAACCCCAAAACTTCACTTATTCTCATAGCGGCCACTTATGGCCTATAGAATTTTCCATACAATCTTCCTACAAGTGTAAGATAGACAACTTCTTCAAAGATAGACAGCTGGGGTGTGGGACAAAATCATTATCATGCTTGGATATCAAACTAACCCACTATGGCTCCAGGAAGCATGATATTGAAAGGACAAAGATCACAAAACCAACACATGATTTACCTAGTCCAGTTCCCTGAAACTTCAGGCCTTTTGCCTGCTGAATGTTTTGCCAATTGCTGCACACAGTCCTAGTACAACTCCAGTGTAAGTGTTAGGGGAACCACAGCAACAGCTGCTGTAAGGACTAGTGGAAGTGTGCACTAATGTGAAAAGGAGCATTAATTGCCACTCAGATAGCTGTAGATTCTGAGCGGAAGCGTGCTGTTGAGAACAGCTGCTTTCTGGTTCTGTCAAATCCAGTCCCCAGATTTTTCATGAAAGCCTGATTGTACACAGGCCAGGCAGCTGGCACTACTGATTTTATAATCTTTGCCTGGTTATTATCAAGCTAAGCTCACAGTTGTTAATGTTGGCACAGAAGCTATAGACTCACACACAAACACCCTTACCTACTTTAGTAAAACAAGCTTTGACTATTAAGTGGAGATAAAATTTAATAATGTTTATTTAAATTGTCTCATTCTGCTCCTTTTATTTTTATGTCTTTTCACTACATTAATAAATGTTAAATCAAACTTACCTTCAGATTTTCACACACATCTATTTTGAAAATCTGGTTCCAGGATTGCTGCTATTCTTCGAAGTATTAGTTGGAGTTCTGCAGTGTTGTGGCCGGTAATGCATTGCCAGAACTCTTCATTTCTCACTGTTTAACTGCATTAAAAGATGACATACATAAATATTCATAAAACTGTTGTTTTATGCAAATATATGCTGCAGTTACATAATCATGAGTGGGAAGGGGAATAGTGTACACACACATGGTGACACAAGATGTGACCCATATAACTTCATGTATTGTAGAACTAAATATGCATGAATTCCAACATGAGTACTACGTTATTTGATTACACATGCTACCAAAATGTGTTTGTTGATTGTCTTTGTTAAATCTTTGACTCCAAAGCCTTTGGTTTAAACACTACCTTCTTATGAAGTCAGAAAGCAGTATTAGGAGTCAGCTTAGAAGCATTTCAGTTATAAGCTATTATTCTTTACATAAAAATATTTTATTTTCTTAATTATACTATGAACCTTAATATAATTTTGGTTGGTTACTTGGTTGGTTTGGGATTTTTCAGTAAGTGTAAGTCTTTAAGGATACGGTCCAAGACCTACTAGCATCAAGGAAAGAACACTGGCAACACTCACAATGGATACCCTAAATATTGGTAAGTGGTATTCAAAAGATTGCTTTAAAATTCATGTGTTTTAGCATAATCATAACATACAAAATAAAAATTGGCATTATCTACCAAGTTGTTCTGAACCACACTAAACTGTGCCAAACCTACAACACTTCTGCAAAGTGACCTTAAAAATGCTCAAGATTCCACACACTCTCAATGCTTTTGATTTTCATCAGGTTTTTCAAGAAAAGTCTAATGGCGAGAAATAAAACCTTAAGACTAATGTATTCACAGTTAAGACTGACACAGAAATAAAGTTAGTACAGAGTTAGCAACAGCAACTGTGCTGTAGTATCTAGTTATTCATCCTACAGATCTCAAGCTTCTTATCCTATTTTACAGTGTATTCAAATGTAATAATTCACTACAAAACTTCACAGCTACATGATCGAGACTTAGGCAGACAAATGTTATGATCTAGAGAGATATAAAGGGCTAGAACTACATCAATTCTAACCACTGGGTTTATTTGTCTCCCACTTCAGGAAATTTTAATCAGAAACCCTCCAAGCCATCACTTAAATTATTACCAAGTTACAGTGTTGAAGTTCTATGTATAAATTCTATTTCTGATCATAGGCAGGGATGTTCCAGAGTCTGTTTCTATGCAACAGCACAATGTTGTAAGAGGTTATTCAAATGTGCCTCTCTAGGTCAGTATCTAGTTTGTAGATAAGCCCACAAGCTGGGTATGGCTCTCCTTACCTGAGACAGATGTATCCAGTTATCCCAAACCCCTCACAATATTTTTGGCTCTGAATAGCAGCTGTAGAGAGGGGCCACATTTCCTACTAGAACCAGGAATTGAAGCTTCCAACAAAGCAGGGCAGACAGCCTGCACGTGGTAATAATCTCTTAAAACAGGAATCTCCAAGATTCAGCTGTTAACACCTGAATGTCTATTCTTTCTAGGATGCAAAAAAAAAAATTCCAGAGTTTGTCCCAAACACTACATTATATGCCTACATGGTGTGGAGAATGAGAATTTAAAGAAAAGCAGTAAATCAGTAGTGTTTTAAGAGAATACTGTGGAACACAGGAAGCATGGGGGTCCAGGTTGTCATCCAATGACAGAATTTATTTTTACACTGTAGGATAAAACAGGGAAAACAATTGTCCAGACTAGGGCTTTATATGAAATATATAAGCATACACTGGAACAGGTCTTCCTCTTAGGTAAGTATAGTAACCATTAGCCTGAAGAGTTTTCTCTCACTCACATTCTGACTACTTAAAAATATAATGAAAAGAGGAAGGACGTGAAAAGTGAGAACCGAAAAAACACATCCAATGCTCCATATATACCAAAAAGCCTGCCTACTAAAGGTGGAATTACCATTTCCTTAAGGCATTTTCCTAAGAAGTAGTACTGTTTTGTTTAGGGCTCCTTAGGAAAGCAGCAATTAAAAATAGGTATTCCAAATCCTACAAGAACACTCTAACCCACCGGCACTTAAAGGATGGGAGTCTTCTTACTCTTCCACCCATGTTATGCCAGAAAGGAGAGGTATCTAACCATTTTTTGAAGGAAAAAGCAGTGCATCAAGGCTGTCAGTCAATATACCACAGAAAGTAGCACTTTCCTCTCTGGCAAGTGAGGCTCACATGTCATGGGCACGGTGCAAGCTTCAGGGAAGACCTAGCAGGATTTTGTTTTGGGAAGAGCTAGACTATGTTGGTTGTTGTCAGTTCCAGCCTGAACATATTGCTTGCCCAAGGCGTTATTGGGGTACATCTCACCTGAGGTGGTGCCTCTGCCTCAAGGTCAGGCACCTCTGCTCTCAGTTGTTGGCACCTCTGTGTTTTCGTGGAACTCTATCCATTGGAACTGCTGATGCTCGGTGCCAAAGAGAGCTATGAAGTGAAATAATTACATCTGTGTGTCCAAATCGAAAATATTTGATGTTGCTGTCTTTTGACACATCCTACACTGATATCACAAGAAATCGTGATTAGCTCTTTACATGATGGTGTAGTGCCAAGCATTAGAAACTCATTTTAAACTGATTGAAACAAACTTGCCATATAGTTTTTACATATAAACTCTTTACAGCTGTGTGTAAGTGAGACAATGAAAGCTGAAAAAGGTAAACCATATTAAGCAAAGCAAACACATAAACACAATCACTTTCAGGCCCTCTCCTTATCAGTACTAAAGGTACAATGGGAACTCCACGCAGCCCAGGCTCTGTTTTGCTTTTAATTCCTGGAATCTGACCAGCATGTAAGCAAGATTGCGTTAATTGTTACAGTTATTTCCTTCCTCTGGAATTCACTTCTTGTCATAATGCCCTAGGATTTCCTCTGACTTTATCAAATTTACCCAAACTTTACTTAGTATTTGGATTATGAGGTAAATTACTTGACTGAATGACCACCATCATTTTGTATCTGGGAGTATTAGTTTGTTGCCAATGATGCTACATTGTAAATCCGTTCCCCAATTGCTCATCTATGCCAAAGGCCCTTTCTTTTCCCCTTGAGCATTCGAAAATCCTGATGAGAAACTTAAAATAATGAAAATTACTAAAATTAGAGGCTATTTTCTTCTAATTTGCTTGATTGCTGGCATTAAGTCATGCTACTGTACGCGAGGTATTTTCAAATGCTCCCTTTGTGATGCTTTGATGCTATTCTATAGTCGAGTCTAAATATAAATTGATCTAAACAAGCTCTTTTAATAAACAGCCTTTTTCTGAACAACTTCTTAATTTTTTTTTCCTAGCTTACATTTTCACGGTCTATCTGGAAACTGTTTTTCATGAAGACAAGATCCGACTTACAAACTTCTGAACTCAAGACACAGGGGCGGGCCGGGCCGCGCTGCCCGTGGCGAGCACGAGCAGTGTCGCGGACACGCGCGCTGGGCTCCACGTCGGAGGCCGCGGCCGGGCCGGGCACCGCCCTTCCCCCCCCGCCGGGGCGCTCCCGCCCCGCAGCGCGCGGTAGCGGCCGCGGCGCCCTGAGGCGGGGTCGCGTGCCCAGCCCCGCCCATCGCTCCCTCACGGCGGCGCGAGGCGGGGCCGGGGCGGGCGGGGCCGCCGCTCCACCGGCCGATCCGGGCTCTGCGGCTGACGCCGCGGCCGCGGCCAATCCGCTGCGGCGCCGGGCCGGGCCGGGCCTGGCACCGCCCCCGGCGGCTGTCCACAGGGACGGGCCGGAGCGGCCGCCGCTGCCGCGGGTGTGCGGGCTGAGTCAGCGCCCCCTCCCCCGCCGAAGATGAACATCATGGACTTCAATGTGAAGAAGCTGGCGGCCGACGCGGGCACCTTCTTGAGCCGCGCCGTGCAGGTACGCCCCGCCCGCCCCTGCGGAGGCCTCGCCAGGATCGAGCTTCGCCGCCGCGGCTCTAGCTGGGGAAGGTGGGCGAGGCCGCGGGCTGGCTCCGCGGGGCCGCCGCCGGGCCCGGTGCGGGGCGTTGGCCGGGGAGCTCGGCTCCTCCCCGGGCCGGGGAGCGGCGGCCGGGAGGGGCCGGGCCGGCGGCTGGGCCCGGCTCGGGCTTCCCGCTCTGACGGAGCGCCAGGCCCGGCTGCGCTGGCGAGGGCTGAGCCCAGCCCGCTGGCCTGGCCGGTCAGCGACGTGCTGCTGTGAGCTGCCTGCTGTCAAGGCAGCTCCCTCCCCGCGGGTGCCCTGCTGGCTCTGGGCATGGCAGGACCTGGGGATCTCGCCCAGGCTGGTTGCAAAGCAGCTGAGGCTGGGGGACGGGCGGGCGGGGGGCGCTGAGACAGCCCAAGGTCAGGACAGGCAAAGCGGGGAGAAGGCGCCTGGGCTGAGGACGGCGAGTCTGAGCAGGTATCCGCTGCGAGGAGGTACGGTCGGACTTGATGTACCGAAAGGACAAAGGTGTGTCTCTCCTGAAATAAGCTGGTGTTTTTACTGGCTGCTAAAAATGTGTCCTGCTGCCTGATCGGTGAAATTCGAGCTCTGATGTGACACGTAAAGTGTCTGCTTAGGCTTTTCGATTTCGTTTGAGCTTTAGCACCGTTTTTAAGCTGGTTTGATAGCCCATTGTTTCTGAATCGGTATTCCCCTTCCTTCACGCTAAGGGCACTATAATTGGCTTTTGTTCCTTAGCTGTTGTCTTGAGCCGTAATCCCCTTTCTTTATATAATCAAACCTGAACAGATTTCCTGTCGGGAGGTGGACATCCGAGCAGTGTATGTAGTGTAATCCACTTTGGTTTCTCATGAATTCTCGCTGGGTCACAGTCAGTTTTGGAACGTGATTAAAGTTGTTATCTGATCTGATTGGTCTGATCTATTGCCCTAAATCTCAATATTCAAGCAGAACCGACGATCAGCAGCACAGCAGAGCTCTGAAAATGCAGACTCATCAGAAAACATTGTTGTTCAAATTTAAATGAACTTAAAGCAGTCGTTGTGCTTCTCTTTGTGATAGAGGTCCTTCCATGCTTCCTCCCCCCGCCCTGGCTTCTTTCGGATCTACATATTTCCTATATCATCTTTTCCTTTCCAGCCTCCACCCCTTTCCCTTTTATTACTCGACAAGGAAAAAAGGGAGATGCAGTTCACCCTTCATTGTAAGATTCTGGGGTTGGGATCTTGTGATTTTTGTCTTTTTTATCTTGACTTTTTACATCTAAATCAGCTATTGCATTAAATCTAATGAGGTTTTTGCAGTCTGTCATGGTTTAAAGGTGGTGTAAACTGAGGTTTATTCCAGTATGTTCTATCTGCATTATTGGTTTACTATAGATAGCTATATTAGCTATCTGCTTAATCTAAACTAAAACTCAGTGGAAATGTGGAAGTAATAATTTTGTTCTACCAGCTGCCACTTTCCCCTAAAACAAGAAACTTAATGAAGGCACTGAGGGGGAGAAGCAAATCCTTAACATGTTCTTATAATCTGAGTTACTAATGTTCTGTGTGCTATTGTTGCTTCCCCTGGTGTAGTGGTGGTTTTTTGCATGGGTTTGTTTGTTTTGGTTTTTTGTTTTGGTTTTGTGTGTGTGTGTTGGGTTTTTTAAGTTACTATGTAATGCCTACAGATAATATTAAGGGGTAATAATTCTGTGGATTTTTCTAAATATCATCTGGGTGTAGATTGTGTGTCCTCCAGTGAAAATTACAGTTCTGTATATTGAGTTAAGCTTTTATGTGCAGGCATTGCTGGATAACATGGTATGACCTGACACTAGTTGCTTTGGAATATTAGAAACAAAAAACCCCACCAAACCCTGTGAAACCATTCAGCAGCATAAAATGGTATGTAGGAGACCCACATAAAATGTCAATTCCAACTCTACTTAAGCTGTTTTACAAGATGGTGAACATCTTGTTAGTGTTTCACAGGCTTCTCACACTTTTCTGTTACGAGGGAATTGGGGCTGTTTTACAGCAAACCACCTGATAGTCATGTTCCAGGAAACCTGTTCCTTCTGTGGATGAGATTATAATGTGTTCAGACTGCCATATTCTAGTTAGTAATCTACAGAAGAATAAAGCCTAATGCACAGCTTACCCTTCCTTCTGGCAGGCAGAAAATACTTTGAAGGGGTTGTTCTCAGTCAGTCTTGCAGTAGTTGCAATTTCTGGAACAAAGTAGCAAATGATTATAGTTAGTGGTATTTGAGGTGAAATAAATGCCATAGTATGTAGTAATGAGAGTCCTTCCTCTTGCCAGGCTCTGTAATCCACAAGCTGCCTGCGTAGTGGTGGGGAATAAGCTGGGCTTTTACTCTTTGGTAGCAGAAACACTTTTATTGTTCATTGCTTCTCCCTGAAGTTAGAGCCTTATCTTAAAGCAATTTCTCCTTCTAGTAATTTTTCAACTTGAAATGTTGATTGGGTTGTGATAACCCAGTTGTATGCAAAACAGTACAATTTCCTTCTGTGGGAGCTGGTGACATTCAGGCAACTTGTGTATATATTTTTAATTTAATAAAAATAGATGCATTAGATGATTTACTGATATGGTTTGTTCCAGCAGTGCTTACATTAAGTGTGTCTGTATGGCATGTTGTAAGCTTTAAGGAAAAGCAAAATAAAGCTTTTTTTTTTTTTAGAGCTCTTATCAAAGTAGGAAATCATTAGTATCTGCCTATGTTGGAACAGTTTTCTAAGTAGAGTAAAAATTCTTGATCCATAGCACCACTTTCCTTATTTTGTTCTTATCATTAAGGAGGCATGGAATATTACCTGGAAAAGGGCATAAAACAGAGAGACAAGTTCAAATTTAGGTTTCAGGGTAACTGAGAAGGGAAATCAGAGTGGCAGCATTGTTGCATTACATTGATGCTGGAAACCATACTTCTGTCAAACTATTATTTACCACGTTAGTCAGTATTGCTAGTTTTTCTTTTAAGTGAATATGTGAAATCTAACATTGGCTAAGCAATCTTCACACTGCTGAGTAGATGGTGCCAATGACACCAGGCTGTGAGGCGTGGTTGATGTGCTGGATGGAAGGGATGACATCCAGCGGGACCTTGACAGGCTTGACGGGTGGGCCTGTGCAAACCTCATGAAGTTCAACAAGGCCAAGTGCAAGGTTCTGCACCTGGATTGGGGCAATCCCAAGTGCAAGTATGGGCTGGGTGGAGAATGGATTGAGAACAGACCTGCAGGGAAGGACTTGAGGGTGTTGGCTGATGAGAAGCTCAACATGACCCTGCAGTGTGCTTTCGCAGCCCAGAAAGCTGACCCTATCCTGAGCTGCATCAAAAGAAGCATGGCCAGCAGGTCGAGGGAGGTGATTCTGCCCCTCTATTCTGCTTCATGAGACCCCACCTGGAGTCCTGCATTCAGCTCTGGGGTCACCAGTATATGAAGGATGTGGACCTGTTGGAGCGAGTCCAGAGAAGGGCCACAAAGATGATCAGCGTACTTGAGCACCTGTCCTACAGAGGCAGGCTGAGAGAGTTGTTGTTCAGCCCAGAGAAGAGAAGGCTCTGGGGAGACCTTATAGCAGCCTTCCAGTAGCTGAAGGGGACCTACAAGAAAGAGCTGGAGAAGGAGTTTTTACAAGGGCATATAGTGATAGAACAAGGGAAGAAAATGGCTTTAAACTGAAAGAGGGTAGATTTAGATTAGATATAAGGGAATAAATTCTTCCCCATGAGGGTGGTGAAGTCCTGCAACAGGCTGCCCAGAGAAGCTGTGGATGCCCCATCCCTGGCAGTGTCCAAGGCCAGGCTGGAAGGGGCTGTGAGCAACCTGGTCTAGTGGAAGTTGTCCCTGCCCATGGCAGGGGGTTGGAACTAGGTGATCTGTAAGGTCCCTTGCAGCCCAAACCTTTCTATGATTTATGGAAAGATTAATAGGAAAGCCCTTTTCATAGACAAATGCTCTTCTCTGTAAATAGTAAAAAAAAAAAAAAAAAAATAATTCAAAACTATTTATATTGTATTCTAATGAACCTGTAAAATGTTTCTGAGAACAGCTTACAGTACCTGTCATCTTTTTAAAGAGCCTTTTAAACAGTAGCAGTAAAAAAATCCATAAATAAATTTCGTTCTTCCCTATACTGCAACTGAACTTTCTTGTGAAGGCACCTTGCTGTTTTGTAGAACTGCAAATGCTGTAGCACTTATCTAGACTTTCGATGTGAATGAAATGAAAATTGGTTTTATTCTACATGTGATTGAAATTAAAACAAAATTGGGCAATGCAATTTACTTGTCTCGTATTCTTATTTCTTACTGTAAGTTTAAATATCTCATGGAATAACTTATTAAGAATGGAGTTTGACTGTCAAAATGCTTCCAGTCCTATTATGTTGTTAATTGGTAAGCTTGTTGGGGTTTTAATCATAAGCCAGGTTCTTCTGAAAATGCCTGACTTTGTACAGGCAGTCAAGTGATGAGATCATCATCGTGAGGAACTACTGCCCTGAAGAGGGACAGGCAAAACCCTCATTTCCGGTTTTGCTTGGTTCCCTGCTGTGAAACACGTGGCTTTCCCCTCTCCTGGAGAACTGGGGTTGAAGTGCAGACTGATTGTGGATTAATAATATTAAGTGAATAGAAGGTGGATTTATTTAGCTAAATGGAGTTATATTGTATTTCACTGTCACTGAAAACAGCTTGGAAGAGAACAGCGGAGGCCATCTCACTGTTTCTCTAAGGCATAGCCAGATCGGTTATATCTAAACAGTTAATCAAACATTGATTTGTCCTATTCTAAGAAGCAAAACCCCTCCCACCCCCAAAGATATTTATTCCACAGCTTGCCAGGGAAGTCTGGTTTAGCTTTTAATCCTTGTCTTTAAAAGCTTTCTCTAATGTCTAATTCTAATTTAAATCTTCATACTGAAGTTTAAACTCACTGCTTTTTGTCCTGTTAGTTGTAGATGGACAACATTTTTAAAAACACATTAAAGGCAGCTGCCATGAGAATCTGTTGTGTCTTCAGGTTTTACTGTGGGAGAAGGAACCAAATTAATTATAAAATATACAAGATTGAAGTAATCTTTTAATTGCCTTTGTTACCTCTGGACTCTTTCCATTTGGCTGCTGTTTCAAGGAGCACTATGCAAAATTGGACAAAATACTTCAAGTGAGAACTCCTAGTAACAAGTAGAGCAGAGGATTTCTTCATAAAGTTGTAAATTAGCTTCCTAGTCTTGGTCTGGTTAACACCCTCCCAACCTTTTTTTCCATGCTAGTCAGGGTGCATTGTACTTAACTTTCTAATTTATCTTTAGATTTTTATTGATGACTGGATAATGGTTAGATCTTTGAAAACATGATCTGCAACTAATATGAGTGAATAGTTACTGTCTTAAACTTGTCCTGAGAAATTATTTCTATGAACTAACTGAGTACTTTCAACCTGTCTGACTAACTCGTAGTTCACAGAAGAAAAGCTTGGTCAAGCAGAGAAGACTGAACTGGATGCTCACCTGGAGAACCTTCTCAGCAAAGCAGAATGCACTAAATTGTGGACAGAAAAAATAATGAAACAAACAGAAGTATTATTGCAGCCAAATCCAAGTAAGGAGCCCTTCAAGTTTTTGTTTGCAACTTTTGAATTACTAAATTTGCCAGTGTAAATATTTACTGCAAGAGTTATTGCATAAGTTATGACTAAATACAGCAGTCTTAAAATTTGAAGGCTGGTATTAGGGAAAGGACATTATGAAGCGCTACTCAGAATCAGAGACACTGTACCAATTACTGGTACTTCCTTAACCCTTCGAATATGAAAATATTTAGAGCTCTTTAAACTATAGCATTGGTTCTATACTCTGGTCAGTCCCCGATTTACTGGGTTTTGAATTGTTTCCAGTTTAATTGAATTTCCCACTCTAATTCCAAAAATCTTTGATACCTATAAGAACTCTGAAGTTCTTCATGAAGTATATGCAGTGGCTCAAGAAATTTCATTACTATTTTATTACTTCAAACTGTCTCCACAGTACAGTTCAGCTTGAAGCAGGCAAGATAAACTGAAATGTTGATCTCTAACAATTTCTTTACTAAAGAATTATTTTCTCCAGATGCTGAATCTTGATAATTTGCCATCATTTTATACACCATACTTAGGCAGTACAATAAAGTTTCAAATATGCTTTCATGACTGATGAATCTCTAACAATAACAGAAAAAAATAGGTAGAAGAAATGTAGTTTTCTGATATGTTAATTTTATTTATTTATTAAATTACTGTGAGTAGTAATGTTGAGGCTGTTAGTTTTGGACTCCTATCCTACATATCTGTGCCATTTGTGGCAGTTGTTCTGGAGTTGGCAACAGTAGGAATTTGCTTAGTGTATAGATCTAGATTTCAAGTCAAGACCTGATCACTAGCCACTGAGCAAACTACTATTACAAAAAAACCCCCACATTTAAACCTCCTTTATGTTTGCTCAAATGATAAAAATATAATACTGCTAATACCTCTGCACTAAAAACATTAATATTCTCCTTGTAGTGACATACTGAGTTAGTATTTATTAGTCCAGGTAAATCATACACTGATAGTATTTCGCTAGTGCCAAACAGATAAATTCTTTATAATGCCAGTCTTTGAGCTATTGTTTTGGAAGTCTGTTGAATGCCTTAGTTGCAAAAAAAAAAAAAAAAAAAGCAGTGTTTAAAAAACAAATGTGAAAACCAGAACAACCAGTGCTGTGGGAAAGATGCAATAGAAGTTACAGAATAGGCCAGAGGAAATAGTTGTCTTGTTCATTTAATTCAGTATTTGTAATATGTATTGACTTCTTCAGAAACTTGTAATTGTAGAATATTGAATCACTAACTCTAGGCTGGTAGAACTGTGTGAGGAAGATTCAGGGGAAGGATAATATATGGTAGTATCTCAGTTATGCTGACCAGTCAATTTTCTGATGGCTAAAAATACTCAGTGTTAAGCAGTGGTCTTCATCTGTGAAGGGAACTTCAGCTGTTTGGCAGCCTACTTGGGAGGACTATCACAGGCTGTAGAGCTGCTTTTGGTGGTGGTTAATGGAGCAACCCTGTCTGGGAGAGAAAAAAATGACATTAAATCTCTTTTTTAATTGTACCTTTAGGTCAGACACATGTAATAATCCAATAATTTTAGATTAGTTTTCAGTTCTAGTGTCATTTAGTTAGAATGAAAAATTATTGATAAAGAAAAACCCAATGAATTTGGGTCATTTTTGGTTCACCCTTGGTGCCAGGGAATGCACTAGTATCCATGTTTGTCTGTGTCAGGTTAATTTTTGTGGCCTTCATGAGGGAGTAGTCATTTAATCCAGTGCTGATGAAAGCTGCCTAATTCACAGTATTAATTTTTGTTGCATTGAAGTGGCAGGTTTGTTCGTTAGAGAGTTTCCTTGTGTCTGTACTATTGCAGACTGAAATTAGTTCATACTGGTTGCAGAAATAGTGTGAGCTAATGATGAAGTCAAAACAATTCTAGTGAACAATTTTCACGTTTTTTTCCTGGAGAGGGGAAAAAAGACTGTTTTTGTTAAAGAGAAGTGTTCTGTTATGTTTGTACAGGGAAGGCTTCTGGACAAAATAGTGAAAAACTGTATAAATATACTGTTAGAAGGGAGTAGAAAAGTATAATTTTTCACTTTCATAGATGGCTCTAAGAAACACTTGAACATAGTGTGACAAACATGGAATACAGTCAGTTTCCACGAACAGTATCTTAAATTTCACTTAATGTTGAGTTTAATGTACAGGGTTGGTTTTTTTTTTTTTTTGTTTCTATTTCTAATGTGTGTTTTGAATGCCAGTAATTATTTTAAATAAACATTTGTTTTAGATGCCAGAATAGAAGAATTTGTCTATGAGAAACTGGACCGCAAAGCACCAAGTCGCATGAATAATCCAGAGTTACTAGGCCAGTATATGATTGATGCTGGGAATGAATTTGGCCCTGGAACAGCCTATGGTAAGTAGAAGCAAAAAATACATCTTACATTGCAGAAATGAAGGGGGAAAAATGCACAGATCTAGTTTTTCTTAACAATGCAAAATGGTATTTCTTGTCTTCCTCTAGATAAAACACTTCAATGACTTTGATATCAGTTTGAGGTGACTTGCTGTATAACTTTGAGCATTAGGAGATCAATGATCAGGTTACTATCCAAATCTAGAGCTAGAACCTGATGTTGGAATGGTCAGAGTCTTTGTGGATTTTCTTACCTGAACAAATAATTCTGGAGTTTAATTTCCTTGTTAAAGGAACACATTTGCACATCTGATGACACTTATGCGTTTTATTTGTGGTGTGGAGTGAAACTGTCCCTGAAATTAAGTTCTATACTAAGAAGCCTCTCTACTGTATTCCTTCTGTTAATATATGTTTTGCTAAAGACGAGAGTATAGAACATAATCTAAATTTTCTTCTTTCTCCATCAAATTTATATACTGATGGCAGGAGGGTTGAGGGTGTTATATCTAATGTTTTATGCTAGCATTAATTATATAGTCTAATACTAGTGTTCTCTACAACTTTTAAAGTTGCTGATAATAGATTTAGCTGTTAATTTAACTTGACCAATTGAAATGCATAGGTGTCTGTATATGAAATACACGCTGCAATCAAAGCCTGGTAGCTAGCTCACTTTAGTTGCTTTCTTCAAAACTGCAGTGTGAGGGAAAAGTTTTGTTCTGGGAAGAATGAGTTCTTTATATCTGGAAATAATGGGGTTCCTTTTCAAAAGAAGGAAAGTGCACTTTAAAAAAAAGAAGTAAATGTTTTATAGAAGACTTATGGATATGAAATCAATAATGGCAGGCTTTGTTTCTCTTGCTTCCACGTGGTTTTATGCTTTTATCTGTGGCCTTCCTTCTGATCATCAGCCTCAAGTCTTGCTTTTTAACATTTAATGGAGTTGTACTTACAGGCAGACTGTACCTTAACTTGCAGAATTTTTAGAATTCAGGCAAGTAACTTAAACTATTAGCATAAATATAGATACACTGTTGGCGTTTATGTGGTGTCACAAAATATTTTAGTCCTCTGAAAACTTGGTGTTTTCTAACTCAGCTGTGTCAGACTGTTGAAACATAATTGCTGTATTCTTGCTACACCAACTTCAGTTTCAATACCTAACTTGAAACCAAATTTCAAAGTATTGTTCAGTTAATCTACAAATGCATATTTAGAAGCTGGAGTTAATGGGGATGGGGAAAAGCACATTATTTTCCTGTAGTTAAGTGAGCTTTTCCCTTGCTACCCACTACTTGTGACTTAAACAAAAATGTGTTATAAGGGGAGGAGGCTGTTGGGTTAAATTACGTAGGTGCGATAACCAGTTCTAAAACAGGTATTCACAATGGAGTTGTCATAGCTAGTGAAACTTCTACAATGCTTTATCTTTTCTCATTGAAATCTTGCCTTGACCGATGATTGTTATTAATAAAAATGGTTTGGCTTGGTGTGTAGTTTGCCTTGTTTTGGATGGTTGTGTTTTTTGTTTGTTTGATTTTTAGCTGATTCGGATTTCTTTTGAAATCTCTTGTGATGGCATTGGATTGTATTTGAAACCACTTCCCTAAACTTTCCTGCCATTAGAAACTTCTTTTGTTAACCACTTGCCTGAATCACTATGAAACTTTTTTTTTCCTTTGCAGGAAATGCACTCATTAAATGTGGAGAAACACAAAAGCGAATTGGGACAGCAGACAGAGAACTGATTCAAACTTCTGCTATAAACTTTCTCACTCCCCTAAGAAACTTTATTGAAGGAGACTA
Organism: Streptopelia decaocto; assembly: GCF_964273445.1. Classification (NCBI taxonomy): domain Eukaryota; kingdom Metazoa; phylum Chordata; class Aves; order Columbiformes; family Columbidae; genus Streptopelia; species Streptopelia decaocto. Next base: position 26,516,728 of record NC_138659.1, on the reverse strand, counting down.
CAAAACTATTACTGTAAGTTGAATTGTGCATTCTTCAGCATTTTACAGCAATTGTAAATGTAAATCTTCAAAATGAAGTAGTAGATAATTGTGCATTATTGCTTTCCTCAAACTAATGTTAAAAAGTCAGGTTGGATTTGTGCCTTTTGTGTATTTTCCTTTCTTTTGACCAGATAAAATAAAAATAGTTCTGAAAACTTGGGGGTTTTGTAACACTTTTTCTATTAAAAGTATGTATCCTGAGTATAAAATGTGTGAGAATAATTAGGATCTAATTCTGCCCCTCTGTTCAACTGAAGAACCTTTTTGTACATTATACTTAATGTCAAAAATTTCCAAGTAGACAGGCTTTTGCTTTTGAGTATGTTTACCTGTTCTCATGAACTAACCTAACTCACTTTCAGAAAGAACGTAAGCTGTTACAGAATAAAAGACTAGATTTGGATGCAGCAAAAACCAGATTGAAGAAGGCAAAAGTTGCAGAAGCTCGAGCTGCAGTAAGTAGATTTTTTTTTTTTTTAATTTGTTTATAACTTTCAAATTTATTGATATATATTTATAAACTTGACTGCTTGGTTATGTTTCCAGTCTTCGCTTCTTACCCTCACTGTCTTTCTAGATACTTTTTAAGAAGTGCCTCAGTGGAACACAAGGAAATGAAAGCGAATTGCTGATGAAGGTGTTAGTCTTCTATTTTTAGATATTCCATCAAGTTGAACTTACTTGACCCAAGTAAATATTCTCCCCTTGTTCTATATGAGATGAGCCTGTACTGCCAGAACTGAGTTTCCACAATCTGTAAGATGGTTGTGAAAAACATATCATTCAGAGGTCAAGCTTTGGCATTTGAATCTCTACAAGTGTTGAAGCATTTGTATAATTACTTCCAACTGGTGAACCTATCTGGACTTCTCTAAATCAAAAATATTTCTAGTTTACTCTTTCTAAATTGTTGTACTACTTCATACCACCAAACAGGGTGAGACTCTTAGTCTCACATTTCTTAACCTTCCTTATTCCCTCAAGAAATGCTTGTTCAAGGAGATGAAAATTACTATAAACTAAAAAGGTTTTGGTTTTTAAACTCTTAAAATACCTCTAAGTGGAGGAATAGGTAATTGCATGTATGCCATTTCAGTAGGGAATGCTTGTAGTATTTTCATAGCTATTTTGACTGCATTCCTAAAGTGCAGAAGTTAATAATAGTGATTTTTTTTTTTCCTGTAAGAGGTAACTCAGTAGGGGTCATGCAAACAGATGCTGAAGGAATACAGACAATCTAAATATGCAGAGTCATTGTACGTGATAAAGAAGCGGAAGTGGGACTGTTGGATTTTGCTGTCTTTTCCAAATGGATCGCTGTCCTGAAACATGTCAGCAGCATAATCTCTGAGACTGAGCTTCGTAGCTGAAGCAGCTCACGTCTTTGGCATGGTGGTCTTTCTAAAAAAACAACATCGTCCCTACCTGACAGTTCTGCTTCTGTCTCAATCCTCTGTGTTGTGTGTACTGTCCATGTGTATTTAAATTAGCTGTATTTCTTAAGTCCATGCATGCATTTCCCCTTATATGATGTAAATTTTGTGCAAAAAGTTACTTCTCTACTTGTCAAGCTTTCTTAGTTTGTAAGACTAACATTGGAGAGCAGAGCAGGATTTTCATCAGATAGTAGTGGAATTTAGAAGCAGTGAATAGAGAAGCAATGGACAGTAAGCTATTCCTTTATTGGTTATTAACTTTTCTGTGGCATGGTAGCAAGTATATACCTTACTTTCTAAAGCAACAGGAAGATCATAAGGAAATTATTCCCCTCAAACTCAGTTTTAAAGGAAAGGCTCTATACTTGAGTTTTAGTTCCGTTACCATGTAAGCGCCCAGAGCTTGGTGCTTGGACAAAATTATTGCCGGTTGCTGCTGCTACTACTTGGTCAGTCTTAAATATTCATATAGCAAGTAATTCAGTTTTATTAACAAATTTAGTGCTGGTAAAGCATGAAATGCCAGACCTCTTACTTTACTACCTTGCCTTCAATTTTAATTACATTTTAACATCAGTGTGCATGTTTAAGAACTATTGGATTGTGAAATTCTCTGCAATACAGAAATGAGGACTAACCTGGATATAGGTGTTATACAAATGATCCACCTTCTGCTGGCTCACTTGTTTGTAAAGGAAGATATCTAACGAAGTGCTGAACTGATGGATTACCAAAGTGTATTGACTTATGATGCAAATTTTTATGTTCCACTACTTTCTTTGACAGGATAAAGTGATAAATTGCATCTATATTTGATTTTTTTCCCTGTTATAACAATATTTAATCTTTGATGAAATTACATTCTCCCGTGCTTACTGTACAAGTGAAGTAGCTTAGCTCAGTATTTAAAATAGAAATCTAACTAAACATTTTTATTTATATATATTCAGTTATATCTATATTCAGTCTTCCGTAGCTTAAACTTGTAGTACTTTGTGACACTGATCTGTTCACCTGCTGTATTCACAGTGTTGTAACTTGCTTTTGTCTTTTATCTGTGCACTTAAGCAACTAAACACCTCTCAGCCTGAAGAGAATAACATTATGGTAAATGTCTCTTACGTGCTCAACTTGCTGCATGTAAAATGGCTAAAGGTTTGTTGGCCTCCTCTGTGTTCATTCATTTTCCTATCAAATGTTTTCTCTTGCTATCTAGCTCATTTGGTCTTGTTTTGGATGTTTTTCCATACCAAACTGGATTGGTTTAGTGTTCTAAATACACTTATGTCAGTACAGCATTAGATGATGTTTTTATCAGAATATTTCTGATAATCTAAAGTATACAGTATTCTGATTTCTGTGAGTTTATGATTGCAAACTTAGGATGCAAAGGAGCTATATTTTTTTAATTGATTCTGAAATTAATTTCACCCATTGGAGGGAAAATAATTACTTCATTCTCCTATTTTTTTTAATATGAGTGGGAGTGAATTATGTTAAATGTCCAGGATAAATTATTATGTAGAAATTATTCCCTTCAAGCAATGTTTTACAAATAACTGAAACTGAATAATGTCACATAAATGAATGGCTTAACTTAGAGTATAATATATCCTAAACTTGTTGCAAGAGCTCATCAATGCAGCTGTTTTTAGCATCATAATTGTAAAAGTGGAAAAGGAAGGGATTAATTAATTATGTACAACATAAACTGTGCTGTTCAGCCTGTCCTGGTTTGGGTCTTGGATCTGCATGGCATAGTGGATCTCAGTTAGTGTTCCAGATTTCTCAGTCATGATCAGATATGAGCAAATAAACTTGTTTGTTACAACTTGCTTCTGCAACCTTTATGCACGTTCTTCCAACCAAAGTCCTGATTGTGTCATCTTCTTACAACTGCAGAAAATGAAGGTTAAAAGAGAACAGCATTGCAAGAGGGAGTTGTAACAGCAAGCTGAAGTAATTAAGGTCTAGAGTAAATTCCTTGCAATTCTGTGATTTCGCTGTGCTGCTTGCTACTACTTAAAGTATACCTCTGTAGCATCTTTAATTAGAGATACCAGTTTGAGATACAGTTTGAGATACCTCTGTAGCATCTTTATTTAAATTTAGGTTTCAGTAAAAATTCTTGTGAAATAGGAAACCAGTAATGGAATTAGCAAGAGAAATCATTAATCTGTTTCAGTCTTTACTTAACCAGCTGTTAAAATGAGAATAGCTTTCCATAGTTTTCCAGTATTTTAACACAACTTAAATTCCTCCATAAGATAATGCAGTTTGTCTGATTCATGTCATTTTCTAAGTAGTTATGTCTCATGTTGTAATAGCTTGTTTTAAATAGATTCTTGTAACATATAAGTTCTGCAAGTCATATACTGTTCAGTATCTAATTTGTTTCACAAATGTAGTGCTATTCACACTCGTAGTTTCATTGCATATGAAGGGCTTTGGGCAGCTGACTTAGAGCACTTATTAAATCCCTGTGAAGTTCTGAGGACAGGGAAGTAGTTAAAAGCCAAAGTATGGTTGCATTCTGTATTGCAGTACTACCAATGTCTCAGTTTGTATATCTTTATTTTTTTTCCCCCTGCTCTTAATGCTGCATAGATATGGGCTGAGGAAGTGACAAAAGTAAGTAAACAGTTTAGAAACTGCAGAGTTCTGAAACCATAACTTGTACTGGTCTAATGTAATTGAGGATATTGCGTGTTCTTGATTTTTGGTCTGACGCTGGCAGCCTGATGCATTACATCGGAGCACACTGGTTCCCTCTGGGGCCTTTCAAACTCCAGAGGGAAGACAATGCTTGGGGCCCATTCTATTGTAAGCTGCTTCTGGCTGTCACTTAGTACCACATGATTCTCGTGTGACAGGATACAACAGAAAAAGAACTACAACACTTGTCTCTCAAAATTTACTGGTATGGTGTTCTGTTAAAAATGACCTTTTAAGAATGAGCTTATTTGAAAATTTCCTGAAAGGTTGGGGTCCAGTAATCTAAACTGTCCTGAAAAATGCCGATCTTCAACTTCTGCTCAGAATATTGAACAGTAACTGAAATGCTGGAGTGCATGCAGGAAACTCAGAAAACTCTGCTTTGGAGAGGGTTTTGGTTTGTGCTTGTGGGTTTTGGTTTTTTTCTTCTTCTCCCTGCCTTTTTCCACAGTGTCACTAGAGAATGCTCTGCTTATCTTAAGCAACTGAAATTAGGAAGTAGGCACATTTGAAAACTGCACCAGGGCAGAGGGCTGGTTCATAACTAGAGCTTTGGCCTTGGGGTGGGGGCTGCAGCCATCTCCTGTCATGCCATCCCTTGCCCAGGGAGAAACTCAGTGCAGCCAAGGAAATGTGGGTGATAGCTGCTCTGGGGCCACAAGAAGGGCTGTTCTCAGCCTCACCAGCTCTGACAAAGTGGTATTGGGAAACAGGCTGTGAGAAGTTGTGCTAACAGTTAGAAGGAAATTTCTTAGGGGATTTCTGTGGAGGAGAGGAAATAAAAATGAAGGGTAGCAATAAAAAGTAAGGGTAGCTGGAGAACAGGGACTTTCAGGTGTGGTTTTTAAAAGAGGACTAGATAGGCCTCTGTGGGAGGTGGAGAGTGTTACTATTAGAAGCTGCGATACGAGCTTTGGGTGAAATTTTGAAGGCTGTGAGAGAAAATAAATGAAGGCTTTTTGTATTCCAACTTTGTGTGTTATGGTGCAAACAGGGAGATCTATGTGTAGAATGTACAGTGAGAGCTTAGGCAGAAGGAAGAGTTTAGAGATTGAACTGTAAAAGGAGGGTTAGGTCAAATTTGATCTCAAAATTTGAATGTTATTTTACTAGTTAAGTAAAGAAACATTTGAAAATAGCAACCTGTCTGCTGGACTACTTGGTACTATTTGGGAAAAAAGATGGGAGGGGGGCAGTAGTGCTGGGAATAAAAACTGATTTTGAAGATATGTTTATGAATAAAACTATTGGCTTGTCAGAGGCAGTGAAAAGCAACTTTAGGGATAGTGAAATCTAACTGATTGTGTCTTGGAGAGAGAAATAAATAATACAAAGTGCTTAGCCATAGCATAAAAAAAGAAGAAAAGCTTTAAATCTTGTAATAAATTATGTAATTCAAAGTTCCCTTTTTTAGTAAGCATGTAAAAAGCAGAGACAATTGAGAAGAAACTACAACACACACCCACATTCTGCCAAAGCAACAGTAATCCATCGAGTTCTCTAAAGTCAGTCTGTCCTTCTGCATTTGAAAGTTGGAGGAAGAGATTTGTAGATGTTTTCAACTCAGATTTAAGAAGCTTCCCAACAAGGATTTCAGACTGTCCAGTAATTTCTTGATCAATCACAGGGTTGTATTTGTTTTTATGAGTCAGAACAAAAGATCTGATTGGTGTCAATAACAGTTTAACTTCCCTTCTGAAATATGGAATTAAAGGATATTAAATGCTGTACTAGAAACTACATGGGGTAGGTACTGATATTACACATTTTATAAAAAAGGATTTTGTTAGGATTCATCTGAGGTGTTTGGTAGTCAAGGGAAAGAGCAGAGGCTTTAGTATCTGTTCAGCACGTTGAGGTTAGACTGGTTTTGAATATCAAGAGGAGCTCCTGTCTTTGACTACAAACGAGACAAGGAGGCCCAGCTCTATTGGGTAGCATGAATGTATCAATTATCACTGGTTTACTAATAGCATGTCTAACGAAACAACATTAGGAAGGTGATTTGATTTCCTATGCTCTTATGGTTGTGTGTTATCCCTTAGCTACAGGATTGCACAGTATTTCTGAGATATCCTATGTTCTTATGCAAAATTTGGTGATATTATGAACTTCTGAATATTCGTATTTAGAAACTGGGTTCGTATGTTGAACTCGGGGAGCAAGTACCATTTTGAGGGATCTTCATGAGAGATATCTCCTGAGGCCTTCTAATTGCCTTAAAAATAAAATATGACTGCAGTTGGGGGTCACTGGAAAGTTTAGGCTTGTATTTTGAGCTCTTCATTCTGTTCAGAAGCAAGGGTGATCAGGCCATAAGCTTCCCAGACTGAAAGTCAGCTGTTTTTCACCTTTACCACAAGGTGTAGCATAGAAATGCTCTCCTGCTACTGTTCACCTAGCAGTACTGGAAATAGGGATGGGCAAAACAGATTAAACACATCATCACATGATTCACTTTATGTAAATCTACAAAACCAGTACATCGGCCTTTTGTAAAGCAATGCATTTAAAGTCATTCTGTACTGGCTAGGTTAATATGTGTTACCACATTATTTGCTTTGCCTTTTCTTATAGAAAGTAGTTGATTTGCTAAAATATTGCTGAAACAAATAGAATTATTCTGATGGATATTTCCCCTTTTGTGTTCCTATTCTCATGTATTTACTTACCTAGCAGGAAGAAAGAAACACATTTGCCTCTCTGAAATTAGCAGTTGCTAGAGACTAGACTATTTATCTCCAGATAAATATGATTTTACTGTTTGGTTTTTGTTTTTGTTTTTGTTTTGTTTTTTTTTTTTAAAGGAAATGAACATGTTGCTAATAGTGAAGGGAGTGCCTTTCTTTCCCTCTGGCTATCAGATTTGTCTTTTTTCCCCCAGTTTGTTGTTCCATTTCTCTCAAGGACTGCCAAATGGATTTCACTGATATTAATGCAGATTTAATAGGAAAATTCCAAGCAAAGATTCTTGCCTTGACAAACTTTGAAAACCTAATTAGTTTGTAACTTGATGCATACACTGTTATCTCAGTTTTAGTTAGAAACACAGGATACTTTGTAGCTGCTTCCTCACTGTTTAATTAACCTGTAAGCCTTCCCAAGTGCAGTGACTTCAGATGAAAAACATTTATAGGGTAACTGCATCATTCTTCTGTGCTCATTTGTGAGATTAAGATCCTTCCATGTGACTTTTCATATTGATTAACATTAGTGGAATGCAAGAGCAGAGTATTTCCAAATACATAAAATCCTTTAGAAGCCAATTATTATCAGTATCACCCCATTAAGTTTCCTGAGAATATATTTTCTCTCTGTTTTGTTGAGAGTAGTAACTTATGCATCTTTGTCTTAAAGCAGATTTTTGCCTCTGTGTTTGTTTTTAGAAACAAGGTGCTAAATGCATATAAGCATTGAGGCAAGGTAATCCAGATTCCAGACCGAGGACATTCTGTCTCGGAACATTAAATCTTACATAGAAATGTGTTGTAATATCTATTTGTGTGTTTTGAGTAGTGTCCTTTTTTCTCAAAAAGAACTACTCTAAAGTGATTTTGGCTTGTGCCAAATGGAAGTCCTTTAAAACCGCTATAACATGAACTTATTTAAAATTTGCTGATAAGGATATGTAGCCAGGAATAAATATAATTTGGATTATTTAAATATGAAACTTAAATAATTTTAATAGGAATTTTACTCTAATTGTTGTTAAAACATTTGCTATAGTTTGGATTTATTTATTTTTAAAGATTGCTCAATTACGCTCCAGAATTACTTGTAGTAGCTTGGTGGCCAGTAGGATACATTGATTTATGAAATATCCTGTTAAAACTTACCATCAAAGATTTATGTATGGCTGATTGCCATGCAGTTATATGACAGAAATAATGTGAGGTTTACCCCTAGATTATTTGATCAGAGCCCTGTTAACTTTAAGTATACCAAAAAAATTACACTGTCCTTGGCTGCCACTGCTATGCTGGCAGAACCCCTGGTGCAGACACTGTTATGCCAGTGAGTGTTTGGCTTGTTACTGGGAGAGGTGGGGTAATATTGCTGGCAGAAAAATGGCTTCCTTTTGCAGGTATTGACTATATGGAGTATGTATCTGATTATATAGCTGTTTGTTGTGTATGCAGGGCCTCAGCATTTCTCAACTCAAAATGCAGTTTTTCTTTTTGCCTAGTAAAGATCTGCAAAGAAAAGCCTGTTTTAAACACCTAAGCCTGTGATTAATGCATTTAGATGAGCAGCTCAGAATAAAACAGAACTGTTGCAGTTGGAAGGTGTAAGAGAGTGCATCATACAAATACCTAATGTGCATCCTTCTCTTTAGTCTGAACAGGAAGTACGGATTACCCAGAGTGAATTTGACTGTCAGGCAGAGATTACCAGACTTCTGCTGGAGGGAATCAGCAGCACGCATGTGAGTACCCAAAGGGGCAGAAGGGGAAAGTCAAAATTGGGGCGCTTTCTAAAAATAACTACGGAAAGCTACTTGTCAACTTTAGGCTAAGACTTTTCACATTAAAGCATCAAACTGTGGTTTTCTTATTTTTTGAATTCTAGTTTATTATCCAATGAATTTAACCTTAATCTCTCGTTAACCTTGAGAATGCAGGGGCTTTCATTTTTATCTTTTAAACTTGGCTTCCCATTCGTCAGATCAACTGAATGTTGAAACCACAAAAATGTGCTAAAATATTAATTCTATTGTGAAAACAATATAGGTAAATGGCATGATGCTTGTACAGCACCTATTTTTTTTTTGTCCTCAGCTACATTAATTTTTGTGATATCTCATTTATCTGGTAAATCTAGATGCTATGCCTATGTGACATAAGTCCATATGTGCCAATATTTGCATTAGCACCTGATTAGGAGACCAGTCTTTCTAATGCAGTGTAGTACTTCTTGCAGACTAAAAACTTGAATTCTTTGCTGTATTATAGGCACATCATCTTCGCTGTCTGAATGATTTTGTTGAAGCTCAGATGACCTATTATGCACAATGTTACCAATATATGTTGGATCTCCAGAAACAACTTGGAAGGTAGTAACACTGTAATAACTTCAGAAAAACAAAATTAAACATTTTGTTCTGAGTGCTTATGGATAGTAGGAAAACTTACATAATGTAACAGTGGTGAACACACAGGCGTGCAGGATTGAAAGGAATATATATGTTCTCAGGTGATTAATATGTAATTACCCCAGTGTAACTACTTCCCTAAGCCTACACACAGCACTAATGCATTTTGAGAATTTATTTACTGATATTTTTTGTATTTTTGTAATAGAGGAAGGTGAGCCCATGGTAACCTCCTTCAGTGTTGCAAAAAAGAATTTCTAGAGATTTACTTATAACCATTCACTTGTCTTATGCTTCATGCTACAAAATTGGTATGCAATGTCAGAAAAGTTTTTGTACTGCCCATAAATTCCTGTTACCTCTTAGTTTGCTACAGGCTACTACCTGATTTTAAATGAAACTGCATTTTACACTGTTAAGTGAGTTGGAAGCACAGATATTGTATCTAGGGAGAGATGTACTTTGTAATGTTTGTAATCAGTAATCCAAAGCACTCACAGTGGAATGAGCAAGTTTGTCTAGTTTTACTGTTTTGTGAATTTAGCATTTTTTAAGGATGAGAAGAAACCATCTGACAGTAGTTCATTCTCATAATCCTTTATTTTTGTGATTGCTGGTGAGGTGAAGAGATCTACATGCATACTTTTCATTAAGTTTCCCTATTCTAATTCTTTACAAATCAGCCTTTCTTAAGGTTATACCAAACCGTGTTATTTAGTTGAGCATATGCATTGAAGGATGATCTTTGCTTAGAAATTTACTGTAGTGTCTGTTCCAAATAACTGCCTCTATAAAGTATCTCTGTTTATGTTTTTTGTGACAAGGAAGTAAAAACAAAAGTATTCTTGAGTCTTGTTATCTTCCTGACTTGCAACTTCCTGTGGCATTTCATTTCCTTTCTTCAGTTTGTTTGAATGGGTAGTCTAAAGACTTCTATAAAGTCTTTAAACATGTGATTTTAAAAGAAAAGCTACATCTTTAAAGTTACATTCCATTGAAAGGAGTATTCAACTCTAAACATTGGTAGTGCATAAATGCAAACTGTAGAATTGAAAGCTTGAAAATAATTGTTTATTGGATTATGGACAAGTGGATTTTAAATTAGAAATATATTTACACAATTATTTTGAGAAGATGTTTTTAATTTCTGTACTCCTAGTATATTTACCAGAAAGCTTTAAGCATAATACCCTGAAGGAAAAACATATTCCTCTTTAAAATCTCTTGCTTTAGGATGTATAGCGTGTCCCAGGACAGTTATCTTTAAAATGTATGTAAACTGCTACCAGGTAGAAAAAAGGAAATTTAAAGAAAGTACCGTCTTTAGGAAAACAGAAGGATGTATCTTTATGTGGCTATCATCTGACTGTATTTTTGATAGAACTACTATGACTGCTAAAAGACCCAAAGTGTGGAAGCTTTGCAAAATCCTAAATGCCTCAGATAGCCAAATGAAGTTTCCCTGCCTATGTGGATTAAAACAGTAATGGTATTAAATCTTGGGTGTGTCTTTCCTTCCTTGTACAAGGAAGTCCCCAGGAGAGCACTGGGACAGTCTCAAGTTGCGCTTCTTGCTTTGGAAGAGTTCCTCAGTTTGTAGGCGCATAGTGCATAGCATTGCAATAAACAACCAGATGAGCACAGTATGTGTAATGTTTCCTGTGTTACGCATAGGCAGATACAGTACCAAATAAACAGCTTGAGCAGCTCAGCTAGGTTTTGGTTGTGTTTGCCAGCTCTCTGTTGGTTAACAAGAGATATAGGGCGCTGAGTTACACCTGTTCTTTTCACCTATCTAGGAATTACATTGTGCCATATTCTTATGAAAGCCAGGAGCTGTGAGGGACTTATTTTTGTTTTGAGATTGGTGAACCAAAAGTGTTCAACCTCTAAGTGGAATAGTTTGCTTTAAACAGAAACCTGGTTCTTAGAGTTATGCATGTTATATGTTACCTGAATCAGAATCTGGGGCATAAGCCCTGACCTGGTTCACGTTGACACTATTCAAGTTCCAAAGCTGAGCACTGATTTTCTTGATGTGCTTTTCAGAGTCAGCTGTAGGGAATCTTAGAATTATTTTGGTTGGAAGAGACCCTCAGTATCATAGAGTCCAACTGTAACCTAACTCTGGCACTAAACCATGTCTCTAAGAACCTCATCTAAATGCCTTTTAAACACCTCCAGGGATGGTGACTCCACCACTTCTCTGGGCAGCCTGTTCTGGTGCTTCACAACCCTTTCCATGAACAATTTTTTCATAATATCCAATCTGAACCTCCCCGGTACAATTTGAGGCCATTTCCTCTTTTCCTATCACTTGCTACTTTGAAGAAGAGACCAACCCCCTCTGTGCTACAACCTCCTTTCAGATAGTTGTACAGAGAGTGAGCAGGTCTCCCCTCAGCCTCCTCCAGGCTAAATAGCCCCAGTTCCCTCAACTGCTCCTCAGAAGACTTGGGGGAACATGGGGGAAAAACTTGTTCTCAGTTCTATTTATATAAATAGACATGGGTTTATGGATGTTTCTCTTCAAGGCAGCATCAGCTGCTTATCCCTCTACTGCCTCCCCCTCCTGTGGGGCTGCTTAAAGAATCAAGTCTCCCAGGTTAAAAGCAATCTCTTCTTTTTTTCAGTTCCCCAGAAGGAACTATACGAATCTGTTTCAAATATCCTGGTACTCTGTGTTGTTTTTTTTTTTTTTCTTGCTGATAACTGGTTTTGCTCTGAATTTTCTCAGCTTCCCTGACAGCCAAGCCTGAGCTTTGGCATCATTATTTTTTTTCAAATTACCCATTCCTAGTCCCCTACTCTACAAGCTGTGAAACTCTTGCTACTCAAGTGTTCAAAAAAAATCCCAGACAACCTTTGTATGGCCAAAGTTTTTCAGTACCATGCATACATATGGCTTTTCAAAAAGAGTGAGACTTAATGCTTTACTGATTGACAGAGTAGTTATAAGGCTTTGCCTTTCTTTTCCACTAGCTGTACAAACCAGTGACCCTTTGAACTGAACAGAATCATTTACAAGTAATTACTGTGTTAACAGAGAACAGGTTTAGCAGTATATTAAACAGTAATTTAGCAATACTGAGAAACAGCTGATTGTCATTTAAAATTAAGTCCATCTGTCTGAATGTCAACTAATCAAGTAAATAAACGCATCATGAGGCACATCTGAGTTATCCCTACAAAAATGTGGAGTCAAGCTTCTTCTCCCTTTGTTCTTCTAATTTGATTTGCTCAGGGAATAAGATGAACTGGTTTGAAAATCTGGAAAATGAAAACAAACTTTTTTTTGGTGGAGTTGTGGTCTCTTCTTGGTAACCAGCTCTTTATGATCAAATGAGGTCAAGGTAAGCCAGAGCGGGGAGTGGAAATTCCTCCTTTTGATGGCAGTAAACTGCTAACTAAACTCACAACAGTGTCCTGAAAGACTATCCAATTTTTTATATGCAATTCAGTCTAACTGTAAAGGGACTAGTTTTGTCCTTCACACCATATTCTCACTGTTTGCCCTCAGTCAGAAATAACCATTGCATGACCACAAGATGAACATGTTTAACAAAGAGTTCTGATAGAAAGTTAAGGAATCATCTTGATGATTTTTGTAAGATCAGATTGTTGAATCAACTCCAAAACAGATTGCTAGATCTGCCTCAAATGACAGAGAATGAATGTTTGCACAGTAAAGGGGTAGAGGAGTGGGGCCACCCTGTTTGGTGGCAGTGTAAATTTGCCAGATTAAGCATAGTGTGAAACTATAAACTTGGGTGCAGTACTACTGTAGCTGATACGGGTTTGAGCTGCCTTAATTCCACCTATGTTCATGGCCACACAATACAAAAATTATCCACTGTATTGATAGATCTAGTTTTCACCTGCATCAGCTTCCCTAAATGAGCTGCTCTTATGATCACATGAGCACCTATAATGCTGCAAACATGGGTGTGGGAATATATGTGGTGTGATTTATGTGGTTCAGGTTGCCACTGAACTGTGTCTTCAAGAACTTAACTGGGGAGCATAGGTGGGAAGGGATGAAGGTGTGTTTTCTGACAGGTTGATGCTAGTGAAAAAGCATCTATGTAGAAGGACTGACGAGGAAAGTTATGTGTGGGAATTGTCTGACTAGTTGATGTACAGACTGGTGAAAAGAGTGGAAGGAACGGCAGCTACAGTTCCATGTCATCCTGACTCAGTTGGACTCCTGTTTGCTGACCCTTTTTCATTGCATCAGCTTTGCCATTTTTCAAAACTTTCATTGACCTGCTTTTAAGGTAGAATCAGATGAGTGTTGGAACAAAAGAAGGCAGCAGGGGGACAAAGAATGACTACATCAATGGCTAAATGAGTAAGTTCAGTCTGCCATGGAACTGCATCCCAGGATGTAGGGCAGAGTGACATAAAACAATCTCACAGCTTGTCTTTGCCCCCTATGCTGTCGCATTTCCCCTGCCCCACTGCCCTGAAATCTCTTGCTGCTTGGCCCCCTCTCTGCGTCTTCTACTTCAGCCATGATGTCATTCCGTCCTTTCCCTTGGATCAGCTCTGGTTCTCATCACAGGTTTTTTGTGATTCAGCTCATTAACTTAGTAGAAGATTTTACACTTTTTTTTTTTTTTTACCTTTTTTTTCATGCAGGTTAATGAGTTGAATTGACTTCATGAAAGGGTCTGGCAAGCACTACAGCTGGCACAGAACAAGGAGCAGCCTAGAAAGGAGGGGCTTAAGTTGATATAAGTTTGTCTTTAGTGTAATAAATATTTTTGTTTTACAACAGGCAGTTAGCTGAATCAATGAACTGATTTAAATTAGAAAAATCATTGTGTGGTTTTTTTTCTTCTTTCAGAGGGTGTGTTTTAAACTTGCATTATATTTCCCTAATCTGGTTCAGCAGCACAATCTTTTGTGTAGCCACATAACTGAGGAATGAGCAGGAGGAGGTGGAGGCTGCTTTTACTGGCAGAGCTGTCAAAAGAAATGTTTATTAAAATACAGTCTGGATTAAGTCTGACCTACAGTGCTTTCCTGGTTTTGCCTTTTTTTTTTTTTTTCCTCCTAAGAGGCAATTACAAAGTTTTCTGAAGTTGGTAGTATTTCTTTTAAAGTATAATGGTTTGATTTATACTACAGGTCAGGAACAAGTATCTTTACTTAGGTTTATACAAATATCAGTGCTATTCTGTTACTGCTGTCTACTGGTGTTTATTCTGTAGTTGATAAAAGCAAGAATGCTAATTTAGGTACGTAGAACTGATTCACTCAGAAGTCTTTTCATTTTTTTTCTCCCACAGCTTTCCATCTACTTTCCTCTCTAACAATAATCAGTCTTCCTCAACTCCTGTGCAGAGTGTTTCTCCTCCCTCAGTCTTGGCCTCAGCTTCTGCTTCATTGCCTTCAGTAACCAATTCCATAGTTACTTCAGGCATCAGTGAACTGAAGTCATCAAGCGGCAGCAGGAAAGCGAGAGTTCTCTATGATTACGATGCTGCAAACAGCAGTGAATTATCATTACTTGCAGATGAGGTAAGAGTTTTCTGTGTACCTGTGTAAGACTGGAATGCTTGTGACTAGCCAGGTAAGATGTGCTACATCAAGAAATCTGTGTAGTTGATAATTTTTATTAAACTTCAAGAGTATTCTTGGAGCATTGTTCTGTACCTATATACCCTAACATTGCATGGTGAGTCAACATTTGTTACACCATCTTAGCGTGCAAGAATATTTTCTAGACAATCAAGATGCAATTTTACCGTCTTCTTTTTACCACACCTTTAGCACTGTTATCAATACACTTAGTCTTTCAAACATTAAATATTGCAATTTGGGAAGGATATGAAAACACAACCACTTGTGTTAGTTGTGCGGTGTTTATTCCTGTTCCAATTCAATTGCAAACTTAAGTCAGAGAATCCATACAAAGCAGGTGGAGATATACAATGGATCAGGGTTCTGGAACATATTTCCACCTAGTAATGTGGCTGTAGCTTAACCCTGAAAAAGAGCATCCACACAAAAAGTTTTCAGATTTTTTTTTTTTTTTCTAAATTCACTTTACTTAAATATTTCTACCTGACTTTGTTTTTTACTTAGACAGTGACTTATAAGCTGTGGCCTAACATTTTCTGTTAAGATGTGGCACATCAACACCATCTGTCTTTCTGTCACGCACATGAAGATCTGATGAACTTTCTTTCAGATTGCCTGTTAAAGTTGGTGGTAATATACAAGACTCGTAGATAAAAAGAATAGAAAAAGTAATGAATATAATTTCATCCGAAAAAAGGCGCTTTAAAATATGCTACTATATCTACTTCTTTTCTGTGGACCAATGAAATAACTTTTATGAGCACTAGATTATGTTCCATGGATGCTCATATTAAGTGCTCTGTCTAACTTAGAACTAAGACCTTGGAGATCATATGAAGATAGACTATAATTTTTTTTCTAAGCAAGGAAAGGTTATAATAATGTGTTTCTGTTTTTTAGGTGATAACAGTGTACAGTATCCCCGGCATGGATTCAGACTGGCTGATGGGTGAAAGGGGAAATCAGAAAGGCAAAGTGCCTATTACTTATTTAGAATTGCTAAACTAAATGGTTGGCCTGAATAAAGACTGTCAATTATGGCAATGCCGTATTTATATACAATTAACGTTATGTAAGCAGGTTTAAGTGTCTTCCATGTTATTGTCTTGAGGGACAAATACCAGCCATTACAAACTGGCTTTTCTGCCAGCATGGTTGCATGGTAAATACTATATTCAAACTTAATGTGTTTAAAGCTTTTACTTCATGTGCCAAGAACAAGTTTCCTACAGATCTGTTTCTACTGAAGTTTTCACTAATACAAGCTTCTACTTTTGAGTAATCTAGATTGAAAGCAGGAGGTACTGTTTTCTACTGAAATTTTTCATTAATGGCAAAGCTTTTCTTCACATAAAATAAACTTATTGTGAACTGATGCAGGTGTAATGCATGTTATTTGAATAACCAACACCAAATGTGAAACATAAACCTTAAAGAAGTCCATATGGTTCTATCCCCAGCATTTCTGGACTTCAAACATGCTGAGGCACATACGACTATCTAGTGAGTGACTTGTACATTTAATTGCCTTTTGAAGAATGAAAACCGTTGTTTTCTCTCTGAAAATAGAAGGCAAATTGCTGGTATGTTGAGATTTTAAACTGCACCTAGGTGGACTGACACAAGCTAGTGACATGTTCTGACTTGTTTTTAATCTCGCCTGGTATTTTTTCCCCTTTAATTGCTTTCCAGAAAAGAAGCTAATTCAGTTTGATTAATAATTAAGATCCTTTCAACTGCAAATCAGCCTTTATGTTAAATTAAGCACTGCATTTTCCTAACCAAATATGCACTCTCTACATTTAAGTGGTTCTATAGATAAGCTTACATTTGTTCAGATTATAGGTTTTAATTAAAATCCGCATTCACAGTTCTTATGCAACAGGTTATTGTCATGTTCTAATTGGATTAAATTAGCATTACACTACTTTGTTTTGCAAGACAACCTCCTTTAAATATGTGGGAAGGAAAAAAAAAGTTTTGAACCCGAACATGGCTTTAACAAAAGTGATATTATTTTCAAATAACACAGCTCTTTCCTAAACATCGCGCCCTTTAATGTTTCTCAAATAGCAGATTTTTTTAAGGCTGTAAAAAGATTAAAAGGCTAGATTGAGGGTTTTTTTTTTTTTTTAAGTTCCAGTATAGTTAGTTAATTGGGTTGGACTGGTTGAAGGACATTCTCTCCAATCAGAAGGAAATTATTCTCCTTGCAGAAGATGCAACATTGGCAGAAGTCCAGTTTAGCTCTTGTGGAATGCTGGTACCAGGTGTTCAACTAACTGCTTCTGATCAGCCACCTTACTTGCAATGACAGTTCTTCAAATAATTTTTAACGTTGTCATTGCAAACATGTAGTGATGAAACTTTCCATGATATTAATTACTTTTTTGCAAACCATGACATTTCTACAATTCTTATGTTGCTTCTGTTTCTTTCTAGAGTAGTGTTGTATCTTGCAGTAGAATTCTCTGCCGTATGGAAATTTTGGCTACAGGTAAAACCATCAGTATGTAGTGTCCGAATTCAGGCAAATGTGTATGGGAAGGTGGAGGAAGGAAAGCCGTATGTCCATCAAGTACATCACTGTGCAGAGATACTGAACTTAGCCCAAAGTAATCAGTCTTCTGAAATGTAAGCGTAATTAGCCCACAAACAACACTCTATTACAGCTCTACTGCCCATGGGAGTGGAGGTGGCATCACTGGATCTCACAGACAGTGTGTGAATTAGTATGGTGCCATATTAATTCTTACAGTGTCACTAGCTCAGGTACCTCTATAATAGGCAATTTATTGAACATTATGGAAGTTGCAAGAAAGGATATAGCTAAGTCCCTATATTCTAGTTGTCAGGATATCCCATACCTTTAAGGAATGTTCTAAGGAGACTGTCTTTCTAGTTACAATACAGATACTGTAGCAGTAGACTAAAGAAATAATACGAAGATTTGAAAAATATGTCGTTGCTCTACTAAAACAAAACTTGAGAGGATTACTTACAAGCTATTTAGGCAATGGCCATCAGTTCCATATCCAACAGCAGCTTCCAAAAGGTGGTTGTGATGTACTGGGGGAAGAGAAGCAAAGTGGGAAATGCCCCATGTGAAACCTAAAGATATTTGACAAACCATGCAAGTAGTTGGAGTTTACATAAATGCTTAGCATATGGCTTACACTAAATAACCACTGAAAAAGTACAGGTGTATTCTGGACAAAACATTGGCGGAATACATTATAAGAGTGATTCAGATTAAATACTAGTATGTGGTAGCTGTAGCTTGAATTTTTTGCATGTAGGTAACTGTACAATTGGACCCTCAGTTTGGCCACAGGATACAGCTTCATAATTGCAGTTTTCTGTATTGTTCTCAGTAGAAAGTGACAGATGTGACAGTTCCACTTTGAAATCAGACCTAGGGAGGAGGTAGCATTAAAACCGTTTTGGTTCTGCTATCGATAATGCATTTAGAGGGAATTAATTACAAGACATCAGTAGGTTAAATGAGATTAAATAGAATTCAATTATTCCCTGAATGTTTGATTATTGGAACTGAGTAATGGCCTTCTAGATCTCAACTCGGTTCTTTTTGGAAGATTATGCAAGAGTGGCCTGAGGTGTGTTCTAGCAGCCTAGATGCCATAATATATGGAAAATTACTTAATTTGCTACTATAGTGCTTCAAGATAATTGGCAATACAAAAAACTTGATGGTTTATATGCAATTTCAATGCATATGTGTAAAATGTTTATTTTCATATATTATTACAGAGCTGGCTTTTCCAGTCTCCTGTTACAAGAATGCTTTCTACCAAGCAGCTTGATTGAAGTTCATTCTGTGAGTTTGATGAATGTTTTCTGTCCATCAGAGGCACAACGTATGTAGCTACTTTTGCCAGGAGTTTAGTCGTGATTGTGTGGTCCCAGCAATGAGTTTCTGCTGTCAGCAGTCTGTCCATCTGGCTGTTAAACTTGGCAACAACACAGACATTATAGTGATGTTCCCTTTCAAGCACAGACATTTGAGAATACATGCTGACTCCAACAAGTACCAGTAATTGCACAGTACTGTTAAATAGCAGGCACTACACAGGGCTCCCTGGAGAATTCACTGGGGATACGGGTTGCTTCATAATGGTTCTGCTCTTTCTTCAGAAGTCATTATACCTGTAAATATTAAGATGCCCATGTTAAAATTTAAGGTTCAGTATGACAAGAAGACTGCTGTACAGAACTTTTGTAGCATAATAGCAGTAGTTACTGGAAGATACTTTTAAGACTTAATATATTGAACAGAGCCAAAATAGTGGTGTATTTTTAGATTAGTGGTGCCCAACATCTGAGTTTCTAGGAATCTGTCTGGCTACACTTTCGCATCTATCTTAGAGTAGTTCTCCTGTTTTTCTGTGTATCGGGTGGTACTGAATATAGAGATGCCTTGAATTTATACTTGGCTTTATTTTCCTTTCTTAGCTTACTCCCATGTCTGACTCCTGCTATGAAACTGGCCATCAAGGGTTTCAGAAAGCTCATCCTCCCAAACAAACTCAAATATTTAGAAGTAAATAAGCAGCTCAAGAAGGCAGGAATTGCTAATTCCTAAAGACTGCACTATTGGAAAAAAGCCTGAGTACAGTCTGTGGATTTTTTACAGAGCAGGGAAGGACAGGAGGCACATGCACCTATAGGCAAGATATGTGAATGATAAATTTCTTCTTTGCAGTATATAGTACTATTTTTTATTTTATTTATTTTAAATTTTATGCTTCCACCTGGAAGGAAGAGGCAAAAATACTTGCATTAGTATTCAGCACAAAATACTTGAGCGTAAAAGGAAACAGAGTCTGTTGCCCCAAAATGGAGACTGAAATTGTCAGTGGAAGGTAGTGAAGCCCAGTGAAATGATGCTGTGCAACCTGGTACCTTTTAATCCAGCTTCCAGTATTTGCCGAATGTCTCCGCCTAGCCTTGTAACTCCATATTAATCTTAGAGCAAAAGAATTTGATGTTTAAATGTCTAATCAATTCAAAGCTAGTCTTTGAGAGGGTCTGAAATAACCCTATTCACTTTCCCAAAAGTATTTATCAAAGCCCTGCTAGCCATAAATACACTAAGTCCCAGAATCTTGTTTAACAAAAACTCCTGTGAGATGATGTTTGACCGTATATGAGGTGGTGGAAAATTAGTCATTGCCTTTCTGGCACTATAGTTACAAGTGCTGTCTAAACAAGGACTGCAGAATTACACTGGCTTATTTTCCATGGGCTGCCACATGTATTTATTCAGGGTCGAGGTCTATTGAGTCCTGTGAGACTTGAGTTGAATCCCCATATCTCAGACCTACTTGAAACCATTTTAGGTTTTTTGCTCCATTTCATTCACCTTATGAATTTTTGACTTGCTGAAAATCCACGTTAAACTTGGCCTGCAGTTCAATCCTGATCCATTTCCTTTTTCTTTAAGTAGAATTCCTAACCAGGTATGTTCTAACGTAATGAGCTGTAAGCAATTAATCACACAGTTATTAATGGAAGTAGAAGGCAGTACATTGCAAGTGTGTTCCTTTCACTTAACCATGTGAATTTGTGTCTGGTGAAAATGCAAAGACATCAGTCAAGCTGACAGATACAACCTCTGTCTTCTGTGCTACTGCCCTTACCATTGTTCAGTGACATGGAGCGTTCAGTGACGTGGAGCATTCAGCGTGGCAGCTGGCAGTGAGAAACCCCTCCAAACAAATCGAGTAGTGTGGTGAGTTCCATACCTTAGCTGAGGGAATGGCAATAAAATGTACCGTGAATGCAAACGCTAAATTACTGTATGAAAGTTGTGCCTTTTATAAATAGTTTCCTGCCAGAAGTGAACAATAGGAAACACATTAGCATGGGGAGCTTGCATGCAGTTAATAATCTGAATGCTAAGAAACTTTTTCCTCCTGACAGCCCAGAATTGTTTTATAAATTTTTTAAAAATGTGAAATAGGTGTTTGACGTGAGCAATTAAGGGAAGCTATTTAGAATTGCAAAATGAATTAGAGCTTTAAAATGTCTTTACACAGTTATAGGCAGTAGTATTGGAATTAGAATAATGAGCTAGGAAATTGCTTCTTCGAAATGAGAAACATTTGAAACCAGAAATAATCTTCCAATTTTACTTCTCTGAGTTAAATTGCTTTTAATTCTAGATACTCAACAGTGATGTTGATATACATCAGGAGTCTCACAAATAGGGGTGGTTTTGTATGTTAGAAATTTTTGAAATGTTGAAATCTCCTTATGTTTTATGCATCTCTGCAAAAGGGAAAGGTCAGTGTCACTGGGGCTTAATTTCATATTTCCCACATCAACCTTTACATGCCATCCAGTGGAAGTAGCATTGGCGTATCTCCACTGAGAATATGAAGCACCTAGGAGAGTTTCCATGTTTCTAATCCTGTTTCCCCTGCAGAGAAACTTCATTATTTTCAGTGTAATGCCTCCATATTGCTGAGCATAAACTTCCTTTACAAAGGTGAGTGTCATTGTCTCTGTTTACCTGGGAGAAACTGCAGCGCAGGAATGGGGGATGATTCATCCATGTTGTCTTAGCGATGTGCTGATTGAGCCTCCGGTTTCCTGGTAGCTTGTGCCTTAGTCATATCCTCCTGTAAAGGCTGGCTTCGAGATCACCTCTCAACTCACATTTTGTGTTAACAGCAAGAGGGAAAAATACTGCAGATTGAATTCTGTGGGACAAGATTTGGCTGGCCTCAGCAAAACTCCCAGCACTCATCAGTTGGTAAAAGGAGATGTGCTAGAACTTGTTGGTCACAGGCCATGGGAAGGATAGAGGCGAGAACCTTAATTGGAAGGAGTGGAGAGTACTGATTCTATGTTTAGACAAGGTTCACAAGTTAATAAGGTTGTCCTGTAAAAAGGAGACTCTTGTTTTTGCACAGGGAAGATTGCTTGGGTTGGGGTAGTAACTGTTTAAGAAAATGTCTTAGCACCAGCCAGTCGGTGAATGTTTAGTGTACAGTGTGGACCAATCAGTCTGTAACACGGTAGCAGAAACACCAATCAGCTCGAAGCACATTGCTGAGGAAAAGTATAAATGTATGTGAGGTACACTAAGAAAGCGGACATTTTGTTTGCATCAAACTGCGTCCCGTCTCTCAATCGCGGCAGAATTCCTTCTCACTTGTCCTGAAAGGAGACCCTGGCATTATTTATATCTGTAGATTTTAATATTAAGATACTTCTAGAGACAAGAGTATTTCTCCCAAAAGCAGCACACAGTGACTCCAGTGCCCGAGGTGAAGATCTACAAGTTACTATGGCTACCCTAAGGCTTTTCCAAGTCACACTTGCCTGAGCTCACACAGCTGGTAGCACTTGAGTTTGTGGCTGTGAGCAACAGGGACCAAAGGACGGGCTGGGTTCTTCCACCAGACCTGCTCTGCTGCTGGACCACCAGATTCTGAAGTTTCTCTGCACCATGTGTACCGCAGGAGACGGCTTCGTGGAAGTGCGGCTTCCCTTCAGCTTCTCAGACAGGCTCACCCCCTGCCGTTGTTGGCGAGCGAGAAGGTAAGAAGTTGTAGGACTGCAGATGGTGAGAAATGAATGATTAGAAAACCAAAATCCAAACCCCAGTTGTCAGTGTCTAGTGGAAACCCTGTGGTTCCAGTTGCAATTCTGGTCAGGGTCATTAGATAACAAGTGTTTGCTAATATGCTAAGAGGCTTGGAGAAATCTGTGGTAACAAGCCAGGCCCATAAAGCTTTTTGATAATTATGTAAATCCTGTGAAAAAGTCTGTAGATCACACACCTTTTTAAAAATTTAAATTTAAGACTTTCTTAAGGATAAATAGCGTTCAGCTAAATTTGTTACGGAATGGCTGAAACTGGTTAAAAAACACTTAAACACTTAAAATACTGGCATCTTCATGCTGTGCTGCTGTGTCAGCAGAAGGCCCGTTCGAGGTATGCAGACAGGCTCTCCCCCTTGGAAGGCTCTTCCTCCCTAGGAGTGAGGCTCACAGGTGTTGCTCAGTGCCTGAACAAGAGGAAGCTGGTGATGGGCAGCTTGTCACTCAGACACGTAATCTCAGGGCCATTCACCTCTGTGCCTTTCTAAGCACAGAATTTGTCTGCTAATGACAGCAATTCTTACCTTGGTGGTGAACTTTAAATCACATGAAAACCATTGACTCTGCCACAGAAATTAATCCAGAGTTTTTCAGTGGCTGTTTCAGTAGCCTATTTCAATACAGATTTTATACACTATCATTACAAGTAATCTGTGAAAGATGTCTCTAATTGTGCAGCTCCAGTGCAGACACACATGTTGTGCACGTGTGATCTTCATGGTCCAAATGGCCCTTTTCTCAGTCCCAGTTGACACAGTTGACGCTCTCAACTTGAGGTGAACAGATGATGAAGTGATGCTGTCCCTCTGATTTTGTAACCAAAGATACAAAATTAAACTGGGGTAAAATTTCTCACTGAATACAGATTTGCAGCATGTAAAGCAGTGTTCTTGTGAGTGCATTTTAAAGGAATAGTTATCTGCTAAAAAGGAAGAGGGATATGATTGTATCTAAACTTTCAGACCAAAGAAACTCAGGCTCCTGAAACCTGTGCAGGTAGCAGCAGGTGTAGCCTGTGTTTTGCTGAGAGCTTGTTGCCATGTCCCCATCCCAGGCAGGACCCAGCTGGGGCCCAGTCCCAGGAAAGGTGAGAAATGGGGGAACAAATGCTCCTAGTATTACTAAATTTTTTGGCTTTCCATTGCTTCTACATGCACAAATGGTGAACAGCAGCAATACTTGTGTTAGGCTGAGGAGCGAGTTTCATTTCCACATAAATAATTTATGGCAATCCCTAGCTGTTACAATGATAAATTATGATAAACAGAATAGTTTCATTTAGTTTCTCCGGGTTTGCTGTGCAGATGGGCCGCGCCCTACGGTGCGGCAGGAACGGGGGGCTGTCCCACAGCTGGTGTCACACCTCTGCCTATTCCACACAACGGGGAAAATCGGATTATGGATCTTCTTTGTCACAGTCCCTTCAGCAACCTTTAGGCAAGGTGAAGGTGGCACTTGGCCATTTCCCTGGGGGCTCACAGCTTGTGGTGCCCTCTGCCAGGAGACTGAGCACCCCATGTGAGGAGACCCCGGCTGAGATCCCGGGGATGTGTGTAGTGGCAGAGTTCAGAAGTGAAAAGTCATAGAACTAGAGCCCCTGTGACTGATGCAGATAATCTAATAAAAGCGTTAGCGAGATTCTCCTCTGGAGACACGGCTGCTTAGTTTGGAGCATGCGTGACTGACTAACGCTGGAGTGTGAATGTGGGTGTTTCCTCACTGCTGGGAGTGGAGGGAACCTGTGGTTTGTCACCTTATTACAGCTTTGCTCTGTCAGGCCCAGGAGAGGAAAGCAGCAGCTGGCAGCTTTGAGAGTCATGCAGTCTGACTGGAAACTGCAGGTTGGAGGCTCTGAGGTGTTACACCGTGAGCCACCTAAAACTCAGACTTAAAGACGTGTCTGTCTGTTCTCAAATCCTCTCCTTATCGATGATCAGTGCTTTCCAGAAACAGGTTCAGGTAGGTTAAAACTTGGGGTAACACTGAAGAAACCAAGTCATTGACTGCCAGGAGAAAAGGCGGGATAACAATTTATGTTAACTATTGTGTAAAAGCCAGAGGTCCCCTTACAGGTCTTCCACTTTTCTCTACCCCTGAGATTCTGTTCTGATAAGGTTTTACCCATCTGTAATCCTGATTTTGTGTATCTTGGGGACTGATTAAGTTTACCTAGGAGAGACTGTTAAGTTGCTCTAAGCCACAAAGCTGTGCAGTCCCAATGTCCTCCTGCTTCCTTCTTGTTCGCTGGGATTCCTGAATAGCGGATGCATCCTGACATGCAAGTTCTGCTGCTGTCACCTGTCCTATGGAACCCTTTTCCTACAGTTAGCGAGACATACATGTATATTACCTACCCACATATGGCTTTCTAAAAGAAATTATGAAGTATTCTTGTGTGCCCTTCCTAACCAGGCACCTGCTTGGGCCCATCTACCTGGTAGGCAGAAAAGAGCTGTGAATGTCTCTTTCCACTGTTCTCACCCGTGACCACGGCCTCTGCTGGTGACTTCAGAAATGGTTTCTTTTGTGCTTGCTGTAATGATGCTCCCAGCTCCAGGGCCTGTGCTGTACTGCAGTGCCGGATGCTGGCTGAGAAAGTCAAGGTAAGGAACCGATCTAGTGAATGACTTTGGATATGTTAGGACTCCTACACTGTAAATCCTTTATCCGGTTATTGCTGTATATCAAATACCGACACAGCCACCCCTGAGGATTTCCATTGCGCAGAAACTAGGAAACATATTCTTAGATTAATCTGTGGCTTTACAGTAAGACTGATTTACTCCTTCCCATTCCATCCAGCATGACTTCTACTGTGGTGAAATCCCACTATATTTTTGGGAAGAATTCTGAGAACTAAAAAGCTCTCATACTGTGCTGGTAAGATGTTGACTCACTGAGTGATTGCTTTCCTGCTGCCGATGAGTAAATCAGGCACTTAAAACTAAGAAAAGCAGAACTATCCCAGTCTCTGTAATTAAATTCTGCTAGTTTGATTCTTAACTATTTTTTGTGATCTATTTTGTATGGCACATGAACATACAACTACTTTTCTTCACAAGAATAATTTGTTGAAAGCCTATGTAATTAATATACGAATAAATTAAGCATGGCTTTTAAACCAAGAAATTAAGGCGCTCTATTTTGTGTACAAATCTTTGCTGTTTTATTAGAGATAGAAACCCTGAAGTGTTTATGAGAAAATATTATGTTGTTTCATAGCTTTGTACTATCCATTGATTTTTACTATAGTTAATTCTTAGTCAAATTACAGCTCAGTTGTTACTGTCCCATTGCCTTCAGTTCATGCCCTTGTTCCTGATAAATGTGAAACAGCTAAGTGTTCCTATGAAAAAAACTGAATAGTTTTCCCCTCCACTCCATTTCCGTATGTTTTTTTATTTGCTGTTACTTTTGGGCAATGTTCAGAGTCCATTTGTGTTCCAGAAATGGAAAAGGACATAACTTTGTCTAGTCAAGCAACCTGATCTTAGTCTCAGTCTGAGAGAACAGGTAACCCTCATGGACACAAATCATCAGCACCAAAGGCACAACCACAGCGTGCTGTAGCAAAGACGTGTGGGTTCAGCTTGCATTGTGTGTGCTTGGCAACTCTGGTATATCCTCTAAGATCTCCTCACAGTATTTATAGCTTGTAATGATACTCACACCAGTGTGTCCTATTTTTCTGAAGCTAGTCAGCCTGTAACTTTGCAAGGCAGATTATGTGCTCTTACCCATCTTTGTGCTACAGGCCTTACCCAAACTTAACCACCAAAGTGCTCAACCTGGCAGGTATCTGCAACCCTAACTGACCTCCTATGCACTAGGATCAATTCCCTTTCTACAAAATGTTTAAACTATATTAGGCATCATATATGGCCTCTGAAGGCCATCCAGATAAAATACTAGCATTGCTAGAAACTTCCAGAAGATGCTTTGTACTGGGCCCCTGTGGAATACACGTGTGGTGTGTATTTTCAAGGAAAACATTTATAGGTAGGAATACCCACCTGAGGGCATGTATGCCACATCTGTCTACTTGAAGCTTATGCATTAGGCTGTGTAGGTCACCTGGGACCACTGCATTGCTGCAAGTGCTTTGAAACAAATCTGCTTGACAACACAGCCTGAGAGCAGACAAAATGGGCTGTGATTCAAAATAAGTGGTGACTCGATGCAAGGGTAAATCATGGTCAACTCTTCTGATCTAGGTTGCTTTACTAGCGGGAAGTGTGTTGAGAGATGTTTTCTGTTTCACAGTGTTGAGAAGCTTTAACTTGTCTGTCAGTGGACACAATGCTGCTGTACGTGAGGCTTTCTGCGTGCAAAAGTGCAACTGGAACACGTAGTTGGAGCTTTCGCTTCTCCGACAGCAACAAAGCTGGCAGGGCTTCTTCAGCATCAGGAATCCGTTCAAATAGAAGAGATAATCAAGTACTCTTCGAGACAGTCTGTGTTCATCTGGTGCCGTGGCTCATATTTAAATCAATAAATGCAAGAATACTCTGACTGCTTCTGTAGTTTGTCTCCTGTCTCAGCTCAATAGGTGAGTAACTTCATAATGTGTTTCCTTTTGTCCATCCTTTATGACAAGTGATAAGGAAGAAAAAACTACTGAAAATAGTTTTCCAGCTACCCTCTGCTTAGACTTTCTTTGAGACTGAACTTGGGAAGGGAGCTGGTGTTCAATAACGTAACGTATCAGCGGGCTGGCTGTTCTTCGTCTCCGGTGAAGTCTCGTCCCTTGGGTTCCTCTTCTCAAATGTGTCAGCAAATTTGTTTC
Source organism: Streptopelia decaocto (assembly GCF_964273445.1). Taxonomy (NCBI): domain Eukaryota; kingdom Metazoa; phylum Chordata; class Aves; order Columbiformes; family Columbidae; genus Streptopelia; species Streptopelia decaocto. Next base: position 26,489,436 of record NC_138659.1, on the reverse strand, counting down.
GAAGTAATTGGGTTAGGCCTTAAAAGTGAGCTCAGGCAAAACCACACAGCTTCAGAAGAAGGTATTTTGTTTAGCTGCTTTTGATATAAATATTCTGTGTTCTAGCATTTGATGGACCTTTCTCAGGCACACTTGGCAAATTTCAAATTCCATTTATTTTAAGTGGTCAAAGCATCCCTAGCAAAGAAAATTGTGTGCTTTGTCTAGCCTTCCTTACACACTGCAAGAACCAGCAAAGTATTTGTTCCTTGCAATGCACCCTTGAAACTATCTCAACTTAGATTTGAGCCTGTTTGCCTTTACGGGTAGAATGCAGCTCTAAAAATCCAGCTTACGTGCTAACAAAGTAGAATGATAATAAAGGTGGTGTGTGTTTGTTTTGGGGGCGAATGAGGGTCTAATCTCCCTGGCTGGAGAGGAACATCAGAACATTTGTTTGGGAAGCTCAGGTTCAAAAAAGTTACAACCTCAACAGGAGCCCTGGTTTCTGCACACACATACTTTGTGTGTACCCTTGAAGTTGGCAATCTGTTCTTGTTCTATCTATGTGATGAAATGATAAAACAAAGACTGAGTTGAATACTCACTTTCCATGTGTCTGCTGGAAGGTTTCCTTCAGCTCTCAAACAGATTTTTGCCTGTTACAATCATTATGTTCTGGTTTAGATTGCAGGATTCAATGACTAAGCAGATACCCAGGAAATCCTTCCAAGTAGCTTGTACACTATATTTCAAATTCATCTACGTACCATCTGTAAGAAATGGAATGGACAATGCTTTTTTCCCTCTATTATTATTTTTTTAAAGCACTTGTATTCTCTCCTGCAAGCTGAGTTGAGGAGTAGATGGACGCTCCATGTTTCAACTCAGCCATGCATGCTGGCTGCTTTTATTCTTCCTTTCATTAAGTCTCTCAAGATTTGGCACAACAAGAGCATTATATAAGACTAAATAATTCTTACATAAATCTGAGTGAATGCCTTTCATGAAGTACTGAGTGCTCATCATGGCTATAAGTAAAAATGAATCACTTCCTTTTTAAAGGGAAGCTTTAAACCTTGTATTTCGTGTAGTTAATTGCCACAAGCCAAAATAACCTTTTGAGCTCTTTGAATTTTCACAGCTGCAGACTGGAGGGGAAAAAAGCCCCACACTGATAAATAGAAACTCAAGAATTTCCAAAAGAAATTATTCCCCACTCCAACTGCCTCTTTTAGCACAAAGCCCAGCTCATTTTTGCCAGAATGGTAAATGTTCCTATCATGTGTTTGTAGGACCAAGAACCCAAGTATCTAAAGGAGAGGATGAGAAAGAATAAAGCAGGGACAGTATGAATTTGGTACTTAAAGAACAGCATGGAAAACAGGTCAAGAAGTATAAGTAATGAAGCTTTTGCTGGAGGCTCATTGAGCAGGTTCAGGGCTCAGCAACAGAATCATGGAAGACTCTCAACATGTTCCTCTATATAGGGAAACACAGGGATGTACCTCATGCATGCTTTTAAGCCAACAGAATAAATATCTGTATTAAAAGACAAGATTAGTATGCGGAATAGGAATTGGCATATAGGGAACCTAAGAGGAAAAGTGAGAGAAAATGTAATTTCCAGTCTCCTTGATGAAAGTGAGAACCAGTACTGGGAAAGATCAGAGGCTGCATGAAGAACACCGGGACTGCAGTCGTTAAACCCAGCCTTGCTGGAGGAGAAATTCTTTGGCCTGTCATCCTCCTCTGCTACGGGATGCTTATCTCCTGGTGCAAGAGGGAGTTTCTTGCTTCAGTGAAAGACAAGATTGGGAATGAAGGACCTGGCCTTGAAGAGGAAGTTTGTGCAGTGAAGTAGTGGGCTGGCAGTTGGGAGACATGACAGAAAAGGGAGGCTGAAGGTCAGAAACCCACTGTCCATCATGTCAAGGAGGAGGATGAAGGAAATACTGAGAGAGAAGCAGAGAGAAACATTCCGTAAATAACAAATGGAGCAGACAATCTCTCCCTTGAGTGGTAAAGAGGACCTAAGGCTGGGGAGAAGGAAAAGGTTAAAACGTTCTGTTAGAACAGATAAATCATCACCACAGAAACTGAAATCGCTTGTTGGCAAACATGGGAATGAGAAGTATGGGATATAGTCAGTATATTAAAAGACCAGTGGATGGCAGCACATTTTTACTACTGAAATACTGGGTTGTCACATCACATGTCGCAAGAACAAATCCATGTTTGACTCCGATAAGTTGGCACAGGCTGCAATGACTTGTGCTTCTTGTGTAGAGTTCATGTTTCTCTAAGCCAGTGGTGGCCACTATTGCAGATGTCCCACATCCCGTCACGTGGGAGACCAGCATGTTTGACAGGGACAGCAGTGAAAAGCAGAGAATAAGAGCGAGAGAGACATCAATGGGGACCATGTCATGAGACCAAGCTGTATGCACCTTCTCAGAGTTTATAAGGATATTTCAGGAATAAAAACTCAGGAGCCTATGCCTAAAGAATCACCTTAGTATATTACTTCTGATAATTTAGTGTAGTAGGAGTCCCAAGTTTATTGTTCTGCTTTGAAGCTGATGATTTTTTTTTTTTTTTCTCTCAAAAGCTGGGAATAAAATCTGTGAGTTGTAGAGAATTTTCTTGAGATTTAAAGCTATATATGAAGAGAAAAACTGAGTACCCATTCAGGCCATAGCATAACACTCATCCAACCAAAATCTGTTGTGCATTAAGTAGTTAAATGGAACCCTCATTTGCTAATTAGACTTCAGAAAACAAAACAAAACAAAACAACACATTATTCTTGCTTTTACCATATTTATTCACTCTAAGTGGAAAAAAACCTGACAAGTCATAATGGTTTTGACTCATTACCATACATATCATCTACATTCTCTGTTCACATACATCTCAGCCGACAAAGAAAAATATACGCTTTAAAAGAACAGTTTATAAATTGATTTGATAAACAGAGTTCCAATAAACTTGTGAAAGTCAGAAGGAAAGGTTTTTCAAGACTTGTATCTCATGTTTTCTGAAGCAAAACACTTAATGTAAAGCACACTTGACATCTGACTTCCATACACCTCGGTGGTTTTCTATGTAGTCTTCACTAAAGTGTACTTAGTAAATGTTTCACTGTACCAGAGCATGAGAGTTTCTCCTTCAGCTTCAAACCCTGTGAACTAGATACTCACTGTAAACAATGCTTCTACAAAAAGGACAGTTCAAATACAAAAGAGAAGAGGGCATTAGCGGTCAAGTTTCTTTGGGAGAGAGTACATTGCTTTTGCTTCTGACTTTCTTATAAACAGCAGCAGACAAAAGCACGGTCATCATTTCACTTATTATTTGAAGCTCTTCAGTTTTAAGAGCATTTGTAAAAACAGGTCCAATTATAACAAACTGATATTTACATAATTAACTTTGAAATAAAGCATTTTGTTAGTGATAAATGCATTAAGAGCTGAAATATATTAAGATGAGCCATTCTGTTTGTCAACTTGTCAGATATGCATGCTGAAGCTTCCTCCCCTAATTACAAGATGTTCAGTACAGCACAACAGATATTTTAAAATTAATATAGAAGCTGGAATGATTTTTTTTAAATTGTGGCACACTACATGTGAGGAGATTACCATGACAAAACATGAAAAGGAAAAAGGACTGAAAGCAATGGTTTATAGACGTTCTAACTTTTCACTTAAAAATTCTTCCACACTATCTGTATTCCACTTGAGGATGCTCAGTTCTTCTGCAATGTTCCCATTGTCATCCAGCAGCTTTAGTACAGGGTCAGAACCACGCACATACTGCAGGAAACAAAATAAATCAGTTACCTTGGGTGAAAAATGCATTGTCCATATTAAGACTTCTCTTCCCAGCTGATTTACATCAGTTAAAAATATGTTAAAGCAAGAAAAGTAAAAAGAGTGATGCTATGCAGTATGAATATTTAAGAACAGAGTGCTAAAAATCAGAGTATTCTGGACAAATCTTGGCAATACAATTTGTGCTGTGCTCTAAGCTTTAAAAATCCAAAGTTTAGAACTCTTAAAAAACCCCCAGACAGACAAGGCTGGTTGTTCCTGACAATGCTTAATGCTATAAATATTTCAGCACGATGTATTTTGTTCTGATTTTAAGAATTTCATTACTGGAGTGTTTAATAACAACATATTCTACTTTTCTTGAAGAATACAGATCTATTAAAAAAACAATTAAGCTTATGAGACCAGTTTTTCAGCTTGTTCTATGCTGCTACCTCCTCTCCTCCAATATTTTTTCACCTCCTGTCCAGATCCAAAGCAGCAGATGTTCAAAGCTAGAGCCTGTGTGCATGTGCATATACAAAGGCAGGGCCGGTAGGAGGGGAGACACTGTGCAGAAGCTTTAAAGACAGAGGTGCTGCAGGGTGCAGGCTCCACCAGCAGCAGTTGGCCAGCGTTTGCAGCTCTGGAGCAGCTGCTTTCTTGCCTAGTCCTGAGGAATGAGGGTGGGAGAAAAGAAGGGATAAGGGACAAAGACCCCTCGTTTCACAGGAAATTAAAACACATCAAGAGCAGCAAATGTTTATCTTGAGATCCAGAACAGAGTTACTTGCCTTAAGTAAAACAGGTAGGAAACAGCTTCAGTTCAGACTCCTGACTTGAATTTAATGTCAAAGAGAGGAAAGTGGAGGAACAAGCCAAATGAGATTTTGTGTCTGTGTGCAAAACATCACTTGTTCTCCTTGGCCTACTACACAAGCTAATGCATATGCAGGGCAGCAGTGCCATAAACCCAGCTTTGAACAATGGTATTCTACTTCAGCTGTTCTAAGTTACTGAAGTTGGATTTTTGAATTAAGCAGCTGAATGATTTTTCCCCCCCATTTTAGAAGTTTCCAGTCACTTTAACAGCTCAAAGTTCTCCTATCAGTTTCTAATGTGATCACATTCCTTCCTGCTGTGTTGTATCTATGCCTACTAGCCTTTGCTGGTAACATAATGCTTTAATGCTTCTGAACACTCACTAAGTCACAAAATATGTAATGCAAATAAAAGCTTTAGCAGTATTAGAAGGCTCTAGCCATTTAAGTTTATGGAAACATTTCCCCAGGAGTATTTTACTTTACCCTACTGAGCTAAGCTAGTTGATTTTACTTAATGAAGCCAGTGGCATCTCTAATCCATTTGCCAAAAGTCTGGGAAAATAAATACCATTTGCACTACATTTTCTTCTGGTAGTGCTCTGTACCAGTTGTAGTCTCGACTGCTTTGGTGTTCAATACAGCTACAAAGTTTAAAATAAAAATGAAACAGCCAGACATGCAGAAGGAGAGGAAGCTTTTGAAAGAAATGGGAGGACACACAGATATGAATGCATGAGACAGGCAGGGGAAATCTGTTTTAGATGGAATCTGCTGCTGAGACGACAAATCACTTATTGCAACCATGCATAGCTATGAAGTGATTCCAGATGGTACCATTTGGTGAACAGGGATGAGAGCACAAGACGTGAGAATCAAGATGTATATCTATGAAGTATGCTGGAAGTTCACACAGGATTTTAAGAGCAAGGTGAAGTCTTACACTAGATCTTGAAACCAAAGAATTGTTTAAGGCAGTGCAGTTTATGCAGCTTTGCATATATGTAAGTCATAAGAAACACCATTCAGTATATGCATTTCTATAAAGCTGGATGTCTGAAGACTATGAAGAAAAACAGAATCATAGAACATAGCAAGGAAATTCTGAAAGGGAGGAGAAAAATCTAACAATCACTGAATGACTGGAAATGGCAGCTCCATCAGAAAATTAGGGGAGAACAGGAAAGAAGGAAAGGAAACTATGGCAGAGTAAGCTTGAGTAAATGCAAGATATCCACAGAGTAAAGACCTCACATTCCTTTGTCATCTGCTATTACGTATGGGTTCCAGTATATTTTTTCTTGGATTAAAAAAATAACAACAAAAAACCAACCCCAAACCCAAACAACAACAAAGAATTTGTACCAAACAGTTACTGAGCAATAACCCAATTAACACTAGCAGCAGTAACTTGTAAAGACTTATACTGGCAATGCAAATATATGTCCTCTGCTACAGGATTACTTGATCAGCAGATAAGGAACAAGCCACAGAAGATTGTCTCCACCAAGCTTAATTCTTCCTAACATCTCAAATTAAAATTTAAGTTACTACTCACCTTGATTTGCAGTCCCCTGAAGAGTTTTGGCTTATCACTCCTGACAAAAGCTGCGGTTTGGAGAAAAGAAAGAAAGATAATCAAACTCTTCTTCACTTGCATAAAGTAGATTTGCATTCAAGCTAGTATTACCTGAATTATTTCTTTTGGAACGATGCTTTAGAAGGTATATTAAAGTTAAAATTCTTAATACCCTCACAAAATTCATACTACTAAGCCTACTGTGCCTAAGGAACACCCTCTTTTTGCCAGGATCCCAAACAAGCTTCATATCTGCCTGTTTTTTTCTCAAACACGAATTCAACTGTCTAAGTCAGTTTATCTGCACGTACAAGTGCCAGTCTCCAGCAGACTGGCCCATATGCTGCTGCGATACACGAATGTGAGCAAAAGTGTTAGCACGATCAAAATCTGGCTGAAGAGAAGGTTTGTGAGGGAGGCTGAATGCAGCACAATCCACACAGGCTGCGGTGGCGTGGGGGAAAGGGCAGAGGGGAAACTGCGGGAAGAGGTGTTATTTGTGCAAACAAGATGGGTGATCTTGTGTTGCAGAGATATCTGAGGTTACATGTTGAAAACCAGCAAGGAAACAAGAACAGAAAACAAGAAGCTGCTATCCCGTCTTCTCTTGACACTCCTAAAGGCAATCGGCTTTGAGGTGGACTCCACATCATGTAGCTACATGAGAGAAGTTGAGGTCTGAGGTGAGCTGCTGCTGAACAGTTCTTCACTTGAAGCACAAACATGAACAGCAGCACAGTCCTGTATCCCCACAGCACAACCCAGACCTTGTGTCAGTGTTAACTTTAAAAAGCAATGATGATATGAACTACTTCAGGACAAAGCGTGAGCATAATCCCCTGCTTCCAAACACTTCTGCCTAATGAATGTCCGATTTCGAGAAGTATCTAAAATTTATTTAGAAAACAGCACAGTCTACATTCCTCCTCCTCACATTCAGGTAATGCTAAAGGCTGAATTTAGTATCTGTACTGCCATTAAGTGGATTCAGGACGCTCCTGTAGCATGTCAGCAGGCTCCCCAGGGATGAACCCCGTCAGTAAGGATTGACTCTGACAAAGGTACCAGCTGCATGTTAAAGCTGCTTTTTCAAGGTTAGGCAACAATGAATCTCTCACAAATTGCAGTCCATCCAGCTGGTGCATGGAGATGAGTGTAACCTCAGGACTCATGTTTCATACTGCCTCACAAAGCGTAGCGCTTTCCTCAGTAATTGTAAAGATGTCCCCTGGCATCTTTATACCTATCTTTATATTACTGGAGACAGTTACCTTAACACTTTTTCTCAGTATGTATATACAGAGTGGCATTTATTTTCTTCCTTCTTCCACTGTGCTCCCAATACACACCAAAATAATACACTCTGCCTGCCGTGCCAGCCACTCCACAGGATAAACAAGTTGGAAAAATACCAATGTCCCAACGAGCTGCCAGATAAAATAGATCAGGGGTGTCAAACTCATTTTCACCAGGGACCATATCAGCCCCGCAGTTGCCTTCAAAGGGCTGAATGTAATTTTAGGACTGTATGAATGTAACTACTTCTACAGCCGCAAGGCTGATGTGGTCCCCGGTGAAAAGGAGTTTGACACCCCTGTACTAGATCCTTGAAGAAGAAAATAAGGCTTGTTTTCGTTCTTTCTGTACAACTATACACTAATGTCATATTTTAACCTGTTCTTGTATAACAACTTCAAATAGCACTCAATAACCAGTAATTACTCACACACTGCAGTTCAATTCTGATTTAAACTCACAAAGACATAATTTTCAACTTCAGTGTCCTTGTGACCTGTTAATTGTCTTGGCCTCATCAACAGTAACAGGCAAAAAAGTAGCAAAGACATTGCTTATTATTTGTTGAGTCCAAAGCACGTCAAACTATTTCATGGGGAAATTTTCAACATTTTTTTTCAATTGAAATGTAAAACTGTAATCAGTCTCTAGAGCTTTATATGGAAAGGAGGTTATGAGAAGCAGTCAGTACAGTGGGTAACTTTAATTGCAAAACTTAAGACAAACTGTAAGAGCATAGTAAAATGGATCAAGTTTCAGAAGTAAATCTGAACTGTGGAACTCCACTGTAACAAAGAACAGCCTTTGGGGGTGAACTCAGGTTACAGCTCTTTAGGCTTCTGACAGGTGTGAGGATTTGTTACTCCAGTGACAGATGAAAGCCCATTTGGACATGAGTGGCTGTTCTCTGGCTCCAGTGCTGGACGGAACAAGCTTGCATAAAATGGGAAAAGAATTAGATGGGAGAAGAAAGTATTCTACAGGCAGTATTACATATTGCCACTTTAAAAGCAGCTATTACACACTTGTATCAATATCAAATGTCTAAATCTCCTGAAAGCTGAAGCACTACAGAGCATTTTTCCTGAAATTTTAGACAGGTGGAACAAAATGGGTTTCTGCTAATGGCATACTTGTTTCTAATGGTGATCATAGTGACTTTCTGCATTAGTCACTTGAATTCACAATGCAACAATGAAAAACACTTACTGTACAGGTAACTTAATTTGTATATTCTCAATTTTGGAAGCTAAAATGAGAAACTATTATACTGGCATGCATTAAAAATACAGGTTATCCCATCAAACACTTTTTTGTTTTCCCCTACATAATCATGCCCTAAATTGAATAACCAGCCTTTGAATGGAGTTGATGGGGTTGGGAGTCAGATGCAGCTACAGCGCACATTTTGGGACATGTGGCTGCCGCTTCTCATGCACTGTGGTGCACACACTCCACCTCCACCACTGCCCAACACCTTCCCTCTGTACCCTCACATCAACATTGCTGCTTCCTGTCATCCTGTGTCTGAAGGCTACTTGCACATCTTTATGCCACTATTTAGTAGTTTGATGTTGAATTCTAAAATCCTAGCTATCTCCCCATTTTGGAGATTACACACTGCAGAGAAACGTGCACTTATATAATCCAGCCACGGGTGAGCATTTTCCACTTTGACTTCCACAAGATGAACCCTGAGCTTGGTGCCGTGACACTACGTTCCGCTGAATTAACCATCAGACTAGAAGTCAGAGCTGTTCTCCTGCCAGGTCTGCAACTGTCCTTTCACATAATGTTAAGGCAATTGCTTCACCTTATGCTCTTGTAAAACATGTGCCATAGCAAAGCATATGCCGTCTGTTGAAGGCGAGCCTGAGGTGAGCCTGCACAGCAGCCCTCATTGCCGCACCATCGGCCTCAGCTAACAGGTCAGGTCTGTATGGGTGACAGCCCCAACGGTTTTGCAAAGAAAGGTAATACTGAACAGTGATTCTGAAGACCTAAGAGCAGCCTCTGCCTATGAACACAGCAGAATGGAGTCACTTTGTTTTGATACGCAACACCTCTTTGTTTGGAGAAAGCCTGTGGAAACTAGTCTGTTGGAATGAAAGCCTAGAGGCCTACGTGGAGATTACTGAGGAATCTAAGAACCCAAGCGGCAAGTCTATGTATATGCCCGCACACCGGCGCTATTCTCTCTGCGGTACACTAGGACGTACCATAAGAAAACATCCTCACCCAAAATGGACATGACACCAGACCTCTCCAGGCAGAGCTGCAGATCTATATGCTCAGTATAACTTTTTTCTAAACAGAGCTGACTAACTACTGTTATATATCAAGGACATGATCCTGACTACCAAGGATATCTACATTCAGGAGTATTCACATTATTTAGATTCCTGCTTTAGGAGCACAGGTCTCCTGCTTGATCTGTAACTGAAAAAATGCAAAATGCTGTTGAGAAAAAATTAAAGCTATCTCTCAATACTTGAATGAGAGCCAATATACAACGGCAGTAAAATCTCACACAGTTTTCAAACAACTATACACACAGACAAATATTTTTAACCTTGTTTCTACAAGCAGCAGAAGGATTATAATGGCCTCAAATGAGAAAGACCTGGAGGTGATTAAAAAACCTTACTGTCTCTGTTATATCAGTTGCAGATTCTAATGGCAGGAAAGCACAAGTCAGAACTAGTCAAATCTTCGGCACAAGGTCAGCAATACATTTTTACTGCACAATTTTTCCTCCTGGTAAGCTACAGCATGTCTGCCAGTAAGAATCTAATGCGATTAGGTATCTGTCAGCAATAGAAAAGTCCACTTGTTCAAACTTCTAATCCTTTTGTTATTTAAAAAGCTGTTCTTTTACTTTATATTTATTCCTTCGCTTACTGTTCTAAAACTTGTGAAGACTACGTATGCCCATGGGGACTCATCCAGCTTTTTGAACTGGACATATCCTTCTCTGTGTTATTTCTTCTAGTCAGCAGAAACCTTTAGCTTCTTCTGAACTCTTGATGCTGTGCACTGATACACAGCTTCATGATGAGACACATCACATCCAAAATGCTGATTGTGCCCTGAAAAGCAGCAGCACACTTTTTTTAAGGTGCCTATCTCCTCAGCTAGATATGAAGTATTCTTTTAGTTTGTATATCATCTGTTTACAAAAGATTATGGTAAAACCATGCGTAGCTCCCACTACTTTGTCCTGAATTTCTTACCAAGAGTTTTACTAATGTTTCTATTAATGTAAAATTTAAGGTTTCCTTTCTAACTTCCTTTCACCAGTATTTAAGAATAACAAATGAAAACAACCATGAAATAAGAGATCTTACCTAAAAATACAATCCCATAACAAATTACATTTTAGTAGCTAAAAGAGTCCCCCTCACGCTTGCAGAACTTGGGCAATACGAGTGTTTACTGACTCCGGAGTCAGAGGATCTAAGTAGTTGCAGACTGGACGAGTTCAAGGATTAAGGACCTTGTTTCTGTGACAGATTTGCTGGGAGCATGTCTGTTTCTGAACTAGGAGAGTCACACATGGAGAGGTGAGAGCTATTCTATTAATGAACAAAAAGAACTCAGAGAAATATGAAAGAAATGTTCAATGAAAAAACACAGCCTAATTCAGTTTTTGTTAACCAAATGGGAAAGAATGCAGGAGTCTAGACATCATGATTTCCTATCTCATCACGAACAGAACACAGCTGCCACTGAAAAGTCAACTTGAAACAAATGGGCTAGATTAATCACTGGCCCAGCTAATTTATCCTATTCCAGAGCCTTCGTTTTATGGATGCCACATCTTCTGTGTTACCTGGTATAATAAGATATTGCTTCATCTGTGAATCTTGTCACTTATGTTTTCCATGTTCTACTTTGATGGAGTGCTTTTAAATGATAAGTATCTAAAAAGACTTTTATACAGAATAATTTCAAAATATATGTAATATAGGCATTAATTTTACAGTACAGCATTTATAATGGAGCAGGAAAAATATTTCAGTACTGAACGTATTAAAGAGACTTAAAGAAATGTGGTCTGTTACCTGACAGCACAAGAAGCTGTATTTGAGAAACATAACAGATACCCTTGGCCATATTCACAAAAGCATTTAGTAGTTTGTTATGATATTACAGAGTAACATTCAGTTTAAGATTCAGATAATCCTGCTCAGGACTAGATTTTGTTCATCCTGTTGCTAAGGACTAGATTTTTTCATCACTTGTCACTTCTTTGCTTTCCCAGTATCTATAAATATAGTCCATATGTAATGCTTCTCACATTTCAGGCACACAGGTGTATTCAGCAACTATTTGTAGCTAAAAATTATATAACCAGTAATTTCGATAGGAATTTTGATACAGAAGGACCATAGAAGGCCGCACTTAGTAGCCGTGAGAAACAGTTTTTTTCAACTGTGTAACTTCCTTACTGTGTATCTTTTACAAACCTTTATTAATTCAACAGATTTTAATCCTTATATATATATTTTAAATATATTTATATATTTATCCTAGTATATATATATATATTTTAAGATGTGAATCTCATTATAAAAAACCCCACTTGGTCAAATAAGATATAATCCAGAAGAAGTCCACGACAAATCAGGTCTGTGGGAGTAAGACAAGTGACAAACCAGTTTACACGGGTACTTAAAGACTTCACAGTCAGATAGAGAAGTTAACATGTACTGATCCAAGTAATTCTGATACACAGAGAGTCCTCCAATTAGTGGTGCCACTTTGTGTATATTCTGAAACAAACAAACAAACAAAACCAAACCCAACCCAACGAAATCCCAGCAGAAGCTATGGGAAAGGGATCTGAGTTATTTGCAATGGGACATTGTCAATGACGGGCTGCACAGTTCAGTGAAGCCTACAAAGACAATGCTTCAAAAGCGACAGCATGACCTTCAGGCAACCGAACTTCCCCAGCAAACATCCAAGTGAAAAGCTGAAAGAAAAACACTTCTTGAATGTTAATGTCTTCAGATGGAGACATTACATACTGTTCCTGGTAGAAGTTTAAAATCAAGGGAAAAATCTAAGTAAAAGTATTCGGAGATTAATACTAACATGAGGACAAACACCAGCTGGAAGAATCTGCTCTATTGCTTTTTAAAAATTCTAAACATGCTCTTAAAATGTATCCCATCTTCTAACCTGTTCTAAAACCCTCACAGTAAATTCGGTCAAGATAAATTTAGATCGGGTAACAGCAGAAACTGGTGATGAAAATGCAAAAGAGATCTCTCAGTGCACTAGTCAGTCCTTTTTTTCTTGTTACTGTACCAAAGAAGAACTGGTAGTCAAAACTGAGAACTTACTGAAGACGACTGTAATTTATTCAGTCATTTTAAGAAACAAGCCATATGACTAATAGAATGCAAATATTTGAGCAGGTTTAGATAACTAAGAATTGCAAGGAAAAAAATGAATTTTCAGTTTTCCCCTTTTGTACTATGGAATGTGTTGAAGGGTGTGCACACAGCAGAAACTGAGGCCATAATGCAGGCTGGAGTCAGGCTGACAGGTTGACCTTTTCCTTCAAACCTACAGGTCAAAGAGCACTTAACGTACAAATTCACAACCATAAAGAAGCTGAGTGAATGTGCAACAACGGTTGGGAATGTGTTTACATTTGCTAAATTTGAATGGTCACGGAGATAATATGGACTCCTGTGCTACCAAAGTTAATCTCCTCACGCCCCTGAAACAAGACGAGTCATTTAAACAGTTCTTGGTTTGGCATTTTACACAGTGGGAAAGAGAAAATAGCTTCGGTCTGGTATTGCAGTCAATTGACTGAACTGTGTGCAGGTAGAGGTGGCAGGAGGGGGTGTAAAGCAGCATAACCTGTTAAAAAAAATTGTATTTTTTTACCTTTTTGTCAATCAGCCTTCAAACAGGGAGGTATTAACACTGACCATGGTAGATAGAGAGGTGCTGTTTAAGCAATTTTATGTCTAAAGCTGCGTTAACCTTTCTTCTCTATGTCCACCTATGTCCCAAGTACAGTATTAGGCTCTTCATTACAGAGAAACAAACACCAAGTATTGCTATCACCTAAGATCTTCCCCCATTTGTAAAATTCCAGTACGAAATCTCCCAGAGATGTTTTTCCCGAAGCTTCCTCCCACCACACGCTGATGGAACGGATCTTCCTTTTACACCACTGTATTCCGTTTGCTTTAGTTGACTGTCATTATTCACTGACAAAACAATTATACTGCAGGATCTATGAAAAGAAAGCAGTTCCATAAGTGCACAATGTAATTTCTTTATCAATTACCGGAGACCAGTTCTATGAGTCTCATGTCAATGCAACTTTCCTGATATAATATACAAAATTTATGACTACTTGTAGCAGTACTTAAAAAGCACATTTTGTCATTCGTCTGTGACAGAATTTCATATTTGAAAGAATAGTGGCGGCTTTACTTACCCTGGACTTGAGGGAACCTTCCCAATTTTCATCCACATACCTCTAGGACAGCTCCTGCATAAAGCTGTAATAATAAACAGAAGTTGGTAATGATACCAAAAATCTAAATTACTAGTTTACTTATGGCTGAACTATTTTTCTTTGAGGAGACAATATGCTATTGAGTCAATGGTAACTACAGACAAATGAGATCCTAAATAGAATTGCAATTCCAGACCTGTCTCAGATTTATGCAACAACCAACTTTCACTCAAGATACATGATAATTTCCATTCATTATATTAAAAATGTAAAAAGGGGAAAAAGAAGATCACCTGAGATATACTGTTAGAAGCAAAGCTTCATTAAAAAAATGCAATCAGACATGTTATAATGGGAATTATGGACTCATAATAGGAAAGCTTTATTTCTTCCTCCCCAAAGATACTAAGGAAGTCTCTTTATGTGAAATTTTAGTTTTGATTTTAAACCTAACTTGGACAGTGAAATACTGTTTATAATAAAGATAAGGCAGTGAGCTTAGACTGCTCATTTGGGCTAACTATTAGTGGTTTATTGTAGTTCATTGTGATTGCAGAAAGAGGACAGATAACGTTAACAGGCCTTAGCTGAAGTGATGTACAGAGGCTGGGCCAACTTTGACGTCAATCACTTCCATCAGCTATGCCAGCTACTCAATGTTCTTAAAGCAAAGTATAAGTTCATTTCAATTTGATGCAGTATCTAAATAAAAAAACCTACTGATCATGTATACTGTCACATGTTTTTAAAATGTTGGGGTTTTTTTGGCAACATGCAATTGATTCTATAGTTTGCTAAATTTTAAATATAAATTAACAACAGATTTTTCTGGTTACTAAGATAGAACTTCACACTGTAAAGTTTACACATAATTGTCAATACTGTACACCAAATCATGTCCTTCTAATCCTGAAACCCCACTGTTTATAGAGATGCTGACAGAATAAGCTTCACTTAAAAATTTTTAATTCAATTAATTATTTCTATGAACAATTAAGACCTCTGCTTCATTTTCTTTTAGACAGTGTTTCCATGCGCAAGTCAGGACATGGAAAAATAGAACCTTACTGAAATGAAGTAAATTCACATTTCACTTAAAATATGAACTGTGGATACATGTAATGAAAAATAAGCTTTTCCTATGAAATGTCATGAGTGCTAACCACTCTGAAAAAGGAGTGACAAGTCATCAAAGCAAAGCACACCTGATACAACAGAAATCTCAAAGACAGTGTGAGTAACACTTTGACACCTCTGTAGTCATTATAGAGAGCCAGGAATACATCTTCACTTCAGAATATGAACCTTCTGAATTCAGGTCCAACTAATAGTTTCCTAAACACTATGAACTGGAACACAGGAAATGCTCTAATAATTTGCTGGAAAATTACGATTTCTTTCCTGACACGAACTAATCAGTAATCATGACTTCCGCAGGAAACAGAACTAAAAATGTCACATTACATTATCTGTTCAGAACAACATCTCAGAAATTTGCTTAACTACACTTACATTTTCAACTAGACATTTAAGATAAAGACTAAGATTTGATTGTTAAAACCCAGAACTGCTATGAAACAATACTCAAGAGATCAAAAACACCAGACTTTTTTAAAGCTCTTTTTCACCACCAAAAGAAGATTTTAATTAAAAAAAGACACTGATAAACAGCTCAGATACTCACTTACATAATTAAAGTTCCTCTGGACTTAAAACATGAAATAATTACAAAGATGGAGGAAACGTGGAATAGTGAGATTATAAACTTCACTTTTTTTTCTATTCATTACTCTAGATTAAAAACATTCAATGACAATTCTATCAGCAATCCTAGATTTAGATATCAGTGTGCACACTCACTCATACACTGAACATTTAGACTGGTTGGCTGATATGGACACTTATCTTCATTTTTCTTTCAAGAAGACAGTATAAAGCAGCAGACAAAAGAGTAAATCACCTTTTTCCATCTAGTTAACCAGTTACTTTATATATGTGTGTAAAGAACTAAGCACATCCAAATTTAGGACAACAGTAAACCCAACATTTTTCAATTCTCATTCCTGTAAATAATTCTTACAGTTTATTTTTTTCTATGGAACAAGATCACTGCAGGAATCAAAAATACGTAAGATCTCTTGTAATTACAAACCACTGCTAGGAAATATCTGATGGAAGTAAAGTTTAACAAAGGAAACAGCTAGTTGTTGATGTCTATATTTTGAGCTTATAACTCTGCCATAATTGAAGCCCAGCTGTGCTGGTACAAAAAAGTTCAGATTCCTGCTGGGACAAACAGCTGCTCTCTAGATGGCCAGACTAGAAAAAATGAAAAATCAATCGGCTTCATTTATAACTCTAAACAAAGGTGTCTTTTGCAAGAAACACAGGTTTATTTGCATCGCTGAGCCCACAACAAAAGCAGACTTGTTACTATCTACTGCTGCCACCAGCCCATCGCGGCCACAGCAGATTTCCCCAGAGCGCCCGTGAAGGCGCCCACTGTGTCCACGCATCACTGGGAATGACTGGGAGCGCTCGGTGTGCGGGCACACCAACATGACCACTCAGTTCCTTACACAATGCTTAACTCATACGTTAGTTCATTTTAAAATAATGCTTCACTTGTTTTAGCGCCCATCAAAATGAGTTTAGTACTACAAGCAATGAAATAAAGACTCTTTAAACTACTACTAGTGTCCATTTTACCATCCAAAGCTAGTGCTGTTAGGATTTCCAGGCTGATTCATGTCTGCGTCTATAAAAATAACTCAGCTTTTTCAAAAGCATTCTAATAGTATGCTCTCTAAGGCTAATGTGATGAAATCTGAACTTCCCCCTGACCTTCTACGAAGCGTCAACTTGAGTTAAATTTTATTCAAAAGCTTTTTGTAAGCACCCCAATGTCTTGTAATAGTTTTCACCGATGTAATGAAGACGGCTCTTCACAACTGACCGGGGGAAAACCACACTATCCATCATGTCTGCTTTAATGATGAAGGAAAGTGGTAATTATAACAGAATAAACAACCATTCATATAAGAATAGTGTTAGAAAATATGTATTGTAAAAATAATTATTCCAGCAATTAAAAAAAGGAACCTTAACTTAGGTGAAAGAAAGCATTTCATCTGTTATTAGGAAGGGAACTGAAGTAATGTCTGCAAAATTCCAGCGATGCTTCATTTAGAAATAAATACAGTATTCTTACCACAATTACTCATGGTGAAAACTGCAGAAGAAAAATTACATTCCTGCTATGAAGCCGCTATATAACTGTTAGTGTTTACAATCAAACAGGAATTCAGATCAAACCAAATGGAAAAAATGGCACTTAACAGAGATGGCTCCTTGATCATAGTAAAATGGTCTTAGATCAAAGCTGACAAAAAAAAGTTTTGCGAAATACAACAAATTATCCCTAATTTTACTTCCATGGCACCTATACTTTGCACACTAGTTTCTCTTTACAGCTGTTCGCAACCAGCTGAAAAACATTCTAGCATAATCATATCTGAAAACATGCAACGAACCAGGTTGTTAAGATAAAGCCACACCATGGTAAACAGCTATCTTACAGAATCTGGATTCTCTCCAGTATCTGTATATTTTCCTCTCCTAATATCAAACAGTTTAAAAAATAAGGGAAAGCTCTGAGAACAAGGAGTAAAACAACTTACGACTACTGCTAAAACTCCGTAATTTTCACTTGCCTCAGGTACAAGACAATCTTCCACTAAATATTTACCAACAACTAATCTCTTTCCAATACAAATAATTCTTGTTTTTCTGAAATTCACTGTATTGTCGATTCCATATTACTATATAAGCAGATCTGCCAAAGAAACCTCATCCCCTATCAACTCATACTAGTGTTTTACTTCAAAGAAAAGTTGCTAAAATACAGAAATTATTCTTATGGGTCAAAGTTGCTCGGTGTGTGCAAATTGGTGTTTTTTTATAATAGGGTGAAAGGCATGCAAATTATTTTTTTGTGTGTTCCACCCACCCAGGAAGCAAAAAAAAACATATTAAAAATTGATATTTGTTCTTCTGATAAATGAAGTCACATAAAGTAAAGAGATTCGGGTGCAAGTTTCTTCTGCAATTTCCTAAACGCTTACAGCTACCAATTAGTTACTTTTCCTAGAAAACTAGATTAGTTAAAATAGAGGAATATACACTGAGATACAAACTATAAAATATTTTCTCTTCTATGGGGGAGAGAATGCAGTGTATTTGTATGGACAGAAGTATTCAAAACCTCTCTAGTCTTCCCCTTCTCTGGCGACAGAAAATGAGCAAGAATGTGTGGGTTAGCAGGGGGCAGGCAGGAGGCCTCCCTGCCAGGCACATTATGAATTACTGGTCTGTAATGCAGAAAGCCAATAAAGTCATTGCTATACACACACATCATTCCAAACTGATGTCATCAGTAAATTTAGTAACATAGAAACTGCTCCCATTCACAAGTCATTGTCCTGTGAAGGGAGATGCCCAACTCTAATTTAGAATTTGTGCCATAGCGCTATTCCTGTGATTAGTGCAATGTATTACAGGCAAATTCCTCTGAACAAAGCTCAGAATCTAAGCTGTCACCCATTTGCAGGGAAGGAAATTCCAAATTAATATAAGGGTGAAAAAAAGAGTCACAATGAAGGTGTTTAAGCACTGAAACAATTTACTAAGAAAGGTAATAGAATCTGTATCTGTGGAAATCTTCAAAACTTTTGAGTTCTGCTTTGAGTAGACGACTCAACTTTTTTATTCTGTAAGTACATTACATAGTTGTGTGTTACTATTGCAATCTTCAGCATGCAGAAAATGTGTCATCTAAGTGTTTAATTTTTGGTGTGAAACAATCTCCTCCAAGCAGTATTATGTAAACTTTTTTGCTCTTTACCTACAACCACCACTAAAAAGCTCCAAAACAACTTCCCCTCTTGGCAGACTATTTTTTGTTACCTTTGCTCTCTGAAATGGTTTGGTGTAAGGTTGGATCTGGCACAAGGCTAAGAGACAAAAATGCAGAAGCGGAGCAACCACCAGCTTTAGAGCTCTGGAGCTGCAGCGTGGAGCAGGGGGTGTGAATGGCCAGTTTAGGGGAGTGGGGTGGGGGTGAGTGGAATAGAGAAGGGTGGCAGAAAAAAGGGCTCCTATGTACATGGATCTAGTGGATAGAATTATGTAAGCAAAACAGCAGAGACAGAAAGTTAACAGTTTAAATTCCAATTTTGGAATATACTGTTGGATTAAGTTTGCCATCTAACCATCTACTTTAACTCTAGAAGTAGAATCTCTGAACATCTCTTTATTCTCCAGAATGTGCTTTATTTAAAAAGAAAGCATCTTAGAAAAGTTGCAAAGAAAACACCGAGAACAAAACTCATCAACTATTTATTTCATTTAAGTAATTTGGAGACTTCATACTTTTTGAATTTGTTTCAACAAATGTAGAGTCAAAGTCCCAGTATTTTATCCAGATGTGTATCCGGACGAAGGAAGTCAGACTTAATGAGATAAACCTATTCCATGCACCAGCACAGGTGCACATCAACAATTTTAACTCATATTTAGTAATTTCACAGTTATAATTTCCCTAATCTTTTATTTTTCACTGATAAGACTAGAAAGATGTCTTCCATAGGTAAGGCTTGCCTGCTACACACAGATAATGTATTTTTATCTTAGTTTATCTGACAGAGATGAACCTTTGGTGAATCTGATCCAAACAAAAGACGGTCAATTTCTGTCTTAGGCATTGAGTAGCTATCTGCACCTTCCTTATCCAGGGCCACTGCTTGTCAACATTCATTTTCATTGCTGATAACATCATGCACACTAAGAAGGGAAAGAGTGTCTATAGTAAAGTTTGTGAGAAGGACATTTTTAGTACAAGGAATAGCTGTGCATAATATTCTGAAGCAACAGTGCTCTGACAAGAGACCTTCTCAATTAGAGGAGCTGTAATCATCTCAATTCCCCAACTTCCCTATCGCTATTCCCCATAAAGTTATTCTTCTGTGAGCTGTATGGGACACTTTTTAGTGAAAAGCAAACTTTCAAGGGAGGTCATTTGACATGTTAGCCCTAATTACAGAGTTCTGATTATTTACTTTAGTGTTAAATTAAATATGCTCTCATTGAATCGTGCTATTTTTAAAAGTCACACTTGGTAAAAACAGTGAACATGAACCATCTTTCAGTAGCATGTTAGAAATCAGTACAGCTATGTAAAAGCACAATTTGATTATTATGAAGCAGACAAAGGATTTTAGAGAACACATCAAAAGACAGAAAAATCTGGGGTTTATGAGAAACAGCAACAAGTAATCTAAAATTCTAATTCATTTATACAAGTATCGATATGGTTTACAGTTACATTACACCACTGAGATGTCAACGAATTCTAAGTCGTTCTCTATTTTTACCCATCGGGTTGAAACACACGACATGAGACTGTTTCATTGGAACTGTTCATATTAAGAGCCTCTGGCGGAACCAGCCAGCAGCCAACAGTAATTTTTGAGTGCAGCACTTTAATTAGTGAAATGAAAAGAAAAAAAACCCTGAAAAATGAAACTAAATTGGGTCACACAAAAGTAGCCTAAAGCATTAAAAGCATTTCAAGTTATTCTAGTTTCAGTAATTATTGTGAGTTTTGTAAACTATTTGGAGTTTTAAAAAGTATGCCTGAACAAGAATGTTACCTTATTCCTCCTTGTAATTCATAACAGCACATGTAAAAAGGTGGAATTTTAAAAGAGCTTTCAATTTATTTTTTTTTTATTAAAAGTAGCATGCAGTCATAATTACAGTGGACAGTTTATTACTAATATTACACTATTTATTTTATTTCCAGGAGGGGTCCCACACCAACACCACCGAAAGAATTGGTTTTAAGTTATGGTCAAACTACATCATAAGGAGAGTATAAGTATTATCTCTTAGGATTAAAACAACCCTTTCTTAGGAACAGTTTCTGCATACATGCAGAATGTTTAAAGGTCTTAGTAACAATTTTGTTGTGAGTGACAGATAAGGTAGACTACAGAAAACCAAATCTGTGTAGGCATATTTTTCACCTTTCAGTGAAATTAAAAGTCATCTTCTCTGCAGAACAGACCAAGCTGAACATTCACAGCTACTTATTACAGGGGCTAAATAAGCATAATACACTCTTCTTCTGTATATAGTCCCTCACCTCTATATTTTTGATCCACAAAAACCTATCAGAAATAGTGTGTTACTTTGCAGAAACAGGTGGCCAATGTGGAAGAAGGGGTCAGAGCCCAGGTTTCACTATCAACAGACTAGAAGTTCTATGGTTTTGCAGTGTTGAAACCGGCCAAATAATTCACATCTTAAAATGACTTCCCACAATTGCAAGGAAGCAAATCTCAGCTTGATGCCCTGAAAACATGGTATGATCTCCCTGCAGATATGTGAAATGTTACCCATTACAAGGTAACAGCCAGGGAATAGGTCTGCAACACGTCCAGCTGCCACACCTTTTATCAGCCTCACTGCAATAAAGACACGCTCACCCGACTGGCCAGTGGAAATGTGTTAATAAAACTCTAGGAACGTTTCCTCTGCTGTGCTTTGACTTTTCTCCCCATTTCCCAGAGTATTTTAGTATGCATCCTTAGGACTTTCTGCCCAATTGTTTCTCCGTTTTCAGCATTTTTCAAAATGTTGAGAAAACACAATACTTACTAAAGGTCACTGAATACCACTGTTTTCTAAATCTCATCCATTCTGTTTGTCTCGAGCTAATGGCATTATGTCCATAGACTTGTATTAAATTTCAAAGAGCAGTCATAAATACTGAAAATCATTGTAGGTTCAGGTAGGATGTAGAATGGTGATCTGAATGTAAAGCAACCTTAAGACGGGCTTTAAGATTTTTTTTGAAAAAGTAATAGCCAAAGTTTAAGCTGCCCACATTTATTTCAGGTTAATATTTCATAATATTTTCATGTCAAAATGTAAGGAAACTTTTGTATTTACTGGTGCAGGAAGAGCATCAAGGTGAAAACCTTCCCTCTTGCAGTACAATAATCCATTTCAAGTTTCTGAAATATTTTAGTTATTTGTATTGTTACACTTAGAACAAGTTTGGTGAAAAATAATCCTAATTCTCTCGTTTTCCTAGTAAAGCAGGGGCCAGATATTCCAATAAATTATTAAGCCATGCTTTGACAGCTTATAATATTTTGACAACCCTGAATATCTGTGCACAGGGAAGTTACTAAAAATCTCAGGATTTTAGATGTTTTTGCTTAAATTTGCATAGTAGATTAGTTAATACCCATCTCTATGGAATTTTAACTATGAATATAGACTCCTGTATCGTTATGTTTGCCTTGCTTTACATTCAGAAATAGTGTACGATATACACATGTGATGTTACCCATGACAACCTGTCATCTAAACCATCCATCTTCATGCCTCAAATTTCAGGCCAACTTTTGCTTACACTTGATGTCACGTTATCCCATTCACCAAACACCTTAACATTACAACATGACAAATACATGACAACAGACATTTAAAATGCTGAAGTTCAACATATCTTAGTCAGCAAAATATATCTCAAAGCTCTTTGTAGAAATATTGATGACTTTTAAGGGTTGTAGCAATCCTGCACAGTGCAACTGTGAAATATAATGCAAATTTCAATACAGAGTTGAGTCTTAAAATCAATTCGGATTTTGACACACATATATTGTTGAGATAAATCTAAGATTATAATACACAATTAATGGAGTATGCTTATAGCTATGTCTGAAATGATCATACAGCGTAAGTGAAGCTGCAGATGGAGTGCAGCTATTTTCAGCTACTGCAAAATATGGACAATCTCTCCTGCTACTACAATTTCACGCACAGTTAGCTTCACCTCCATTTCATCCTTCTAGGTTTTATACACCAGCAGTACTCTGCATCTGACAGACTGAGGCTTAAAACTTGCAGCTGTCTAGAGCAACACTGTTGAAGCTAGCTCCTGAGTTAGTCTGAAAGTGAATAAAGAATCTCTAGAAGAGGAGGAAATAACCAAAATATGTTTTTTTTTCATTTTGCCCACAGTACAATTATGAAGTAACTAAAATATTTCACTGGATAGGTGTCAGCAGAAGTTAAGAGCAAGACAAACACTGGGTAACAAGAGCACCTCACAGCTGTCTTCTGCTATGTTAGTTCACAGAATGCTGGACCAATAACAACCAGCATTAATAAACATCTTTCAAGGATAAGAAACAGTGGAGATCTATAAACATCTCATTTGAGGTTGCACTGATGCTATGCAGCACAAAGTATTTTCAGGACTGGGCATGTTTCATAGATTATTTGTGGAAAGTATCATAATCGCTCCTGTAATTCAAGCCGACACTTAACATGCTAGATCCAAATCTCAAGTATCATCAGAATTAACTTTCTTCAAAAATGTCACAGAAGTAAGAAAAGATAAAATAATAAGACGTATAATGAACGTTACTATAGCAGCAAATTGTTCACATTTACTACAAAGCACAAGCAGAAAATGAAACTAGGTAAACCAACACAAATACATTAAAAAAAACCCAACTTGTAATATACAATCTCTCAGTTCCTACGAATATACAAGTTCTGGTTCACTGTGAGGGGATTTGTTGAACAACCTTGAAACCCCACCCATTTCACCATTATCCACATGGTAAAATACAGGTCTGATTCAGGGTGCGCAGAAAAACATCTAGTGATTTAAATTCTGCTGTTTGATCCAACTTTTATTAATGCAATATTTACAATACAAACTAAGTTATACCCTTGAGTAAATAACTGATAAATTGATAAAGACAGATTTTTTTTTTTCCCCTCAGAAGTCACACTGACAGAAACGCAACATAACTCTTCCTGTTTATTTTCCCCCAAAAATGACAACAGAAATTATCCTGCTCCACAAGTTCTTATGCTGTATTATACACACTGAGGCAAAACTGTAGGAATATTACCTGAATAAATAAAAGCACCCACCTCTTACGTGAGGCTTCCTGGCTGCTGCCACAACTGCTACCGGTTGTGGTGCACAACCACAGCACAGCTGGAGAGCCTTTCCTATTCTTCCATTCTCTCTTAGTACATTTAATCAGATTTACTCTGAAACTTTTCAGCTTGTGTATGTATATGTATACATACATACATAAGAACTGGAACACTGTCCAGAGACAAACTTTCCTTTTAAGATTTATAAACTTGGCAATGAAAAAGTCTTAGATAGCAAGTCCCATAAGGATTGTACTGAAATATTACTGCAACCATGCTTTTGTCAATATAGGACGCAGCACAATTTAGAGTCTTACCTCTTACCTTAATAGTCTCTCAGTATTAATGAACTACTAATTATTAATTCCCTGCAAATATCAAAAACTTGCTTCTTTATATTTAATATATTGCACCTAACACTGTAATCAGTGATTTTCTTTTTCAGAATTATAGGCTAAGGGTTTTTTTTAATATTACGCTGAATTTAATTTGATAGGAGAAACTTGCTAGATTGCCTCATTAATTTCATGTTGTCGGTTATTTAGCTATCTCCTAGCCCTTAAAAATAATTTCAACACCTCCTCTTCTCCTTGAAGTCTCTACTTTCCTGATAACCGATTGGTCTTCAATGTACTCTGGAATTCTCTTAAATTACAATGCATTTGAAAGCATGTATTCTTTTCAACAGCTCTGTAAAAATTCTTCCTTGCTGACATACCTTAAGTGAGATATTTATTTACTTACTACAAAGGAAAGGTTTTGCCTTAGTGTAACTGACTAAAGCACAGCATGGGTTCTGAGCAAGATAATTCCTGATATTTCTAGCTGTTAGAACCTAGCTGTTCTCACTGGTGCAGTACAGAGTTGAGCAGCCCTGTTCCTGTTAGGTTCCCGCTGCTCAGCAGTTTACCTGACGGCTGCACCAGCTGTTTGTTCCCAGGGACTGAGCTGAACTACCCTGGACATTACACTGTGGGCCAATGGCCAAGCAATAGCTGCGATCAAGAACACCAGTCTCTTTACTCTCTTTTTTTGCCCTTTCCAAATCCCATACATCGTTCCACTGAAAGCAGCTGGATGTAGCTCCCATTAGTCACTTCATGTTGGAGAAGGGCCGTCACAGAACCAAAGGTTCCCCTGCTCGTACAGGGATATTATTTTAGAGCAGCATGGCAAGTCTGCAGATCTGCACCCTGTGTACATTGGACTATCAAAGAATTTTCCTCTTGAGATTATAATCCAGGCTCTCATGTATTTTTAAAATGAAGTTTCATAAAAGTAACAATGTGTTAAATTATTCCACAAAGGATTTGGTCCAAAACCCACCTTTCTCGTTTCCAATTGAGCTTCTTCTTGGCAGCACTGCCTGCAGAATGGATCCAACTGATTCAGATTGAACTGTCCGAGAAGGTTGCAAGAACTGCATAGCAAGTTACTGGAGAAGCCCAGCTCTCTGCAAGCTTCTGATGACAACTGTGCTCCGTATACACTTATCTGAAAATCAATACAACGTTATAATTTAGTATTAAATTAGTTGTTTAAGAAAGGAAGATTTAAATGCTTTAATGATTAGGAAGAACAACTTAGTCTCTGTGACAGTTTTACAGTAATGCCTAATGGTCTGCCCAAAAGTGCAAAATACCACCTTATTTTGAAGAAGAGTCTCAAACTAATAGTGAATTCTAGGCACTCATAATACGTACATTTCAAGGTATCAGACCTGCCAAAAATAATTTATATATACTTCTGACAACTCTATTGTTTTCCTATTGCTAGTTCCAAATTAAGAAAAAAACCAAACATAATGAATCAGCTGAAATGCATATGGCTACAGCTCTCTAAAGCCTGCTCTTTCAAAACAATTTAAGTAAATTTCATATCAACAAAAACACACTTGGGAAATAAGTATAAGAGCTAAGCTTGGGAAAAGCACAACCAGGGAGTGATGAAACAGACCAAACTGCTCAACAAGGCATACAAGTAAGATTTTAATTTCATGCGTGCATTAATGTTACAGGAAAATCGCATACTAAACGTGGAAGCGTAGATGAAAACCTGCAATTCTGATCTAGTAGTAATACATTAAAATCCGCAACTCAATTACACAGCTTCTATGTAAAACACCAGTTCTTTTTTTAATGAGCAGCAAAAACAATTTTGCCAACTATCCTAGCACTTAAATGATATTTGGGGTTTGTTTTCACATTCCCACTTTGCTTACACAGGGATTTCTCACACCCTAGTTTAACACCTTTCCTTCCAGCTGTATGCAGGGGAAGAGGGGGCGGGGAGCGGAAAGTGCGAGAGGAAATTAAGAGAGTGAGCAGACTATTCCCAGATGCTTCTCAGTCTGGGTGAAAGAGTTTGGGGAAAACCGATATCATCTAAAACACCAACAAAACAATCATCAAGCATCTCTGTGTCCAGAGACTGAGATGATACCAGCAAACTGGACTGGAAGATAACAGATCAAGAGTTAGAAGAATTGTGCTGGGCCAAACAGAAAAATAGAGAAGAAACCCTAAGTTTGTCCCTCAATAAATCAGACTTCTTGTCACATCCACCCATCATTTAATATACACAGCATAGCCAAGTCAGGTAGAGACAAAACCCATTTCTTCTCCTATAGTGGCCAACTTATAGCCAAAGATGTCACTAATGTGAGAAAAAGGAAATGTTATAGATCAAGAATTGGTAGAAAATATATTAGGTGCCTCATTATTCCATTTCTCTGTAGCTGCTAAAAAAAAAAAAAAAAAAGGTAAAGCACGAACAGAAAAGTATAATGTACAGAAAATTATTCTGAAATTACTATTCCGTAAGGCAGAAAGCTATTTTTCATCTTCCTAAAGGACACTGCTAAAGTAATTTCTATATATAACAGCAGGCAAGCAAAAATAGGACCCTATTCTACTGGAATAATCTATTATTAATCCTTTATGAAGGATACTGGCAAAAAGAAATATAACACCATCACAGTAATAGAGAAAATCTAAAGAGGATACCAAACACTGCCAAAGTTATATTTCAGTTATTGTTCACTTATTAAATTAATGATGATGACAGTAGCCAAAACAGTTTTCTTGCACCTAGCTGCTTGCCATCCGCCCCTCCTCCTTTTATGCTTTACTGTCACCTTTTCCTCACTTCAGAATCTGTTCACCTGGAAGCAAAAATGGTATTAATGACACTGTCATTTTGCTTCCACCAGCGACACTCCTCACACCTTTTCCCAGTGGACCTCTACATCTACATATGTAAGGCAAATACTCTCCTCGTTTTGGGAGGGACTAACCAAAACACAGTGCATGAAAGCACATAAAGTCTCCAAAATCAGTGAAGAAGTTCTGGTTACAAAACCACAGGGAGACGGAATAGTTAAAAAAAAAATAATAATAATAAAAAAAAAAAAGGAAACTAGCACTCCCTCGTATTTTTCTGCAATTTTTAGTACTGTAATTATTGTACTATCCTGAAATAGTAAGTGTACTAATTATAATAAATGACGACATAGTTCCACCTACTTAGCCAGCAATGTGCCTCATTTCAGCAGCATGCCCTCCTTTAAAGCTTTGACTACAAGTACACATTACGTGACTGCTTTGCTTTCACATTAATTTAATATATTAAAGCAAATACAGCATCGATACAAATCACTTTAGGAAGCACTTAGTAGTGAAACATTTGAAGAGGTTTTTTGTACGGCCTCATGTCTCTGGAGCTCGGGTGGGTCAGAACTTTAAGGGCATGAGGTGCCCCAAGCCAGAGAAAGCTGAGCTGGCGGGACAGCCCTTCACGATGAAGAAACCAAAAGCCACCCAGCTTCACTTTCCAAACCCATTCTTAGTTTTGTTACTATGGATAACCGGGGTCATGAAGATGGTAACAACAGGCAAGTCCCATTAAAAATGCTCGAGAAAGCCTATACGTTTGTTTAAGGAGTCACAGCAACAGCCGCTCTCGGAGCTGACCAGGCGAAGCGGGGCCGCGGCGGAAGCTGCTCCGGCTCCAAACCGCTGCTCCCGCAGTCTGGAGGAGCAGAGGCAGCGACAAGGGCAGAAGCGTAGAACACCCTCCAACAGAGAGCGAAGAGGCGGCCGGGAAGGCAGGAGCGGGACGAGGCACCCGCCGGCGCCCCAGGGCAGGGCCCGCTGCCCCCGCCTCCCGCTGCGGGCCACGTCTCACTCCCGCCCCACCCCCCCACCCCCTCTCTGTCTCTCTCGGGGACCCGCAGCCGCGCTCAGCCCCGAGCGCGAATTCCCCGGAGCGGCCGCTCACCGCCTGCAGCCCCAGCAGCAGCCAGAACCAGCACCGCCCCAGCGCCGTTAGCTCGGCTGCCGCAGCCATCTTGGTGCCAGAACACTCCTGCCAGCGTCGCCGGGAAGCCGCTGAAGGACCTCACCTTTGGCGGATGCCCGGCACACTGCCTGATGGGGGAGAGGGTAGACTGGCTCCCAGCCCCCGGCACCACGAGCAGAAACAGCTAACTCAGAACCACTGCGGAAAGTTTACAGCAACGCTATTTAGTCTGTTCAGCGTAGCGCTTCACAGCGAGGCTACAGGAGATGCCGTTCCCCAGTCTTAGTCAGGCATTACGGAAATAACCCTATGTAAGGTCCTTTCTCGTTCCGGAGAGTTGTTGCCAACCGGCAAACCGTCATGCAGGCCCCCAACCCCAACGATTGACAGCAGATCTGAGCAATATTATTTTGTCTTTCCCAAGAGCCTCGGTGCTTATGCCCAATGAGAGTGCTAGGTGGGCGGGACTTCAAGAAGGGCGTCCCAATCACGAAGGGTCGCATGTAGGCGGGACATCGCTTCGGTCCGGTAGCACAGCGCTGAGGGGGAGGAGGAGGAGTCAACGCTATGTGGGCGGGGCGTCGCCTGAGCGGGGCCAATCCAGTTGCGGGAGAGGCGGGATGGCGGCAGCACCGCCCAATGGCGGAGGGCGCGGGGGCGTGTCCCGCCGCCGGGAATCGGTGGCGGCGGCAGCGGCGGTCGGGCGCGCGGTCGGGCGTTCGGTTGCCGAGCAGCGCACGCAGGCGGGGGAGGGGCGCGCTGGTGGCCGCCGCGCGGCGGTTGGCGGCGGGCGCTGCGCTGCGCGGGGCGGCGGGGCCGGGCGGCGGGCGCTGCGCGGGGCGATGTGAGAGCGGCGGCGGCGGGCCCTGTCGCGCGCCCCCGGCCGTGCTCCCCTCAGCTCCCCTCGCTCGCGCCGTCCCTGCGGCGGCGGCGGCGGCGGCTCCCGCCGGCCTGCGCGGCCGGGCCCCGCGTTATGTCGTGATCCCGGGCGGGCGGCGCTGCTGCTGCTGCTCATGGGGCTGCTCAGGATTATGCTGCCGCCCAAGTTGCAGCTGCTGGCGGTGCTGGTCTTCGGGGTGGCCGTGCTCTTCCTGGAGAACCAGATCCAGAAGCTGGAGGAGTCCCGCGGCAAGCTGGGTGAGCAGCGGCGGGCGCGGCCGGGGGCTGGGCCGGGCCGGGCAGGGCGGGCGGCAGCCGGGGGCTGGCGGGCGGCTCAGCCCGCCGCCGTGTGCCGCCGGCCGGGCCGGGGGACACGCACCGCTGGGACTTTTCCCGTGGGGCTCCTTGTGTTTACATGCCCGAAACGGTGCAGGAGCCGATCGACCCGGCCCGGGGCTCTGCGGAAGGGGCTGCCGGCGGCAGCGGCTGCAGCCTTGGCCTTTGAGCTCGTTGGTGTGTGTGTTTTGCGGGATCATGAGACCGAGGAGAGATCGCAAAGATAAATATTTCTGTAGTGTGTCTAAATGGTTTTTCTTAAAAGAGCAGCGGTGTTGAAAGCCATGAGGAGCAGGGGCTGGCAGGGCTGTGCCTACTGACAGGCGCTGGGCAGGGAGAGGGAGCAGGAGCGGTGCCGAGAGTGAGTCTGGTTCTGCTGCCAGCTGCTGCCACCAATTATCGTCTTCTTCACATTCAATTTCTAGTGCAAACGCTTTACTGAGGCTTGGCATTGTAAAGGAAAGCACAATGTGAAAACAAACCCCAAACCAAAGGCATTGTTCCTAATGACAAATGGGTGATCTGTTTTACTCGCGTTGAATGTAAGATCTTATTTTCTGCAGTTTTCTGAGTGTAGTGAGTGATCCCTTAGACTGTCACTGAGCTCTAGTTAAACAGAATTATGATGAGCTGGAAAACCCTGGTGTAAGATTTCTTTTACTTTTTCTGCCTTAAAAAGACCTTTTTACAGTAATATCTGTCTGGTAGGTAACAGCTTACTACTTTGTCTGTTGTATGTAAGGCTGCAAAACTTGTATAGATTTTACATTACTTAATTGCAGGTTTCGGGGATGTGAAAAAAAATACCATTCTGAACATAGTTTGTGATGTGCAGGAGTTGTGAAAACAGAACACTGAGACTTCTGGTGTATACAACTGCAGGGGCTGGTTTACAAATGCTGATTTGGTTTCTTATGTTATTTGCCTGTACTAAGATATTTAGACTAAGACCACTTCAAGTTTGTAGAAAGAAAAGTGCACATTTCATTTTCCTACTGGTGTTAAAACTAGAAGCAGACTTTGATATGGGAAGTTTAACAGTGAGATTCTGACAGAGCCAGAGTCAGCATAACTTCATGTTGAGCTGCATGAGTGCCATTGGGATTTTACTTCTTAGTATTTCTTTTCCACCTTGCGCTCTCTGAACTGGATCTTAGAGATCAGGACCCTGGAAATGGCAGTGGTTGACTGCTTGAGTTACAGGATGCTCTTAGTCTGCATATTTTTCAACTGAAAGTTCATACCAGTTATCATCAAGGCATAACTTTTGCAGGGTCTCAATAACTGAGCAAAAATTTGAAGAAGAAAATGAATGAAACTGGAACATAATTCAAGCTGGTGTTAACACGGTGCTCAAGGTTCAGTGGAACTTTATATCTGTCTGTTTTAAACTGGTTTGTACCCGTGGCCTCAGTGCCTCTGTTGCTGACAGTGTATGTTATTTTAGGAAAATCTACCTCCTGGTAGGAAAAGATTAACATAATACATGTGAGAATAAAGAATTTTGCTGGTAAAACTTCCTCTTCCTTCTTGATATATATGCAGTGGGCATGATTAAGTTGCATATGTAGAGGATTAAAATATACAGCTCATACTGCTTTAGGACAAGAGTCTAATTACTATGTTTACTGATTTTATTTCTTAAAGAGAAAGGAAAAGTATTGTAAAGATTATTAAAACTATGATGGAAAGATTTGCTTTCTGAACAACTTACCAGTGATTCTCTAAAACCTGTGTAAGGAGGTGAGAAAAGGGCTTTCTGCAATAGCTTTGAACTTGGGTCCTGTTTTTTTAACATGAGAGTACGCTTTGTTAAAAAAGCTTTTAGCTGTCTGAATGTCTCTCTTTTTACATGTTTTGTATGGATTTTATGACTAGGGAATGTTAAAGTTTCATTACAGAAGTTTTTTTACTGTCACGGTTGGATGATATTTCTACTGAGCTGTAATATGGAGAATGGTTTTCTCCAAACTAATTATTTGGCCTGACGCACTTCAATTCCAATCTTTCTCCCTATCCCCCAAAAGAAGGCAGAGTGAGGAGGGGAATATGTGTGTGCGAAGGGGCAGTGATACTATGATTTGATGGTAACAACGAAGTAGTTTATTCGGTCTTTCACGTGTTTCAGCAGGCACTTTGTTTTAAAGTCACATTGCATGTTGTTGGGGTTTTGAACTATGCTGTGGTTTGTCTTATTATGTCAAATGATGAACTGTCGTCTTGGAAAGTACTTGTAAGAATTAGGCACTGACTAGGAAAACCGAATGACTTCAGATTTTCTAGCAAAACAAGTAATTCTGCAATTTTATCAACAGTTCTAATAATACTCAGTCATACTTTCTGATACAAAGGGTTTTATGTAATTTCTTCACATATGAACAACTGATTCTTTACTGAACAATGCGGGGGGTGATTTAATTTCAACATCTTAAAATATCTTGCCTATAGCATGAAATTGGAGCATGTTTCTGAGGGAAAAAAAAAAAAAAGAATGGGAACCTCTTGCTTCAGGTAAACCTTTATGTAGGTAATACTCAGTCACCCTGGCAAACTTTTATTTTTTAAGTTGAGTAACACATGAGAAAGAAGTAAATGACCATGACAGATGCTGGTGTTGCTTTTTTTCTGTCTGATGAGATTATTATGATCCTAATACAATTTTACTAATACAATTTTAAATGGTGTTTGTAAATCTGTTGGTTTCTTCATCATATGAAGGCTAACTCACTAATTAAAAAAAAATAAAGAATATAAAAATATTCATTGTAACTTCTCTGCAGCTGGTGAACAACTTAAGCTCTTTACACAGAGTTTGTAGTGGTGAGATCACAAGCACAGCCCAGTCAGAACCCAGTTTCAAGTACTTTTTTGGTGAGATTTGTACATACAGCTATTAATCTTTCGTATTACTGTCAAGTTTACATGCAAGGGCAGCTAAATTGGCATTCTGTCCAGATGGAGCTGTCCCTAGTTGCCAGTGAGAACTTTAGTGGTGTAGATACTTGCCCATTAGCTCTAGGAATGCAGAGCGCTAATAGAGAATATTGCATGTCTAAGGCAGATGTTGAGGTTTGCACTATCACTCCTGGAATGGAAATGATGTCTGATCATCCCCTTTGGTTTTTGGAAGCCTGGTGGGCTCAGCTCTGCCTCTGGTTTGAACTGACCTAGCATTAAACATGTTCCACGCATTGTCTTTAGTGTTGGTGGCAAGTTGGGTAAAAAACCTGATCCAGCTGGAAGTAATCCAGCCATCTCTTCTCCTCCTTCCCCAAAATTTTGTAAAGCATTGGCAGGGAGAAGGAAGAGAAGAGGAATGTTTGCATGTGTTCTAGTTCTTCTGTTAATTTTATTCTATGATGGCAAGTAGTAGAATCACATCAAGGTTGGGCAGAGGGCTGGGGGAAGACAGTGTCTTGTTCAAGGAGGAGTCTGTAGGGCTGATCAGAGAGGATGGTAGATGAGGAAGGACTCTTTGGTGGGTGGAAGTAGAGTAATACTGCTACTTTATAGCTGTTTAGTGATACTTACACATCAGATTTTGAAAACAGTCGATGTCTGAGTAACATAATCTACTGTAACAGGGAGAGCAAGGATTGAACAACTATTACTGTTTCAGATTATTGCTGCAGATAATGTTGAAACACTGGTTAGCTGATCTGTGGGGGTATTCCTGCTGCTAAGTGATAAACTTCTGGCTCATCTCTGTTAATTTAGCGCCTTGAATTCAGCATATAGAAGTCTCTCATTTCAAAGAAATTAATATTTTACTGTTTGTTTTGTTTGAAAACAAACATGGTATGAAAGGCTAAGGCTCTTTTTCAAAGCCCAGGAAGGAAAATTTAATTGCTTAGTTGATTGCCAGATTTTTACTTTTTTTTTTTTTTTTAAGGTAGTTTCTTAGCACCTGTGGCCCTTGCTAGTGTAGTATCCTTCTAAGTACTGTGCAAGTACCTAACAAACCACTGGTACTTTGAAATTAAATTATTTAACTTCCCAGTAATTAAATCTTATGCTTTCCAGAAATATGAGTTTCTACTTCTCTGGGATGTTGAAATAATAGGCATCTTGTATTTTGTTCATTTGGAAAAAAAAAAAGAAAAAACACAATCTCCTGTCACTAGGCCTGCCAGCTGCATGTGTTTGGAAAATCCCTCAGAAAACTTCTTAAATTGTCCCTTATAATAAAGCATGCACGCTTACTTTGTATGTTATTTATACTTGAGCTTCATTTATAAAGAGCAGTTTGTGATTGTTGGCAGTTCTGGCTGCACGCAGCTATGCAAATAATTTACTAGTGTTTCTTTTAAATATATCTCTGTTGCCCAGTAGTTATTATTTTCTGCTGAGTAGCCTGAGGCATTCTTTCAGAAGATGTTTTCTTGTGTGCCAGGTTTCCTGAAATAAGTGTTTTAATGCTGCTTCCTCGGTGTACCTCCAGCCTGTGAAATATTCTTCCACTTTGCTTTGCCGGTCCTATCTTACTTTTTCATTTAGTTCCCACTTACCATTCCCCTTCACCATGCCCTGGGTCATTCCAGACACTTTGAGAATAAATTTCAAGCTACTCCCATACTATGCTTGTACTTCCCATTGAAAAGTGCGATACAGAGCAATTATATGGATTTTACGTATTTATGTTACTGTTTGTGATTCTATATTTACAACTTTCTTGAGAATAAGTGTTGCGGCTGCTGCTGTTCTGTTTTTATGAAATTGGTAATGTCTGAATTTTGACTAATACAGAACTGTGCACGTTCCCAAGCACATATGAAGACGGTTCAGACTTATTTATGGGCTCTGAGGCTTGGGCTCACCACTTCTTGCTGGCACCCCAAGATCCCTTTCCAAAGTGGAAATAGGAGGCACAACATTTTAAAATTTCTTTCCTCTTCTGGAAGGCTGCGCATGAGAAGCTTTGATATTGTGGTACCTAGTTTGCAGGTCTCATGATTTTTGCAAAATAGTTTTGACATCCTGCAGGGAAGTCCTGGAAGAGACCCACGATTACAGCCATCTGTTTAGGATAGAAATGGCTTGTTAGATAGCCAAACAAATGCAGGTGCCTTGATCATCATCTTCGTGAATTAATGCAATATTGTAGTTTTGGTAATGGTAGCTGTGAGGCAGGGAATTAGTTCAAGGCTGAGAAACTCAAGGCAAAGTCTTCAAAAGAGTTCTAGGTCCTGTTCTTCCATATCATTGTTTTTCTACAAGGAAGGGAGATTATGTTATTTCAGTAATGAAATGCCTAGCAGGTGTCAGTAATGTGCTTGTAAAAGCAAACGTGGTAGCAGTACTGGAAATCAGAAAAAGCTACTTAGAATGCCTTTATTTACTCTCTGATAAAGCAACTGAACCAATTACATTATGGCATAATGCCATGCCAGTGCTCCCTTTGCCTTTCCTGTCTGTTTTCAACTTCTGAGAGAAGTAGAAAAGTAAAGAAAGTAAATAAAATTTTAAACTCTGTAATGTGCTTTTGAAATTGAATGCTTGGCTTTTTTTTTTTTTCTTTCCTGACTGGAGATAATGAAAAAGGAACTGGTTTAAAACACAGCAAAACCTTAAAAAAAGCCCCCAAATACTCCACTAAATTAAAATTGACTGGTCATGCATTTTATATATGTCTATCTGCATATGTGTGTTTATAAACCCATGTAAAATGTATATATATTTTTTAAAAAGCCCCAAACAGCTGTTGCTACTTAAACTTTGGAGTTAGTATAACAGGTTAAACCATTGCTTTCCAGTTTATCATGTACATCTGAAGTGAAATAAACCTTAGGAATTTTTTTTCTTCCTTATTTCAGAAAACTGTCATATTTGCAGCACGGTTCCTTTTTTTCACAGCTTTATTGCCCTTAGCTGTTGAAGTTAGGGACATTTGAACAGTTCATGAGCAAGTCATTTCCATATCTACTGACTGGCAACCATGAGTCACTTACTATTAGACATATTCTGGCCAGCCTTGTCCTCTAATAACAAATGCCTTCCCTCAAACTCTTGCATCTCTTTAGGAAGTAGATGGCTTTTGCATATGGAATCCTCCACGTATTATCACTTAATTGGGTAAAAAAATAGCCTTTTTGTGTAATTCTGTGCAATCTGTAGTTTTTGTCACTTATTTGAAGTGTATTTAAATCTTGTCAAAGCAGTATTAAAATAGTGGTAAGTGCTTTGCTTAAAATGTGGTACTATTTATCTGTTTATATACCTGAATACTAGCCTAGCAAGCATAATTAAAGTGCCATGCTGTAAAGAAATAGCTGAACTGTAACGCGTGTTTGCATTATTTTCTCAAGCAGAAATGAAAGA
This sequence comes from Streptopelia decaocto, assembly GCF_964273445.1. Taxonomy (NCBI): domain Eukaryota; kingdom Metazoa; phylum Chordata; class Aves; order Columbiformes; family Columbidae; genus Streptopelia; species Streptopelia decaocto. The sequence goes on along the minus strand of NC_138659.1, from coordinate 26,453,595 downwards.
GAAAAGACTGAGTGAAAGGAGTCCGGTGTTGAGAGAGGTATGTGAAATTTGGCCAGCTAGCTGCAACTTTTCATAGATGGGTACAGACTCTTAACTGCAATCTATCCTACTCGCCATCTAGATGAGGGGCAGACAATATCTTATTCAAACCCTTACCTTCGCGTCAGGCTCAAACCCATCAATTCTATTGGATATACCGACTCCCCTAAAAACTTGTGTCCCCATGAAGAAGTTGTGTTCAAAGCCCAATGTCTTCAGAAGGGCAGCATTCAGAGAGGTCTTCAGTGGCTTAGGAGAGGAAAGCCAACCTCTTTCCTTCCTGGAACTGGGTCAGTAGGTTCTTTATTCACCCCCAGCTCCTTGCCACTTGACCTTCTGAGTTTTGGAGACTGAGGTACCTCCATGTGGTGTTGCTATCAGTAACTGCCTGTATTAAAAATACTGCTAGTGCTGGTCATAGCTGGTGTGCACAGGCCCTTCACTAAATGTATAAATCCTCCAGACTTGTAGAAGCATTCCTGTGGCACACATCTAGTTTTGTGTCAGGAATATGCTGTCAGGACATCAGTGTTTTCGTGGGATGTGCCCTTGAGTGTCAGGGTCTGGCTTCATATTGAGTATCTGTATGTTCCCAAGTAGTTAATTCAATGCTGTAGTTTAGCTTTTTATGGCTATAAATTAAAAACATACTTTTACCATAGAGGTATTGTTCACAGATGTGTCTGCAGGAAGCGCAGCTACATCTGCATGGCTTTTTATTGTCTTGGCATATTATTGTTGTCCTTACTTTGTAATATCTTTGTGTCATCATGGTTCTGATAACACTACTGCTATAATAATGATTATTCAAGCTTCCTAGTAGTGATAAAATTCATCATGAGTAGCTATGAGTCTCAAGCAGTCAGAGAATTAATAAGATAATTAAATTACAAGAAGTATTTGGAAAGAAGCTGTTTATTGCTTTGGCCCAATGTTTGACTGCCTTCCTTTATGTCCATTCTCTCCCTATATCTGGATGGAGTTTAAAATGACAGCTGACACCCTTCTTTTTATCCACTTGCTGTTTAATTCTGAATACTAATTTGTGTTGAAACATATGTAAAACTTAAGTGCTGTTTTGATAAAACAGCTTTTGATGATTTTGAAGTGTTTATGCAAACCTCGTGCATAATTGCTGTAAAACTGTAAAGAGTGTGGGGAAGGGATCTTAGGTTCCTTAAATTAAAATGCATATCTTCCCCATTTACTTCTGTAGTGGTTTTTCTCCTTGAAGCTCTTATTTTATTCTTATATTTTTAAATCTATATTAAAAACTACATACACAAGGGAGAGTAAGGAATATATTAACTTATAATGTATATAATTATAATAAATATATATATTATGCAAACATATTTATTCCTCACCCCTATTGTATATATTTTTCAATGTTGTAGTATAGGGCTGATCCCTCTTGGATCAGTAGCATTTCATTTCACTTTGAAAAAAGGTGCAAAAAGGCTGTTAAGAATATGAAAGTACTTGGAGATACAACAGCAGTTGAACAGAGATTATGCTTGTTCCTCTCACTTTCTGCAAAGTGAAGCAGTAAATCCAGCTAATTTAATTTTAATCATTTTTTTCTCCCAAGTCTTTTACCTGTGTATCTTTCTATTTTCAGTATTTCTGTTTTCTTCTTTTCTGGATACATTGTTGTTGAACATGTTCAGAAAGATTGTATAAATAGCATATCTGTGTTTTCTTTGAAATATTTGTATTTCCACTGATTCTGGTGGGGGAGTGGACTTTGAAAGAGGTTTTGAAGTAACAGAAGTCTATTTTTGCAATATGTGGCATATGCAGTGGGTTTTAATATACAAAACCTGAATCAGCAATTGATTGTATTATATTGGAGTTGATTTTGATCATTCATTCTGAGCAAAGGATTTCTGTCATTCTGAGAAGGATTTACAAATTTAGAATAAAAGGGAATGAAGTCAAAAAATAGGATATGAAAATGGTATAATCTTATTCTGGCACATTAAATAGACCAAGAAGTGTCTCCAGAACAAAACAAAGCACGTTAAGATTTTGACTTCTTTAGCATTTGAATGACAGGTGTGAACTGAGGAGGAGAAAAGTAAATTTTTGCAAGATCTTATTTCAAACTTTTTATTCCTTCAAAAAATGGGGATTAATTTGTACAAAAGCTGAGTCCAGCCGTATCCTCCCATGGTCTGTGGTACCGGGGCTGTCTCACAGGCTTCTGTTCCCCTGCTGAAGGATAAGAACACAGACACTGCCCCTTGGGCCCAACCACTCCTGAGCACAGCGTGTTCACAAACACACTTGCATCACTTGCTGAAGATGTGGTTTTGTACCTGCTGCACAAAATATCTTGTACGAGGATCCATGGTTTTGGAAACAAAGTCATAATGTCATATTTTTTGTATCTTTGTGCTGAACAAAGTGTTTCATAGGTAGAATCCTATTTCAGCTGCACTCACACTGGCAACTTTTTAAGATTTTTAAGCATCTCACTTGTCTGCGAACCTTCAGCAGTGTCTGTTATTCAAAGTGAGAAAAAATATTCTCCTGGCAAAATATTTGCAATCGTATCTGTTCTTTATACATTGTCCTATGAACTGTGCTGGTATGACCATAGCACTAAAATGCTTTCTCTTAGTCAAGTTAATGCTTTTGGGAATATTGAATGTCTTACAGTTTGCTCCTCTTATTTTTACATATATATATTTTTTTTTAATTTAAGCCAAACAAAGGAAGCTTACAAAGCCCTTATTCTTATTTGAAAACAATTTAGTCTGTTTTAATAGGTTTTTAGGCAAATTAACTGCTTCGTATTAACTTTGGTGATGCTGCCAAGGCAAGCTTTTGAAGCTAAGTACCTAAGTACCTGTCTTACGATGAAACTATTAGATCTTGCTGTCCATTTTAATGACTTCAAAGTGTGTAAAGTGGGATTGGATGGAGTATGTTTTTGAACTCCATTTCACTTCCAAAGAGAGCATTTCAATAGTAGGTCTATATTTGCTTTTTGGATAATGTTCTTGTCTACAAAACGACCTTTAGGCATGCAGTCATTTAGTAGCAATTTGAATGTTTTATATTTTTACTGTCTTCATACTTTTGTTAAAACAAATTTTATTTTTTAAATACTTTTGGGCTTCCCTCCCTTTGCTCTCTAAATTATTAATCCTGATGTGCTACTTGTGCAGCTGCTGTTGGTTTGAGTGAAGACAAAACTTGCAGTAGCTCCGCTATATTATCAGGACCTGCTTAAGATTTAAAGTTATCTTCAACAGGAGTACTTCACGGTTTTGTTTGGTCAAGCTGAAAAAAAAAGAAAAAAGGCTAGAAGTTTTCTGGCACACTTGTATGTGTGTTTAGATTAGAGTTTATAGTCTGTGTTTAAAGTGTATGCAGTAGTCTAGGTGTTTTCTGCTATGGAGTTACCAGAACACCTAACTTTCTAGTAGGCTAGTAGTATTTATTCTGGTCCTTGAACTGCCTTACGAGCTGCTTTCTGAGCTGAAAGCAAAGGCTGAATGACCAGAAATACCTGTCTGAGCTTACATTTAAACATAGCAGTGTTCATAACCTGTCATGTCTGGTACAAACTTGAATTTTTTCTTTAAAATATTCAATGGCCGAAGCAGTTAGGGTTATGTAAAAACATTTCCGTGGAATTCAGTTGGAGCAACTTCTATTCCAAAGCTTTGAATTTTGATGAGAGGATTTGGAGTGGCTAATGGAGTAAAACTGCTGTCAGTCATAGAGGTGCAGAAGAGGGCTTGAGCAGTGGCGTGCCCTGACACCTGAGCTGGCACAGGCTGAGCCAACAGCGTGCCCAGCGCTCCTGTGGGACAGTGTGACCCAGTGCCAGTGCTCAGCTTCGCCTTCAGCTGAGATCAGAGCAGGAGCGGGAAGTTAAAGCACTCTTGATTTCAGTTTAGTTTAATGCTTCGGGCTTTGAGCTGCAGAGATGGCATATGTTTGCTTCTGGACAGCAAAGGACAGCCAGCCACCCCTTCATCCAGACTGGAAAAAACTGGTAGAGGCTATTTGTCAGGCTTCTTAGTCATTCATGAGGGATGTTAAATGCATTTGGCCTAAAAGGAAATTTATCTTGGAAGTGTGTGGTCCAGCTTAGAGGAGAACATTAAAGATGAACTTTTGAAGAGGGTAAATGCGTAGAAAGGATGTGTACGTGAGGATCAGTGCAACTTCTGCATCTGTGAGCTATGCACAGTCTGTCTGATCCCAACAAAAAGGCAGAGAGTATTGGAGAATATGCTTATTTTCAAGGCTGGCTTCGTTCTGGCTTAACAGTCTGAAAACGTACTTGCTTCTGATTCCTACTGCTTTGTCATTTACCCTCTACCATAGTATTAAACCATTCTCTCCTTTCTGGTGTGAAAAACCATCATAAAACTGAGGTGGTGGTTTAGCAGAAAGAAGTAATAAATCAAATAGCAAAACATTTATATTTATCATCTTCTGGTTTTCCTGTCTGTGCTTTCCAAACCTTACTCTGAAAAACATGGTCTTGTTAACATGTTTGTGGGAGCATTTTTCTAACCATTTGTGGTCACCGGAGCAACCCAAAGCATTGTTTCTAGTGATGTTATGTGTGATTGCCTAGTGCAGATGGCAAGGCAGTTTTAATATGAGAATTAGGGAAGAGAAATAGATGATAAATTGTTCACATATCGAGTTTAAAGAAAAAACCCACATGTGAAGAATGAGGATATTGAAAGAGGGTTTTCCCTTCCTCCCTTCCTCCCTTCCTCCCTTCCTCCCTTCCTCCCTTCCTCCCTTCCTCCCTTCCTCCCTTCCTCCCTTCCTCCCTTCCTCCCTTCCTCCCTTCCTCCCTTCCTCCCATAGAAAAAAGCCATTGGAAACTGAATGACCTTTTTTTTTTTTAATGTTTTCCAGGAGCATTAGTGGTGATTATGTGTAATTTTTAAATATATGTACTCTTTGACTGGTGGAAGCTTGTATTAAGGTTGCAGTTAAAAGCACTTATTGTTTTGTGATAAGTAGTGGGATGTAATAAATTTCTTGAACTGCTGCTACAAAATTTACATAAAAAATATTTGTTTTACTGGAGGTGATGATAAAACGTTTTAAATGGTAACTGAGATTAAAATACTAGTTTTCAAGAATGAATGTTAGGAAAAGGTAAACTTTTAGACTTGCTTCCTCTTGTTGTTATGCCATCTTAAAACAATATGGAAATAGAAATAGCATGAGAAAACTACTAAATGTCTGACAACGTGACACTTAAGCAACAAAATCTATGAAGTATTCATATAGCAGCAGGAATATGAAATACTGTGATTGTTCCTACATCTCTTTTACTTTACTTAATATACATAAAGGGTATGCATGTAAATGTAAACATGAGATGGCACTCTAGAGACAACTAGTATGCAAGAGAAACACATATGAAAATCCTCTCAGATACCCAGGAATTGATTTAGATGTGTTTTCTGCCTTTGATGGAATTGCGTATCTACAAACTCTCCACAAATTCTGTTAATCCTTTAACCTTTGCTGCGTCAGGTTTCACAATTAAATGACTTGAATTAGTGAGAATATTTGACATCTCTATAGAAAAATGTCTAGACCTCACAAATACGTATCAGGCAGAGCTACCAGGTAGTATAAAGCTTTACCAACCAATAAGGGTTAACCAAGGACAGGCATAGAAGTGTAAAAAGGGATTGTTCTTTTGCGGTTGTTCAAAACCTTTGCTACAAGGAATGTGAGGAGCTAAAAAGCCGTGATATTTAACGACTGGAAAGGCATTTATTTCAAACCTGATTAAACTTGTTGTCTTGTGTAATTTCAGTAGCACCTTTCATGATTTATCCTGTGGTATTTAATATGTGACATTTTGTGGTGACAAGATTTGAAGCAACTGCATGCTGTACAAGATAGAATACGGAAAGGTAGTGTATGCTGATGGTTGTGTGTGAGTCCTTGTCTTGTCCCAGGTAGACATACAGGGTTTGAGTGTTTGGTTTGGTTTCAGAGCAGAGACCCCTTGTTTTAGACAGTTTGTTGGCAGAATGATCTTAATTATTTGAGGAACAATTATTTTCTTGAGTTTATCGCTGCTTCCTGTTTGACCTAAATGCAAGGTCCTAAAATTAGATAAAAATATCCCCATATTTCTTGAAAAGTATGGCACATAAAAACTTTGCATTTAGTAATAATTCAGGAAGTGTATCGTTCAAGAGCTGTTAGCATATGTCAAAGAGCATATGAATTAGTTGCCAAAAGTATTCTTGGATAATGCTGCCGGTTTTTCTCTGACAATTTCTTTAGAAAACAAGTAACAGTTGGCACTCTTTCAAAATCTGACTGAGCTTACTGCAATAATTACACATGCTAGTGCTATTGTTTTATTGTACTCCGCTGCTTTGCCAGTATACTGGTTTTATAACTGTAAAAATTAGTGATGCTTTGATTCTTTTTTTTTTTTTTAATAAAAGATAGTCTAAAGCAAACTTCCTAAATTGCACCTTAGTACTTGTTAGTCATTCTGTGACTGTAACCTGCAGTAGGCATCACAGAATTCTTGCTTAATGGAGTAGTTGTATTATCAAACTAGAACCAAGCACAATTTTGTGCAGCATATTAGTTAAAGCATTAACTAGATGCTTAGCATTCTAAATTTGTTTTTTGTTTTTGTTTTTAAATTTCAGGTGGATTTAGAGGTTCCTTTGGATGTGATGGTAGTTTGTTTGTTTGTTTATTTTTAATAAAGGGATTACTTTGACCAGAAAATTTCAGTGTAACTTGTACTTGAGAATTTTATGTGGTAGATTCACAACAAATCTGGTGTCAGTGACTAATATTTTTTGTTTTATTATAGTTGGAATAAAACTAAGCAGTGACCCCAGCTTTCATGATTTGTTGCTGAAGAGCTAAACTTTGTTTTGGTGTAGAAGTGATTATAGGGTTTGGCATGGCGTAGTTTTTATTTTATTTTATTTTGGGGGGGTGTTTGTTTGTTTTAAGTGAACATCGAATAAGAATATTTGCTAACGCCAACTGCTGGAGTGGCATTTTCTTATGAAAATTTAAGGTCTCTTGCCTTGAGTAGTCTAGGAACCACTGGATTGACAAAGTGCATGTGGCTTTCCTTGTTTGTGTACTTTGTGGGAATTCTCCCTTTTATGCTCTGTGAGCCTTGGCTACTATGGCAGAATGAAGAACATTTTTTTTATTGAGCTTCTTGCCATTTTACAGGTTAATTTGAGAACCACTGACTGAACAGAACAACTTTTACAGACTATAAAGCGCAGCCTTGTAACACAGAGTAACAATCAAATAAAGCAGAATATTGGGGAAAGTAATTTTCCCACGGCTTTTGAAGAGTCCGTGCTTGAAGCACAGGGAAGGTCGGGGCTGTGGGGTCGTGTGATGATTCACGGCAATACCAGAGGTGATGGGATGGGGGGAGGCTGGTACGAAAGGTGTGCGCCACTCACGGCCATTGGGCATGGAAATGCTCAGTGACACTTCTGCCCCTGCTCCCCCGGCCCTGGAGTTCCAAGGATATGGCTGATTGGCTTATATGAGGAGGGGAAAAAAACATGTAAAGTCTTCATATGGAAAGTAATTTAAAAAATATCCATAGGGACCACCCTAATACAGAAATGATATAGTTTATCTGTTTGACCCATGTCCTTCACAGATATATTGCAGGTATGTGACATTACAAACTTGTATATGTATAAAAAGCCACTGTTTGGATTTACGCTTGAGTTTAAACTTGGTATTTCTTCATACGAATTTGAGAAATATTACTGTGGCTAGAAAATCTTATTGGTGTCTTTGTGTTGCCTGACAGAGAACTGCTTAGTCTCCCTTACCCTGCTTAAAGCTCCATGAGTTGGGTTTGAACGAGCCAGTACATTTACTGAGGTTACTGGAGCTTCTCTTGAGCATGTTTCTGCCCGGGTATTTGTTCCACAGCATGTTTCTTCGGTACTGCCCTTATGACGTAGATTTAAGCACCAGTCTCTTCATGATGTCCGTTGCCTTAAAGTTACTACAAAATAGAGGTATATGGGGTTTTATGCCATTTGTTCAGTTGCACATCACACAGAATATAGAATAATTTCTTTCCTTGGAGTTCTGCACCCATCTTGGTGCTGAGAGACTCTTTATGGTTGGGGTTAAAGAATTTCCTGAAATATTTTTAGTTATTAGTCCATGTCCATAATTAATTATTTAAATAACTGTGTTCAGTGGGCATTGAAATAAAAGCTTTATAGAGTTAGTTACTTTTTAGATTAATTGAAATTAAGCTTATTAAACTAATGTTTCAGAGGAGAGAGCATATGTTTACAAGACTAAGGACTGTTTCAGGGACAGTATGTAATTTCTGCACAGTACCTCATAAGAAAATCATGCTATTAAAGACTTTCCTATGTTATTGTGTATATGGACAAATGCGTTATGCTGGTTATTCTATTCCCTGAATAAGGGATAGTCTGTCAGCCTTGGGAGCTCACTGGCTATTTCAAGAATTTAACCTGCTTTGACACTTTGTGGTTTCTTCCTGTGAGCAGCTTGAATACCACTTACTCAGCAGTAAGTTAAATAAAATCAACTAAGGAGAACAGTGTACTGTAAATGATGCTGGTAACAGAAAAGACATGTAAAATTGCTTGTAAGATGATAACATTTCGTAACATTCTGGAAAACAACCTCTCATGTATTGATTTCTTTTTTTTTTTTCCCTCTTTTTTTTTTTTTTTTAATCTCCCCCGTCTGCAAAGATGAAATGTAGTCTTTCGGGGAGTCTTATTCCTTCCTTGAAGATTTGCTATATTGATCTGAAACCACAGAGCTGAAATTGGTCATATTTTAAGAGTGTTCCTTCTCTAATGACAATATATGGCCCTACCGTCTAAGTGGAAAACTTGCTGCAGTATCTCTGTTACTGGAATTTGTGGATCAGTCAGTGAGGGACTTTTCTAAAAATCCTTCATGAGATCCTGCAAATGGAAAACTTCACTGGCATCAGTGTGAATGGATAGCAGACCTCTGCAGATGTAACTCCTTAGTCATGCTTTATGGAAGCATACCACCAGTTTGCTCCAGAATAAAGTAATGGGAGGGAAGAGATGTTGAGTAATCGCTGTATGAACACAGATTTTTGTGTTTTCTTTTTGGCCTGGTGCTCCACTTACCACAGGACAACTAATCAACACAATTCTTATTAGTGCAACCTTAGGTTTCTCAATTAGTGATAAATACAAGGAAACTTTGCATCTCCCTCAGAACACGAGAGAAGAGAATTTCTCCTACCTCCTTTGCCTTATGATAAATTTAAAAGCTGCTGTGTGTTAATTATTCCCCGTGATAAATATTCCCCATGATAGGTTAGCTGTTGTTGCAAGGTCTTGCTGTTACTCTAAATATGTATTAAGTTAAAAAAAGTATAGGACTTACCATTCCCAAGGGGAAAAAAATCGTAAGGAAAACATAGGCTAAGGCTTGTGGTGATTTTTTTTGAAGTCTGGTTCTGGAAACAAAGGAGGTACAGAAGGTCAGCATAATAGTGTAGAATTTTTGGTGCTTTCCAGCCTTACGATATTTTACCTCCACTGTCATAAGCGTGTTGCTTCAGAACAGGGCAATGTGTTTGCAATCTCTCAGTGGAACTAAACGTGAGTTACATTAAGTCTGAGAGTAACAAATATCATCTTAAGCTAAGTTAGCCTGGCCATTCAAACTTACAGCACTGTATATCCAATAATAAAACTACTGTATTTTTGTACATGACGATCTGCAGGGTGAGGATAGACAAGTGAAGGATGTCAAGAGTTTGTGCTTTAGGGAAGAGCAGGAACCCAGTAGGTCTAAGTAACTTGAACCGAGCCTGTTAAATTTACAGTCTCTGAACAGATTTTTCCATTTTGGAAATCACACAATACAAATTTAACATTAAATCAACAAATAATTGAACTGTAGATGTTTCTGCATGAACCATGTTATTAAATCCCACAGCAGTGAAATTTTTGCCAGGAAAATGGGCCTCAGATGAAACAAACAAACAAAACACCCCATTATAAAACAAACAGTTTGAAGTTTTGAAAACTTTAAATGTCCAAAATGTTTGTTCTTATCCAATGTACTGAAAAACCAGTTGGTTAATAATGTCACAAATGGTTGGGAACAAAATGAATTCAGGATGATGCACTCTGGTGTAATATAAACTCTTGCAGAAAATGGTGTTACCAAGAGAACATAAAACGCTAAGCAGACGCGTTGTTGCGCAGAAATTATAGAGGCATGTTAGGCACAGATTTAATGAAATAAGATAATAGTTAGACAGCAAATTTGATATTGCTGCCCTTCGCTATTGCCAATGTGCTGTTCTCGTGTTCATGACGTGAGGAATTGTTATTGTGTGGCTCCGCAGCGCTTTCGCTTTGGGAGGACGGTGTTGCCTCGACACTAACTGAAACTGGATGGTCTCAACATTGTAACATGGCTTTGCATATTAAATAGTAAAAGTTTTTGAAGCTGAAGTTTCAACAGTGAAATAAAACAATTGCCCTGCCTGTCTTTAATAAAGTAACCTGGTAGGGTGGGTTTCAGTCTGGGAGTTTTGGTGTCTTGTGAGGAGTGGACAGTTGTTAATAATAAAATTGATTAATCTGGATTGTCCTTCTGCAATTAGATTTCTTAAGTTTCTAACATATTCACACTGGATACAGTAGTACCCAGGGAATGCTTTCACGTTTTACTTAAGTGTGTATGTATATGCATCTTTAACATTAAATTCTGAAGAAGTTTGTTTAAAACCAACCAAACAAAACCTCTATTGCTTGGGAACTGCTTTAACGTATTTTGGAATAGTGGAGTTAAAGTCATTGAACGTTGAGGTCCATGTGGGCTTTTAAAAAATAACTATGTGGTGTGAGTGCTACAGGTATCTCCTCCTTTACATCCGATTCCTGCTCCTTCTAATGCTTTAGAGAGGGGTCTGCATGGTAGCTGAATGACATTTGAAATGTTGTTGGGTTTTTGTGTGTCGTTTGTGGTGGTGGTTTTTTGTTTTGTTTTGTTTTTTTGTGTTGGAGGGTGTGTGTGTTTGTTTTTTTGTTTATTTGTTTTTGTTTTAAACATTTCTATCCAGTTAATTAGCTGAAAAAAAATCTGAGTCTTTTGAGCTTTGTGATTAGAACTGTTACTTATATTTTTTACTGAGCATTAATTAATGGCTTGAACTGTTTGTTTTGGAGATCATCATGCATTCTGGGATGGCACTTTGATGATAACAAGCTATTCAGGGGAAGAATCAATACCGGGTGACTGGGTAATGGCTGGCAAAACTCAATTTTGTCATATCTAAATGTATTTGGAGAAAAACAATCCCAAGTTTACATATGTTAGATTCTGAATTGGCTGTCCTCGCTGAGGAAGGAGATCTTGGAGTTACAGAAGTTAGCTCTGTGAGAAGATCAGATCAGTTCTCAACAGTCAGAAATGATTTTTTTTTTTTTTTCCATTGGATACAGCAATTCTGCTGTGTTATCCTTTCTTGCCTTTCATCTCAGAATAGGCTATAGCAGAGTTGGAAAAGATATATGACTGGTGAGGATAAGCAGAGGAACAAAGCATCTCCCATATAGGGAATGATTAAGTAGACTCGTCAGACTTGGGAAAACATGTTAGCGAATGAAAGGCAGGAGCCTGTAAATCATGAGTAGTTTGGAAAAAGTGAGCAAGGAATCTTTATTATACAAGTGTAGTAAACAATAAAAAATAGACGATGCCACACATGCAATGATTATTGAAATGCTTAGACAAACTAGGCGTGGAAAAATCATTGACCTACAAATGCATTAATCTACTAAGTTGCAAGCAGGTGGACAATGGTAAACATATCAGGAAGATATGACTGTGTGCTTGACCTGCTTTTATGTCTTCTCCAGACATATCTTACACTTGTCAGAAACAGGACATTAGAGCTTTAGTCTGAACCAGTAAAGCCTATTAGGTAATGCATGCACCGGGCCACTTCCCTTCAATACCATGTGTCCCTTAGTGCATCCCTATTCATCCTTTTCATGCAAGGACTTGCCTGACAGTTCTTCAGCATTGTGTAGATTCATAGCTTTTGCCTCCTCAGAAAGCAGTTAAAGACTTAGACTGACCGTTTTTTTTGGCCATTAGTCACTTAAATTTCAAGTGGTAACTAGCAAGAGTTTTGCTCCGTTTCTTCTAGGAGGGGACCCAATCTTGCTGGAAAATACCATGAAGAAATGAAGCATTTCCTTTGCTCATTAATGAATGACCTTGGGAGCATTTCATTATTTCAAAACAGGGCCTCAATTTCTTTAAATCCAGACATGGGTGGTCTTGCGTTATAGCTACTGGATCTTGTTATTCCGTTCTCTGTACTCCCCTCCCCTCCACCCTGTGCTATTTTTCCCTGTGAAAGTACTTATATCCTGTAATCATCTCACTTCTCAATCTCTCTGAAAAACTGAACACATTGAATTCCCTAAGCCTCCCATTGTAAGGTGGCTTTCTGATCCTTGAATCATTTTTATGGCACATCTGCACCCTCCAGTTTTCCACCAGCCACTTTAAAACGTGGACAAAACTACCGTGCAGTGTTTGCACAGCAGCCTCCTCCCTGCCCTGCCCGCTGTTGTTTTCCCTCTGTCCTGCCCTCCTGACCCGTCTGGGGATGCTGTCTGTGGGGTGTGATTGGCATCATTACTCAGCTGCAGATAGGGCTGAAGTGGCTGGTTGTGTTAACCAGGTGCTGTGCTCTGACATTTCTCAATTTTTACTGAAATCAAACAGTAGACAGAACCCTGATAACAGCAGCATTATATGAAATTGAAAGCAGAGAATTTATCTTCTTACGTCCGAACTAAAAATGCCAACACATATTCAGTTTCAATTTGTTATATATGAGCAACTTAGTTTGTAAATCAAAATACAGAGCTTTTATAGTATGGAGATGAAAGTATAGCTAAAGCTTCCAAAGACTGTTTGGAAGAATTGAAACTTGCAGTATTTACTGATTTGTTTTACTGATACAAGTAGTAATCATCTACGATCTATCAAATACTGTGAATATATGTCATGGGGTTTCTAGTTCCAGTCCAAACCCACTACAGTTGAGCTTGCATGGGCCATATTTCTGCAACTGTGCTGCTTTTATTTTTGAGCTGGTTTCAGTTTTGTCCACGTAATACTCAGGGATTCAATCGGATTTCTGTATAGAAAGCAAATCAGGAAAGAAAACACAGATCTTAATTTTGAATGTCTAAGTAGCATTTGGAGAGTGTTTAACTATGTGCAAATTCAGTATTTGAAACACTGCATAGATTTTCAGTGTTATAAAAGTATGAAACATGATAGAAAATGTTCTAAGGATGTGTGATGGATTACATCCTGAATGCGTTGGTGGAATAAATAACAGATTTGAAGCAACGTGTTTCTTTATTACTTGTAATAGTACAGTGAATGAGAAAGCAGTTCACAATTTTATGTCTCAGGTATTTCTTGGTTTGTTTGTATTTCCTTAAGGAAAACTGTTTCTCCGGTTTTTCCTTGAGAAAGTAGTTAGGCTTTTTGAATGTCATAATTGACAAGTTGTACTTCAGCTGTTTGACTACTTAAATACTTGAAATTTAATTTCTTCTCCTCTGGAGAGCAGCAGTTACTTTCCTGCCTCAGTGTCTGATTTCTGTTTGTGATGTGGTCAAGCTGGAGATAAAGTGGTTTGTAGCTTGTATTGCTGTTCTGTATCTGATATGGTCACACATTTGAGGTTGGAAACCCTTGTGGTAGTAACTCTGCATTGAGAACCTATCATTCATAGTAGCAGCTGCTTTACACTGCATTTATATTTAAATAGGAGAAAGTGATCTATTTTGAATTTTAAGAGTCGTTCCCATGGCAAAGTAACTTGCTGTCTTGTCTTTTTCTTCACTATTGATTGATCCATTTGATTACTTATCCTCAGGAGTGGGGAAGAAGAAATCTAGAGAGAAAAAGCCTTAATTTAGGAGGATGCTGAATGCTTCCTTATAGCATTTGACTTCAAAAGACCAGAGTCCCTTGGGTCTGGTTTATTTATATAGTTTTAATTAGAACTGAGCTTCATTAATGAAAATGTGCAAAATAAAACAAGGACATCTCTTTAAAGTTCAAAGATATACATTGCAAGAATGGATTTGTGTTTAATCTAGGAAGCTGAGAGTTACCTGCAGTACAGTGTTCAACTGTTGCAAAGGATTTTACCCATACTAACCTCTAGTATTAATCTGTTTCTCAGTTTTCCTAAATTAATTATTGTTTCTTTAGATGTAAGCTTTTAGAATCATTGGTTCCTGGCTGCTGAAGTGAAGAGTTTGAATGTAGCTGAGAAAATAGTTGTCAACTAGTTATAAAGTGATCTGTGTTTCATGAAGAAATATTGTTAGCGTGCTCTTTAATTGGGTGAGTTTGGGACTCTGTATTGAGCACCCTGAGCGACAGAGGAGTGGGCACACTTGGTCTCTCGGGGTTGCCTATCCAAGTTTTTTGGATGATGGAGTAGAACAGCTGTAATAGTCCTGTTCATTTGTTTAAAGCTGAAAGTAAGGAAACACGGGCAATTGTGGCTGTAATGCCGAGCATGTGAGCAATTGCACTGCTTCATGTACTTAGTCTTTTTTTAAAGCTAAACAGTATTTTGCTATCTTTGCTTTTTGTTTTTCTGAAAAGAAGACCATAGCTCAGTGTTGTATGTCACTGGATAGTGTGGGTATTTTTTAGAAGAGCGTGTGGATGTGATGCTCACTATAGCATCAGCGCACCGTCAGGCCAAGGCTGTATTTACTGTGCTGTAGAGCACCACACTGGTCCCAGTCTGGAGAGAGACAGACAAACAATGGGAATATCGGAGAGTTTATTTTCTCCCAGCAGTACCCGTGTGTGATCGGTATTGGAACCTCTCTCAGCTGGTGCTAATGCAGGAGTAATACGCAGCGAGCAGTTTGCCGTGTTAAGCAGCAAGCCGAAGCCCATCTCATAGTTTTATCAGAAAAACAGAGACTTAATTTTTCAAGTGCACTCTTGTCACAAATTGAACTGTTTGTGACAGAGGGAAAAACACAGATCAAGTATGGTTGTAGTAGCCTAAATTTATGATTATTCTGGATTGCAAACGTGTTTCTTCACGTTGAGGCGTACATTGCGTACATTTACTTGAACTTTGCAATCATTCTGTTTCTCTTGCTTCCCTTGGTTTTAAAGAGGAGGAGTGTGTAGAGAACTTAAATGCACGCAACATATGGCCGAAATATCACGTATACCAAAGATCTAAAAATCAAAGTTGCTGTTTCCATGACAACCATAGCTGAGCCAAAGAGTTCTTTTCACAAAGACAGCAGCCGTGCACAGCTAAAGTTCAGAGTCTGGAAACCTGATTGCTGGGATGCTTTAGGGTCCGCATATAGATCTCCAGGGAGGTGCTATTTATGTTTGCATCCACTTGTAACTTGGAGTGTCACTTGTTCCCAGCTACTGCCTACAAAACACACTGATGGGAGTAGAGTGTTGTTATGATATCTAATGGATATGTCTGACATGTTGCTGATGGGAATAGCAAACTAAGAATACCACCTTGGCAAAGGGGCATCTTAAATGGAAAATAGGAGCATTTCTATCTTTAATATTGGGGATGGGAGCTGACAAGGGCTTTGATCTGCAGTTTCTGCTAATCTGAATTGTTTATATGAATACTCATAACCAGATTCTTTCTGTGCAAAGTTGCTCTGATCTTTATTACAGGAAAAATGAGGCTATTCAACTTTTCTGCTGTAGTGCCACTGTATTTCAGTCATGTCAGGTGGAAATTTTATTTTTCTTCCCTCCAATGCTAATTGTTCATGTCTTCACAAAATAGGAAAAATGAGTCTTGGCCACTGTTAGTAAAGACAGTGAAGTGAATGAACCAGTGCCCTAAGTACTGTCAGTCCTTTGTAATCATAGGGTTGCATTGTTCTGTTTATCACGCTTAACTCCAGTTTAATTTGAGTTTTATATTGATACTGGGACAGAAATTTTATGAGATTAGTTACTATTTACCCTTTTTTGAGTATCCAGACATAGAGATAAAGCAAGGGTGGATTAACCAAATCTGTCTGCAAGTCATTTTCCTTCATCCAGGCTACCCAGCAGAGAAGGATTTGCTTTACTCAACTGAAGCAAATATTTCAAGTCATTTTTTTTTGGCTAGTCTCCAATTACAGCTGGACATCTTTAGTTTACAATTATAAAATGGGTAATCTAGACATTTTCATTTTGGTGAACAAAAGCCCTATTACTTAAAAAGGGAGGCAGTAATAATAACAGCAAGTGTATTTTTTTCCCAAATAAGAAGTAACACTTAATTCATGGCAGCTCTTAAAAATGTAACTGAACTTTCAATAACCCCATTACTGTAACTAGTTGACATTGCTTTGATTTGAAAGGTTCAAACCTTTTCTACTGGCATAGCCTGTAAAACAATAGAATTCTTTTTTCTTCTCTGGCTATTCTATATTAATGTATCTTGAGGGCAGTAACTGAGTTGGATCATCTTATTTCTGGAATATTAATTCAAGAAAATGTAATCCCCTGGTGATGTGAGTTAGCCTTTCCAAATGTGCTCTTATAAATCCACGTGAGAGCTGAGCTGGTGGTGGTTGGCAGTCAGTGTTAGCACAGTAGATTGAAGCTGAGTGTTTAGAAATCCGGTGCCCCTCATTCATCAAAGAACTCTGATTCATATTCCCAGATGGATTTTGCTATCTTGGTTTAAGTGAGTCTCTTCCTATGGGTCTGACCTTCCCATCTGCCCAAGGTAGAGCTCCTGGGCAGAGACCATAGAAGGGGCTCATGGACCGATGGCCCTCAAGGTTGAACATAAACGTCAGGCTAGACCAGAAGCAGAGTCTCCTGGCTGAAGGAACAGCATATAGCACCTGTGCATTGGGCTGAGGGATGGGTGCTCAGATACATTCAGGTTATTTCATCACTAACTACTTATTGGAGGGCATTGGGGGTGAGGGTAGAGAAAGGCATTACAGTCAGGGTATGGGCATGTGAAGTGTCTGATTAGTGTCAGAAATTTCCAAATACAATAGGAATTCATGAATAAAGCTCTGTCAATAAATAACAGGAAATGCATTAAAAAGATTAGCAAATGCCTAGTAACAGATTACCTCGTGCTTCGCACAATTTGGAAAAGGTTTATGGACAATGCCACTTACCCCATTCTCCTGAAGTCAGTGTTTTGTGTTACCAATGAGGGTACCCTCATGGTTCAATGTTATAGATGAAGATTGCAATAGGAGCTTTAAGTTGGCTTTTTAAGTGACATTGATTTTTGGAGACATATTTAGAAATGAAGCTGTATTTCCTGGCAACTGGTTTTACAGTTAATTTTTTTGTTATTACTTGAAAGTAGCTGAATATGCTTTAACTTCTGTCATTGAAGTCTTAACTCATGCATCAGGTTTTGAAATGAAATTTATAGATGGCGTTCTTGGAAAAAGTGCCACCTAAATGAACATTTTTTCTTCTGGTTCTTGAAGTGCTACAGATGTATCACAGACTGAATAGGGATGTCACTGAACCAAAATTCTTAAGCAGTATTTTCAGAACCAGTACACTGGAAAATATGGCCTTTCACTTCAGTTGTTCTTTACCTCCAAGTGCAGGTGATATTCCTCAATTTCTATAAACTACATGGGGCCACATCACAGCAAAGGTGCAGGGTTTTAAATAGTGCAAGCACTGTCATCTGTCGTAATTCTGCAGATACTTACCTAGAAGAACATCAATTTTTCTCTTTTTTTTTCATTTCATGGCAAAAAAATCATTACATTTTGCCAGATTTCAAAATTTACTTTTCATGACTGGTTTCCCAGGCTCCATTTTGTTGATCAGAATTATTCTGAGAGTAGCTTATCATCTTTTGCTTCAGCGAAGTATATATAATTGATAAACTTCCTTTGAAAGTAATCTTTAAATACAGAATCAGAGTGTCTCTGTTATAATGGTTAAACATTGATTAGCAAGAGACAAATCCTATCTTAGCCTAATTCACAGACGAGGAGGGTCGATGAGAGAGAAGTAATTGCTACTAACAAGACTGTTAGCATTATATTTGAGTACTGGAAGCATAGATGGGCTTGAGTTACTGCACTGGGTTGAACCTATCCCCAAAGCATTTCACCTTTTCTGAGGTCTTTCTTAACAAACCACTACACTGGCATTTCACATTTTCTCCCTGAGAAAATTTTTCTTTATGTGTCCTGTGCCACTTTGTACCTTTAAGGTTTCCAAATACTCCTATTATTTTTGTTTCATTTTTTAATTGTGGAAATACAACTGTTTAACAACTCCAGTGTTCAATTACAGTTGCTTTCAGGCATTTCCTAAAGAGTGCTTTTTGCATGGGGAAGAATGCAAATGAGAATGGCTCTTAAACCTTGCACATCCTCATTTGGGGTGTTACTAAACATGTGAGGAATAATTTTACAATTCAGAATCCATATCTTTCTAATTAGTGAAGTCTGGCCAAAATATTTAAAATCAAGCTATGTTTTGGTTTGTTAGAGGTTTAAAAGTGCATGATGTCTGAATTCCACACGTCTTCTACATTATATACTGAAAGATAAGTAGAACACGAAGTCTTTCTCTTCCGTAGCTTTAAATTGCAATACAAACATATTTGTTGGTTGGCTTAATAGTTGCAATTTAAG
The DNA here is from genome assembly GCF_964273445.1 of Streptopelia decaocto. NCBI lineage: Eukaryota > Metazoa > Chordata > Aves > Columbiformes > Columbidae > Streptopelia > Streptopelia decaocto. The sequence goes on along the minus strand of NC_138659.1, from coordinate 26,434,807 downwards.
ATTTTAATTAGAACTGATATTTACACAGCAAGTTGCTGGCAGTGATGTAGTTCTGCTGACCAGCACATTGTACAGTGGGATTGTGGTGTGTTCGGTACTAGAAAGATATTTTTTTTGTATGTTTTCAAGAGTACTTCCAATAAAGTCCATCAGGCTTCAGTCCTGAGCAGAGATCTGGTGATAATTTGATTCATTACTTTTAAAGCAAGTCAAGATTAGATGAATCATTGAAAAATGCATTACTTAGACAGTGAATGCTACATGTTGGTGCAAGTTGGTGGAAAAAAATAAATGGATGTAATCTTTGTCCATTTGCTAAATAAAATTCTTTGTACAGACGTAAGTTAGCTGTTTTATTATTGTCTGATAAACGATATAAGCTTGCCAGTTGTATTTTAGAATTTGGAAGTCTGCATGGGACAGATACTTTGAAATACCTTGGAATACTTACATGATCTAATGCTGGTTTTAAATAGCAATTTGATCTTGGCAAGATTAACCTGGGGTTTCCTCTAGCTGAGGTTGAATAATGAAATATTTAATGCAGTGACAAGTTGTGAGGTTTCTAATAATGGTCTGGGTTGATCAAGATGAAATTTGTGCTTTGTGAGTTCTTTTTTAATGGTGATCACCATCTAAATAATGGACTAACTTGACGGTACCCTTACCCTGAGCTCATACCCTGGGGAGGACGTTGCATGAAGAAGCTTCCTACTTTCAGGGCAAAGACTCCAACTCCTAGCTAAGCCATTGTAACTGCTTGCTCTATGTGTTATGTTAGGATCAGGTAAGAACACATTGTACTGTGACTTAGGATCTCCTTCATAAAAAACATAATGCTTCATAGCTTTGGTACTTTGGTACAGGAAAGAATAACTTGTAAGCAAAGAACAAATATTTATTAATGGTATTTGGAAAGGAGGATACTGCTAAATAGTTATCCTGAAAACTCTCTGACAGGTTATTTTCCCCTTTCTTTTAAGAGCAGAAATTGAAAATAAGAGGTGTGCTTTTCAGATCTTTGAAAATACTACATTTCATACTATTCTATGTGTCTTTGTGTTAGGTATCTCTTTTATTTCTGTCTTAGGACTTTACAAATCTGTGCTTTTAGAAGCAAAGACACGAGGAAAATAAGAAAATAAACTTTTAAGTCTGCCTGCAGGCCAGACAGACTTATTAACAAAAACAAACGTGAATGTTTTGTGCTAGTAAAAAACAAACAAACTCAAAACCAAGTCATCCTCTCACCTTCACTTACATAGTCTTCTTTTGTTGTTACATTTCTGACTATGAAGTTTACAGCATACTTGGGAATTTCAGCTTTTGGTGTACCATACACATGAATTAAAACGAGCACCCATTTACTAAAATGTAATAGTAGTGATCTAGAGAGTTTATCCCTTCTCACAGTCATGTATATTTGAAATAATCTGTTATAGTAAGGTATTAAATGTGCACTCATGACTCCTGTTTCTTTGGTGATACTTTCACTAAAGATATAAAAAAAATATAACTTGCATTACCTGTGGAATATTGCTTAACATTTGCATAAACAGACATTTACCAAATTGTACCAAGAGGGAAAACGCCACATAATCATATCATAATTGCATAATCAATTCACTGTGATTATATTTTCTCCCTCGATGCAATTTAGTAAACAGGAGTTCAGGTGAATATGAAACAGTTTCTTGCTTACTGTGATTTGTTCCATTAGTTTTGGGTGGGTTTTTTACTTTAAAAGCAATGAGAAATATATTTTTAACTTAATTCAGTTTGGAATGTGTTTTCCTAATGACCTTTTCAGATTGTGCAGGTGTTTTCACGGAGGTTAGATCTGTTTCTTAGTATAACATACAGACACTTGTCAGGTAGATTTTGTAAAAGTAGTTTAAAGCTTAGTGTAATCTAATTGTGCATGACGTGACTCAATGGCAAGCAATGTGGAGTATCACTGACTCTGATGTTGATTCATACACATTGTGGTGTGTTTGTATAGGATAGAGCATATAGTCTACATGCAGTTACTGAAACATGGATAGATGTCCTTACGTGGGCAACTAGTCAAAAGAGCTAGAACCCTGTCATAAAAGTGGCTTTCCTATTTCAATGAGATTTAATGATGTGTAGGTGAAGTAGAGGAAGCAATAGGAGGTATATAGGCATGTGGTCCTCACAAATGCTTTAAACTGCATTGCTATTTCAAATTTCCAGTGTTTTCACATAGGGAAAGAGTCCAGGGCTTTGTGTATGTCAGTAGGTGTCACTGAGCAGCTCTACCATTAAAAGTACAATACCAGGTCTGCTGGAATATCACAGTATCACAGTATGTTTGCGATTGGAAGGGACCTCAAAAGATCATCCAGTCCAATCCCCCTGCTGGAGCAGGAACGCCCAGGTGAGGTCGCACAGGAACATGTCCAGGTGGGTTTGAATGTCTCCAGAGAAGGAGACTCCACAGCCCCCCTGGGCAGCCTGTTCCAGTGTCTGTCACCCTCACTGAGAAGAAGTTTTTTCTCAAATTTAAGTGGAACCTCTTGTGTTCCAGCTTGATCCCATTACCCCTTGTCCTATCATTGTTTGCCACCGAGAAGAGCCTGGCTCCATCCCCATGGCACTCACCCTTTATATATTTATAAGCATTAATGAGGTCACCCCTCAGTCTCCTCTTCTCCAAACTAAAGAGACCCAGCTCCCTCAGCCTTTCTTCATAAGGGAGATGCTCCACTCCCTTCATCATCTTCGTTGCCCTACGCTGGACCCTCTGCAGCAGTTCCCTGTCCTTCTTGAACTGAGGGGCCCAGAACTGGATACAATATTTCAGATGGGGTCTCACCAGGGTGGAGTAGAGGGGAAGGAGGACCTCTCTCGATCTACTCACCACCCCCCTTGTAATACACCCCAGGATGCCATTGGCCTTCCTGGCCACAAGGGCACAGTGCTGGCTCATGGTCATCCTGTTGTCCACCAGGACCCCCAGGTCCCTTTCCCCTACACTGCTCTCTAATATGTAATTTCCCAACCTATACTGGAACCTGGGGTTGTTCCTGCCCAGATGCAGGACTCTACACTTTCTCTTGTTATATTTCATTAAATTTTTCCCTGCCCAACTCTCCAGCCTGTCCATGTCTCTGGATGGCAGCACAGCCTTCTGGTGTGTCAGCCACTCCTCCCAGCTTAGTGTCATCAGCAAACTTGCTGATAGTACACTCTATTCCCTCGTCCAAATTGTTAATGAATATATTGAATAATATTGGCCCCAGTACTGACCCCTGAGGCACTCCACTAGATACTGGCCTCCAACTAGACTCCACACCATTGACTACCACTCTCTGGCTTCTCTCCTTAAGCCAGTTTGCAACCCACCTCACTACTCTATTGTCTAGACCACACCTCCTCAATTTAGCTGTGAGGATGCTGTGGGAGACTGTGTCAAAGGCTTTACTGAAGTCAAGGTAGACCACATATGGAGTAAATCACATGGCAGTCATAGCTTTATAGCTCTGATTTAGAAAAAAAGGGAATGTAAACACTGCCCTGAGCTAAATACATATGATGAATAGCAATGCTCAGAAGGAATGGATGAGTGCTGAAAAGATGCCCTCTGCTTTTAGCAAGGATACACATTGCTTCCCTTCATGCACTTCGACAATCTTTCAGACTTTTTTACCAGTACTGAGACTCCCAGCCAGGACTTTTTGCAGTGAAAAACTCAACAGTCTTGGGTGCTTATGTAGCTGGTGGAGAAGATGCCAAAGGCCTGGGGCAGAGGCCCTTTTGGATCTAGCTATGCTTACAGATGTTGCCGCTGTCCAGCTGGAGGTTGCTGCCCTTGCTGTTTCCCTAAGAAGAAAGGATTATGTACATGCCTCCCCACTGCTCTAGGCTGGTGGTTCAAACAGATGATAAAGGCTGATAGGAGGTAACTCACCTGACCTTGCCTGAGGTGGTTGTAGGAGAGCTCATGTAATCCTTAAACATGATTTTTCCAGAAGAAAGAAAGTGAGTAATGGCTGATAGAGGTCAGCAGTCAAGAACTGTAGGGTACAGGGGGTTTTAGGTCACCGTCAGTCTGTGACCCGAGGAAAACAACCCTAAGAAATTTCTGTAGAAAGAAGTGCTTCCATACTAGGATTGTGCAGATATAACTTGATTTCCTTAATTAGAAAGGAGTTAGATTATATGATTTCTCAAGTCTAGAATGGTTTTAACTTCAGTAAGTCAGTAGGTGCTGGCCTACACATTTAATAGACAAAGGCACAGCACTTCTGGGGTTTATGTTTGTGAATTTTAACCTTGTTCTTTATGTAAGCAATATTTATGACACCAAATTGGTGGGCTTGTTCATTTTAAACAAACACATCAAACATCAGTTTCTGCTTTGGTAGTGATGGACAAAATGATACTGATTTTACAAGCAAAGTGTGTAACTGTTATACAGTGTATTCATAGAGAAGTCTTAAAACATTTTTGGTGTTATTATGAACTTCTTTGCACAGTATATGTGAATATCTGCATCATACAATTTATTTTTTTTAAAAAAGGCCTCCTAAAGAAATGAAAAAGAGCACCAGAAACCTAAATTTTCTGGTAAGAAATCATTTTAAATGTGACTAGTCCTGTACAAGTGAGTGGAAATACTCACGTGCTTAATTATCTTGTTGAACTGGAGAGTGAGCTATTAGGAGTATCTCCAATGAGTACAGGAGTAGATGTTTATCTCACATGCAGAGGTGCAAGAATTAAACTCCTGGGCCATATTGGTGGTGAATGTGCTGTATAACTGGGCTCTCCTCCCTTTCTGGAACACTGAGTAGAGCTTTTTTCAATTAGGATAAGTTAAGTGTAGCTTGCAAAATTGCCTTAGTTATATGTTACTGGTTTAGCGTTTCTAATTTTAGGAAGTAATAGTACAAACATCTTGAAATACACAACTTAAGTTTTCTTACTTTTCCATTAAAAAGTCTGTCACTTATGCCATGAAATAGTTGTTAGTTTTTGGTAAGGCTTTTTTCTGAAAGGCAACTCATATTACACTGAAATGTAGAGGATCATGTTGGAAAATTGTGTGGGTTTGGTTTTATTGTTTGTGTTGGGGTTTTTTTGTTTGTTTGTTTGGGTTGTGTGTATGTGTTTTGGTTTGGTTTTAATTAGCTTTTTTAAGACATCTAAACTGTTGTTATATTCTGGGTTTAGGTATCCCATAAGTTATATTTAATATTACACTAAGGGCAAAGAGGCTTTGAGAAGAATGTTGCTTTTCTGAAAGGCAGTCTAGAATCCAGGCATATTATTTATTCATTCCTCAGTGTTCTAGATGTCTTAGGGATTTACTTTGACATGCATTATTTCTGGCAGCAATGCTGACTTAGACATACCCCACTCCTTCCCCTGCTGCTTGTTCCAAATTCTGTATAATCTTTGTGGGATGCAGAGGTAAATTGAATCAGAGACTTGGTTTACCATGTAGCAGAAGTGGTACCGGGAGGCATAAAGACAGAAAGAGCAGTGGAGAATGTGGATATTGCTTAAATATCTCTGTATTGGTGGGGATATTTTCTGTTTCTCTCCTTTATTTCTCTGAAAACAGATACTTTGACATAGAGAGGAGCCAGCTTCTGAGGTATTGCTGCTGGACATCAGAACAAGAAATTACGAAGTTGATCTCACAGCAGGAGTAGCAGGAAGAAGATGAAAAAATATACCCTGAAAATAACTTTGTTTGAGTGTATGTGCTCCATAAGATTAGGTTCCCCCTCACCACTGTGCAAAGTTAAACTATTAACGAAAGCATGGTTGATGGTGTGTTTGATCCCATTGTATAGGAACTCTGATGAAGAGTAAAGAATGGTAGGTAAAGGGGACAGAAAGCTAATAAGGATTGATGTTTATTTCTAGTTTTCCTTTGTCTTAAGTTGGTGTGTTAGAAGCAATAGGAATCAAGACTTCATAAAAGATGGAAGATTGCGGTTCAGGACTCAGGGCAGAGTAATCATTCTGCTACGTTTTCACTTCAGTATTTGATGTTGTCCCTGTTTCATGTAAATCTTCCATGGTAACTGTTCCTTGGCAAGTCAGTAGAGATGCTCTACTAATACTTTCCTCTACATCTCTTTGTTGTATGCTCTTGTCTTCCCAGTATCTAAAAAATACAGGGAGCCAGAAAGCTAGCTGACATGTGCTTTAGTTTTGCTAAAGACAATGGTGGTTTGAGACAGAAAGTGCAGCGCTTTTAGAAATTAGCTGGATTGGTAAATGCAGTTTGATTTGAAGGCATAAGGCCTTCAGTTGTGAAGGTGAACTGCAGTCTGAGTTGTGAGAGATTTACTGCTTGTTCTTTGGAAGCCTGGGCAGCCGGGAAAATATATTTGTCTCCAGCTGGCCAAGTGATTGCAGCTTTTCTTTGAGGATTTGAACAAAACTGCAGGTATCTATCTTTGTCATCTTTAGACTTGATTACTATAGCACACATTTTCTTTACGTACTTTATGCCTGACATTTTGTTCTAATCAGCATTTCCAAGTGAAACTGCTTGTAATTGGGCTTGTTAGTCTGACATGCTCTGTATTTTGCATTATTTACAAGCTTACTCTTGGAATTGCTTAGTATTTGATTATCTGACATTTCATATACCCAAAAACTGACTCCATGGGGCATATATTGATATATATCTGGACACACTAGCAGCCTGCTTAATTAAGACCATTCTGGTTTTCATGAGAGCCTGAATCTTACCATTTCCAAGCCTTGATGCATTGATCTGAGCTGCCTATGTGGATTAGTAAATTTTTAGCCTCCTTGCTCACCGAGATTCCTCCCATCTTATTTCTAGCTTGAACAGATTTTCCGTAGTGCTTGTTTTTTGCGTCATGGAACTGGTAGTGTCTCTTGCAGTTACTTATGGTTAGAATTGTACTATTTTTAAGCCTCTGAAAATATTTGAAGTTCTGCACTTATTAATAAATAAGGCTTTAGTGATGACAGAAGTAAAAATAGAAGAGTATAGGGATTGTATCTGAAATTTGCAGCTGCTGAAAATGGTCTTCATGGATTCTTTATGCAAACTTGATGTGTCACCCCTCCGTCCCCAAGACCCTCAAAGCAAGGATCAATCTTGTTTCAGGCTTTAAAACTTCATCAGATCTACAGATACTGTGACTGCCATTAAAAGAAGAAAACATCTAATTTAAATGTTGATACTTCAAATAGTACTTCCTTACATACATAACTTGAAATACCGTTATGAATAGACCACTTTAAAAGGAAATGCAACAGTGTAAACAGTGTCTGAAGAAATAAATAAATAGCCAAATAGTCTGCTTTATTTATGCCTGACAGCTTACTTGTGCAGCTGGACATATAGACTTAGACAAGCGTATTTGAGAAGGTACTTTAGAATATTTCTCAGCTCTAGCTCTATAGAAAACCCATTGACCTGTAAAAGTATGCTGCTGAGTGCTGTATGCTCATCTGGATAGTAAATGTATTTTGTTATTCATTACTGGTGCTAGCAATCCTGAAGATGGTCTAATGTGTACTTTGCTTAACTCAGGTTTTCCTCTGTACTTGCAATCAAATGTTGCTCTGTTTTCATCTGATTTAGTGCAGCAATAGCAAAGAATGACCCTCAAGGTTTGGTTACAGGAATAAAGATAAAAACATTCTGGAACAGCCTGATGTAAATAGTGTCTGCATTTGTAGGACAACCCTTTTGTTTTCATTTTCACCTTTAATATATTAGTAATGATAATATCCCTGACCTTGAGACACTTCACCTCCCTTGGAAGAAGCTTGCTATTTAATTTTAATTACTTCTCTGCATTCCCTTTAGATATCACATTACTGACTATTGTTTTTAAGATCATATGAACTGATTCCCTCAGTCTCCAGGGAATGTATTTTGAGAAAAGTCCCCAATCCCATCTTGTAACATAGGAACATCTCAGATGCATCTATTGGTAAAAAACAATATGACACAAGGGAAACAACTCTTGGAAGAAATCTTTGAAGTTCTCTCTGGGAAAACAACAACAACAGAAACATAATGGAAAATAAGAGAAACAACTCCAATTTATGGCTATAAACACTGTTTTATTGCAATGGTGAACAGGAAATCCCTGGTAGGGAACTGCTTGGTCAGTAAGTGCTTGGGTTTGAACATATTTGTGAAACAGATACTCTGGATATTTGCTGTAAACAGATGTGTAGCTATTACCCCTGACTCCTGTTGCAACTTTCATTTTTTTCTGTGACATATAAAATCTGGATTTGCTTTCAATTTAAGAGGTAGAATGTCAGATTTTCCTGCTGGCACATTCACGATGGATTTGCTAAGGAACAGTGCAAAATATTGAAGTTCTTTTAAAAATGTATTATAGAATATACATGGAAATATTTACCCTGGTTTCTATTCACATGAGGGGGAAAAGAGCACTGAAAAGAACACTGAAATCATATTTGGTATGTAGTAATACTTAAATTCTTAATAGAGCTTTGGATTATGAAGTTAAATTAGTTGGCTATCTTTCTTGCACAAAATGAGATGAGACCTTTTGTCTTACTATAAATTTTAATGAAATTCCAGAATACATTGACAGGATCTTCAGTGCATCAACAGGGCTGCACTAAAATACTCGCTGTTTTCCTTCAGGTATCTTCTATTACTTTAGAATGTACAGCAAACTAGTCATAACAATATTTTCTCATGAGAATAGTGGTGAATTGAGGCCTGGTTGTTACATCGACATTACCAGCTCGGCTTCTTTTCGCTGCCAGAAAAAATCAGTATAGTTTACAGCAATGTTTGTAACTATACTAGTTGTGCTGGCTTGTTGGTATTATAAATAATAAATACCGTTAAATCTTTAATAAAAAATAATATAAATAATGTGTCTATAATATGTGGAAGTCAACTGGGTCTGATTTGCATAGACAGAGGTTGTGTGCTGATTGATGACATCCATTACAATAAGGCCGTATTTGTTTAAAACAACAAATGAGTAATTATGTGTAGACTGACAGGTATAGAACGTAATTTGCAGGTAGATAAATTATAGTTCTTGATCCCATTGATTGGATCTGCTGTGGGACTGTTGTTTCCTATTTGTACGTGTTTCTTATCAGGATCATAATAAGGAAGCCTGTCATAAACTTCCACATTCCTCTAAATACTGGGATATTAGGAGAAAGACTCATTTTTGGGGCATGTAGTTTCAAAATAGTAATGTAGATTATCAAGTTCTTAAAGCAGAAATTTTTCTAGGGAGCTGTACATCGCTCTTCAGGCAGTGAAGTGAACGTGGAAGCTGGGAGCTGGTGGAGCAGGGTATGTTCCTGAGATCTGCCACTTGGCTTTGGAGTATCTTGAATGATAAAATACTGTTTGAGAGATAGTATATATTTTCAGAACCTTAAAGTTCTATGATTTCATTTTCTAAAATGGTGGTTAGTTAATATTGTATAATTCATTGGATAAATTAGATTATGAAATGCTGGCTTCTTATGCCAGCCAGCAAGTTAAACCTACCAATTGGTTATAAGCTGTGGTCGGTATTAGATATGTTTTAAAATTTGAATTAAAGGTCTTAATTCAGTTATTAATTCTGTGAAGGGTGAGCATACAATGGTACGTAAGTTGTTTTGGTGGGGGGGTGTTTGTTTTTTTAGTTGGTTGGTTGGCTTTTTAATGAACCTAATGCTTAATGCTTAGAATATGAGCTTATGCAATATCTCAAAAAAACAACAACAACAACAAAAAACAAAAAACCAAAGTCACAATGTGTTTGTAGTAGAAAGGACAGGTAATAATATCAGTCGTGGAAACCGCAAGATGCAAATAACGGTTTTCCTCTCCAGAAGCACAAAGAAGTGATTGAAGTATTTTTAAGACTTAATTTTAACATCAAATATCAAAGGAGAAAAACAAAGCAGTAATTTGCCCAGTGTAACAAGTGGGATGCTTACGAAGGCTGGCAAACCTACCTCTGCAAAACCAGCGGCCATCTAGAGTGAGCTGGGGAATATAGCAGCTTTATGTAGCACTGCACCTGGTTTTGAGGCTAACGCTGCTGACATTCTGCTTTGAAATTTTGGCATGACTTTCACTTAACAAGGACTTCTTTTAGGGGAATAAAGCTCCCTTTTTTAGCAAGCTAAATAAATATTGTGTACAAATTTGCTATCAAAGAGAAATATGCCCTTTTCCCAGATATTAATCTCTAATAGTTACATAGTCCCTAATTAAAAATCTCTTCAAAAAATTGTTACACAATTACTACTTGTATTGGGAGGAGGGGGAACACGTCTTGAATGAATCTGGCAGAACTTCTTTCATGTAGCTTTCAAACAGCTGGACCACCCTATTAAATCATTACTGATAGAGAGCAAGGAACAGCGCATGGTACCAGACCAATAACTGTAAAGCTTGCATGTCTCAAAGGACACTCAGAAAAATACATCACAATACTTAAATTTTGCATGTGTACACTCACAACCGTGTATTTTATTTAGTCTGATACTCTCTCCAAGCGGAAACCATGTTGGTAGAACTAAAATATGAGGACAAAGTCTCAATTTATTGGTAAACACCTAATTGCAATGTAGTAACTTAGCACTTGGGCCATATTCTCAGGGAAAACTACAAGATGTCTAGGTAAGATAGGTCTGATAACTCAAATTTAAAATTTCTTCAAATAAACCTTGTACTTGATAGAGATGCTGATTTTTATTGCTTTTTTCCCCCTCTGCTAACCCTTCGCCACCAGGTGTGCAGCAATCTTTGTCTCTTTGTACAGGTACAGGCAACTTGGTCCCATGCTAACAAACTCTTTGAAAGCCAGCTATCCTCTTTCTCTCAAGGGGCCCTATTGGTATAGCTAAGTTTGACTAAGTACAATTCTCTAAAACTGTAATTAGTTTGGAAAGTGTCATTTCTTGTCAGACCTGACACTTCAGGGACTGAACACTTGCCCATCTGTTTGGTTTGGTTTTTGGTTTGTGTTTTGTTTTTTTTTTTCCATAAGTATATAATTTCGTGTACTTTGAAGTGCACTAAAGAAATGAGGAGGGAAAGGTAAACTTTTGATGACAGAATTTTTTTTTTCTGGTAGTTTTGTGATGTGTATTGTCACCCTCAAAGAACCCCAGTGACCTAACTGATTTTGATAAGATATTGCACCTCCTGCAATAATGTAATTGAATTGTCTGCACTGAGTGTCAGCTTCATTGCTATCTCAACCTTCTGCAGTATGTAAGATTCAAACCTAGCACAGTATGTCCTTTTAATCCAGCTATTTTGGTGTCAGGTGCCCAAACAGGTAATTTTGTGCATATTTGAGAAAGGCATTAATAGCAAAACAGGGCATAAAGTGATACTGTAGTAAAAGAAATCCTATCTAGCTATTTGACAAAACATTCTGGTAAAGAGGTAGAAAATAAAATGTTCATTCTGGTGTACAATTGAAGTTTTTTTTCTTCTGAGAAACAAACTTGAATAAGATATCAAGACGCCTTTCTCGAAATATCAGCTGCTCTTTTGGATCAGTCAGGGCTATAGAGAACTAAGACGGTTCAAATTGATACTACAATTAAGGTCTGAGTCCAGGATTTATGCATTCTAGCTTTAAATTCTGGTGTGGGTGTGTGCATCTGTGCAAATGGCTTCTTTGTGCTATGCTTCCTTGTTTATAGAAGGGAAAGATCCATCTTCCAATCTCAAATGAGTTCTGAGAGATTAAATCCATAAATTCTGGAGTCATGCAGATTTCATGGAGATGTGGCCATTGTGGCCCTTCCAGAAACTCCTCAGATACAGGAAAGCACCACCCTGCACTGAACAAATCTAGACACGATGATCAAGTTAAGGGCCACTGTATACTAGTTGAGTTCTTTTTAGAAATATTTCATTTTTTCCCCTATTTTAAAAAATCTTTTATACAGAAGCTCCTTCATTTTAGGAGTATATCAGTTTGGAATCAAATAGCTATGGATAAAAGCAATGAAGTTTTCTTGGCATTAGCTGTGTTATTATTTCTCACTCCTTCTATGAAAAAGCCCCTGTTCAACATTAAAAACACTCTCCTTGCTAGGAATTTAAGCTTTGAGGCCAATATTCATTTACTAAATACTTGTACTCATTTCTAGATTTGGTAATTACACTGTGGTGTGTTGTTTCCCTCTCACCAAAAGTGTGAGAGAAGAAACTAGAGCAGATTCCAGTGAGGAAAGAGCAGCTCCATTGCAACATTCCAGCCATTTGTGGTGCTCCAAAGATGGGAAAAAAAAATCACTGTAGATTTTGAGAGATATTTTTAGGAAGACAGTTGGGCGATCGAGCCCTGTGAGCTGTCACGAACTCCGATGGGCATTCGTTTTCCAAGGGGTGCAGTTCTTGCCAGGTACGTTCCCTCAGACTGCTGGTCCCGTTGTGGGATGCGGGAGGGCAGAACGGGGAGATCAGTTCTGTACGTTGAGTCAGCGCAAAGCTCGGCCACACGTGAAAACTTCAAGCCGTCCTTGTGGAGCTGCTTTTAAAAGCATGTGTGTAGATTCCTTTGACATGGTAAATGGCTTCTCTGGTCACAGCTCTGATGATTTTTACACGAAAAACTTCAGAAACTGGGTTAATTTTTCTCTTACTTTGAAATACCTGTTCCATGACTGGCGTCTATTCTCTTCTTTTACTGTTCATTTGAAGCTAGGAAAAAGCACATTGTCTGTTTATAAGCTCATTCACTAATTTTTATTTCTGTTTTTCAGTGCAGTGTAAACATCAGACTAAAGCTCTTGTCTAACTGTAGCAGTAGTAGTTTTATTGGGTTTTGTATGAAAATTGTAAATATGCAGCAGTTTTTATCAAAATATGCTCTACAAACTTTTGACTAATAGCACTCCTGGAGAAGAGTAAAAAAATTCTATCTAATATGCTGTTTCACAAAATGTAAATCAGACCATCAGCAGTCATGAAACTTTATGTAGCAGTATATTAAAGTTGGTCTCAAAAATGCGAGTATTCCCATCATTTCATCCTGCATTAAACTTCAGATCTGTGTGTATTTATTGTCGTAGAAATTTAATTGTGTTAATGTAGTGCCTGTCTCCTAATGAATAATTTGCAAAAGAAGTGGACTGACACTTTCTCAGCATATTGTGTTTGCATCTTAATGAACATTTTCTGCTTGGTCATGATCAAAATAGGAATACATTTACATAATGTTAATCAAGCACTTGTTCTTAGCATTTGGAAAAGGGCAGGACTTATATTTAATTTTTAGTGTGTGCATTTCTCTAACACAAATTTAACAAGTAGTTTAAACTATAAGTTGCTGTCACAGTGAAAACTGGTATTAACTCTCTCTTCTACGAGCTCTATATTAAATGTTCTTTCAAGATGTTTTATAGATTGTTATTTTATAATTCATTCCTATTGCTTGCTCTCTTGACATAAATCTTATCTGAACTTTCCCTAATCTTTCTCAACCTTTTTAATTTAGATGATCACTTTCCACTTTTAGCTATTCATGGAGTGATAATTCTTTTCTGCTAGTTTGTTACCACTTCATCTTTGGAACCAAAGAACAACAAGTGCTTAAAAACCTCTTTAAAGATTTTTGTCTCTAAGCCTAAAGGGAATGGTAGATGAATTTTGCTGTATTTCTGTGCAGCTGTTGAAAAAGTGCATCTGTCCCCAGTTTCCTTCATCTCTCTGCTGCATCTTCATTGAAAGTTATGCCATTTGATTCTGGTTTGCCATACTGGCTTAAGCCAGCGATGGGGAGGAGTAGACACGTGGCTGGTTCCTCACCGCTGGTATGGAATGATATTTCCAGCCTCTGCTGGGTCTGCCTGAGCTCTTCTGTCCCATAATCTGGAGTTCAAAGGAGCTGAAAAATGTTGCACTGACAGCTGGAATTTTAGGAAAACCAAACAAAAACACGTGATGTCAGTCATCGTCTTTGCTAGGAATACTTTGATAGAAGCAGACGCTCTGGTAGTAAAGCACAAGTTTAATGACCAGCCTTGTAAAGGCAATGACAGGTTTTGATTTTACAGAGAGTTTGACTGGTTTCTGAAATGTACATAGCAGCTGAATTTGTATAATGAGAATGCGATGGTGTATAACGTGAGGGTTTTGTTTCAAGGAGGAACTGCAATGTTTTGATAGTCCAGGTTCCTTTGGAAAGGAAATGAATTAGCAATTCCCTGTTGTGAACCTCTGAAGGGTCTGAGTAATCTCTAAATTCATTCAGTGCAGGGAAGAGCATTGCAAGCTGATGTGCAATAGCTGTTTCCAAAATAGATACTGACAATGGACTCTCCTTGTGAGAGACGGAAGTGTGATTGAGTATTTCACTTGGAAATCAGAAATCTAGTGTATTTAACTCATTCTTTCACATATTAAATGAGCACTATTTAATTTTTTTAACTGGCAAAATTTTTTCCCCTCAAAGGAAGTTCTGATTCTGGTGTCATTAGATATTCCACTGGGTCTCTGCACTTCAAGGATAGAGAAATTGATCCCTTAGCATAAGTTTCATTTGTGTAAGTATGCTATATCTGGGCTGCATAATTATAGGCCACCAGTATGAGCAGCAGAATATTACATGTCTGGAACTTGAAAAATTCTTTTAATTTGACATTTTTGTATTTTTTGTCAGTCAGAGGTTGGTTTCATTTTACAGAGTAGTTGAACAGGGGAAACCATGATTGAAATACCAGTTTCAAGCACCTATTTTGTATATCAGTCATCAGCATGCTTCCTATATTAATGTTTTATTCTGTGTAAGAATTTTGGATTCTCTTTTTTTTTTAGCAAAATCTAGGCATAAAAATGCATACTGCTAACATGGATTGGGACATAAATCTCTAAAAATATAGCATGGAGCAGGAAACAAAAACAACAGAAAAAAATAGTTCCATTCGTCACACTGTAGTGATTATCCACATCTTGACATATATGAGAGAGCTTAAGAAGAAACACTTTCAAGTGATTTTTGGTTGTCTGGTGTTCAGAGCTTCTTCAGAGGGAAGATGAAATCTTTCCAGGAAGCATCCAAGTATCCCCTGCTCCTTGCAGGGGGGTTGGAATACATGACCTTTAAAGGTCCTTTCCAACTCCAACCATTCAAGGATTCTATGATTCTATTATATTACCAAAGATAAATATGTAATGAAACATTTAAATATTAAAGTTGAGGTAGCAAACGTTGGCTATGGGACAGAATTCATGAAATATGAAGTATAACAAAACTCTTAACTGCAATAGAAGTATAATTTTTGCTTATTTCCTGTAGATGTGTTTGTCCTGGGAGAGCTATCTTGGAACTGCCATTATCTTAATCTCGGAACTGGTTCTGCATCAATAAATTGTAGATTTTCTGAGATAAGTATAATGTTTCTATCCATAAGTGTTTAGCTTCTTCATTCCTATTGCTTTGTTTTTAATTGTAAATGGAAACTATGCAATGGCAACTTGAATGCAGGTTTCTTAAAATTTGGGAGTATTTAAGACAGAGGAGTAGGAGCTTCAGAGTGCTCGATAAGACACAGGAGAGTTTAGAGAACACTGCAGAGATTTGACACCGGAAGGTGAAGAGCTGTAGGCTTGGTGTTTAAGAGGGCAGTGAAGGGTGGCAAGCTGGGTTTGAAGAGACACTAATACAAATAGGGCCATGGTAGCTGAAAACTCACAATTGTGGGCTTTAAAGTACTTGGCATAATTGTGTACTGGTAAGCAGTTCTTCGTGTTGGTGGCAGGGAATTATTTTGGGTGGGTTTTTTGGGAGGTACTGTAGTTGAGTGTAAGTCCTCTGTCTTCCCACTGGCAGAGCTTTGAGAAGAAAGGAGTTGGGTGATATATTTCTCCCCTTCAGTTTATGGGTCTGCAATCAAAAAACTTGTTTACTTTGGTTTGCCAGCAGAAAAACCAAGTGTATTGAAAGATCCTCCGGGTCCTCACTTTGATATAGTGCTGAAGACTAGTATACTTTCTCTGAAGAGATCAGTGGCTATCTATACTTGGTTCTTTTTTCAGTCTCTAATAAATGGGCAAAGAAATGTCTTGATTATTTTTATAGAAATAGGTACATAGTGTAGCGCAGAAGTTTGTGCTTGGAGGGAGTTTAAGGGAAGCTAAAGTGATGTCTCCAGTGTTTTCAGCCTGGTTCACGAGCCTTTTGGATGTCATGTTATATTACCTCTGAGTTGGAAGATACTAAAGCAAAATCCATTAAGACAAGGCCTAATGTTATCTCAACTGCCTTACATATAAAAAGATGAAGACTATCATTCTTCTGTATAGAGAAAGCCAAATGTCCATTCCCCCTCAAATTCCCGAGGCTTTGTAAACAGCCATTTGTGTTCATTCCTTGATAAAGCAACCACAGAAAAAAGGCTGAGGCAGTTGATTGCATAAGCCTGATGGCTGGAAGATGGGATCCTCAGGCCTCTCACTGCTTCCTGACCTCAGACTGTTGGCATTCAAGTCTATTAAAAGCTACCTAAAAAACTTTAAAAGCTTCTGGAACTGCTGGGGTTTTTTGTATGGAACTAGCACTATTTATTTCCCTCTAGTGCACCTGGTTAGACCTCAAGGGTGTCTGGTGCTCTTTTGTTGTACTATACAGGGGTGTATTTTTTTTTTTTTTTTTTTTTTGCTCTCTGAGATGATTTCCCACCTTTTTTAGTGGTTTTCTGGCTGTTTTATTCTTTAACTTCACTTGGCTAGAACTACAGTTGTGATTTAATGGTGGTTTTCAATAAAGCCTAAGACTCCTTCTCTCCAGTTTGGGTTAGCAGGAGAGTTGTTATTCAGCTGCAAAATGTAAAATAAAAAGAGAACATTGTTAATTATAAATGACTAGCGTTATTAACTGTGTCCAGACATATATTGCAGAATTCTGATGCCCTTCCCAAGGGTGTGCTTGAGATGGCTGTGAGCTGCCAGGTTTACTTTCTGTACACACTATTTTCCCAGCTCTCACCAAAACAACTCAGACTTTTGAACTTTTATGCAACTGTATGTGTCTTTAGGTACAAATAAGAAATTCTGGATACAAAGTGTGGTATTTAGTGGAGTGTGGAATAATACAGCATATTCTAACTGATACCAAACTTGTGCTTTATTTTTTCATTCCAATTTCTTTCCTTCTTGCCCACATTTAATGATTTTGACCTCCTGAATTTATTGATTGGGGAATTAAAAATGTTGTCTTGGATGTGCTTGAAGCCCTAACTATTGTTACCTTGGAGTAATTAATAGCAAAGCCCTCTGTTATTTAAATCTTTTTGGAGGTCATCAGTGATCTCAAAGGTTGGTTTGTCTTTAAGACCATTGAAACAGAAGGAAGTCTGTGTGTTCCTTTGCTTGTATTGCATTTGTGTAGAAAGAGAAGTAAAATGAATGAAGCTGAATGTATTGAAAAAAAACATTAAAAGCTTTCATTGGTGAGTCTAGGAAGAAAATAGCAAATTCAGTCCATGTGCAGACTAAAAATTTATGCTGCTTTCGACTTACATGCAAAAGGAAACATTTGTGTGATAGTTGATGTGTTCTGAAGTCCTGATGAAATAATATTTTGGAGATTTGCTAGTTTTCAGTTAGCTTTATGTATCAATTTATTAGTTGTGAAATACAGCTCTGATTTATACTGAACAATAAACTAAACTCAATCTATTTAATAAGGTATGCAAAGTATTTCAAGGAATGGCTCACCCTTCACTTCTGTATCTTACCTCCCTTACCCCCGCATTCCTCCTGGATGGTATGTTCAGCAATTATTATTCTGACATTGGATTTTTACTATAACCTTTCTGTAGTGGTCTCTGTGTTGTTCTTTAATAGCCTTAGTATTTACTTTTTGTTGTTTGGTGGGTTTTTTTACTGTCCTGGCAATGAAGCAAAAGGTTTTGATTAAGTGTAATCCAAGACAAGACTGTATTTCAAAATAGTTGCATTGATTGCAACAGCTGATAATACTTTGCTCTTAAACTAAGGGAGCAGTTTATGTTCATACAAAGTTGATGTTATGCACCTTGATCTTTGCAGCTCAAGTAACTTTCATATCTGACTAAAATAAACAATCTGTTTGCTATTTTAGCCAGTTTTAGACAGTTCATTACAGCTTATCATGGGAAAATTTAATACGTTTCTGGGCCGTGATCCTGTAATCAGCTCTTCTGACAAATCTGTGAAGCTCTGTAGAGCTTCACTGACTTCCACTGATGTTCAGCCAAAAGTAAGAATTCAAACCTGAGAAGTCTTAATTTTTGACTGTAACTGAAATGCATTTTATTGTGTGTTCTTTGGGTAGTTAATTTGCTTTGATCCTATATTGTGTGCTTAAAGGTGAAAACATGGTCTTATTTATGCTTATATGCAAGGGACTTGAAAAACTATGGATTAAAAATAGGTTGCTGTGTCATAGGATTTATATGGATTCCTCTGATTTTTTTATTTTATTTTCCCCCCAGTGATTTGATGTTGGCTAATGGAAAATGTTGAGCATATCTCCCCCCCTTCTTTTTATATAAGTTTCTGACAGGAAATCTGTAGCTAAATATCATTTTATGATTTCCATCTGTTCATGTATAATGGTGTTTTATAATGCAGTCCAGATTGCTGCCCAATAGAAATGTTCTATAGCAGGAGATGGGCTTTCAAGTGATTGTTGTACATACTAATTTTTTTAATGAGTGCTTCATTTAATTTTGAAGAAAAGTAACTCATTTTAAAGACAGTTTCCTTGATGCAAAAATTTCTTCTAATTACCTCAGTGCCTCATTTTCCTAGTGCCAGTATTATTTTAAAATAAAGGTTTGAATAGTTGTACTACCACGGTAAAATGAGAAAATAAAATGCACCCTCAGATTCAAAGAAAAAGTAGGCAGCAGAAACAGAAAACTGTTCCTGAAATGTTGCGTAGTAGCTCAGCTTTATGATCTCTGCGGTGTGTTTCACAGCTAGTGAGGACTAGATTAAAGAGCATTTATGATAACAGGTACCATTTTAATTTTGACAACTCAGGTGAATTCCTCAAGCATTTAGAGTAATTGATAAAACTGTTAAAACACTAGCTCTTGAAAGATGTATGTTAGCATATGTTTCAAAATCAACGTTTCCATCCTTCACAGCTGGGAGGAAAGGCTCGGTAATGGGAACCAGGTGCATCTGTAGGGTGGGGACACAAGAAAGCAAATAAAAAACCCTTACCTGTGTTATTCATGCTCTTCATCACATGTCATTCTTGATTTTTGTACAACTGACTGTAAATCATTGCAGGGGGGTTGGACTCGATGACCTTTAAAGGCCCCTTCCAGCCCAAACTATTCCATGATTCTATGATAAATGGTAAATCATTGCTTTCCTTTCTAAGCTTTGCAATCAAGTTGCCTTTAAATATCCTTACTGCCTGGGAGTTTCCATCTTGCACACTTAATGATAATCTAAATTATAAAATTAACGTGAAAATTGTTTTCTCAGTTTCGGGCTAGCTTAGGAGCAGTGGTATTGTGTGTTAGAGGAGCTGGATGCTGGCTGGGACCCCTACCTGGGGCTGGGACCCCCACCCGGGGCTGGCAGTGCCTCTGGGCAGGAGAGCTGTGCTCCCACTACCGGGGCTCAGCTTTTCAACAGCCTCAGTAATGATTATAAAGGCTCTTACTTCCTGAAAAGAAGTGTGTTTTGTATCCGTGTTGGATTTCCTTTCACCAAGGCAGTTTGTTGCAGACATTTTAATGGCATGACCGTGGATTTTTGTGGAGTTTGCAGCTCAGTTGTTGTCAGTTCAAAACTGTTCTCTGCAGAGAAGCTAATTGCCTGTGGTTTGTTTCCTGTGGCTGTGCGCCTTGCACAGGGCGACCCTTTGCAGAGGAGGCAGTAATCCATCTCAAGTTCAGAACTCAGAACTATTCATGTATGTAGTCATGAGGGAGTATGCATCTATCATTTTCTAAAATGAAAGCCGTTGGATTCAACTGGTATTTTTTTTGATGATTCTACTGAATGAGTTAGTATCTGTGCTGAAAGCAGGGATTGTTCTCAGTGCTTGTATCCACAACAGATGTGCAGACAGCTACTCTGACTCCCCCGGCTCTGTTGGGCCAGACAGCGCCATTCAGCTGCTGTCAATTACCCCATTGCCAGTCACATCACAGCGGCTTGTGACATCTTTCCTCTGATGTCAGGAGAGGCGTCTGTTGTGTTCTGATGCAGAGTCATGTTTTCCTCTTCAGAGAGAAGCAGCATGAAGCTCCTTTGCTTCAAAGATGTTGAGAGCAGTGACTTAAAAACAAAACCCCACAACACTTAAAACAACTTTTTTCCCACTCTGAGCAGCTGGAAGACACAAAAGCAGAACAGAGCTGTAGCAGTTTGGCGTTTTTTGTTCAACAGGAATCTGCCATTTGGAAACAGGTTGTATTTTGAAATAAATCTTACTATGTACATTTGTAAATGTAGTGTTTAGAATTTAATATATTGCAGAAATTCTACCTCAGCTGAAGAACAGGTTAAAAACAGCTTATGGGGCATACAAAAATTACTGAAGTTCCAGATATTTTTTGAGTGGCACATATAAAGTTGAGTGAAATTTCTGCTACCTGTTGAATTTGCAGGCTTGCTACAGAGTGAAGGCCTTTTCTATATTCTCTGGAAGAAATAGCTACTGGTTTAACCAAATTATCAGTGGCAACATAGAGGGAGGCCACTTTAACAGAATAACTTCTTTTAAATTTAAGATAATTTTGCTGAAAAAAGTACATATACATATGTACTGAAATACAGCTCTATATCTTGCTTGAGAGTTCTCTTATCTTCTCAGTTGGCCATAGGCGAGTAGCGTACAGAGATGTGAAGTCCTGATCTATAACAATTTCGATACAGAATTTTCTTTTCATCAAAAGTGACCCATTTTCTCATTGACATGGTGATGTTTGAAACATAGTGAGAATTTTTACCCCAAGTCAATTTTAATCCTGCAAATTGATGTCAGCCCATGATATCCTCTTCTTCCTGAGAAGACAGCACTGTATGAACTGGGTGTCAGATGTGAAAATATTTGAGGAGGTCGTTCTGAAACTAAGAGAAGTTACTTTTTTCTGGGAGCATAAAAGTAATAAGACTTCAGAAGTTATTTTAGTATGAGCAAGGGAGGTTTGTGTTTATGACTTACATGAAGCCAAAGCCTTTCTTCCTTTTGAAAGATAAATGTATTGGGAAAAAAAAAAGTGCTTAAATCAAAAGGCCAAGTGACTTTGCACTTAAAAATGTGCAGTAGCAATGTGACTTTTGTGTGTGTCTTTAAAAAGTGTTTGTAGATGTCAGGATTTAGGAGAAGTGCATTAACACCAGCCTTCCAAGGAGGCGGTAGAAATGTGACCCTTCCTGTATGCTAACAGGTCATGATAAGCCTAAATGATTCATGGTGAATCGTGAGCAGAGGCGTGTGATTATTAGCAGGGTGCCAGGAGTGGATGAGGAGATGCTGCAGATATCTCAAAGGTTCCCAGGAAAAAGACGTGGCAAAAACCAGAAAGATTTAAGAAAACATGAGATAACGCAATTGAAGGAGACTGGTTTGCGGATGCTATGCTGTAATGGGTGTACTGTACTGCTAAATTATTTGTTACCAAACAGTATAAGTTTGTCTGTTATTTATTTCTAAGTACCAGTTTATAGAACTCCTTGTGTGGGAGCTTTCATTCTTTTTCCCCCACACAGCTGCTTGGTTCCTTTGTAATTCCTTTTTAGAAGGAACGACGTTGATTCCTTTAAGAAAAGTCTAGGGAAAAGAGCATGGAGAGATGAGGATAACCTTAAAACTTGACCTGAATTGTTGATGGGGTGGATCTAGAGCGGTGCCTGTGGAGATGACAGGTGGGAGTATGCACATTCTCACTATTATTTACTTGCCCTGGAGCTCACCTTGAACCACATGGTACTAGAAAGGACTTGGCTTTTCCCCCTCTTTTCCGGCCAAACTTGTGTCTGGATTGTTCCTACCACGATAGGATGTCTTCAGCGCTGTTGGTACCTGGGTAGTTCCATCTCTAAATCACTGCAGCTGAATTTGCTGGGAATCATGAGTCAAAGTTCTGTCTAATGTTATGGTTATGTTACACTGTGTTATGTTATTCTTTTCCTTATGTAATCATGTTACCAGAGAGTCTGTGTCCGGGTAAAGAAGTCCTTTTCGTGTTTTCCTATGCTTGCTCAGTCTGAAGAATAACTTGAGTGTGTGACATGTTTCTGGAAGGTAATGTCATCTCCCTGGAAACAGAATTCACTGGTGGTACTTTTTGCTTTGAAGTATCCCAGATAAATAAGCTATTTCTTACAAAAAACTGTATCAATTGGTGTATCCTCCCACAGAAATGTATAATAGTTCCATCCTCCCCAGAGTAATGGCTTGGATTAAAATGTCTTTCTGACTTAATACTCCAAAGAAGTAACTTCCACTTCATGTAGCAAAAAGGAAGACTTGTGTGTTTTTCCATACATACTTTATTTGAATTACCAACAGATATATTTTTATATATATATATATACACACATATATATCTTTACATGGTTATAGCTTGTTAACCAAAAAAATGAACTTTTCAACCTTATTGTTCATATACACAAAAATAGTAATTGAGATTAATGGAAATTAAAGATGGTGACTTAATGCAACAGCACGGCAAATTTAAATTACATGTATGGAAACCATCTGTGGTCACTGGAGACTGAAACCGAAAGCAGCTCAGGAAATTTGGGGGTTGTGAAGGGGGATTAATTGGGTCGTGAATTGGGGGATGTGGAGAACAGAGAGTAAAAGCTTGTTTTAGATGACTGCAGTAGCTTTAATATTGGATCGAAAGGGAGCGTTAGAGCTGTACAGCTCCTCTGGGGAAAGCTGAGAGCAATCCCTGCATCTCTGGCCAGAGCGCATAGTTCTCAGTGTCACACACCTTCTTTCTTTGGGAACATAGACCATGAAGTTTCAGCAAATTTTAGCTTCAAAACATAGTTTTAGTGTTGCTGCTCTTATCTGTGCTGAGCACGGAATATATGCTTTAAAATCAAGTTAAAACATCGTAAGTGGCTCTGCTTTCACTGTGAATGACAACAAAAGGATTATTCCTTACAGAGATCTACAGGTTTCAGCCATATTAGAAATGGGTTAATGCTAGATTTTAGGCTATTGACTATTGTTAGAAGCAGATTACTTTGCTTGTATAAAATAAAACCTGAAAATTTAAAGACTTAATGTCTGCAAAAGATAATCTGACCAAATATGTGGGAGTTCCTGGTGGTTGGTCTGCTTTTGGTTATTGTTTGGTTGGGTTTTTTGGTTTTGTTTGGGTTTGGTTGATTGGGTTGGGGTTTTTGGGGGGGGTTGATTGGTTGGTGGGTTTTTTTGTTCAAGACAAGTCAGCTCTTTACATACTGTGCAGTTTGACATCAGCTGCCAACACAATGATATGTAAAGCTAAATTAACTTTCTCATTGTTCCAGGGGCCTTCAGAAAATGAATATTTAAATGAATTTGAAGTACTAAAAAGAGAATCTGGACTGTTTTTCTCTATGGTCTTACTGGGGGATACCCGTAGGAATTCTTTTTTACTTTATTTTAGTGGCATTCCATTATCTAGCATAGCTTTCTGCAGTTCTGACTTTAATATGTTCAGTGATGATGTACCTTCTGATAATGAATAATTATGGTGTATTTTAGTCAGGAAGGGTTGACAGACATTGATGAATACAAATCTGTTGTATCCCTTACTGCTGTGGGACCAAAGGTCTGAGCAAGGGGCTGGAGTTGTTTTTAGCTTTTTGCAACCCCTACCTAAGATGCAATGAGGGAATTGCTTGCTCTTTTGTTCTGGCCAAATTTTCATCAAATAGTCCTCATTGATCAAAAAAGATCTGATTTGGGGCAAGAACAAAATATTTCTCATGCATGTATGAAAATATTTCTTTTTCATTAAAAAGCTTAATCCAGTCAAAATCAGGATTAAAACGCAGAGGCTTTCAGCGAGCAGCTGGCTCTGCTATCGGTGGGAAGTTTTTTGTACGGAAGCACTGTCCAGCACACCTTGCCAGTCCTGCACTGTCTCTGTTTTACCGAGGCCAGGGAGCTCTGCAGCTCACTGACATGACACTGGATGAAGCGCTTGTTTGTGCAGTTTGGGTTGGGCTGCTCAATGTCTGCTGCAAAGACCTGTTATAGTAGTGCTGTTGGTATGCGAGCGTGTTGGAAATGAGCGTGACTGCCAGTGTTTCTTAGCATGGTGAGAATGAATGTGGAAGGTCTGCATTAGCTGGCTGGCTGTGCCACAAGTGCTCCCTAATGCACAATTTCAAATTAATCCCAGGAGTTTCATCGAGGCTTCTGTCATAAACGCCCAACTGAGCTCCAGGGTTAGGACCAGGGAGGGTACACGCTGCAAGGACTTTCAAGCTTTCCTTTGTAATATTCCCTCTGCTGACTACTTGAGTCTACTGCTCCTTTTCATCTTCTGAAAGTCAGAGCAAAGGGGCTGCCTTTAAAGCAGGTGACTTTTCTTCAGAAAGGAACCAGGTCGATGCTGCATGTATTTGTTTTTCCTAGTTCTGCCTGGGTGTGGCTTGGGCCCCCAGCTGGGAAGAAGTGCAGAAGAGTTTTCCAGAGGTAGTTTTAAAACTATTTAATTTAGTGTTCACTGTAGTTCTAACATTTAATTAAAAAAAAAAAAAAGAGTTTTTCTTTTATTTTCATTTATTAAAATGTCTTTGAGGTTCCTGAAATGTAATTTTTGAGTGGTCTGTGTGTTGTTAGAGCTTATCTTTATTCATGCTCATCTTTTTCATCTCCATCTTGGCTGAGGTCTTTAGGCTTCAGGCCTAAGACTGGAATAAAAGATAAGGCAGTATTTTTTTCATATATGTTGATATTTAGCTACACGAGGTAAGAAATCTCTCAGTTAACAATTTGCAGGATTTTTTTTTAAAAATAAGACATACTTTTGCTTTGTATATAAAATAACCAGCATATACAATGAAATTGAAGTTCTTAAAATGAAGCTAAGAGCAAGATAAATGGTTTTCACAAAGAAAACAAAAATATAATCAAGAGCTTAATCTAGTCAGTATTTTAAGAATGTAATAAAATTAATTCTGTCATGACTTAACAGTGGGGTTCATTCAGCGTGCAGTCTCATTTCTGTTTTTTCAAAGGACTTTACAGAAACTCCTATAACAACATTAAGGTTGGAAATCATGTTTATCACTGTAAATGCTTCGTCTGTACACAGCTGATGTTAATTAAGCAAATATCACGCTGTATCTGTTGGTCCAACATGGAGTTGTTACAAGCTTATTCTTGGTAGTCTGACTTCCTAGGATTCCTGATAAAATACGTAGATCTTCTACCTTCACCATGTCACTTGCCATTCTGATCAGAAGGCAACACTCTGCTGTTTTCTTTATTTTAGGCTACTATGGCAATAGTTTGTTTTCTAGATCAGTTTAGCCAAGAAGTGTGAAGACAAGCTGGGCTATAGGTGATATATGTTGGAAATAACAGTATATTTTACCACTTAGTTTTATTAAATGTTGTGGTAACTTGCTGTCGTGCAGCATTGTCCATACATACAGGTCTTTCCATGATTTTAACAGTTTAGTGATCCTTTTTGCTTTTATGTTAGCCAGTACCCTTTTAGGAAAAAGTAAATGATTGTATGTCTGGAGAAAGCTTGTATAAAATAACAAAACAGTCTCCAGGCTGCCTTACTAAATGGACTCAGATGATCTATATTGATCTTGGTTTCTTTCATTATTTGAATTGGATTTTGCTTGAAGGAGTGACATGCGCATTTGTATAGCGAACCACTTGTGACAGCTGTATCCGTGTATAAAACAGTTCCATTAGCTTTTCTTGCTAGCACTGAAGACCTGAATTACAATATTAAGGCACTATAAATAAGAGCAAGCCCTGTTGTTACATATTCAGCTGTGGTTTATTATTTAGAGAACAAATCTCTGATTTGCAAGTGTTTTTCATTGCCATTATCATAGTCACAGTGCTTCATAACAGTTTACTGACAGTTTGGGGGTTCTGAAAAGCCACAAACGTTTTCCCTGTGTGATTACATCCTTCTCTTCACAGCTATCTGTTATTCAAGTTTCCTTGTTCTAAAGAAACCTGAAACTGCAAACGACTGGGAGGAAAAAAAGATTAGTGGTGTCTATTATGTTTGCTCTCATGCTAATTCATTAACTTGAATTCAACACTTCTGTCAAGCAAAACAGTTCATTTTGAAGTTGGAGAGTTTATAGAGCTGTTTGACATATGCTTATTTTTTTAATCTTACTACTACACCATGTTGCCTAAAATGTTTCTGTAAACTTTTATGTAACTTTCTCATTGGTATGATTTGCACTACTCAGGGGTCATGGTAGTGATGCTATAGTTACAGCTCAGCATCTGTATGCACCTTTTTAAGCATTTATAAGTTTTTCAAAATGTAATGTTTGGAGTGAAACCTCGTATTTTTCTGTTTTATTGGATGTTATTACACAAGATGTCTGCTATAGGCCATATTTTTCCTGGGAGTAACCATGCTTGTTGGAGTACCTAAGCTTGATCTGTATTGGCAATTCATCTCACCTGTGACTATTCAAGGAGTTTTGTTAGGCTTTGCCCTTCCTGGGGCAACTGGAGATGTCAAGCCTTACCTGTCCTATGTAGTAGGTAACTAAAACACAGGCTGGCTCTCTGTACACGCATAGTGTGTCTGGTCTTGTATCAAAAGAGGGCTACAACACAGCCTTGCAGTAAAATATTCTGCCCAAGAGAATGCAGGAAGAAAAACGTGTAATGCGATATGTCAATTGTAGTGTGGTGGTGGTGGTTTTTAAACAAGAGGAAATACTTGGTCAGAGCTCAATCTTTAAATAGTCTATTCCTTCCAAATGCAGTTAACTAAAAAGTTCTGCAGAAAAATGAGAAATTCAGGCTCTGAAGTTAAAACCAGCCTGGATGTTTATGTGGGATAGTGATTTTACTGTTGGGTAGGCATTTTTATTTCTTTTTTTTTTTTTTTCCTAGTTTAATATCAAATCCTTAACAATATCACACACTAATCAATATGCTTCTACGTATGTGTTCAGAATAAAGCCCTAGTAAAAATGCTATATTGAAATTAAATGCCGAGTATCAAATGCTAATGGAGCTGTAGCAGGTTTTTCAGCATCACTACTTCTAATTTCCAGACAGCTGCTGCATTAGATTTAGTTAATGATCTCAGTGCCAGGCTGGAGGTGTCTCCTTGCTGGCCTGGGCTGGGAGTTTTGGGGGGGTTAGTTTTGCTTTTAACTACTTCCAGTGTGCGTTTGTTGGAGTTTAAAGTTCGCCGTTTGAAAACAATTCTGTTCTGTCTGGACTGTTCTTTTTCCTTCTCTTCTGAAAGTGCATTGACCACTATTAAAGAAAATGTTTTAGCAGAGCTAGTGACTTTTTAATTGTTCGCTACGCTACTGGTTTTTATTACAGAAGATCTTTTATACCTGTTGCTTTTCATGCCTTACTGAGGGGAAAAAAAAAAGCTGGAATGGAATGAAATTTCTAAAAGTAATCTCTTGACACTAAGACAATGGAATTTTTAGAAGTGGAAAGAAAATATGAGGTTTTTTTACCTGACTGAAAAAACTTAAAATAACATTTCTGGTATTGTTTTAAGTTTTGTGCTCTGTTTCCGTCCCTGTACGTGCATTTCACGTGATCGTCACTTGCTGTGGGTCAGAACTGGACTTGGAGCACGCGTGTGCTGAGGCTGTCTTGAAATTTGAGGACTTTTTAAAGACGAACATTAAATGGAAGGTTTTAGTAGATATTTCGTAGGCTGACTAAAGATAGCTAGATTTAAAAATGAGACCAACAGTCTCTTTTGTCTAAAATGAAAATAGCTAAGATATCCTAAGGGTTAAAACGTTTTTAATTAGGTACGTTTTTATGAGCTGCACAGATAAATATCTAAGAAGAGAAGAAAGTAATACTAGTGGTTTGTACTTCTGTGAAATAGTCAGCATTTTGCTTTCCTTGTTTCTTAATGTGGATTGTAATATATATGTCTATGTATGCTATTGGGGAAAAGGAATAGTTCATTACGAGTTTTCAGGATGGTCACTTGGAGATAGTGTAAGGAGTCACTCGTGGGGGGATCTGAAGTCCCCTGGACTGGTTTTAAGAGCACTGTAGGTACTGACACAGGAAGGTGGGGTTTGCTGTGCCTTACTGACACCCCCCAATGGCTCACCCAAAATGGCCTTTGAGAGTAGGAAACATTCATTAATCATGAAAATAGGGACACCAGGCTTCATGGGATACTTTTACAGAGGAAAAGACAGTAGGAGAAACCAAAGGCTTACCCAACATACATGTTGGTATTTAATTAATGAAGTTGCTAAAGAACCAATGTAGTGGTTCTGCTATTAATAAGACTTAAGACCAACTCTATTCTGCTTTAAGGTCTTTGAAAGAGTTGGTATGTTAATACTGATACCTTGAACAAATTCAACTTTAGGCGTTTGTTATTAATTCGGTCCATATTTTCTTGCGGTTTTAATTGGGTATAGTGACAGAAATCCTCCATGGCCATAAATTGTCATAGCACCACTGATTCTTCCTCTCGTTCTCTCCATCCCTGAAGTATTGAAGTCCACGTAGAGCAGCACTGCTCTGGCTTGTAAGTAGTATGCTGCTAAACAGCTCCCCAGGGAGGCTGCATTTCAGTGAAGGATGGCAGCTACGTGTATATGGTGGGTGTGTGTAACTTGAAAATGAATCAGGATATTAACTTTGCAACATAATTATGGTTCATTTTTAAGCTGCAGTTCAGTTTCATTCTTTATTAGGGGTGAATAGAGTCAATAGGGAGTAGGTTTTTGGTCCTGCTCCACTTCAGGATTTAGGCCAATCATGTGTTTAATGCAGCTTTTGGGCAGGGAAACAGCTTGGATGCTGCTCAGTGCCTCAGGCTACCAGCTGCTTGCCTGATTGGCCTGGGAGCACAGTGGCAAGAAAGCTGACACACCGAGTCAGCTGGTCTCAGTTTTGTTCCCAACTGGAAGATACCTGCTTATTGGTTTGAAGTGGCATCCAGTATTGTAAAATAGATATACAGCAACTGTTTCCTCAGGGCTGGTGCTATCAATGCTAGCTGTCCAGTGCCTTCGCGTCAAGTCAGTGTGAGTGAAGTTTGAATCCACATATTTTTCTTCTGTTGGGCAACACTTGAACGCTACTGAGCTAAAATGTATTTGAAGACTGAGCCTTTCCTCATCTGAGTGGGAGGTTTCACAAGGAAACATGGCAGACACATAGGACACGTGGAACAGAGAACCTGAGTAATATCGGTACATACATACAGAGGGAAAATAGGCATAGAGGACAAAGAGCATAGTTTGGGGAAGTAGAATAGTATGCTCTGAATTTTTCTCTCAGATACTTAGTTAACCTGACTTTGACAGCAAGCAAGGCTCCAAATGTATCCCTCATCAATAGTGGTAAGTACTAGGCTACAGGGGAAAGAAAAAATTCTGGTTTTCATAGTTTCTTGTTAAGAAATCCCAGGAGGTTCCTGTGCTTTTGTGATAAATGTGAGGAATTTGAAATGTATGGTTTTGTTAACCTTTAAGCTGTTAAAATCCATGCCACTCTATTTTGTTTGGGAAGGTAATGTTTTGTATGCAGTTAACACTTGGATTTGAAGTAAACACTAATAAACTTGTTTTACCTAAGACATTAATTTGTCTGAATGTGCAAGGAATGTAGACAAATAACTGCTTATGATCGAAGTGATTTGTTTCTATAATTAAATATAGTTGGGTGATTTGTTTCTGTAGTTAGGTAAATATTGTTCAGCTGGGTTTTCAAATATTTTTACGGGTGTCTATGGATCTGGTGCATTTTCACAGATGATTTTATTAGTTGAGATCCTAACAAAATACAGCTAAGCAATCAATCTTGTCTTTCCAGTTCTCTCCAAGTGCTGCTTTTCCTGTTAATAGCTTTTAAACTTGTTGACAAACTGATTTGACTTGAAATGGCAATGATCTTGAAGATGTATAGTTTTGATAAACAATCAGTGTAGCAACCTTTATTACGCTGATGCTGTGTGGTACTGCCTGTGTGCAAACCGTCTGTGTGATTGGTGAAAGTTTGCACGCAGGACAAATGCAGACGACAGAAGAGCACTTGACTGCATAGAAATTATTTATTACAATGAACCTAAACAGGCAGTAATAAAAAAGTGAGGCAGAATATTTTTTACCTTAAAATTATACTGTATTGTATTATATTATTACGAAAATCTATCTTGTACTCAAAGTACAACTTGCTTAAATGCTGCTTATCTTTTTAAATTGATGTTGTTAATTAGTGTCAAACTTAGTGTGGACAATCTTAAGCCAGTTGAGACATTTGGCTCTTAGTAATTTTGTCTAGATGTTTTTCTTAAAAAATCAAGTTTACATAGAATGTAATGAAAGCAGTGAGACTGTAGATATGATTTTGTCCACAGGATCTCTAATGGGAAAGAAATTACATAACCTGATTTTTTTTTTTTTTTTTAATTTATTTCAGTGAAAAAATCCAGCCTTACATAGACAAGTTCTCATAATCAAGTTAAATTTCCAGGGCTGTCATCATTAAAAAATATAGACTTAATAAATACCTAGTATCTTCTTCCTCCCTATCTTCAACATGTGAAAAGTCATTAAAGCATATATTGTATTTTCTACCATACTCTAGAAACATATAAGCAGTGTTCATTTTTCAACCATTACAGGACTTATGCTTCCAAGATTCTTTACATTTTATAGAAGAATAAATGAAGTAGTGAATCAAATGCCTATCAGCTCCTCAGATTCTCTAAGTCTTGATTAACTTGTTGTCCCAAAGACAACAGTTGCATGTTACCATTACTGGACCTTCTCCCCCTCCCCAAATAAATAAATAGAATTCATATGGATCAAATAATGTGCCACTGTAAGAATTAAACTGACTTTTCAGAAAGTACCAAAAAAGCTTCCTGACTTCATAGGAAAAACTGGGAAAAAAACTTGGACTTTTACAAAACTTGCAATTTGCCTTGTTGTGTTATTAATAGACTGCAGTGGAGCAGGCTGACCAGGTGAGACTCCTTCCGCTGCTTCAGCTGCTTCTCACCAGCTTTAGCTTCCCTTGCACTTCAGCACTTTCCATCCTGCACTTCATCTCAGCTTTTGGTTTTTAACTATTGCAGTTATTTCAAAAAGGTGATTTTAGTTCTTCATCATAAAGGTTAGTTTTAGTTTTAATTTGAAATTTAAAGCCTCCTTATTCTTTGATAATAGAACTGTCTGTGTGCTTCACACTTGTGCATGGGTTCTTGCTTTCCCCTCTCACCACACAGCGCTGAAGGTGATTGTATGCAATAGCCCTTCTGCTAATTGCATCCAATCATACATCTTTTATATCCTATGCACAGCCTTTAAAGTGCACTTATCATGCTAAATCTTGAATCATCATGGCCTCAAATACCTCATTAGAGGAGCACTTCTAATCACTCCTCTTGCAAATCGTGTCTGTGTCTCACAAATGTTTAGTTCTTATGGGTAAAAGGGGAAGGTCCCCTCTGCCCAGCCAGCCTCATCAGCCCTGGAGCTCTGGGCAGTTCAGATTCCAATCTAGCTGAGATCTACTGCTCTGGTGTAGAAAATACAAATGACATTTGTTTCATTTCAGCCCCTCTAGGTGGTATTGAGTCTCCATGCAGCTTTGGGCAGCCGTGTGGTTAACAATGTCCCCTACCAAATGCTTCCTCTAATCTGTTGCTGGCAGGATGGGCAGAGCTGCCAGTGCCTTTGTGTTGTAGCCATCTTCAGACGGATGAAATCCGAGTCTGTCGCCTCGTCTCTTTCCAAAATAGGACGTTTGCCAGCAGTGATGGGAGAGGTAGCAAATGAGAAAGGAAGGAGCAAAAACTGTGACTGATGTAGTGAGGAGCAACAGATGTCATGTGGAAAATTGAGATATACTCAATAAGCATTTTTTACAAACATTTTCATGCTGATGTAACTTAGTTATGGGGTGTGAGATATGAGCATATGAGAGAGTGAGTGAGTTTAAGCTTTGAAGCATTTCAGACAGATGGAAGTTTGTGGCTGAAGACAATTTATGTGGAATTACAGGCTAGTGGTGTTCACAGCTTAATGATTCTGATTTAAAAGTGATTTTATATTATAATTAAAGAGATGTGGTAAAAGAGATAGAAGGAGGTGGGTTACAGGCAGCAAGGGAATGAAATGCCGAGAGCTGCTGCTGTTAAAGGTGTGTCATCCAGAAAGAGCTGCACCTTGTGTAAGAACACAATACAGAGAATTACAGGTTGCTCTGGTGGTACCAACTTCAGCTTAAACTGTTGGCCAACGCAGATTTCTTTGAATACATTATTAAAGGCAATATCACAATAAATGAATCAGAAAAGGTGCTTTGACATCTGTATTACAAATCATATTAAAGTATATACTTATCTAGAACAGAACAAAGCTGTGTCTGAATCAGCACAAAGTACTTGATATTCATCAGTGGCAAAAATAAAATGCTCTAATGCTGTGGTTTTTTTATTTTCCAGATAGTCTTTTAGCACTTGAAGCAGAGTTCAATTACTCAGATTATTGCCCTTTGTACAGAGGGGAAACTGGTTTATTTGCAATGTGCCAAAATGTCCTGTTCGTTGCTTGCTTTTCCATGTTTCTTTCTTTTGATGTGTTTGATGTATTTCAATGCGGAGAGATCACTCTTCAGCTTAATGTTAACTGTTTCATAAGCACCTCTTCTATTCTCAAACTTGATAAATCTGATTGAATTTTTGCAAACTTGTTTATTGTAATGCTTTACATTTGGGGTTTGTATCAGTTGAAATAATAAAACAGTGGTTTCAGCTCAATTCCAGTGCCTCTACACAGTTAATTGACTGAATCTCTAGTGTTACTATTTCTACTGTTTTCAGAAAATTCATATTCTCCAAATTGCCTGAGTTATTACTTCTATTATAATTTTTAAACAGGCATTTTATAGAAATTATTTGGGGTATTTTGTGGATGTCACCAATTTCATAGTGCATTATAGACTCTTTTCTCTAGAGACGATGGCTTTCAGTAATATTAGTGTGAGTCATAGAATACAGTATGTGTTCCCTAAACATATTGTTTTCTATTCCTCCTGTTCTGTGTCAGACTAACTCACCTTTCATCATTCGTACATTTTATAGATCAAGTTTTGCTTCAGGTGTGTCAGAAATATATACGACAGCAAGTGTTTCCTTTATTGCTGAAGAATTATTGCTTTTCACCACGTTATTTGCATTCTACAGTTTGAACTTCAAAATTGGTGATATTTACATGGAAATTTTGCATTTGTCATCCTTAACAGAAAGGGCTATTGCAAGACATGAAGTCAGAGAGATAGAACAACGTCATACAGTGGATGGCCCCCGACAAGATGTGACACTGGACGAAGATGATGATGTGGTGATTATTTACAACAGAGTACCTAAGACTGCCAGCACATCCTTCACAAATATTGCCTATGATCTTTGTGCAAAGAACAAATACCATGTTCTACATATCAATACAACCAAAAATAATCCTGTTATGTCTCTGCAAGATCAGGTAGGCTGCTGCATTTGGGGTGTCTTTATTAAACAAGGGGAAAGTATAGAAAGCTTTTTTGCTATTGCAGACTTAATATGGTCTGATGGACTTGGCTTTTATGTCACTTTTTCAGTATAAATGAATTCTAATGTGTTTGTATTTTCTTTGTAGAGAATTAATATTATTTAGTAAATAATAGGTTTAGGTTTTTGCTGGGCTACTGAGGGTGGTAATTATCTGTTTCTCAAACAAAAACAAAGCTAAAAAGGGACACAGCTGGGGCAGAAATTACCTTTGTTGTTGTCACTGTAAAAGTTTATTGTATTGCCGTTGTCTGCCTTTTGGCTGTGTAACAGTATTTGCCTGTCATCTCCATTAGCAGTAAACACAGTCGTAGGTGATTTCCTGGAGCAGTGCGGGCTGTGCCGTGCTCTCAGGGCTGTTCTCTCTTTGGGACCAGGTCTGGTCAAGTCTCACAGGTGATAAACCATGCCATGTTGCCCATGTTGTATTTCTGACCTGTGTGGTCTGTAAGAAAACCACTTGCTTTCATTAAATCAGAGTGGTTGTTTGGTTGGATTTTATTTGTTGCTTGTGTTTTTCAGTACTCATACTTTTTGTCTGTGTAAGTATGCCCATGTTATGATTAGTTGGGTGGCATACCAGCCCCACACACTTCAGCTTTTTTTTAAATGGTGAAATTGTCATCTAAAACATTTAAAACAAAGCTACTGTTCTGTCTTGCAGTGTGTATTCTTGATATATTATTGGAAAAGGGGGTATGAGAACATGTTCTCTGTACTGTTGTTGTGAACATAGAAAAGCCATGGTACAATTACCCAGTGTTTCAAGCCCTCAGCTTGCTGTTTTCTGTTCCTTGTTCTTTTTTCTCCTGCAGTTTCCCTCTCCATTTTTCTCAAAAGAGCAGCCTGAAAATACATAATCTTGCTTCCAAATGTATTCTAAACCAGTGGCTTCTCAGAGGATAGCACCCTCATACTGACTGTAGTACTTACTTCCTCTGGTGAGGGTTTCAGTGGTTGTCAGAAGTGGAACAAGGAAAAGGTCACAGCGACTCTGTTAGAAGTAGAAGTACTGCTGTGTGCTTCTGAATATTTAAGAATTTTTCTCTTGGATTTAAATGGCCTAAAGAGAACTAGGGTCCACTGCTGTACATGTGCCAATGGTATTTTTCCTTCTGAGAAAGACATGTTGTTGCGAGGCGGGTATCCTGGCTCTACTGTGGCCGAGCTGGTGAACTCTGTCTTTTCACCATCTCACAAAATTGCTGCCCTTGCCTTGAGCTTCCTTGTGGTTTCTCATGGCATACAGCTGAAGGTGTGCTGCTAGCCTGTGTCCAGTGTTCTGACGCTCAGATTCAGAGCTAACAGTAAGTTATTAGCTTGTATGACATGTGGATAGCTGAGCTGCCAGTGCCTTCCTGCAGAGGGATTCTGATTCAGTCATCCCATCATGCTTGGCCTTTAAATCTGAATCTGAGATTTCCTTTAGTAGGGACACTATGCTGGTCTTCAGTCCTACTTGACAGCCCTTTTTTTATAGTTCAAACGGAAAATCCTCATGTGTACTCACCAAGCTGGGCTTATGATAGTTATCCCCCCAGTTATTTTTAGTTTTAAGTCAGCTATTCAAGAATTGACAAACAAAACTGGAATGTAATGATGTGAAAATCTGGGGCTTTTTTTGATATCCAAAAGTCCATGTGATGCCAGGCCCCAGGGTAATGACCACCATACCATCTCTTGGGGGTGTGTGTTCAGGCTGCAGAGAAGAGGGACTGTTGGAAGCCGTTAATGGACAGAGATGACAGCTTACAGCATCACTTTGGTTTGCATGCACAGATTTCCCAGGGCTTTTTGCTCAGACCAAGTATGCTGGTTTGGTTGTTTTTTTGGTTTGGTTTTGTTGTTTTTTTTTTCTTTAGGCTCACTGGCACTTGTTTTAAATTCTTATCGTCCTAGAAACTGAATGTATTTAACTTACCTTTCAGGACATCTTACGCCCCCAGAGTATATTTGATCTGGCTTTTTAATTCAGTGAAGCTCTGCTGATTTCTCACTTACTAAAGGCTGTGAAGCAACTTTGTACCTTATGATATAAAAGCACCATGAAACAACTTCACAGGGATTCCATATATGTCTATCTGAACTTTTAAAGTAACCTCAGATTTTATTCAGTTGGGTTCAGATGGAGAAGCTTGCTCAGTCTCTTGAAAGCTCCAGTATCTGCTAAGCCCTGGAAAGAAAGGTAAAATTGATCATATTTAACAGTATGAAGCAGCAAGCAATATTCATCTCTGCCCTCAAATGTGTGAATCCAGACTCATTAGGCTGTGACCTGGAACAGTTCTGATTTTTTGAATGCTGCGAACTGCGGGAGGTAGAAATAATCTCTTTTCTAAAGGCTAGTTATAGGTGTTAAAAACTTAAGTTCTCAGAGGCACTGTGTGTTGGTGTTCTATCTTAAGGCAGATGTCAATGTCACAGCTGTCTTTTTAACCCTTCCTAGCTGCCCTGGTGTTAAAGTTAATAAGAGGCTAGAACATCCACCCTGTGTTCATAAAAAATATTTCTGTAGCAGACAATGGCATTGTAAAACAAAGACAATAAAGGATTTTTTTGACTATTACTGGAACATTTAGGATTTGATGCCATGTGGTGGCATGGGGATCTAAGTCAGAACTGACCCTTGGGATTTGGCACTTAACATTCCCCTGTGTCTAGTCTTAGTCTGTTGGCTTGGTCATGGAAACATAACTGAAATGTGAGCTTTAGTACACATGCTGGACTACACACGATGGGCAGCATAACTGGTTTACCTGCGGAGTTATATCAACTGTCTGTGACATTTTGGGGCTTGAGTGTGAGGGAAGGGAGGATAATATATGCTTTGCATTTAGGAAACTTCTTTCCCAGATAAAGAAATATTCATTGCTGAGGTTTTCCACTGAAAATGTCCTGTCATTAATCTTTGAAAAGTGCAGTCAATCCAAGTGTGGTTTGTTTCAGTAGCACTAAAGGTAGTTCAATGGGATTCAAAGGCTCATAGATGTATTATCAGTTTGTGCTGTGGACAAAAGCAGACAGAAAGCCAAGTAAGCTTGAAACATTGTATAGCATTGTGCAGTGCTTTTTATTTAGATTTGCCACAATTTTCACGTGCAATATATGGTTGAAATCATGAAATGCCACAGACTGTAAAACTTGTACACTGAAAAAATGAATGCTGCCTCTTGTGAAGAAGTAATATGCATTTCTTTTACCTGAGAGTCCAAGAGCAAGTGTTTGAAGAAATAAGTAAAAGTTATCAACCTCTTAAATCCCAGAATGCAAGTTGGGCACATTTGAAGGAAGAGCAGCAGGCCAGTCTTGTCTCTTAAATTCCTCTGTTAGTTATAAGAAATAATAAATATCATTTTTCAGGGCACTCTCAATCTGTTAGACTGTACAGAACGTTAATGTGTTGTCTTGAGCTCTCAAACTTTCCGTTTTTTGACTCTCTTGTCTCACCTCAGTATCTTCTTGGTTATCTATATGTCACTGTATAACAGAAAAGATATTGTAGATGTGCAAGGAATGCTATCTTCTAATTCTCAGCTTCCGAAATGGCATATCATTGACAGACAGCTCAGGCAGTACAAATTTATCATCTTCTCTTTATTATCCAATTCACTAGTTTTGAAATAACTTTCAGAGTTAATTGCTTTGATGTTAAAATATTCTGTTCATCTAATAAAGCCAAGCTATATCAGGATTTGCATGTCCTACTTAATTTGATCATACTTTCTGGTTTAGGGCATGTATCATATTTTGTTCTTTGAAATGTAAAGCTATTCCTGTTTTTGTGAAATTTGCTGATAACTGCTTTATCAGCTCTTGTTTAAGGGCTACTTCATGCTTTAACATGGAAGTTTCACTGAATTATTAGGCTAAGAGAACTATTCAAAATGGTAAACTATAGATCTAATTTACCCTGTATACATACATAAAATTTGCGGGTTACTCATGCATTGCATTTTGAGATGGGGAAGCAAATCAACCATCAGATTTGTTTCTTATGTTCCAGTAAAACAGGTCTAAGAGCATGTTTGCAAATCTAGTATGCTTTTATTTGAGGGACTAAATACAGATCAGATGATTCCATGTACTTGCATTTCTGTCTGTTGCTGAGGGATTCCACATTCCTTTCAAAGGACAAATGCAATGGGCTCACAAAAACGTAAATGGTTGTCTTGCTAATGTTTTTGTGATAGCTTTCCTTGAATTGCCCTTCTGATTGTTGTATTCTGCTTTTGTTTAGTTTCTGATCATCAGGTTCTAATGATCTAAAAAGAGGCATCTT
This sequence comes from Streptopelia decaocto, assembly GCF_964273445.1. Lineage (NCBI taxonomy): Eukaryota > Metazoa > Chordata > Aves > Columbiformes > Columbidae > Streptopelia > Streptopelia decaocto. The sequence continues at coordinate 26,396,787 of NC_138659.1, read as the reverse complement.
TATGCTTGCACAAAAGTCTATTTTAGTTGACACAAATTCTTTGGTGATATTCAAAATAGACTTTTTTTTCCTAATGCATTGTAAGATTTTATTTACAAACCAGAAAATACCGTGTATGGGGAAACTTAATGTGTTCCAGCTGTACAGAAACCCTTTCTGCTGTCACTTTTACAGGTCCGATTTGTGAAGAATGTGACTTCCTGGAAGGAAATGAAACCAGGATTTTACCACGGACATATATCTTATTTGGACTTTGCAAAGTATGTTACCCTTGGATTTATCTGTTGAGTAGCGTAGTCGTTAAAGTTGCTTGGCTCCAACTGGGGTATTACTGCCCTCTTGTGATGACAGTCTGATAGCTGCCGTTTTGAAAAATTCACACACTGAAATTCCTATGATGAGCAATGTCTGGGTTTGTTTGTCACCGTTTTCTCTTGTCTTTTTGCATGATAAAATGTAGCCGAGCCTCATTTCAGAACTGCTGATGTGCTAGGCTTAGTGTTCCTTGTCTGAATTTGGCAAGCTTGTGTTACTGGAAAGCCTGGCTTGCTCTGGAACATCAGCAGTTCTGCCTTAGGGTCAGTTTGCAGTTCTGAGATGCTAAAATGTATTTGCCATAACAAGTAATACTATATGCCTCTTAAGTTATGTAGTTCTTCTCTATCAGAGTATCCCTTTACACTTTATAAAAATATTAAAAGTTGTATTTTAAAGCAGTTTTCTGGCCTATAGTATCACAGTATCACAGTATGTTTGGGATTGGAAGGGACCTCAAAAGATCATCTAGTCCAATCCCCCTGCTGGAGCAGGAACGCCCAGGTGAGGTCACACAGGAACATGTCCAGGTAGGTTTTGAATGTCTCTAGAGACATTTGACTTGCTATAAAAAGCATTGAAGTAATTCTTGTAGAGTTAAATCCTGGTACTTTGAAAATTAATTTTAAAGAAAATGGGTGACTTCAAAGGTTCAGGATCATATCTGAATTCCTGCTTCCTTGTGTTTATTTTCTTGTCTTGTTTTTGCTTCTGGATGTAAAGCAGTGATCCTTGGTAGCTCAGTCTTGTGAAACCTCCCTTGAACTGGCAAGTCAGTTTTGCTTAAGATGCTTACTAGGCAGAGCTTCATGTTGTGCTTGCAGCATGTGGAAAGAGGTTTAAAATTACAAGTGGAATTTTCAGATCTCAGCGTATTCAACTGCACAAGCAGTAGTAACCACTACTTTTACCTCTTGCTGATGGTCAGCCCTCAGTAATTCTATGTTTCTATGTATTAAAATATTTATTTAATGAAATGAGCTTTTGTATGGAATAATTTATTTTGTTTAGTCATTGTTTTTAATTATTCATTCTGTTATGTGCACTGATTTTTAGTTCTAGCTTTTTATTACAAAGAATGAGAAGGGGAAGTGAGAGCTTCATAGATTCCCTGTACAGTATATTATAAACTATAAACTAGGAAATGCTAAAAGCTACAGCAGTACTGGAAATTACCAATGACACCAAGTTAAAGCTGGAAGTTTACAAAAACTAACAGGCAAGAATTCCTAATTGCTAATCAATCAGTAAAATAAAGTGTAACAAATTTCATTAACTTCCTTTCTGCCTTTTTAAAATGAGCCAACATTAATAAGCACTTGAACTGAATAACAGCTTTTTGGAACAGCAAAATTTAATGCTATTTTATACATTACTAAATTCTTAAAGCTGAAAACATTTTCAGATACTGGAATTTTTTAAAAAAAATAATTATTTTACATCTAGAAAACATCTAAGCAGTTTCACAGATTTCATTCATCTGCATCTTCCCTCCAGGACTGTGCTATCCTCGCATTAGTTGTCATCCTTTCACCTAAATAACTTATTTTTTCCCACCACAGCTTACTGTCTCGTACTTTTGGTTTTAATTATTAACATAACATGTTGAATACTCTGGTTGTGTTTGGCGAGGCCCACACTTTTAAGGCTGAGGTGTGTTTTTACAGTGAACACTCCTGTAGCTGAGAAAGGTCTGTGCCTCCTTATACACAGCCATCAGACTTAGGTCCACTGTCCAATATCAGAAGTACCTCTTAAATTACACCGAAGCTTAAAGTACCGGATTCAATTGGTGACTTACAACATTGAGGACAGTTTATCATAACCCATCCATGTAGAAATTACAGTAGTGATTTTTTTGTTGTTGCTTTTACTTTCTGATCCACCCTTATTCCCTATTTTGTCTGGTAAATGGTTGGAAAAAAAGTTATTTGACAATGCAATCACCAAATCATTATCATTATTAATGAAGTTACAATAGTAAGTAAGCAATATTATCATAACTGAAGCTAGTTTAGCAAGGTCATGTGCAAATCCATATGAATGTACAATCCAACACAAACATTTCCAAGGGCTTTGATACCTTCTTTTAACTCACAGGTATGTATTATTAATTGAGGCTGCTACTATATCAAAATGGTTTGTTACAGCCTTCTACAGCATTTCCAGTAGAGTCTGTAGCAGGACACAGGACACAGATGCCTGTCCGAGGCACTTCAGCAGACCCGAAAGAGGCTGCATTTCGAAGTCGGGCTTTGCATCAGCACAGTTCAAACATTCACACTCAATATTGCAGGCTCAGGGGTCAGAGCTGGCGTGCGGACACATCAGCTGCCTGCAGCTGCCACACGCTGCTTCATTGGCACTCTGCTGGCAACATCTGAACAATCAATTGCTTTCTGTTGCCTTTAACACTTTCTGTGTCTGTAATGCCAGACTTTTGCCAAAGTAATGGCTTTTAATTGTGGTTTGTTTGTTTTGGTTTCTGTTGCTTTTTATTTTTTTTCTGTCTTCCTCTTCTGCTTACTCTGTTTCTGTTCTTCAGCTTTTCAACTTCAGATTTTTTTGTATGAGCAGTATATGGTATTATAGTTTGCAGAGTACTACCTAACAATAATGGTACTGCATCTTAAAACTACGAGTGCTCTCTGTTTTAGCCAATCTAGGAGGCTCGACTGGCCCTCAATGCAGAACACTTGCCCAGTTTGCATGGGAACAGAACGGGCATTTGACATGCTTGCAATTTCCATTGTAATATAACCTCTTTAATGTTTGGATACCATATTTATTTGCCACAGTAATATTTCAAATTGGAAAGAAAATCAAACTGAGAAATGTATCATAAAGGCTGTCCTGAACGAGGATAATTGAAAGGTAGCGTTTGCACAAAACAGTTTTGGTGCTTTTAAATCTCTCTCATGTGTCCCATGAGGTTACCACCTCATTTCACCAGGCTTCCTGTTTGTAACACAGTAAATCAAAATTTCCTTAGGGCAAATGTCTAAGGAAAAAATTCATATATTTAGATAGACAAGTTTATATGGTTACACATACTATCTTAGGCTTATATTTAATTAAGCATAGCCATATGGACTCAACCCAGGTAATGAATGTTCCCTGAGCTCTGTCTTCCTCTGTCAGAGTTGATGTCTCTGACAGCTGGAGAGCCACCTACAGCATTTCATGGCACAGTGTGGGAGGGCAGGAACCTCCTTGGACTGATTGTTAGACATAGTGGCTGCTAGACTAATTAAGGCATTTATAGAGTCAAGATAGTTGTATAAGCACTTTTAATATCTATTGACAACCAATGATAGGACAAGGGGTAATGGGTACAAACTGGAACACAAAAGGTTCCACTTAAATTTGAGAAGAAACTTCTTCTCAGTGGGGGTGACAGACACTGGAACAGGCTGCCCAGGGGGGCTGTGGAGTCTCCTCTGCAGACATTCAAAACCCGCCTGGACACCTTCCTGTGTAACCTCACCTGGGTGTTCCTGCTCCAGCAGGGGGATTGGACTGGATGAGCTTTTGAGGTCCCCTCCAATCCTTGGCATTCTGTGATTCTGTGTGAGAATATTTCAGTTTTGTTTGTTTCTCTAATTAAAACAAACAAAATCACACCCCTGGGAAAACTGAAATTGGACTGAATTTCACATCTTAGAGACATGGTTTAGAGGTGGACTTGACAGTGTTAACGGTTGGAATTGATGATCTTAAAGGTCTTTTCCAAGCAAAATGATTCTATGATTCTATCCACTTAGCACACTGGATGTGGGGATGGGAGAAAGTGATCATTAAAGTTCCTCTCACCAGCATCTTCTCTGTATATAAATTACAGTTGTATCAACAGAAACAGACTTTAAAGTATTAGATGCAAGGTTTTGATTTGGCCTTTAAAAGATATTTTTTTCCTCTTTTACTTCAGATTTGGTGTTAAAAAGAAACCAATTTACATAAATGTCATAAGAGATCCTATAGAACGACTAGTTTCTTATTATTACTTTCTGCGCTTTGGAGATGATTACAGACCAGGGCTACGAAGGCGAAAACAGGGGGATAAAAAGGTAAAGTACACTTCATTATAGATATTGTTCTTACCAAAGCTAATGTGGAAACTATCTTTTTAAAAGTCCTGATAAAAGCTGAATAGTTCTTGTATCAGCCTTGGTTGATGGTGGTGGCTCTGTTAAGTTATATTTTCCCCTTCATGTCCATACTGGATCAGAGTGTAACATTAAGCATATTCTTTGTAGCCTTATAAATTCACTTTATGTTGTGTTTTGTTAAAAAAATGAAATTAAAAATAAAGTTTTCAGGTATCCAGAGCTGTAAGTATGTAAGAAATCAGCACCTTTTCTGTTAAAGACCGAGATACATTTTTCACCAAAAGCTGTAGAACTGCTGTTGCTTTGGCTTTGACATTCATTTTGTTTCTAATTAGCAACTCAATTTATTTTTTTAATACAAATATTGCAAAGGTATTGCATGGAGAGTCTTCTTGAAAACTATGGAGTATCAATCATACATCTCTATTTCTTCCATCTGTTCTAGGAGCCTATAGGAGTAGTTCGGGTTAGCATATTCAACCTTTGACTACTAATGCAGTTTCAGAACAACATCATAATTTAGACTCCATAATATATTTATTCCAGAAATAATTTATATATCCACTATAGTGGTTTGCAGTAAGACATTCATTGGAGGATGCTACTTTGGACTTTCCTTAAATCAGGAACAAAAGTAGGGTATTAACTATCTAAATATAGTTTATAAAACTATAGTTAAAGCAGTGTAGAAGCCTTTGCAAAACACAAGGAGGTTTGTATTTTACATAGCCAAACACTTTTTAAAATTCCAGTTGCAATGTTTTCTTAAACTCATGAAATTTTTCTCTGCTGCAGTCAGTTCAGTGTAGCACCGTGAAAATACTGAGAGACATCGAAAAAAATAACTAAGCAAAAATCACATTGAATACAACTTAGTTCATAGACACCAAAACAACTAATAAACATGACCTATAATTTCGTGTGCCCCCTACCACTCCACCCAAATAGCGTTGTTTAAATACTGAGACAGTTCCTGTTGGCTTTCCAGCCGCTCACTCCCGGCTCCCCTGTTACTGAGGCTTTGGCGCCATCTCCTGCTGCTGCATTTCAGTTTATCCAGACATCCCACAGCACAGGGAGAGAGGAAAGCTGCAGGCAAAACAAATTGAAATTAACCTTAAGAAATGTATCTTCATCGACTGGCTACAGAGGTGATTTGGTGTTATGGTGTCGTAAAGGCAGTTTTAAAGGGAGACAGGATCTCATCTTTTGTGACCGTCTCTGTTCCTGTTCATGAGGAGCACGTTTGAGCCAGTGGAACTCCCTCCTGGCAGGGAGGGATGAGGCAGGAAGCTCAGCATGCTACATGCTCTAAGCTGTTTATAGGACTTAACATTTATTAAAAATAATTAAATTTAAAAGTTGTGGTTTATTTTTGAATGATAATCCAAACAGACTGGTTAGGTAAGTCACTGGGAAATGTAAAGCCAAAATCCCAAATGCAACTGCTTGGTACACTGCACTTTAAGTTCTGATTTGCTGGAAGAAGTTGAAATGCATTCCTATTCATAGTATTTGTAATGCATTGCATTAATAATTTTATATTTCTCTATTTATGATGCTTTTTAAATGTTGCCACTAACATACCACTTCATTTAGATCTGAGACTTAGTTGTTACCATACAGATTTAATTTGTCCTGTAACCATCTCTAGTTCATTTGGAGTGAAATTGATTTGATATGCAAAGTTTTAGGGTTTATTTCATTTGAATCAGGTAATACAATTTTTCCATGGTGTTTCCAAGAAAACTATACATATATAGATGGTGTCAGTTTTATACACATTTCATATAAAGTTTAATAAGCTCAACAATGGATTAACCCAATTTCAATGTCTATAATGCTGATATCTATTCTAAGCTGTGTTATAGTAGGTTCACTGAGACCTCTTCAAATGAAATGCAGGGGAGGTCAAAAATGCAATCTTTCTAATGAACGGCAATTGCGCCTTTATTAAGTGAAAGGAATCTCAGTGTACTTTACAACCTCTCCCAGTCCGTACGATGGCATTTCTATGGAGTTCTTCATTTGTTTCCTTTCTATGTCCAAAGTTGTAGATAGCTTGGCTCCAAGAACAGAGTCTGTAAAGTGTTTCTTATCATAAAATCTCTGGACGGAGTAGTCAAGGTAAGTATGTAAGAGAAAGTGGAGAAGGAGGTCTGTCCTATTGCATCTTACTTAGGAAATTACTTGCTTGCTTTTGCATATTAACTATAAAATAACTTGCAGGTATAATCAAAGAAATCCTGCTTTTGACAGATGCCGGTTTATATTTAGTAATTACATTCATAAGTTAGCAGCTGCATTTAAATAATTTAATTCTTAGGTAATGTGGATGTTGTGAAGTACTAACGATAGATCAGTGCAGAACTTCTCCAGAGAACCATGCTAGAGAAAACACACCAATGTCTTGATTTCCTAGTTAAGCTGCATTTTTTATCTGTGATATGTGACAAGTATAAGCTATTCCAAACTCAAAGTGCAATGTGGAACAAGACACCACAGGGTAATCCCTGCTTTGGCCTAATATCACTAAATTTTTCAGATTATTTCAAGAACTTGATCTCAAAATAGAAGCAAAGGATGTTGTCCTTGTTCTAACACTGAACAATTAAACAAATACATTTATTTTTGTTTTGAACAGAAACTTGTAATTATATGAAGAAACATTATAGAAGTTGTATATGTGGTCACTTATTTGTTATTAAGTATTTTTTTTTAAAATCTGTTCTAGATAGATGGCTTATATCTTGATTACAAATATCATAAATACATTTCTTTATGGTGATTGGGTAAAATATTTACAAATTCTTTCCAGTGCTAATGAAATTCTTACTGTAACTGTGTTACTGCAGTTGAAAGTGTGTTGCTCCAGCTGTCTACCCAGGTAGAGTGATGTTGTATGGGATATTCTGTTGTGCAGTGAACAACTTGCTTTCACTTCTTCTGATTGCCAAAACCAAATTAGTGTCTGAAATGGTGGTTATTTGTCATAATATTTAAAACGTAATAGAATATTGTTTAATCTATGGCACAAAATGTGCAGTGTTCTTTGGTATAAAGATACAGCTGTTTCAGTATCACACAAATCCTGATGGCATTTGGGACTGTATCTTTAGGGACTTACTTTTTAAGGGAAAAATGACGATACCAACACTTATTGACTGGTTTTGCTTGTTGTGACAGAGGGTCTTTATCAATGTTATAGCAAAGGTATATCAAATATATCAGGTACAATCAAATTTTTTGTTCATTCTAATAATAAGTATTGTCCAAATACTATTTTAATCAAGACAAAAATAGGTCCTCCTAATAACACTGTGAATGCAAGGCTTGTAAAAATTAGGTTTTTTTTCTTCATACACATCATATCTTGTGTTGTACTGTGCCCACTGCATTTAGCAACTAGCCAGGCTGAAATGTTTGATACATATACTTGATTTTAAAGCTTAGCTCAATTTTGTCTTTGTTCCAGACCTTTGATGAATGTGTGGCAGCTGGAGGTTCAGACTGTGCTCCAGAGAAACTTTGGCTTCAAATTCCATTCTTCTGTGGCCACAGCTCTGAATGCTGGTAGGAATGTAAATGTAGCTTACATTGTTAGTCAAGTGTATCAGCACTGAAATCTAAACTTAACAAATTTGTACATGTAGCACAGTTGGGGAAAGTGTGAGGGACTGGAGAGAGTGAAGCAGCAGGTACTTTAGTGATTATTTTCTTTTGAAGATGCATTCTACTGAAGCAGGCTGGCAGTTCTTTAAACAAGCAATATGTTAGGATACTGTATCAGCTGTGCTATGAGGGAAAACAAATGCTTTCAATTTCAGAAATTATTTTTGGAGATTTAGTCTTGACATTTTTCTGTTTTGTCAGGCTACAATATCCATCTTTCTGATTGGAGGTATTTTGTTTCAAGCTCCTAGAGCTGCTGTGAAAAGTAAAATATTTGAGATCAGGATAAATGTATCTTCTTAAACCTTTACCAGACATCTAGTAATCAATGCTACTTAGTAGAAACTGAAACAAAAGCAAATAGTGTCCATCTGTCAAGGGCATGGACTTTAAAAAACTATTTAGCAAACTAAAAAATCAAGGGCAATTATTTGTAAAAGGTACTGTTCATCCAAACATAAGCAAAATAAATGGCTACTTGGTAGCTCCTCTTTCAGCGCCTGTTGGTCAGACCTATCTACACCTGAGCCAGGTGGAGAAGCAGAGAAAGAAAGAACTCTGAATCTACCTCTTCACCCTGTCTGGAGCTAGGAGGAGGAAGAAAAAAATGTCAGTTGACTTTCTATCTGTCATTCAGTAGGGAAGTCCTCACATTAACCATAATGACTTTCTAGTTCTAGTAGTTTGCAAAAGCAAATGTGTGTTCTTACCAGAACCATTTCTGGTATCTATGTGAAAGTAGAGACTGAATTGACATGGAGAAAATGTAAACCCTCCAAAAAATGCATTAACAGAGACAGTAACCACATACACACACTTTTTTTTTTTCTTTTTTTTTCTTTTTTTTTTTTTTTTTTGGTGGATGAGTTATTATTCAAACTAAAGGTATCAAATTTTTAGATAAGAATGAAGATGAGACAAAGTGGAAAGGGAAATGAAGTTGCGAATAGTTATAACTTGAGATTAGACTTGCCCTTCCTATACCAATGTGCTGTTTTGAAGTAATCTCTGACTAGGGACCAAGGATGGTTGGCTGACATCAGAACTTGCTGTAATTGCTCTCTGTCATTTTAGGAATGTGGGAAGCAGATGGGCTTTGGAACAAGCCAAATACAATCTGATTAATGAATACTTCCTAGTGGGAGTTACTGAAGAGCTTGAAGACTTCATCATGTTATTGGAGGCAGCTTTGCCCCGGTTCTTCAGGGGTGCCACAGAACTGTACCGTACAGGTATCTAAATGGCTGATTTCCATGGATTCCATGGATTTTTCACCCTCTTATCGCTTTTTTAAAATGTGAATTCTTTAGACCTAAATGAATAGTTCTGAGTCTCTGCCAGGTTTGCCTCTAAATTGCCCAATGTTTGTACAGAAAACTCTTTAAAAGACTCCCAGTACAAATTTTTGAGGGCAGCCCAAGTGTCTTCCTGCCTTACACAAACTGTAAATATTAGGGTTGGGGTAAAGGCAGTTGTGTAGGTACGCCACACTTAAAAAATTGTGGCAGGTGTTTATCAGAACATGTTGGAAAGGTCTTGCAGGGGCAGATTTCAGTTTCCTCAGAAGCCCTGCTGCTCAAGTGAAATGTGCTTGATGCAGCTTGGGTGGCTGCGCAAAAAAGCCCAAGGGATACAAAGGCCCAAATAAGTGTTTATCTTCCTGGAGTCCTAACGACCTGTTTGTTATGTAGCCAGTACCTCAGTTTCTAGGAGCTGACTGTGCAACTTATGATGAAGAAAAAGTCCATCTAGCAGGGCTTCTATGTGCAAATCAAGGGAGAAAAGGGTCCGATGTGTAGTATTAACAGGTTTCTTACAAAGCAACAGATAGCAGTTCTTAGGGAAAATGCTGTCATCATTTTGGTTATCTTTTTCTCACGAAAGAAGTCTCTTGCTCTGCAGTTTTTAAAGTTCTTAACATTTGATGCCAGATTAACATCTAAATAATTAATTTTGAAAGACTAATCTTGCTCCAAGTACATTATGTGGAGTAATCTTGTTCCTTAAATGAATTGTTCATTCCCTGGGTTTGTTAGAGTAACGAGGAAGAATTGAAAGAACTGATGCAAAATTCATTAACATTTAGTGAGAGAGACTGCAATTTTCCAACCCGCGTGTTACATTAATAAATTCTGGATTAAATTTTGTCACTTCTTGTGCAGTTTATCAACATGCTGAGAGTCTAAAACTCTGTAAATAAAGGACTGTGAGCATTTTTTAATCACATGAACTTTAAAGTGAAGCTATTACTTTCATTTTGCATTTAGGAAAGAAGTCTCATCTTAGGAAAACAACTGAGAAAAAACTTCCCACAAAAGAAACTATTGCCAAGCTACAACAGTCTGAAATCTGGAAAATGGAGAATGAGTTCTATGAATTTGCACTGGAGCAATTTCAGTTTGTCAGAGCACACGCAGTTCGGGAAAAAGATGGAGAATTGTATATTCTGGCTCAAAACTTTTTCTATGAAAAGATTTACCCCAAGTCAAACTAAGGACACTGTGCTGTTAGATTTATGGATCTAAATCTTTGGTCACATTGTCATCTTATTCCTCAGCCATGGCAACTAGATTACTTGTAGACCTCCAAGACTTTTCTTTATAGATCTGAGAAAAGCGGGCTGTGGATCACCTCTGGGGCGTTGGATACTGGCTAACTATGTTGGTAATCCAGAAGCAAAGGCTTCATTTCTTTTATCTAACTAATACGTTCAGTGGGAGTTAATATCCTTTACCTGAAGGAATCTACACTTTAATTCGGAGCAATTAATATACAGCAGTTCTAGTTGAAAATATAAACAACAAAAAATGCTTCTGTTGATGCTCTTTTTAATTTTCAGAACAGTTTCTTTTCCTTTATACTTCTGTGAAGAGGAAATCATTTTTCCCAGCTTTCAACATGGAACTATTGGTTGTATACAATATGAGTAGTGTTAATAACTGGTTGACATCTGTGCTTTGTTTTTGTGAATCATGTCACATGATATTAATTGGGATGGTTAATCATGTTCTGCTGAGAAATGCTGCTACTGCTGGAATTGCCCATATTTATATATGTGGTTTTATTAAAAAATAACAACTAATCATTAGTGTTAGAACATCATTTCCTTGCTAATATTGTAAAAAGTTAAAGAATCAGAGCAGTGGGGTTTTTGTTTTGTTTTTTATCCCCACCTCCACTGACTGAGGCTGGAAAAGCTACGAAGAAAGTTGGTATTGTCTGCAGTTCTAGTTGATCCTTACACAGCAGTATAAAAACCGTAAATTCAGTATTCAGTTTCTCCATGGATTCTTTGTAATAATTGTAAACTGAGATAGTGGTGAATCCATATTATGACTCCATTAGTGAGCTGTGGTATGGTTAGGGTTTTCCTACTACTTCAATACTTTTACCTGTAGAATATTTTTACTAAGGTGCTTTATAATGTGTTTTAAAGCATTGCATTTACAAACGAAGTAAAATGCTGTAAATACTGCTTATTTTATGTATTTGGACCAAAAGGTTTAAAGTAACTAGTTTAAAGTGGGGGTTTTGCACCAGTTCTGTTATGTGTGAAGTGAAAAATATCACATTGGCTTCCAGGTTGAGTTAACTGTTGGACATTGCTGAAATGCACTTCAGTGACCTCTCTGACTCCAATACCAGAATGTTGTCCAGGGATTCTCTTTACAGAAATGTAGTCTTCATCCTTTTATTACGGTAAGAGGAAAAGAAGAAAAATGTCATGTGTAGCCTGGTTGAGAAAGATGCAGTGAAATTGATTGACATAATTGTATTTATGTAACTGCCTTTTGTGAGTGTTGTAAAGTTGTGAGTTGCCGTTATTAACAATGTGAAACACCTGGTAGATGAAGTAAATTGAAATTTGAGAACAGATGTTTGGGGCCACTGCATTTATAGCGAATGGCAGTGGAGAACTACAAGAACTTGTTTCCTCTTGAATTTTCTTAAAGATCTGAGTATTTACACATCTTACACCTGCCTTTCCTTACAGTACTTTTCGCAGGGTTTGATGGGGGAAGGCACAGAGGAGACAAAGTGGGGAATGGTGGTAAAGCTTAAAATTCCTAAGGGATGATGCTGAAGGCTCAGTTTAAAATTACCAAGCGGAGTTTCTTTAACCAGCTTGTTCTTGTAATGAAAACAAAGGAAATGGGAAATGGTCTGTGAACTGGATGTCTGCAGCCAAAAGCAACAGCCCAATTACAAAGAGTATAACAAGAGGCTATCAAGTACATCTTGCATTTTCTTTGTTTCCTTGCGTTTTTCCCTTTGGATTTTAAAAATAGATTTCTCACTGTTCTTCCCTAATAATCAGGGAAGTTCCTTCTGATAGCTTACCATTTATATAGCGTGAACCATGCATAAGATTTCCTATTCTAGTTCTTGTCTATTGATATCATGAATAATGCCAGCGTGTTTGAGAATAGGATGTGTTAGGTCACACATGAAGACGTGTTTCCTGGCTAAAGAAGTGAACTGAGGAGTTATACACAAGAAGTAGCTAATGGAAATCTAAAAATGTCCATAACAAAGCAGTAACTTTTTTGAAATAAAATTAATATTTATAATCCCGGGAAAGATTATGCACTCAGTGATAGTTTTACGTAAGATATTATTTTGAGTACGTTGTTTTCCTTCAGAGTATTTTGGGTCAGTTTCCTTCTTGAGTCTCCTTCAGAATTTCCAGAAGAGCACCTGAGAGAGCAGAAGAGTTTACCAAGTGAAAACATACAGTATTCATCTAAGTAATGACATAGGTATGTAGACAAATGCTTCTGTATTGACAAGGAAAAGATAGGCAAAACTTCTACTGATTCAGTAGTCTACAGAAACCTCTTCTATTCTGTGAGTAATTTTAAAAGTTGTGTTTCTTTTTGTTTTTTTTTTTCCTTCCAGGATTTAGAATTTCTTAACTATGAGTCTTCAGTAACAAAAATAATAGAACAATGCAATTTTTTTTACTTTTATAAGAGCAATATAGTTTTCATAGTTCATATAAGAAAACATATTTTATTTAATCAGATGTCACGTCCTGTTCTTTCCTGTGAACTGACAGGACTGAGACAAGCAAGAATTTTAGGAATATTTTTTAAAAATTCTAGCTCCAATTGAAAATGTCGTTGTCTGTAGAACACAGAGGGAATCAAGACCACGTACTTTTGTATCTATTGCAACCATTGAGTCAACTCTGAACTTTTTAGAATCCTTTAAATTCAGAACTACCAAACTTGGATTTCCTAAAAGAAAGGAAGAGGAGCTTTAGAGATTTTTAATAACCTGCTCTTTTCATCTTCTATTCAAAAATTGAAACAATTCAAATAGTTGGTATTAAAAATACTGTATACAAACAGAGTGTATCTTGTGTATTTTCCCTTAATGGCTTAAAGTGAAAAGCAGCAGGACACGGATTTTTGTTGTTGCAGGTTGTATAATCAGTAAACTTCCTATGCAGCTTCCTAAACGAGGATCTTTGAACTGAAGTCACTGTAGTCTCTGCACAGGAGTGAGATTGGCTTTTTGCAGGGCTAAGTTCATTTGAAAGGTGCTGAATGTTCATATATGTGTAGCTGAGAGTAGGTTTTGTTACATTGTTCTGTATTTTTTTGTATGAAATTAATACCCAGATTTTGTGCCCTGTTGAAACTCTTGATGTCAGCTTAATGGCTGTAGGTCCAGCTGCACTGGCAGCTGCACAGCCGTAAGCATAGCATGCGGAGCACTTGCAACAGGTACACTGGGCAGTGTGGACAGGAGAGCAATGGTGGGTTTAGCTCCTTCCCGTCATCATTCTGCAGCCATGCAACAAGAATTTCACTCTTATTTTGTTAGTGCATCTATAAGCAGACACGAGGCCAGGTGCAGGATGTCCTGAGTGCGCATTCCCGCTTGCTCTGGGTTGGTTTTCAGGCAGTTTTGCTGTTAATGGTACGCTGATCGTGGCTTCATTTTCACAGAGGCCTGAAAATGTATAGTGGGAGGAATAGCAGCAGCCCATCCTGGCCGTTTGCAATGCCTTTTATGGGTTCTTAGTTTTTCTGGATGCTTAGCTGGTTTTACTTTCCAGGAATAAATGTTTGCTTATTTATGGTCTCAGAACAGTTCTATTCTATATCAGGGAAAATTAAGTTATTTCCTGTGATAATTTTGTTAAAATTTTCCATTGGGTTTACCTGCTGTTGCTAAACAAAAAGGTATATGGATGATGCTGGCTGAACTGTGCTGCTTAAGCAGTCAGTGGAAAAGCCTGATTCAAGTGCACTGCCCATTTAGCTCTTCAAAATTGGAATATGCTTTACGACTACTAAAGATTAAACTTAAGGAAACTGTAAGGCTTAGTTGCATGGATGCTTCCTTTAGCATAAACCTATGCAACTATGTAAACTTTACAGCAGTATTTATGGAAAGAGTCCTCTTCCGGAGACTTTTCTGGAGCATAATTATAAATGTTCGTTTACTTGTACTGTCTGATATTTACATCAGCAGCTTTCTGTAGCTTCTGTAAAAAGAGACAGGTTTGTGAACAATTCTAAAGCAGTACTGAATGTAATTTTGAAAAACATGGATTGTGCTTCATGACGTTTTTCTTTCTGAACACACACACACACACACACACACACACACACACACTCACACACACAGCTGAATAGTGCCTTTTTTCCTCACAGTCCATGTTGAAGATGCTCGCTCCCACTCACCCTCTGCAAATTGATTCGTTTGTGCAATACTATTCCGACTTGAAACCATCTTGTCACAGCTGTTTGAGAAATAATCTCCATTTTTCCTTACGTTGCTGCCAGCTTTCTGTTGTTGAAGTGTTTCAGTTGATTACCTAATGCAAATGCTATAAAATAAAATACCCAGTGGGAAGGGGAAAGAAAAGAAGTCTGGTGTCCTGTCTTAATATTTGCATGTCACGTTCACACTAAATGCCTTTTTTCTTGAAGATGTTGTTATGCAGTATTGCAAACTTATTTTATAGCTATTGTGATTTTAGAGGGGAAAGGCGAGCTGGAGCGTAGCTTGGCTGTAATAATTCCATATAGCTATAACCAAATATATTTATAGGCCTTGCATTGGGCTTTCTGGCCAGAAATTTGCAGAGGGTATACACTGTGCTGGAAGTGTCAATGAAAAGTTCTTATTTTTAAACCTGAGATTTGTAAGAATAGAAAACCGGCATTAAAACAACACATCGATACATACGTGCCTCCCTGCCTGAGGGAATGAATGACTGGACTGATGACTGTGGTACCGGAAGACAGACGTGGCAGTGATGAGTATGGTCAAAGAACTGGAGCAGAGTAGAAACATCATTTGCCCAGCACAGGTTCCTAATGCGGCAGCTCCTGCATGTTCAGCTGTCAGCCTGGGTGATTAACAAACACCATGCAGTTACTCAGCAACTTCCAGGGGATTTTAGCTTTTAAATTCCCCTTTTGTTGCAAGTAGACTTGTCCTTAATTCCATCTGTGGAAGTGATACGTGTAATTGTGCTCAGGAAACAAAGTCTGTCTGCTTATATCAACCAGGGGGAAGTGGAGGAAAAAACTGTATAGAGGTACAGGAATTCCTAATGTCACTGCTCCTCTTTCTGAAATAATGTAGTAAACAAAATGACAGCCAAAAATGTTACAATTGAAAAAAAATGCTTTATTTCAGATGACAGAGGCTTCTCCTGTGAAAGACAGAATGACTGTAAGGTGTTAGATACTGGTTGAACTCTTATTTTTTTAACTGATGCTGCCATTTGCACAGGTAATTAATCTCATCAGTTGGGATTCATGGGAGGGGAGTGAAAGAAGGGAAAGGGTTTTTTTGTTCAAAGCTGGATTTTTTTTTTCAGGTCCTGTATTTTCATTTTATTTATTGTTTGAATCTTGCATTTGATTTCAATATAATTTCCTTGCTTCTTAACAAAATACAAGTAGTTGCTAGTGAATGTCAAAGCAATATCCAGATGTTTTCTTCAAGCACAAGTCTCCTGCTATGACCTCCCCCTGGCTTCATTACCGCATAACGCAGATGTGGTAACTTTCAATAAGAGCTAATTTAAAGGACTAATAATGCTCTTTATTAAAAAAAAAAACTCTGCAAAGAACACCTGTGGCCTAAAAATGAAGGCTTTGAGACCTTTCACCTTGTCATAATAACCAACTGCATCCCCATAAAAATGGAAAATACTGTGATAAACGTTCTCTGCCCATTTTCTGCATGTTTACAAGGCTGGTCCTGAATCCGCTCTCAGGCACACAGACATTAACTTCTCATAATAAACATGACTGTAAAAATAATGGCACAAAGAACAACTACCCATCTTCTTACTGAAAAAATATTATATATGTATACACACCTTGGAAAAAAATAGATTAAAACTGTGTTCATGGAAATTGTGGTTATAGTTCAAGTGTACAGCTTTGCGTTCCTCTGATGCTTTAAGAAATGGTTCACTACCATACGTGCGTGCGTTGTTTCACCTGCTATTGATATGAACTCATCTGTGGTTTTCAACTAAAAAAAGCATTGTGTTTCAAACATAAATTCAGTATTAATAAGGAAAAACACTGTTCTGTTTTGAGAGAGAAACATACTAATTTGGTATTCTAATTTAAATGATTTAACTCAACCACAACTCTGGGTTTGATGCAGCAGTTACTGGAAAATACTATGAACTGTCTCTTTACCAAAAAAAGAAAAAAATTAGTCTAGAGAATAATGGTATTCTGGCTCTAAGGACATTATTGTCTTGACAAATATTGATTGCCATTTTTAGTGCAGAATAGAATTTGGCATCCTTAATCTCCTTTATTTAGAATTTAATAACTTCTAAAATGTTGCATGACTTGGAGAATTGGCCAGGGGAAAAGGAATCCTTGAGTGCCAGGGGTCTGCGCGGTCCCGGGCTGGCTGTGCGGGGGCTGCCGCGGTGCAGCGTGTGACCCTGAGGGAATACCAGGGCAACCCTTGCGTAAAGCATTTGATGTGGTAATAAAGGGCATATCTGCATCTGTGAAGACGGTATGTAAAGAACACATAGGACAGAGCAGGCAGAAATATAAACTGCTATATAAGATTGCAGTAATTCCTTAAATTAACAGCTACGATGGCCATCTTTGGCCTAATTATCTGCTTTGGATCTTCAGCGCCTTTCCTTGGCTGGATTAATGAATTCAACGTTGCAGCCATCAAGGCTGTTGCTATTATGAGCAAGGCCTGTACACCGACAAATGAAATCTCTCCTATTTATAACCCCCAACCGAATACCTCCTTCCAGCACATGGCTCCAGCACTACTTATAGCTAAGCTATAGATCTGGAAAAGCAGATTGCATTGACTGGGAGGCTTGTCTGCTCTGCATTTGAGATCTTTGAAGCAGCAAGTTAAAAGAAGAAGTTAAAATAGTCAGTAACTGCATGATAGAAGTCAAATCCATGAAGCTGGGGAAAAAGCATCTTATGTTCAGATTACACGGAGCTAAAATTGTGCACTTCTTTTGGTGTTCATTCAGAATGAGTTCACTGGCTCAGGCAGATTCCAACCAGACATCTGTTAGTACTAAAGGTCACTGAGGGATGGTTGGAAACCTGAGGTTTACTTTTAGCAAAAATTGCCATAAACATTGTTTTTTCCACAAATCTTTTCAACGAAGATTTTGGGGTTTTTTTCTTAAGATAAATGTTTGGTGGTTTTTTTTCCCTTAAAAATAAAGCAAACCAGGAAAATATCGGTCTGCCCCCACCCCAGCAAACATTCTTTGTCAGTGCCCTTGTTTTTTCTTTCCCAAGTGGATGGAAAACTGTGAGAGTGCATGACATGTGTGTTCAGCCTCTCCCTGCTCTCAGCTGGCTCTGTGAGATAGCAGAATAGGCTTCACTCCTGCACAAGCCCTGCACAGCACACGTCTTATCTTGCAGGTGTTGTTGTAGGACATGAGATCACGCTGCAGTACGGAGTTTATCAAACGTGGTGTTTACTCAGGATCACCTTTGAGAGTCTGCTGGCAATAGAGGTGCCTGTCCTGTTTGTTGGAGGTAGTGCTGACGTATCGGGCTGAATTAGCTTGTGCACACCAGTGACTGCGGATATGACAGTTTGGATACACGTACTGGATTATTTTACAGTCACTTAATCCAGCAAGGATATTTAACTTGTAAGGGGTGGTGGTGTTGTGGTTTTGTTTTTTGGGTTTTTTTTAAATCTTTGTGCCGGAGAAGTGCATGACAAGATGAGAATCAGGCTACAATCAGCAGGTTTTATTAACAAAAGCTTTGCAGCCAGCTCATGTGTAACTTTGGTTCCATAGACCCTCCTCCTCTACTCACCTGTCCAGGAATGTCCTCTTACATATATATGTGTGTCTACGCACCACAGTCATAGTTCTCGTCACTTGATCATACTGAGGTAAATGGAGAGTGAATTACAAAGCCAAACAGATTCACAGACAGCTTTGGAAGCCAAGTTTGAAAAGCTTGTTGGTAGTCAAAGGGAGCAAAGCACGCCCAGGCAGGCACTCAAATGCACTTTGAAAACCTCTCTGTGTACCTGAAATGGCCTCTCAGCACCTGTTGAGCAGCCCGGTTTGGGTTTTACTCAGCTCTGGTACTCAGGAAACAAATTTAAGAGCTTTCTGCAATGAAAGATCCTGATATTAAAACTTACAGCTCCTTTAACAGCAATGTTTTCCAAGACAATCATGTACCTTGTGACTGAGGGAGGAGGGAGAGACGTTCATGTCATGGTTTATCATAGACATTGAGATGGCTATTCAAATGTATTTTATGTTCTGCTTATGCACGTTGATTTAAACTCATTCTTTTTTTTCTTGTGTTTTCTCATATGCATGGAAAACAGTTTGTTCAATATCTAAAAGAATGTGCTTTTCTCTGTATGCCATGTTGGAAGACTCTCCTCCATGCCAATCTCATTTTGTTTATCCAAATTCAAATAATGATTGATAACCAGAAATCTTAGTATCTAAAGTCCAAGGATACTGCAGAAGACTAGGAAATGGGGACCTGGCTATCACAGCCATACAGTTTATTCTAAGATTTCTTGGAGTCTGTGATATTCCATGGCTAAAAGCAATGCAAAACGAGTGTTGTGAAAACATTATTGGTCAGGTTTTCAATTATGGAGCCTGTGTTTAGGTATGTATGTCATATGTAGTTATCTAATAAATTGTTCATGGGCTGTTCTTTTCCAGGTTGAGCAAGTATCAGTAACTTTCTAGGAAAGAAGAATATCTGGTTTTGGTGCCAAAGTATTACCATCAGTCAGTGGTTTGACATCTGAGTTTGTAATTGTTGACTTTATTCTTTTAAAACCACCCAGAAAATCATTTTCTGTGGCTCCTTGTTATGAAAATACATTTCTAATAATTTTTTAAAAAATCATTTCCTCTTTATATTCTGTTCTATAATCACATCTGCAAGAAAAATGTGAGTTAAGAACATTAATCATTTGTGAGTCTTGTGCCTAAGTCTTTGAAGACAAAGTGCTGCTTCTGCTGACTGCAGACTTTGTGCCCAGTGTGGTTTCCTCTTTCCATACAAATGAAAAGACCCCACCATACTGCTCTTCTGCTGAAATCAGATGGGGGGGACAGGGAGGAGAACACTCAAATAATAAATAGCCATTTTTCATTTGATGTCACAGTCATAAAAAACAGGACAGGAACAACGTCTTGAAAGACTTTTGATAAACAATGTTTAAGCAACATAAATGTAAAAAACAATCAAATTTTAAAAAGCCAAATTCTCCCGCTGCCCAATGCTGGGGCAAAAACCCACCCCCATCACTTCAAAACCAATAGGATTCCACTCTCAGAACTTCCCGTCAGATTAGGAGCCTTTCCTAAGGTTCTGCAGATGGGTTTCTAGGCTTTAACAGCTGATACATCAGCTTTCTAGAAATGCATCAAATAACGAGATTTATTAGGAATAGTTGTTCATGTCTCAAATTTCTGTGAAGAATATGAAGGTGATGGGCAAAATTGGCTGCTGGGCAAAAACTTGCCTATTGAAAGGCAGAAGGAAGGTTAGTTGTGGAATATTGGTGTCCAGCTTTAGGAATGATGATTTTCCAGTGTGTCAAAGGACATGGAGCATAACTGAGAAGTTTAAGTAATTTCCTCCAGTTACTCTTCAGAGGCCGATGTTTCACCCTGCACGTGTGAAGAAGTTGACTAACGTAGGTGGAGGAGGTGAATCCCTGCCTCTTGCACTTCTCGTCTTTCTACTCATCTCTGGGCATCTGTCGTCATCATCTCTCCAGCAAAGTCTCTCCATCAGGTAAGAGCTTGCTTTTCCTACTTGGGAGCAGACACTTATTCTTTGTACATAACTTGGTGTAAGAGCTCTGTTAATATTATTGCACATAAATATTTTTATTGGCACTTAAACCAATAGTACTGCAGATCAAAAGGAAGCCTGTGTTGGTAAGCAGTGCTGGCGTGTGGTTGCCATAATATCTGATTATTACCAGATAGTATTGAATAGAGTCCGCTTACCCTTTGCAATGTTTTTGTTAGAAAATCTGGTACTGTTATTGTGTGTCAGAGGCGCTGAAACATGGGTGGGATCTGTCCTGAGCAGCTGCATCAAATAATGAGATTTATTAGGAATAGTTGTTCATGTCTCAAATTCCTGTGAAGAATATGAAGGTGATGGGCAAAATTGGCTGCTGGGCCGTTAGGTTTTGAGGAACAGGGCTGTGACCTAGTGGGAAATAACAGCAAGACTGGGCTTTTGGTTGCACTCCTAAGCTAGGAGTGTGGTGCCTGCAAATATAGCAGGGATGTTGGTGTAGGTAAACTGCCTACAGCTATGCAGGAACTTTGTGGAGGAGCCAGGAATTCCGCTGAGACCTCCTGAGCTCTGCAAGGGATCCTCCTGTGTCTCTTTGCTAATCTTCCTCCCATATTTCCACCTTGGCATGACTAGTGCTCCCAATTAAGGTATACTAACCTCTAGCATTTAATATAATAATAATTTATGTCTTAATACAGAATTTAATTTTTGAACTTGCCTGTCGTGTTTCAGGCACTAGGAAGGGTCAAAGAACAGATGTAGATGTCTGAGAAGCTCTGGATTTGCAGCCCTCCATTTGGTCACAAGTTACAAATCCCTCAAACTTGCAGTTGTTGGCTGAAGCCATATCAGGGTACAAGATGTTGTTCTTTGAGTCTCCAAACCAAATCCTAGCCCCTGAAGTGGGAAATAAAGCAACAAACAACAACTTTCTGAAAGTTGGATCTAACTCCTTTGACTCATTTGGAAGAGGCTCAGAACAGGAACAGCTGCCTGCGCTGGCAGCTTTAAGGGATTACAGTGCAGCAGTTGTGTCTGCTTTTCTCCCCGTAGGTCTGTTTCTTGCTTCTGAGGTTTTGTGAGATTGGAAAGAAATGCCGTGATTACATTCTTCATTTGACCACTACATTAAGTACTTTAAAAACCAAGCAGAAAAAAAAACAGAGAAACACTTTTAGGTATCTGTAACCATTGAGAACAATGTTTTTTCAGAGTTCTATCTAGGGAATGCTCCAGATAGCCTTGTGGTAAAGCTGGTGGGAAGAACTGGGGAAGAGTAGAAAACATCTTATGTAGAGCGTGTCCACTTGTGTTCCCAGCCCAACATCCCTCTTGGCCAAACTCTATTAAAGTTTAACAGGGTAAAGAAAAGTTATTTTTGCTTCATTTTGAAACAGAAACCAAGCATGGACACGTCATACAAAATGAAAGCACGAGGATATTGGACTGAGATCGTGCCAAAAAAAAAGCCCTTTGATTTTTTGCTATATGTTCAGGCCTATGTTTAACTAAAAGCATGCCCAAGACCACCTGTGCCCTTTGCTGTGCAGTACCACTGTCAAAAGGAATATTACCTTCCCCTGCCCTCTAGAGAAACACTGTTGTGCCATAAATACATACCTGCGCAAGCTGAGCACTGCAGCATCACATCTGCTTTAGAGAGCAGTGCCCCAGGGCTTTCCCCGCCCACAGGATTGCTGCAGTCCTTTTAGAGCTCTGGGCAAGAGATTTAAACTCTGCCCAACCACTTGCTGCAAAGGCTGTTGTACTGTCCTCCCGTCCCTGATCATCCACTCTGTGCTTGGGTTTTTGAAGGGGAGACTTGCTCTCATGGCCTCTAAAAGCTGTCCCCATCTCCAGAGGGGCTGGGGGTAGATGCCCTTTGCAGAGCGGTAACAGCTTTAAAATTGGCACACGTCTCTTTGCACTCGCTGCAATTATTTAGAAACCTGCATGTCAAATGACCCACGTTAAGCCAGAGCATATTACTAGGGGTGTGCTAACAGTGTGAGTGCACTAAACCACAACTGACAACCTGACCCAGCACTGTGCTTTAAAAGGGCAGGGCCGCAGCGTTGGAGTTGGAATTCTGCTTTAATTAGGCCATTACCTGACCTTCAAAGCTGTATTTTCTTCCTCCTCTGCATGCTATGCTGGAGGAAGGGCTGCTGAGGAAGACAGGAAGAGCCCTATCTGATTGTTATCGGGAGTGGACGAAAGCCATGTGTTGCCTTTTCCTTTTGGCTTGTGCAATTAGTTTGGCTTGTGTGGAAGAAACATGTCAATGTAAATGGCCGTCTCTGTCTTTTCCCTTGCTTATCCCTGGCAAGGTCGTTTATTTGCTCCCTATGTGAAAAGCTATTCAATCACCTGTTGACAGTGGTATCCCTCTCATAAAACTTGCAGCATATCCTGATTATCTGCCACCAGCAGATCCACTTGCTTAGGCAGCACGTCAGAGCCTGCCACTACTGTTAGGCTCTTTTACAGGCTGAGCACACTCCAACCCTCCTCATAAAACTTTGTTTGAACCTGGGTGTTTGTACATCTCTTTGCCTCCCCCTTCAAAAGAAGCTTTTCTGGTTTTATGGAGGCACAGGGATCTTTCTGTCCGGAGCACACGACCTCTGTGGCGTTCACCAGGAGCACGCTGCTGTTGCCCCTCTTCAAACCAATCCCGCCCGCCAGCTCAGCAGCGTCCCGCCGCTCCGCCGCCTCCTTGGAGATGTTGCGTGTCTCCTGCGTTTGCTCTGACTGCTCAGCGTGCTCAGGCAGGATCTGTGCTCACACACATCCAGAAAACTGGTGCAATCAGTTCCTGGCTGGAGCGGTTGCTGGCCACCGCCACCACTTGACAGACCTTCCATGGCTGCGAGTCGCAAGGGACTCACGTGCGTGGCAAAAGACCCGTTTTATGGGTTTCTTTTAAATAGACTTAACGATTTTTTTTTCTTTTTAAAGTTCAATTCACTAAATTTAAATAATGCTCTGCTTATGAGAACCAAAGTAGGAAGCACATAAATCCAATGCAAATGCTGAGCCCGAGTTCACTTATACTTCACCTTTTAGGCCAATTGCAACTGCACTGCTGATAGGTTATATTCATTAAGCCAAGAAAAGGCATTAAGTTCTGTGTTTTCATCTTGGAAGCGTGTGCCCCTCGCCGCTCCCGCCATGAGCCATGGTCACAAGTCTCCAATCACACCCTCTGTCTCACTGCAGACTTCCTGCGCGGCCACGGGAACGCCGTTTTAAACTTGTGTTATCTCCTTTGCTTTGTCCAGAAGTGCTGCTAATCTTTTTGCTTCTTGCGAAGTTCAATGTGCATGAATACTGATGGTGTGGTGGGCCACCGGCTGCGAGAGCTCTGTCTGCCCAGGACTGCGCGGGTGCTTTGTGTTTGTCCCAAGTCGGGTGCTGTATCATAGCAGACAGTGATGCCAGAGCTCCCTGGTGTCACTTAGGACACAATGGAGAATGTTCCAGGGAAAGTTTTGCAAAAAGCTTGTTTGTTTGTTCGTTTGATGACAGACATTTGTGGCTTTTTTCTCTAAACAATATTTGAAGAGTGGTGGAGTAGCAGTTGAGCCCATCAGGGGACAGAAATCAGATAATGTGTTAGAAAGAGGGAGATATTCAGAGATTAGGATAGTGGAAACAGCACTGGATTTTTATGGTGCTATTATACAGTTTAAAAAGTACTTTGCTCTCTTTTATAAAGGGGAGGATTGAGGCATGGCAAAATCCAGTGGCTTCCCCAAAGACATACAGGAATTTTTTGTTCTTGTTGGTACTAACATACGCAGTGATCTGGCCAACAAATAACTGAAGTCCTGTGCTGCCGGAGAGTCCTGGGAGCGTGGTGGCTGAGCAGGACAGGGCCCCGTCCTCACCCATTCTTCGCCAAGACCCTGCTCTGCAAACAGGGCCCGACGTGCAGCTGCCCAAGTCCAGGGCGGCAGTGGGGCCTCTGTGCCAAGCTGCTGCGGGACCTTGCTGGGCTGTGGGGAGGGCGAGGGGGCTGCGGGCACCCGGGGGCCGTGCCCGGGTTTGTGTGCAGGACCCCTGCGTGGGAGCTGCCCGCCTACTCCCCCTCCCAATTTTAGGAGGTGGCAATTGCACTGCTACAGTGACATGACTGGTAATCAGAAAGATCATTTGTGCTTTTTATCACTGTATTGCCAAAGGGCTTGCTCTTTAATCTGATGGGGCTCAGAGCTGAACCCGGGGCAGATAAACCATTAGTTAAGTGCAGTCTTTATCAGGCTCTGAACGACTGGAGGGAGGCAGCTCCGGAGCGACAAGCCCTGACACCGGGAGGGCTCAGCAGGGACAAACTCTTTTGCCCTCACCCCCCTGCCTGTTGCCTCCTGAGCGCGGGCTGAAGCGTTACGGAAACCAACAACCCAGGCGTCTTAATCGTTTCGTTCCCCTTAGAGGCTTCTGTACAGCAAAAACCGCACGTTCCCTCGGCGGGGCGTTGGAATAACCCCCCGGTGTCGGTAGCTGCGGGGCCGGGGGCAGCAGCTGGATGCGAAGCCGCGGAGCCGTCACTAGATGGTGCCCAAGGAGCGGCTCGGCGGGCCGCCCCGCCCTCGGGCTCCGCCGGGCCCGCGGGGGGCAGGAGCCGCCCCCTCCAGCCGCCGCCACCGCGCAGCTCCCGCAGCGGCCGAGGAGCTTCGCCTCCGCAGCGGCGGCTGGGAGGGAACGGCCTCCGGGATAAATACGGGCGCTGGTTGTTCTTTCCAGGTATAGCCCTTGTTTTGAGTCAGGTGGCTTTTTTGGTGGCTAATTTTAGTGCTAAATTGAACCTAATTATTATAATACAATGAAAGACCGCTTTGAATTAAATAATGACCCTTGCATTGTATTTATACGAGTGAAGAATTAACCTTAAAAGGTTGCCCTTCTGAGAAAATGGATTGCACACTCGGTTCTTTCTATTGATTAGTTTAGGTATTTAAAGTGCTGCATTTTATCTCGCCAGCCGCCCGGTAAATTTGTCATGATGATACTTAAAGGAGCAAATCGACGTTGTTTATTTTCCCAAGCCTTTTTGGCATATTTCTTGGCTTCTTATTGCACCTTTGAGCTATATAGTATTGTGTGAAGGAACAGTGATAACCCTTCTGCTTAAATAAGCATGACAGCATAACATCTCTGTTGAGCTGAAACACCAACGAAAGAGATGCTGCAGTGCGAAATGTATATTACATTGCAGCTGATGGAGTGAGGTTAGCAATCCTGAAGAGGTTTTCAAGAGGACTAGAGCCTTCCCATATTAAGTGAATGATAGGAGGGTTTGTCAGAATTTCTGTTCACTCCAAAAATTGGAGTTCATTTTTCCTTGAAGCTTTCAGATGACAGGAACCGTCCTAATAATTGAAAACTCTAATATTTCCAAAACTAGATAGTGTTTGGGATTTTGAATGTGAAATGTGCAACTAAGCAAAAAGAGACAGGACACACGCATGCATTTCTGTATTACAGATTTCTGAGTAAGTAATAGGATGATGTAAAGTTTTTAAGTTAAATATGGGCATCTGGTTTTCCTACCAAAGCTTTAAACCTTTTTAAAGTTTCCCAAAAATGTATTGAGGAATTGAGGGAATTTTGTGTCCTGATGCTGGCAGCTGAAAATCACTCCGGTGTGTGCGGCTGCAGGAAGCCCCAGCAGCCGCGTTTGTGCCCCTGGAGATGGGCTGTTTCCCTGCTGGCGCCCGGGGAGCAGCCTCAGCACTGCTTGCCCCGGGTTCCAGTTTGGGGGGTGAGAGCTGTGCTGCGGCTCAGTGCCCTCCACAGGCTGACCCCACCAGTGCCTCCCATGGGGCACGGGGGCTGGCGAGCTGGGTGCCCCATGTTGGGGAGCAGTAGGTCTGCAGGCACCTGCCTTGGCTAAGCCACAGCAGCGTCCCCACTCCCCTACGTGGGGCTGGGGTCCAGCCACCCCCATCAGGCTGCACTGCGCAACACATGCAAGGGGCAGTGTGCTGCTGCCAAGGCAGCTATTTCCACAGCTCTCAGTCTCTAGTGTGTTACTTCAGTTACCCTCTCTGGTTTCTCAAGTTTACAGATCTGCTTTTGGTCTCTGAGTGAGCGATTGCCACCCCTTTCCTAACCCCACATCCCAGCCAGCGGTAGGAATAAGCATACTGCTTAAATTCCCCAAATAAAATGGAAAGTCTTCGGTTTAGTTGAAAAGAACAACGAATTCTGCTCGCAATCTGTAATGCAATTAGCGTTATTTGACTTGGCAGCCTTTGCAGGGCCTGCGTGGGCTGCAGGCTGTGAGGCCTGGAGTCAGCCTCCGTCTAGGAAGCAGGGCTTGGGAGGAACTCTCGGTCATTTTTACATCTGAAGTCTCTCAGTGTTTTTCCTCTCCCATGTCCTCTCCATGCTTGGTGTTTGGATGCTGCAGCTGGTCCTTCCCCAGCTGGGAAGGGGTGAAGTCAGCTGGTCCTGCAGCCCCTCCTCGCCCTCCAGCTCCATAGGTGTCTGCGTCCCCTCTCCCGGCCAAGGGAAAATCATTCTGGGTCAGAACTCCCTGAGCCATCTGTGTTTCTGAGGCTGAAGTATTTCTTGCAAGGGAAATAGCATTAGGTTGGTGTATCTGGTCTGCTAATTGCTTTAACTGGCTGAAAAGGTTTCAGCCTGTTCTTGAGCTGTTTGTGCAAACTTAACAGAATAGTGTTACCTTCAGATCCTGCCCCATCCGCAGCCAGAACATATAAACAAGTCTTTTGGTAAGAAAAGCAGCACAAAGTTTCGAGTTATGCTGGCAGAGGTTATGAGAGACAGGAAGTTATGGGCAAATTGATTTCACCACTGGGAAACTAGGGATTTTTTTTTCCTCCCAAGTAATGACTGTAAAGCATGCTAATGCTATTCAATGTTAGTGCATTAAAGTGTGGCCTTATTAATTCAAGACATAAAGGCAACAAAATAAGCTGTTAAATTTAAAATATAATACATATATAATGAGAAGAAATGTGTGAAAGCTTTATTCAAATGAAAATGCAGAATTGTTTGAGCTAGTGAAGTATCTTTTGTGCTGAGTTATGAGCATATGTAATAGATTTAATTATTAATTTCTCCATTGTTCTATGCACACAGACAGGGTTCAAGGCACAGTCATTCTCTGGCTTTCATGGATCTAATTTGTATAATTATTGCCTGAATAAAGAATTGCTCTGATTCCTAGCTCACTTTTTTCCTCTCCCAAGCACTACCTCACTGCTGCTTTCTGAAAGGAGAGCACCTGCCAGTTCTTCAGGAATCAGCTGATCACTTCCAGTGATGAGGCATGTTCCTGGTGACGTTCCTGTTCAAGCCTTTTTGTCTCAATGAATTATCGTGCATCCTTTTTAATTTTATTGAACAAATTACATTTGTCAAGGTCTAGCTTTGTAAATAAATAGCTAGAGACACATGGATGCATATTGCTGCTGTTCAAGGTCTCTTGTTCTATTTATGGAAGCCAGATGAATGTAAAACAAAAGAGAAACTTTTCTCTAAAAGCAATTATCTTTCTGCGTTCCCATCAGTATAATTATATTGCAGGGAATTTTAAGGAGTCATACAAGTAGAATTGAATATTCAAAATCATGGCTGAATCGTTATGCAGAAGCTGAGCAGAGCATCTTGCCTCATGCTAGCAAAACACACTGTGGCCGACTGTTCTCTCACACTTTTACACCTGAAATGTATATGTACATTTGTCATAAAATAAGAACCTGAGATCCAAGAATATGCTATGCATATGAAAAGTAATTGTGGGAATAACTACTGAATTACTCTAAATTTTGAAGTGATGATAGTAATGGGTTTAAATATTTTATCACTCGGGAATTTAAAAAGTCACGGCCCTGCTCTGTGAGTATCTTTAATCATGAGTATTTTCGTTAACCTTGCAGACACGTGGTGTTACAGAAACAGGACATCGTGTTTGTTAATGGAAAGGTTTTCCTAGGTGGTAAAAGGAACAAGGCCCAAGAACATATAGCAAGGTCCAGACTGTGTCGGTAGAAAAATCTGGTAAAATTAATTATGTTGACTGTGCTTAGAGAAAAACCATTAAGACTTTTAAGGAAGCTGCAGTATCAACATGGTCACGTAATTCTGAGGGGGGAGTAGAGAAAGTATGCCAGGAAAGTAAATTCTTTCTGTCCATTGTTTCTTCAAATTTTGTGCGATTCTGTTGAAAACATAGTCATCTTTTCCCTTTAACTTGTTGGGAAGATGCTATTAGACAACCAAAATAACAATTGTGGGACTGCTCTATGGGTGGTTTTACACTCCTATCACAGCAGAAAGCTCAGCAAAAGCAGCTGCAGGGGTATTTCTTGAGAAACAAGAGCAGGCTTGGCTGAAAGCCTTCTGCAAAAGCAAAGGAGGTGGAGGTCCTGTAGCAGGGATCTGCTACACCGTGGTTAATCTCTTAGTTACTACCTTCCTTTGCAGGGCAGTGCTACAGAAAGGTGAGAATATGATAAGGCAATTAAAAACTATTCAATAATCTTCATATGAAGAAGTGAAATAAAAGTAGCACAGGATGTGTACATTTCCAGATCTCAATTTTTAACCTACATGTTTAAGTAGGCGGATGTACTCTTTCCAGCTGGATTTTTCCTCTCACGTCCCTCCACTCCTGTTGTATCCAGGGTTGCTGTCTTTTCCCTTTGCCTCCTTTTCCCTCTTCCAGCCTTTTTCATGTCAAACAGGAACATGTAAATTAAACACTTAAAACCCAGCTATGAAGAAATGAGGTATTTGGCCCAGCCTTGGCAAGCAGCTTTAGCAAGTCAGGAAGTGTTCGTAAGTCCCCGTGCCATGGCAGCCAGGCGCACTGAGCGCTGCCCGTCACACACGGGACTGACTCCGTGCCGCACACCTACAGCGGCTCTAGCCCAATGTTTTCTTTTCTGTGAAAGCCATTTCGACTGCCATGTGTTTGCATTTTTTTCCTTTCCGGCTCCATACATGACTCATCCACAGCAGGACGGAAGAGCCAGGGCAGAGCTGGGCCGCCGAGGAGCTCCTTTCCCCGCTCCCCAGCCCTGTTCTGGGCAGCCTGCTGGAGGGCAGTCCCGCGGTGAGGAGCTGTTTGCCAGGCTGTAGGAATTAAGTCGTTGTGCTCAAGGCAGCTGGGCTCAGTGTCACTTTGCAGGGCAAAGCCTTCCTGTGCCTTGGTACAAGAGGCCAAGATGCTTCTCCCTCTGTAAAGTGACAGAGGCAGCTTTTATTCACTCCGGCTTTGGAACTTGCTGTTCCCTATAGGTTACCCACACGCATACTGTCACAGGTTGGCTGTTCCTAGAGTTTAGTTCAATCCAAACCTGATCTTTTCTTCCTTTTCCAGAAGTCCCATTTGCACTGGACTTTTCTTGCATTCAGCCATGGGCAGGGTTACAGTAAAAGGTTTCCTCTTGCTTCCCTCTGGGATCCTGTGTCCAGGCAGGAGGTGTATTTCTGTCTGAGGATCCTCCTTGGAAAAGACTCTTATTTCATGGGGGTTCATGCCTGAACCATAATGATATTTTCACTGACTTTTGGTTTTCAGTAATTTCTTCTCCCCCCTCCAATAATCTGCAAATCTGTTACCAATCAGAAAATGATACGTATCCTCAGCCAGTTTCAGTGGGGCTTACTTCTATTACATCTGGCAGCGTGTCCAGCGGGGGAGAAAAAAACCTCAGCCAGAATTAGCTGCACTGAAATCAGCTGAATTTTGGATGGGTTCAGCCTTTTTGGCCAGACTCATTCCGGTTCATGAGAAGTAATTATCTCTTGAGCATCACATTAATATTAAAGATCCATAGGCATTAGTGTTTAGGCAATATACCTTCTTCCCAGCTCCAAAAAAATGATGTGGGATAATTGATCTGAACACACTCCAAATGTGCATATGTCTTTATTTATGAATTCCAGTGTGGATTGTTTGGGAGGATAAGACAGAATAAGGAAAAGCAGGCAAAAATGTTGAGACCTCTCATCTCCCTGGCCACTTCTGTTAGGAATAGTTATAATCCCCTGAAAATGAGTTGTGAAAGCTAACAGCATGTTAATAGCATATGTTACAAACACTAAATCCCTTCAACTGGTATTTCTGATTTACGCCTTTCCCTATTTCTTAGATCAGGGAATTTGTGGTAGCTGGAGCTTGCGGCTCGGTCGCTGGAGGGCCCGGTTTGGGCACTGATGGCTCTTCTCCTGAGGTCAGTGTGTTTGGGCACTGATGGCTCCTCTTCCTGAGGTCAGTGTGAAACTGCATCCCAGCTTCTGCCTGCTGAGGGAGAAATTGCTCTTGGAGCACTCAAAATGCTGTCTTCTGCAGGGTGTCCATCAGCTGGTGTGCATCAGCTGACAGGGTGCTGGGGTGACCTGCCCCAGACATGGAGGTGGTGATGTCCCAGGAAACTGTGGCCTCAGGCGTCCGGGCACTGCTGGCACCCAGCATGTGGCAGGACCCCGTGAAGACACCGGTGCTGCTGGCTTAGGGCTGGGCTCAAGCCACCGGGCAGCCCCAGGCTGATGCACTCCCGCGCCCTCCATCGTGACTGTGACACCTGCCGTTTGTGCTCAGCTGTACTTATGGATACACGTGTGGATACATAGATGGTATTGCATCGCTCATCCTTCCACTGGCAGAAAATTCGATTACTCCACACTAGCCAGTAATGTCATTACTTTAAATAGAAGGGGAACTTTTTCCTTACTGAATTTTTTATTGTGTTCAGCCTCACTCAGTAGGGGAAAACAAGCCTACAAAAGTGCTGCTAGCTTGTTTCAACTTCTGCATGTGCACCCACCTCATTTTCACACCCTGGCGAGGGGTGTCAGATGCAGCCTGGCCACCTGAGCGGTCATGGACTGGCCCAATTTCCTGCAGAGCACAGCGAAGGCCATAGATATCAACTTCAAAGGTAAACAATTACCTTTTATTATCACACATGGCTTTAGCTCTGCCAGTTTCAAATAGCACATAATCACAAGTCTGTGATAACATTTACTCCTGATGAGAGAAAATTTACCAAGTACTAAATTGCTGCTGAGATGACGGGAACATGAGCCAGGCAGGAATTAACTCCGATGATGAGTCAGCAGACGTTAATGTCCTGCACCATACTGGAGACATCTGCCGAGCCGTCCACTGTTGAATCATCTTAAATATTTCTGTGTTATTACCCCTCCAGGAACAAGCATCAGAGGACTTTCGTGTCTCTGTGTTATATATGCATAAGCTATTTTAAAATAAATATATGCAGGCACATAACAAGTGTATGCGTTTAGGTATGTAGGTAATTTTCAGCTACGGGAAGGATGAGCAACCAGCAACTATTTAAAGTAAAACATGCATGGAAATGCTAATAGCAATTGCCTACATTTGGTACTTGGAAAGCAATAGCTTTGCTCAGTCGTGGCTCTGATGAGCCTGGGAGGGTGACCTCACGTCCACATTGTGTGCCCTGAACCTTCATGCAGACCAGCCTGGCCAAGCTCTTGGAGTAGGAGCTTAAAGTTCACTAAAGGCTCCCCATGTTTTGAAAACTAATCCCTCCAGAACAGCCGCAGGGTGCTGTGTTCAAGTGTATCATCACTTTGGATTTTGCCATTTTTTTCCATATACCCAGAATGTCAATATGTAGTTAGATAAATGTAGAATCTAGATGTAATCAAGAGCTTCAGATGAATTCGGCGAAGAGGGGTAAATGACTTCTTAAATGAGATCCTTTTTCAGTGCAGGCCGTGCAACTGTGCCATCATTCGCTGTCCTGCAGCGGATCTTTGGCAGATGCTGGGACAGTGGTGTATGACTGGGGGTGCCAAAGAACTTTGCTCTGAACGTGACCATTGCAAAAAGGAAGAGGCTGAGCTTTTATTTAGTAAACTCTTTGTTGCATTCAGCTTAACTCTCTGCAGCAAAACAACTCAGGTTGTTTTAAAATATGTTGTCTGTTCTGGCCTTAATTAGTTTAAGCTTTTGCATACATAATCACCCAATTGTATGCACATGAGGACTGTAGTAATTCAGTGCACATCGTGTAAAGCTGCATTCTTTGAAACTCTGACTCTCTGAGGTCTGGAGGTCAAAAGTTAATTCCAGTGAGATGTGAGAGTTGTCCATGTTTGCCAAAAAAATATTGTTATTTCAGGCATTCCACAGTCTGAGTGTTATTGTTCCAACTTGTGTTATTATGATTTCCCCACCCCCTGAATTTTCAGATACAACTTAAAAACCCCACCAACCCAACCCACTCAATGTGTTGGAAAGCAGGGGGAGAGCAGGCTTTGCTGTTGCAGGAGGGCCGTGGGAAGCACAAGCTGACAGTGGAGCTGGTGCCCCCCAGGTGCGGCTGTGGGGCGATGGGACCAGCCAGCCTCCTGGTGCCCATCCTCCCTCTCCTTCTGTTCTTCTCCTCGCTGCTACTGATCCCAGGCTCAGCCTCCGCACAGGGCAAGCCCGTGGCTGCTTGCCATGCCATAGGGTGCTCTGAACCCCTGTCTGCCTCTTCCTGGGGCCTGGGGTGGGCGCAGGTGCCCACTGGTCCCTACTCATGAGCCTGAGGATGTCAGGGCTTCTAGACAAGTTTGACGCCAATATAGATGCTTAAAATAGCTTAAAGGAAATGACATGAACATCCCCTGCACACTGGCTTCTGCATTCAAACACTGCTTTTTCCAAAAATGAGCTCTAGCAACTCATCTTGAGGTGCCCTAAAATAACAATTTAGTATTTAATTAACATTAAGGGGGAATTAAATTAATCTAAACAGTAGCTTGGTTTCAGACTTCTCAGTAGTGGCTGCACAAAAGTAAGGCAGTGTTTTTAGACCAAATAAGAAATCCATCCTTTGAGGATTAGTTTACAGTCCTCCAGAATTTTCCATGAGATTAATAACCAAGTGAAACATCCTGGTGGGAACGATCACGTTCCTGCTACTGCCCAGTCATTACAGTGGTGCACCAGGAGGTTTCGAGTAAACCACAGTATTTTTCATCTACCATGGAAGACAATGCATCTCCATACTTATTTGAAAAGCTTTTTCCCATTTTCCTTTGGATGCTAAACTTCTTGGGCACAGTGCATTAACTCTTCTTGAAGTACAAAATGGAGAATACAAGTGCCAGAGTATTTTCGTCAATGGTTTCCAAAAACTATGGAATTTCCTGCCCAGCTACATCAGATCAGCCAACAACTTTGTAATTGCTAAAAACAGCCTGTTGATTTTCCTCCCAAGTGTTTCAGCTGGCCTGGCTGAGCTTTCTCTTTTCCACCGTCTTGAGATGTTTCTCTCATTGTGCACTGTGCTGCGTTTTTACGGTCAACATATTCTATAGCAAACAATTTGGGGCTGATGGCGGAAGGGAGATTGGATGCAGGCTAGAGATTCGAGCCTGGGACAGGGAGCCAGGAATGCCTCAGTTCCTGGAGCAAATCTGCCACTAAATCAGGAATCCACATAAAGCAAAGCCACATGATGAGCAATTGTATGATGATTTGATTTTCTGTGCAGAGGAGGAAGTGAGTTTGAATGTGGTTCTCTCCTTGGCGTGCCTGCTGCAACCCAAGCCGTGGCTACAGGTGGGCCACGGGTGGGGGGCAGGGAGCAGGTTCCCTCCAAGGGGAGGCTGCGATTCGGGAGGCTGCTGTCTGATCGGGGACCAGGGGTTTTCACCAGAGCGATACATGGACTGACGTCTCAGTGGTAAATGCAAATAAATTAGTTAAGTACGCCTGTATGAAATTTTCCTGCTGAAAAATTCATTCTATAAAAACATTTATATTGTATTCTTTATTGTCAGCTAATCCTGCCCAAACTCATTAAATGGCAGTGTGTGGGTTACTCTCTGTCAGTGAAATTATCAAAGGCATTTTTCAGCTGGTGCACCGGGAAAGCATGTGCTTCAATGCCAACTAAAACAATAACGAGGAAATGTTATGATCAGACTTGACCAAATGACCTTTCCCATTTTAGATTAGTTCTTAATTTCAGCACGAGGGTCATCCTGTGAGAATACTTACAATAAGTCACTGCTCACCTCTCACTTGAAAAAGAAGTGACTTATTAGAAATCTCACTGTACTCATTGCAGTTAATGAGATGTGGAAAGCTTTGTAATTTGATTTGCTGGACCATATGCTGTAAAGGGATACTGCTGATTTCATTCCTCCACATTTAATTTAAGCAGTATGCAATGGCTTCTTCGTATGGCTACTTATATAATAAAAATTAACTTGAAGTATAAAAAAATACACCATTGTGGGGTTTATTACTCTATGCGGTTGAGTTTCAAGTGTTTTTCATTGAAACATCTGTAAGTAATGTGTAGGTCTAATTTTAAATCCTGGCAAATATTTTCCATTTAACATTTGGTTTTACTGACAGGCTTGGAGCGGTGGTTTTCAGAGCTTGTCAGTAACAGATATGTATTTTCAAAGATAAACATTTTTTTAATTGAAGATAACTGGAATTCAATACCTGCTTTCCCTACCCCTCTTGTATATTAGCAGTGGAGAGCAGCGACGCAGACGCTCGGCCCGTGTCCCTGCAGGCAGCAGCATGGTGGCGGGGCTGGCTTCAGGTGTGGGGCTCCGTGGGGCAGAGCAAGCACAGGGAATAAGGTGGCAGCACTGGGAGATCATGAGCTCCCCAGGGCTCTCTCCTTTAGAATGTCCCTTTGGACATTGTGCAGGGGACAGTTACCACGGGTGGCGGATTTGGGCCTCAGCCCCAGGCGGAGCTTGGCCGCGAGCCGCGCCTCAGCAGCACGTGCTCGGCTCCCGGGGCCAAGCACGCTCGCTCGTACCACGGTGGCTCACCGTCAAGGCTTTATTTCAGGTTATTTGATTTTCGGCTGCAGACAAAATGAAACAGCTCGAACAGGCAGGCTGGCCTGCGTAGCCCATAAAAGCGAAAACCGAGCTGACTTGTCAGCGCGAGCTGCTGCGCGCTCTGCTGGTCGTGGTGCTTCGTGTGGGAGCCTGAGCCACGGCCGGGCTAAAGGCTGCTGGAAGAACCCAGTGTGAGGCAGTGAAAGGTCAGTTCATTAAGATTATTTTCAAATATTATTCTCAAAAAGAAGTCCTGGAAGGCTAGAAATGTGGAACACTCACTGGTTTCACCTGAAAGAAAGGCCACAGCATTATTTGCAGTTAATGCCGTGGTGTCCACAAGCTCTAAATATGAGGCCTCTGTGTGTTTTAATCTAACCTGTTGGTTAAATTTGATATCAGGCCAAGAAATCCTGTTAAGTGAAGTTGCCAGCCGGGGTTGGGGGAGTGTGGCGAGGGGGCCACGGGCAGGGCTGCAGCAGCCACAGAAGCGCCATTTTGTGAGGCGCACAGCGAGGGGATGGCACTTGTTTGTGTCCCGCTCGCTCCCTCTCTCCCTCGTTCTACACGTTACTGTTTCCTCACCACAATTTTTAAAACAAGTTTAACTCTGCTTTCAGTGAGAAATAATAATAGTACATTATTTCCCTTAGACCTGTGGAACCTTGAAAGCAGCAGAGCAGGCTGGGTTTTGGCGCAGGAGGGGCCTCTGCTCGCCCACAGCGCCGTGCCAAGCTACCAGGAAAGCATGTCAGCATTATCCGAGTTTAATGGCTTTACATTTAGAGGCAAACACATCTTTTCCACCAAAGACAACCCATTTATTTTTAATTTGGAAGCTGCCTTTAATGCTTTCTGATGTGCCGTGGTGTGGGTTCAGCAGCTGAACCGACGGTGCGGGCTCGTGCCAGCCCTATGCACTTCTCAGGGAAGCCACCAGGGATCGAAACACAGGCCCTTCATGTGTGGACCTCTAGATTAAAAAATAATAACAAAATCAGGTGTCAAGTTTAATACACTCCTGTTTTCTTTCATGAGAAGTTTTGAAATGCTTCTGAAGAGGCTGGTGATAGTCATAATCTCAGCTACAGAGACTTCTCATAAACACTGAGAAACTGCAGCTTTACTGAATATAGCGTCTGTTTTAAATGGCTGGTGGTTCACTTGTTTTTAATATGAGTACAAGCACAGAGGCAAGTAAAATCTAATGAAACTGCTTAGAAGTTTTTGTTTTGATACCCCACAGCAGCCCTGGTTTACACCGAAGGGGGAAAAGATTTCTTTATAGCCAGGCCTGCAGAAGCCAGGAATTTAATCTTGCTCCACAACTTATTTTATTGCATTTTTAATTTTCTCTTGCATTACCCTGACCCTTTTCTATAGCTTTTGACGCCTGGTGCTTAATTACTTATCATTAGCAATGTACATGGGGGCCTTCCTGCATATTTATAAATGTGATCATTAGTACACGGGAAGACAAAGACTTCTTTAAGACCATCATTAGTTATTCTGTTTTCATAGAAATGTTCATTAGAGAAACTACCCACCTAGTTAAATAATTATAATTAAGAATTGGTAATCTCCTTTGCATTTTTAACTTGATCTTCAGGACGTGTGTGCATAGCTAAAGGAGCCTTGTTTGGCCACCTTACTATCTTTTCCTTTTTATTTTAATTGTCAAGCAGATTTAAATGCTGTGTTTTGGAACTGTATATTCTAAGAATGATTTATGGAAAGAGAGGTTATTAAAAAAAAGGGAGGGGGGGTGAAGAAAGAAATCAACCCAGCAATTATCTTTGAATTCATTAACTGCTCAACTGGCAGTGAGAGGTTATATAAGCCATTTACTGTAATGCACAGTATGGAGTTAAAATGTCACCAGAGCCCGGTTTCTCTCCCCTATCTGTGGCTCTCACTGCAGACACCCAGTCTGAGGGAGAACACTTGCAGAAAGGTATCGTTTCCATGTCACAGTGTGGCATGACTTGGAAATGCCAAGAATAGATGCGATGGTGTCAGTACTCCTGCTCCCAGCCATCGTGGGGAGCTGGTGGGAAACACGTCTGAAATGCGTCCGTGTGTCCGTCTGCTGCGAGGCAGGGAGAGCATAGCCCCTGAGCTGGCATGGGGAGGGCTCACCTCCGATAAACCACAGCGGTGGGAAGAGCTCGTCAGTGGCGTAAATATCATCTGTAAACAATTAAGCAGCTACTGCTCATTCAGGGCAGTTTTGAGAAGCAAAGGAAGTCTGCAGTCAGTTATATCTCCAATTACCATAAAAATATATTAGCCATTCATTCATTTATTAATGATTCATCAGTTAACCACACATAATGAGCAAATAATTAGCAATGCTGTACGGTTGCCAAAATTGAAGAAGTGTTGGCATTTTAAAGATGAAAGGTTGCATTTATGTAAAAAGTCGGGTGGTGATAAAGTTAATACAGAAGATAATTATAAAAGTGGCTGTCCTATTTTAGAGGCTGAGGTCCCGCAAAACTTGCCTAATTGAACTGAAATTAATATTCTTCAAAAGCACGCCTGTTACTGCGTACGAGCTCCTGCATTTACTCGGAGATCTCCCTTCAGTAAGGTACATCGCACAATACAAGTTAATAAAATGCCAGACAGCAAGACTGCGTTCTTTGTTTGCTTGGTTCAGGGCCTTGTGGAAAACAATAAATTGCATTCATGTCAGCCGAGGCCCATCCCTTTGCTAATTACCGTTTGGTGCTGAAATGACTTCTGTGAAATTGGGAGCATGAAGAAACACACAGCCGTACAAGGGAGGCTTTTCAGACTATGGCAGTAAATGTGAGATAGGCCTTAGGCGCACAGATGTTAAAACAGTGAATTCCCCTACAGATTACACTAATGGAAACTCTGTCAGGGTAAGTCAAATCCGGGGTCTGTGGTCAAAATCTAATTAATGTTTCTGTACTTAAAAAGAATATGAATGCCTGGAGGTGATGAAGAACGGATAAGAAGCTCGCTTGTTTGTAAAATTGCTTGCGCGGATGGCAAGCGCCACTGAGCCCTTCCTTACGAGGTAACACCTGCTGAATGGGCTGCTTACGCCACTTGGTGCAGCACTGCGGGCACCGGGCTTGGCCCCTCTCAGAAGTCCTGCACCAAAACAGCCGTTTGTGCCAGGGCCACCTCTCCGGTGTACAGTCATTGCCATCATTAAACACCCCCTCTTCATTTGGCAGGACCCAGTGGTGTTGGCATCGCTGCTTAGGAAGTACTTGTAGCTGAAGATGTGAGAAAGGGCCAGTTCCTCTTTGTGTGAAAACAAAGGCTCACCCGTCTAGGTTGAGGTTGAGGACACTGGTGGGGCTCTTACGGCGCTTTCACAGCTGCACTGTGCATGGCCTGTGCAATAACAGAGGAAATTAATTTATAATGCAACAATCTCTTCGTTTTCACAAGCACAAAAATTCCCCTAAATACTTAAAATAACACTCAGAGTGGGACAGACATTAGATTTCAAATAAATGAAACCCTAATCCAGTGTGTTGCTGAAACAAGCTTGTTATTAAAGAAATAAATTTGAAACAGCAAGTGGTTTGAGAATTTTGGATTTAATTATTTAAATCTACTTAAGATAACTCTCGAGCACTGTGTTTGGGTTTCCTGTTGAGAGCATGTTTTCCAGGAAAGGTATCCCACCCAGTGCCTTGGAAATGTTAACTTTCTCGTGCAACAGTGGTTTAAGCAGTAGAGACAAATAATTATTGTTATAATAAGGCAAGACATTGGATGGCAGCTTGGTGATATTTCCTGGATGCATCCTGTCATGAAAACTGCCCAGAGCTGTTCAGGGGTTTGGAGAGACCACTCATCTCCTTGGCTACATGGCGCATGTAATACAGCTCCAAACGCTCTTCAGGTAAGAGAGGAGTTACCTTAGCAGTGTTACAGAACCAGTCACAACTAACAAGTTTCTGAGCCAGCAGGTTTGCAATTGTAAGCTAATTTTGAGGTATTATGTGGTATTTAATAGTTATATATTAGGAGTCGGACTTTGTTCATTGCTGACTGCTATACTTTAGATAAAATCTACGATTTCATCTTTAGGATGTAAATTGTCTCCTAATGTGGCATAGATCAAGAAGGCAATAAATCTGTTTTCTTCTGTTGGGCCGTAACAGGAGTTTTCTGAATCCCAGGTCTGTGTTTAGGGTAAGAATCAGACAAATGTATTCAAGATGTCCGTGATCTGCACAAAACCCAGCAGAGAGACAAGAACCAGGGGGGCATTCTCAGGCATGGGGCAAGCTGACTTCCCCTGCAGCCAGGAGTGAGCAGGAGAGACTCTGGGTTTGAGTCACATTTCCATCCCCTGGGGTCATGCTGGGACAGAGGGACATGGTCACACTGTATGCCATCTCAGCCTCGCTGCTTGGCTTGACTCCTGCAGGGCAGCCATGACTGTGCTGTAAAGAACAGGGATGGTGGGTTTGTGTTTGAATGCCCTCACAAGTAATCATTTGTGTCTTCAAGGCAGGATTTCATCTTAACCTTGTTCTTTCAACATGTTCTCTGCATTGTCTGTGTTTACAATACAGCTCCTACAGGAGGGTTACATGCTAATTTGGGGGCCAGACTGTTGCTGAACATTGCCAGCACTCACTTTGTCAGTCATGTTGCCCACTGTGGCTCAAGTGTTACCCTCTGTCACAGGGATGAAGTCTTTCAGCTTTCCTGATGCTGCTGAGGTTGCACTGATGTAACTGAATTTGTTCCTGCTCGAGGAGTGTTCAGCTTTCTAACTTAAGTTTGTGGGTACAAAAAAGAGGCAAATTCAGACTTTCAATTAATCTAGTGAAATGGTTCAATTACTACTCACAGGTCTGATGGTCAACACAGCTCTGTCATCATCTGAATCCAACAACACCAACTGACCCAAGAGCTGGTGCTCAATTCAACGCTGGGTTCTCTAAAACTCACAATGTGTAAGGATGGTGTTCAAACAAAACCCAAAAGATTTGCCTGGTCGTCCTCATTCAAGCATGCTCACTGACTTATCTTGTGATTATTAGCGGTATTTTCTTTTAGAAATAGTTTTTATTTTCTAGAAAAAGCAGTCCTGCAAGTATTTTTTTCTTAAGAAATTATGTCTGTTTATGTGTTACAGGAGGCAGATGTTGGTTTAAAGCTTAGTTTTTGCTTAAGAGAGATCTTTCAGTCTGCTGAAAGGGGTTGATTAGTGTCCCCTAGCTGAACCATTCTTTTCCTTCTGTTGCTTTGACCCATTGATTTAATTAAGGTCTAATAAGAGAGGGCTGAAAGATTGCTAAAAATCTTTTTTTATTTTTTTCACGGATCTGACCTATGCTGGTCTGTTAGTGCATTTTTGACTCGCACATGCCCTCTCTAATATGTAAGCACTCTGATAGAGAGGTTTTCTTCCTTAGAGCCAGTTGTTTTTTTCCCTCAATGGTAGATCAGATTTAATTTTGGTTTTAACCAAAACAAATGCTTTTCTGGAGACCTTTTACTTTAGTGAAAATAAGTAATGAAAAAATAACTAAAGCAAGTCACTGTATCAAAAGGAAAGACCTTAGAAATCTTAGTGGTGACCCTTTCTTTCTCTGTTTCCTTTCCCATCCTCCTTTTGCCAGCAGAGAAGGAGAAATGAAAACTCCGGTTTTGGTTTCCGATTAAGTAATAAGAATGAATGGAAGTTGATGAAACACGGAGGGTTTCTCATTGATAAGGCTTGCTACTTTTCAATTTTGTGTCTTGTCTGGGTCAGTTTTAATGCTCAAAAAATATTAATACTTCACACTAGTTGTCATATTGCCAGCCTCTCATTTTCCTTTCCCTTCTTCTCCCACCAGCTCTGCAGTTTGCTACTCTAGGGTGAGAAAAGCCTTTTTTAGCATGCTAATTTTGCCACTGAGGAGACTCATCTATACCTTGTAAAAGGGAGATTACCACAAACATGCACCCTCTCCACATTCTGCTCCTGCAGTAGGAGAGCACTTCTGGCGCTGGGGCTCTCGGCACTATCCTGGCTACACCAGGACCATGATGATGGTCTTCAGAAGAATAAAAAAGGGGAAAAAGCCCCAGCTGCAACTTCAAGGAATGGCTTTAATCTGCTGTTCGTGGCTTGAAAGAACAGCATTGCTATCCACAGTGGCAGTTTGTGACTGTGAACTTTCTTAGATGGCTCTCATGCTCAGATTTCTGTGCTGCAGCTCGTTAGCAGGAGAGCTGCCTGCAGGGCTGCGGCAGGTTTACAGTACAGCAGGATGTGCACTAAAATAAAAATCTGGTTAGTGGTGGTGTGATCCCAGTGCTGGCTGGGCACTGCCAATTAAACCTGGATGAGAATAAGCCACCTGGACTTTGGGACTCCTGGGATGTGACATACCACTTGCTGGGGGCCATCCCTGCCCAGGAAAGCACTAAAGCAGGTGTATAAATCCTACTGTGTTCAATGGGATTTAGGCACCTGCTTAAAGTTAAGTGCTTGTTTAGAGAGTTTCCTGAATGAAAGCCTGACAATTGTGCCCAAGAGTAACTTTGAAATAAGTTTTAATTTGCTCATCATAACCAGCTGTCATGAGTCTATGTAAAAAGGGTTTGATTTTAGGAAGATGAAGGACTTCTTAGGCCCTGGGCTTTTGTGTAAATGCCCTTTCTGGTTCCACAGCACCCTGCTGAGCTGAACCAGCCCTGCTCAGCCCTGCTTTTATTCCA
Source organism: Streptopelia decaocto (assembly GCF_964273445.1). Lineage (NCBI taxonomy): Eukaryota > Metazoa > Chordata > Aves > Columbiformes > Columbidae > Streptopelia > Streptopelia decaocto. The sequence continues at coordinate 26,354,837 of NC_138659.1, read as the reverse complement.
GGTTGCTCCATGGTCCCACTGGTGCCGCAGTGCCAGCCCAGCACTCTGCAAAGCAAACTGCCTTGCCAGCAACTGAAATCGCTCGTCTGCACCTCACCAGCCATATCCCAGGCAAACTGCAGGCTACAACAGAGGAAGAGAAAGTCCACACTATATGTAGTAGGTAAGTGCAAAGAAAAGTTAGGGGAGCGAGAGGGGGTAGAGGAGATTTGTGTCCAAGCATAAGAGTCAGCTGGACCTCCCACTTGGAAACATAGTGGGAACCAAGTTCTTTTCTGTCATGGATGTCAGAAAGCTTCAAGAGCTTTTTCTTTTAGGTTGTTTTGTTGGCTTTTTTTTTCTTTATAACCTCTTCTTTCTTACAATACAGTTTGAGAGTAAACTTGAAAATAAATCTATCATTACAGCAACCAGTCTCAAAGGAAAAACAAAATCCAACAGACACAAATTACTACTTAATTCTGTATGTGCATATGTTTATATGCATCATCTACTTAAGGCAAGCAGGACAGTGTCCTTGTAGCTGCGAGTTATTTTTTTGCTCAAATACATAGTTAATTAGTCAATGGGTGATACCACTGTTGTGTAGCTCTTGGAAAGACTAAATTTGCAATTAAAACATTTTAAAGCTTTCTTTTGTAGAGTCCTTAGGTAATTAATCTGAAGTGCATGTATATTTCCATATACAAATGTACTGGAGCAGTGATAGCTGATGTAGTAGGTAAGGTCAGGTAGAAACCAGCCTTGCATTTAGAGTCTTTTTTCTGGTACCTCACTCAAAACCTCTCTAAATCTAAATTAATCTTCCAGAAATGTATGGGAAATTTGCTTTATGAGGGGAAAAAAAGGTCTTGCACTATTACCGTAGTCTATCAGTCTTCCTTCAGCGTGACTCCATTAGTTTTGCAATGCATGGCAATTCAGCATTGCCATGACTGAACTTCAGAAGACTTTTGCTAGAATAATGCATGTCACGGGAACGGTCACGTTGGGCAGCCCCACCAAGGCAGAGGAGTGGACTCAGCCCTGTGTGGCTGCAGCTTAGAGGCTGGGGGCAGATCTAAGGAAAGCCTTTGCCTGGCCCACAAGACAGGACCTGGGAACTTCATGGTACAGTGGCTGTGACAAACCTGGGAGCAAACCTGGCTCTGCTGCTGTGTCCTGCTGTAGTGCTGCTGTGGCCCACTCCCCTCCCCAAAATCCCCCACTCAAGCTACAGCTTCCCTCTCTGCCTCCTGAAGCCGTTCCCTCCCTTGCAATCTTGGTTCCTCTCCTCCTTGCCAAGTACACTGACTCCAGCCTGATCTGAAAGTTAATTTTAACAAATAACATCTTGGGCCGAGCCAAGCTCGGATCTGGAGATAGGACACGCTGCGGGAAGGGAACAGGGTGGGGGAGTGTAAGAGCATGAACACTCAGCCTTGTAATATGTGTGAGCACTGATGCTCTCTGAGCAATCGAGTGCTTATTATTATTTCTCTTGGATAGGTCACCTGGGAGTGGAGGAATTTTTCATTTAAAATTAAAAAGAAATCTTTTATAATGCTCATTTCTGAAAGGAAAAAAAACCTCATCTCATCATGGAAGCAATTAGATGGAGAACGCATTGAAAGGAGTGATCAGTTGTTAATTTTTGAGCTGTTGGCCTGACAGAGGGGTTTTTTTGTGAAGATTTTTTTTAAAGGTGTCTTTCATATGTCCATAGTCCAAGGTTACTTCTCATTCAATAGCAATTACCATATGTCCATTACATGCTACAGACTGTTTGAGGTGGATGCAGTGGTCCCCATCTCAGCATGTGCCAAGATGAAATGCCAGCAGCTGTATGAGCCACAGGATAATTGTTTTTATCTGCTTCTTCTCTTTTCCAAGTCCCAGTAAATGTTCTAGGGAGTAACTTCCCTTTCCTTGATATGACCTGAAAGTACAGCCCTCTGGTTTGCATTTCAGGTTCCAAGTCAGCCGTGTCAAGATTTGAACAAGAATCAAGGAGGATAATGGTCAGATGTAATTAAGAGGCAAAACTACTGGTGAAATAGCTGCACATTTCAGTTTTCTTTCTTTCTGCCCATCAGATTACAAACCTCAGTCCCACCACCACTTAAAAAACCTAATCTGTAACTACCAACCCTGTATAACTGCCCTATTGTATCAGATGGAAACCAACTAACCAAACACCACAATACAAAAAAAATAAGCACATTGTACCTCAGAAAAATATGGGGTAGAAAACACAGAAAAAAATGCAGTCTTGTTAAAATATGGACATGGTCCAGTAATTGAATGAGTAGGGAAACTTGAATGGATCAGAGTCAAAAAGCACTGCTTAATTCTTGGGGTTTTTTATTCACCATTCAGCTTACATCAGTGTTAACATCTACTGAGAAATGCAGCCATTTACAATTTGCAGTTCAATGTGTTACTTTAATTAGTATGAAAATTAAAGGGCAACTATAGGCCAATGTGAATGATTATGGAAATACATGTGCATCACATGCAATGCTCTCAATTAATTGTCTTGTATATCAAGCAGTTTAAGTCGGTTGCTGAGTATAACAACTCTATTTTAAATAGCCACTTAATACTTAACAGGATGTGGAGAAAACACTATAGCACACGACTGCTTCTCAAGTTTCAGTGTCTGAGATTTTTTAAAGCTGACCCAAGTCAACCCAAAGAATGTTTAACACCCTGTGTCTGAACACAAGAAACTCTGTGATGTACAGACATTCAATTACATTTTTTTTAAAGTGAGAAACATTTTGTAAAATAGTGACTTTAGAAAACTAATTGGCAGCAGCAAACTTGAGAGTGAAGGCCAAAGCTAGAGGGAACCTTTTACTACAGTAACCCTAGTCAAGGAAAATGAAAATAAAGGCATCTTTGTTTCTTAGTCAAATTAGCTGATTAAGAAATAAAACATTTTAACATGCTTTAAATGCAGCATTAATTATTTATATGAAAAAAAATTAAAGCCAGGTTCCATGAATTAAACTTTGTGTGTGTGAATTGAACATTGCGGGAATAGTAATCCTTTTACATTCATGCCTTACTTCATTAGGCAAAACTAAATATTAAGGGCTCTATTCATTCAAAAAATTCTTATGCATTCAGGTCACACCTTTTCTATGGCTTTTTTTTTTTTTTTTAAGAGTGCTATGTAAAGCACTGATTTTTAAATATGATTCAGAGAAACTAATCTGCTTCTACAGGATGGGCTCTAGTAAATGGGTGTGTTAAGAAAAGGACAAAGATACAGTGGTGGGTCTTGCTTGTCATCAGTGAAAAGGCCCAGAGTAAGTCGTACTGTATGGTGTCAAAGCTGGTGTGATAACAGAAAATCAGATGCATACAGGTAGAGAACTCTGTGAACCCTTTTTCCTATAGATGGATTGGTAAATAATTTCTCTCCCTCACTGATTGTTTCCAATGGCTGGCCAGTGCTTTATTCAGGTGAATGAAGAACAGAGGTTATTTACTTGGGCAGGTATGTTCAGGGATGTACTTTTCTTTTTTCCATATCTGCCCATTTTAGCAATGGTGTGTCCCATGCTTGGCTCCCCGGGAGGACAGTCCCTCAGTTGCAGCTGCACTGCTCTGTGGGATGTGGTTAAACATCTGCTGGGACTGAGGCTGGGATCATCAGTGTCACTTCTCTGCTCTTTAACTCTGTATCTTTAACTTTCAAAATAATTAAAAGGATCACTTAACATTACAATTATAACTTGAGAAGAGAGAGAGAAGAAAAAACAAAGCAAAACCAAAAAAATCAAGAAATTACAAAAAAGGGGTTACCCAGAAGCTTGCAAATTGTCAGCTGGCTGAATTTAAACAAACTTTTGGGAAACAAAATATTGGGAAATGGGACAAGGCGTCAGATGGTTGGGTAAGATTGATGTATTTAATAGTTTAGTTAATATGGATCAACATCTGTCTTTAGTTACATCTGCACAACCCCCTGACTTCAGCAGAATTGTACTTTTGGAACCAAATTTGGACCAATGTTTTTAAATAGGCCCCGGTGCAGAATATCTGCAGAGAGCCTGTGCTGCTCAGTGCCGGTGTAACCAGGCAGCTCTGGAGAGAACGGGTAATACAATATGTTATTGTTTCTCATGTAATTTTAAAATACATTGAGGAGTAATATATTTTTTTATAATAGGGTGCTCCCTGTCTCTTTAAGTAACTGTCAGATGTAGGATGTCCTTGTGCCAAAATGCTACGGTCTGCTCCCTCTGTGCAATTGTTAATTAAATCCATCCCTTATTGTAAAGCCTGCCTAGTCTCTTACCCATTCTGCTTATCTGTGATACCAGATGATGCTCAGTAATTCATGGCCAACCTGCTCCCACCTTCAATAGGGCCTCCTGTGCACTGACCTTAACCAGCTTCACCTTTTCATTATTCCCAAGGAGAATGGAGCCCCGAAGGCAACAGTTTTATCAACTTTTCCTGTTGACCAGATGATGGTTCAGTGATAAATAAATGGAGTGTGCTTGAGCTGGAGGCCTCCCACACGCCAACACTCCCTGCCTTTCTCTGGCTCCCGCTGCCTGCCTGGACGCAGAGCTGTGCAGGGAAAGGGAACCATCCTCAAAGGGCACTGCAGGCTGCACCGCTGCTGGCAGGCAAGAACCGCTTTTGCCTATCCAAGTAATGTTACTCTGCCAGTCATCATGTCAGCTGAAAACTTTCTGTGGTTGGTTCTGAGCTATGCCACCTGCAAATCTCTTTTCTCCACTGGTAAGGCTGATATACAGGAGCTGGTAGGAATATTTTCATAGCTGACAAGCTGTTTCCCATGAACAGTGTCAAAGATTTAAAAGCCTCTTCTGCAAATGGGACTTTCTGGCAAATATAGACTAAGCAAATCTTTTATTATTACCATATGGCTAGAAATACTCCTAGAGTTCTCCTGGAAATGGGTACTGTACCAGCAGAAAGCAATATTCTGTTGGCCTGTACATTGCCTCAAGGGTATTTACTATGGTAATAAGATCAGTAATTCATCTCCTAAAATCACTGGGAGTACAAATGCTTATTTAAGTAGATGGTATCTTGATTGCAACTGAGTCAGGAGAGCTCTTAAAGCTGCCTGTTTAGGCTACAGATCTTTTGTTAAAGGCAAAGGGCTGGTGGTTCTTGGTAAACACAAGAACATAGTGCTTCACAGCTACCTTCCATTCTGAGCAATTCACAATAGATGCACAGAACATCCCTTGACAAAATGGGCATGTACAAATACATCAGGAAATTGTGTCTGTTGGGTTTTTATTTTTTGCTTTTTTTTTTTTTCCCATAGCAATGTAATGGAAAGAGATATAAATCTCTCTCCATCTCCAAATAGTTGGTCAGAACAAAAGAGACCGAGAGAAAGCCATACATACTTCAGCAGCACATGGAACCATTCAAACCCCATTTGCTGAGGGATGCAGCACCAACATAAATTAGGAGACAGCCTTGGCTCAGAAAAACAAAAAGAGAAAGATCTGAGGGTAAAATTATTTGCTTAGTCACAGAGTAGGCCAGTGTCAGAAGTATCCTAAGTTCTTGAGACTCTTGCGACCTCCCATCTGCTAGCTCGCGAACTCGGTAGGCATCTTCTCTGGAAGTCCTGGAGGCAGAAGCCTCCCTTCTTGTTCAACTGCGCCTTTTAGTTTTTGGTTGGTTGGTTTTGTTTGTTTGGTTTGGTTGTTTACAAAGCTGATCAAGAGAAACCATGGGTTTATGGCAAAGGCATAGAAGTGGGAGTTTAAGGACCTAGTTTCTAATCCCAAACTCTCACAGAAGTCTTCACAGAAAGGGTGGTATACGTTAGAAATACAGAGATTCCTCAAAATGTATTATTTGAGGGAAACTAGAGTCTGACCTCTGAGAATCCAAATTCAGTGCCCGTAGCCCTGTGCCAGGAAAGTTTCAGGTGGCTGGTACTGTTTCACATTGGTGATGTGGCATCAAAGGTGAATTACAGAAAAACTGAGCTAGAAGTGCCTAAAACAGATGTTCTGTAGTTTGCCAAGAAGCCTGAGCCCTTAATGAGGACATGTGGCTGAAACGGAAACAATTAGCAGTTTTCCTGCAGAATGTTGTTCTGTACTTTAACTTCATCAATACTGTTCCTTCTCTGCACAGTTATTAAGCTAAATATCACTGAGGCATGTGCAAATTTAACGAGAGAAATATCTGTTTGTGCTCTCTATATATTTCAGAAATTAAAGATTTTTCAGGAGGCACAATTCTGCCTTGTGAGTCAGAATTTTCTCTCTCATTTATTCTGCAGTCATGGAGCATAACAAACATTTGAAATAACTTTCACCAGCTTGATCACTGTTGTCAGACAGAGTATATATGCAAATGAAACTAATAAATGTTGCTGAAGTTCTCTGGATTACTCCAGAATGTATAGAATTGTCTTTCGTTAGTTAAAAGCGCTTAACACTTATGTAGCAATTTCCATCGTTGATGACAAGCTTATTAATCAATGCAACACCTCTGAAAGGAGCATTGCTATATATTCCTATTAGAGTGTGAAATTTAAAATGTATGGATGTACTCTGAAGTGTTGGTCAAATAGCCAAAGAAACTTGGGTTTCAAGTTTGGGAGTTTGTGGTTTCTGTCACATGATTAGGCCAGACTTCTTTGACACACAGACCCCTTTATGTGTTTAATAGATCAAGCTCTGCTGGGTTTAGAGCCACACATCAGTGTGGCCATGCTCTGACTTTGAAATGTGGCGATAACAGAGCCATTTTTTATAATTGCTGCCTAGAGGACCTGAGATGGGGATACAGCACACTGCTGTGATTTGCTCTTTGCAGCTTTGTTAAGACTCACGGGAGCCGGAAGGTGTGTTTCCAGTGCACAGTAAATAGGCTTGTGCTAAATGACCCTTGCCTTTTTTCATGCTAATAGGTGTGACAGTGTTGGGTTAACAAAGAAGTCAATCCTGTTGTAGGGATGAAAATTTTGTCTAGAGTGAAATCCATTGAATTCCCTCACCTCTTTTCTGTGCCTGCTATCATAGGACACTGATGGTACTGCTGATCTGCTCTCTTTGCAGTCAATAAAGTGTCAGATGATAGTATTTTCTGCCTTCTACGTCCCAGAAAAAAAAAAAAAAAAAAAAAAAAAAAGTATATTCTATGCAATATGCTTAGTTTGGGAAATGAGTTTTGTTCACTGTTACCAGGTCTGTAGAAGCCACCAGGCAAGTGCAGTGAAAAAGGCCTCCTATAAAGGGTATAATGAAAGACAAATCATTTCAGTTCATGACTAGAGGCATATCAATAAAGATCACCCCCTGCATATATCAAGTGATTGATAGCAAGTTTGAAAGCTTTTTCAGTTCCCTGGTAGTGCCATCCAACTGCAATAAAACACATGGATTTCTCTGCTCCCCTTGCAGATAAACCCCCTTCATGCTGCATGTAGGAAGAGCTTCAAGAATAATAAAAGAAAGGTACAGGGAGTTATTACTTTTAAGTAGCTCATGTGGCAATATCTAAACTATAGCAGGAAGGGAACTGTTAAACATCTTGTTGCTTTGCTCTGTTGGTAGGCAGTCTCTGAGACTGTCAGCAGCCTGAGGTAAATCAGGCTGCTCAGAGGTGACAGCCCAGGACATGCACTGTGAACCAGGAAAGGAGCTTTTGGGATGCCTGTTCAGATGAGAACAGATACCTAAAAATTCGCACCCCTCTGGCAAGCTCAGCAAGTGTAGTCCCTGAGCTGGATACCTGGATACCTGGACAGACCAGGGCTGTGGGCCAAATGGCAACGGCTCCTACATACCTGCCTCCAAGGCACAGGCTGCAGTCCTGTTCTCACTGCCTGTCTCCTCCATAGCTAAGTTGCCGGTACTGCCCATGGCTTGGGGCTTATAGCTGCTCCTCTCCCTTGTTGATGCTGAGTCTGGCCCCGCAGTGCATCTGGTGCTTGGTCTCATGCTGTTAATAGGAACTGATTGCTCCTGTTGGAAAGGGCTCTGTGCTTTGAGGATTTGTGCATCCAGACATTGTGAAACATTCATACCTAAAAGCTATGGAAGCATTATATGAGTTTTTATGACTGAATCTATATCTGTTTCATTGCCTTATGCTAATGGAAGTCTTGTGTCAGCCATTGGGAGCCCACAAACTTTGGAAAAGTCAAGAAGCTTCTGGGAAACTCTTACTGAGATGAGTTTTTTAGTTAGATCCCGTTCCTTCTTACCAGAGAACAAAATCCAGGTTCATGAGACTCCAAGACCTGGGAAAGCACCTTGAAAATACCAATGTTGATTGATCTGCTTCATCCACATACAGCCCGTTTAAAAGCTGGTTCCATCTACAAGGCTTGGGTTTGGATCTGGGTCCAAATATCCCTTAATTTCACCCTTAAGGTGAGACCTTTATCTGCTGATGTCACCGTGATTTCTGTCACTGGCTTAAGTGAATGAGGGTCAATGCGGTGTTTTAAACCACAGAGTTCGTTTGACCTATATGTAATGTGAAGACGGGTATTAACTGGGAAGTCTAAATTTCTGGAAGTCTCTCTCTCAGTAGTTGTGATTAAATTCACTATTCCAGCATAATGTAGCTTTCTGTTCTAATCATAGCGTTGCTGTATTTGGGCATAGCACATCAAAGGGGTTACCTTGCTCTCATAGCAGAATCTTCCTTAGGTTCGCTTACTCTGGGGACTCATACCAGATTTCCCTGGTTCTGCACACAGGCCAGATTTTCAGCTCCCTTTTAATCTTTGGCAATTTGAATTTATATGGAAAACTTACAGGTGACAGTCTGGCTATGTTGAGACAAGTAGGATAGAAACCATGTCAGAACAGTCCCTGAAAGTCCTACGATGTGCTTAAAGCATTTCAAGAGAACCCTTGATCCAATGTATCAAAGGGTTACAGTAAGATCAAGAAGAATTAAAACTGATGGTGTGCCAGAAATCACGTGCAGCACAAGGTCATTACCTACCCTCGTTAAAGTGGTCTCAGTACTGTGGCCTGATCTGAAGCTTAATTGAAAAGTTTCAAATGGTGCATTATAACGAAGACAAGACAGCCACTGCCCATTCCACGACCTCTGCTAAAAAAGGCAGATCGGTAATAGGGCAGAAATCTAAGCAATTGCTTGAGGATAATCAAGGCCTAATGAGGTATCCACTTCAGTCTTTCAAAGGCAGAGGAACCTCTCCCTGATGCTGGAGAGAAAGTAGGGGCTGATGGGGCTGATGTGAGCAGGTTCCTGCATCTAGAGAACAGGCTGCCTGGCCAGGGTAGTCACAGTCCTTGGCAGCGGAGCGAATACAAAGGGCAATACCGTGTCTGTAGAGTGGGTTTTCAGTTGTACAAAAGGTCAGTGCCATGGCCTAGGCCAGCTTCCTCTCCGTTGCCTTCTTTTGCAATCATTTTCTGTTACCCCAAACCTTTCCCCAAAGTAATCATAAGGTGCCCATCAGGTCTGAAATAGTTGTGTTAGGAGGCAAGACAGTGATGATAGGAGATACCTGACTGCTGATGTTATCAATTTTCCCTAAAAATTCACGAAAAAAACAAACCCCATTGATGTTCCACTTGAGTGTGATAACAAACTGCAAGTCACAATTACCCAAGGAAATCAAGTATCTCCTTGGCATCTTCCTCTTTTTTTGTTCTATTATCTTTTCTAGCAGAGAGGTCAGTGCCCATATCCACATGATTATCTCCACATCCAGCTGCCAAATTGTGAAATCTGCTCTTCCCGGGCTACTGCTTGGGCAGCCGTATTAAAGGGTTTGTGCATGCCCTTGCCCAATGAGCAGTTACAGCGTGGAATCACCTTTCAGTCTGCAGGAGCCAAATGGTTTTTCATCTCTTTGAAATAGTCAGCTCACCCATTTTAACCCACATCTGTAGGCTGTGCTCATGTCAGGAGAGGGGTTCTCTCCAGATTCGTATCTGTTTGCTGAGCAGGTTTGCTTGCTGTTCCTAATCTCTCCTGTTTTGATAAGATCTGCCTCCTGTCTTGAGAAACACTAGTCATGGGAAGCTAGACCAGACAAAAACATTGTATAGAATTTCAGGTTCAGTGACAGAGTACAGCCTTCAGTGATGGACTTGATTAAAGGCATCGTGCACAATGACAAGTTACAAAATTTTTTAGCAGCAGGGGCCATCTTCTTTGGCCTTCAGGTTCCTCACTAATTTTGTGTACAGTTAAAATCAAAGTACCTGCTTTCTTTGCTATGAATCCTACTTCAATTATCTTCTGCTTTGTCATGTAATTTCCTTCAGCTTTAAATACAAATACTGAAAAAGAAGCCTAATATAAGCAAAAAGTTCTAGTAAAATAACTAAAACCCCATTTATGCAGTTCTTCAGATAGCTGTCTTGAAGACCACGAGAGGTGCAACTGACTTCACTGGGACACCTTTGGGCCTGGATTTAAACCATGCATTTTGCTGAAGTAAGACCTTTAATACATGACATACAGCATCAGCTCTACAAAATATGACTGGTTGGCTGACAGCCCTGCTTCTGTCCATTGCTTGCAAATTAATACTGTACGTCTGTGTGGGTAAATAGGTTGTCATCACCAGTGCCTGTGGTCACTGCAGGCTGCACCCACGAGCCTAAGGACTCTGCATCCGTACTTTCCTGGAGAGGCGTTTGTGTGTTGAGCTGCTGGTGCTATACCCATGGAAGCAGTGGCTGAGCAGTCCTGCCTGGGAAGGAACCACTGCTGCTGTGTTTGCAGGTCTCTGAGGAGCTCTAGGACAGCACGGGAGGACAGGGCACTGCCAGCTGCTGTGTGAGAGCTGCCACGGTGGCCGGCTGGGCTCTGGTGAGCTGGAGCCTGCCACAGTGTCAGTGCGGCAAGTGGTGAGAAACGGGCTGCTTGTACCAGCCTGAAGGTACAGTGTTAAGAGGAATTTCTCTATATATTGTTTCCTGTTAAAAATCATTGATTTAGCCACTTACGGGATTTTTTTTTGCTTGTTTTCCTTGTATGTGAACAAGGACAAAATGCAGATGGAGGGATGTCTAGGGTGTCTCAGGAATGGGTACCACTCTCTCTTCAGGTGTCTGCAAATCTCAGCTAGGGCTGATCTCTTTGATACAGGATGTAAGTGTGCTACGGGTGAGGTGGGGGAAGGAGTGAGAGCAACCAGTGAGAAGATGTTCTACCTATATGTAACCCACCAGCTTTGCTGAGCGTTGACTAATGAGAGGGGAAAAAAACCTCAGTCATTTTTTTCAAAAAAAAAAATTAGATCCTGGACTCCATGTGGCAAAAAATAGGGCAGTTGAGTTATTAGTACCTGATGAGAATATGAGAAGAGTAATTATTATATAGTCCTATTAATGAAATTGTTCTGAAGCTCAAAAGAAAAAAAAAAGAAAGAAATGTCACCAAAGAAAGCCTGGTCAATTACTTCAGGGAAAAAGAAAAGCTTCTGTTGTATGAATAGAAATATCAGCTTGTTAGCTTAGCAGAGAGATCTGGACACTTATGGAAATTCAAAACATTTCCACATATCCCAGTTCAGGTTGGAATTAAAGTGTTGTAAAGCTTCCCTGGAAGCCAACATTTATCTAATATGTAAGCATATTTAGATTTCATTTTGAAATGGTTGTTAAAGGCTATCCTTTGGCTGCACTCTACCCTTCATTCTTTGTTTTTGAATTGTTGAACTTTGAGATTTTTATGCTGAGAAAAATGTACTTTCAGAACCAGAAATGCCTGAATGACCAGTTACAGCGTGTACTAACCCTGAGAGATATCCATTGAATCTGCTTTCCTCCTCCAATTTACTTGCTGTTTTTCCAATCATGCCTTGCATTAATGTTGTACACTTAGCTAAACTGTGTGTGTTATATTTTAGATCTATTTTTGTTTTGTCTAAAAAATTTCCAAATTGGCATTAAGTATTCAAGATGTAATCTCTGTAGCAGGAAACCGGTTATCAGATTCATATAAAATAACTGAGCAATAGAAATAACTCCGAGCAGAATGCATTTATTTTTCTTAGAATTGATTTAGAAGGAATTTAATGCCTGTGAAAGGTGCTAGATTGCAACATCAGAGAACTGAAGCTACTGTTTAACCACAGAACGGTTACAGGGTGGGAGATGGCTTTACAAGATTCCCCATGAGGGTTGACAAAATATTTGTCTCAGGTTTGGTGCCTTTCATCTAGCTGGAACAACCAAGCTTTCATGGGTCAGTAACAGTCTCTCTCAGGCTGTTGGCTTTCACCTGGGTGATGGAGAGAGTTTTTCTGTGAAAAGGACTTGTCGGGGGGGGGAGATTTTGCTTTTGTGATTACTGGCAAACATTTATGATTTGGTTAAACCTAAAATACTAGATTTACTCCAGCTGAGTTGGCACATTGCTGTAAGGGATAGTCCTGGGTCAGAAATTCAAAGTACAAGGTGTGTCGATGCTGTCCCTGCCCTGTGCCACGGTGGCAGGTAGAGCTGGAAAGGAAGGAAGGGGCAGGTGCTGTGACCTGCACCCCCCGCACGCTCTGCCACCACCCTTGCGATGCCCCCAGGCACCATGCCACTGTGCTCGGACCCCTTCAGAGGGGCTCTCAGAACCAAGGTTTGCATCTTTTGCTTTCTGTTGCCACCTGTTTATCAGAGGGAAGACAAGAGTGGCGAGCTATAAGATGCCACTATTTGAGCTATGCCAGGTTCAGGGTCTAATTCTCATATTTTCCCTTTTTTTTCCCCAAATTTCCAGAATAGTTATCTCTGAAGGCCACATATAGTCTGCATGGTTTGAGTCTCAGTAGTTTGGTTCCCATTAAGCAGAGACAGACAGTATTGCGTGTGCTAACTGGTAGTCTTGTCAGCTGCAGGAGACACCGCAAAGCATTTTTCATGGTACATGTTGAGCTTTAACTTGTATTTGCTGCTTAGTTAAGTTAATATGTTTGGTGTTTATGGTTTTCACTGACTTCCTGAGGAAGGGGAGAGGTGAGTAGCTTCAGGGTAGTTTTTACTAATTTCTCTCAAAGGGAGAGACTTTCACAGTACTGCCTGTCTCCCCACGAGCTCATCAGGAAAAGAAAATCACCATTTCTGTGTTTTATGTGTCTGATCTGCCTTAAAGGGTGGTCTGCCCACATGGGATGCCAGGCAAGCTGTCCACCACAGCTCTGCTGCTGTCACAGCAAGGCCAGCAGAAATACATCCACAACTGCATAGATCAATAGGTTCGTTACTGTAATGCAAAGTCAACTTATTGACGAGCCCACTTGGAACCAGTTAGAAATTTTTTCCTCTGAAGCCACATTCTTCTGCTGGTTTTGGTATGTTGGACAGAGGCTGCGTTCCCTCACACTGGAATTTCCTGTATTAGCACTGCACAGGAGTGAATTTATTTTGTAGTCCTTGAGATGTCTGAGCTTCATGGATTTCACAGCCTTTATAGACCATGAAACAAAGATCTATTTTCTACTGAAGCATTGCAGAAAGGATGAGCATCTGCTGACTTATTGGTCTTCCAAAGAGTGATGCCCTCCAAGACCAGAGGTAAACCAGTCTGGGATTATCTCACTGAAGCCTGAGGTATTAGTGACACAGCTCTCATATAGCTCACATGCTTTTTGCACTGATTTTTGGAGCTAAAAGAAACATTTCATGTTTGTTGTCTATTTGCACCCTAATGTGCTGCTGAGGGAGCTCGTTTCTTCTGTTGTAGCAGGAATATGATGTTTACAATCTATAAAACACTAAACTAGGCCAGGGCATAGGCATCTTGCTTCAACATCATCTACCTTAAACAAGTCTGTCGTCCTCTGGGCTTGTGGGCTCAGTACTGTAAAGGCAATATTACCGGTTCCTTTTGTGTTGAGGACTTTTTAGAGGGGCCTGTGGACTCCTTGTCTTTTCTCAGACTCACCTGACTCCAGCCCAGCCATGGTATTCTTACTTCTTAACTTAATCAAAATTGCAATTCGGGTATCCAACCTCCAAATGTACAGCTTCATTGAAATTGAGACAGGTTATTTAAGACTTTCTGCATAGAAATGTGTAATATATTATACTATATTGAGTTTTGTGGAAGAGTGGAAAATATCCATTTGGTTTTGGAAATACATTATAGAGATATTTAGATGCCAAGTTTTTTATTGTTCTACTAATGTCTTCCTGATCTACAAGTTTTTAAAAGTAAATCATTCCACTGTTGCAAATTTTAAAATGGTATATCTGAGAAATTTTGCACTGTGGTGTTTAGTTGGGTCTCAGACCTTCACAGGAAACGAAGTGGCAGCTGGGATTTTGTGGAACAGGTTTCCCCAAATTGCCCCATCCCATCTCTTCGCTCACTTTCTTTTATGCACTTCCCCACCTTAAACTGCTTTTATTGAGCCAGTTTGCCAGGGGCTCTGCGTGACGTGAAGTGAACTGACATGCTCAATTTTCCCAATATTTGTACTTTATGACTAAGCTACATTATTGTTTTAGGATTTTTTTGTAATCTAACTAAGGATACTTTGCACCTTAATTGCATGCTAATTAACATTTTCCTTTGTGGAGGATTAATATCATATAAACTGTAGCTCTACCCCAGCTACCTCTGTTCTATTTCTGCAGCCCAGAAAACTGACCATTGTGCTTCCCAGCAGGCCAATGCGCATTTTCAGACTTGTCGCAGAGCTCCACAAATAACCAGTCAAACCTCCCCCACCTAAACCTTCCTGACAGAGTCTTTCTTTTATATCCTTACATTTCTTTTTTATTAAATTTGCCTCAGTAAACAATATGTCCCAAACCTGTGGAGTGTCTTGGGTGGGAAATGTCATCAGCCTCCCCCTTACAGAACTCTGCCTTCATGTCCCTGCTGCAGCTCCCTCTTGCCCATGCAAGACAATGTCAGAGCAGTGGCTGATCTCATCTCTCCTGAGCACCAATTTAATTTGCAAAATGTTGTGTTTTTTTCTAACATGTGAGAACTTTCCTTACTCTGTGTTCCTGAAACATGAATTAATGATCTGTTTTCATCTGTGTGGCCTTGGTATGTTCCCTGGCTTTGCACACAAGCCTTCAAAGCTGTGTGGCAAGGATGGTATGAAAACAAGTCTCCGTTAAAGCAATGATTTAAATTTTCTGTGAATCTCCCTGATAAAAAGTTTGCAGCAGTCCTTGCTGGTGAAACTCTTATTGGTGCTCAGCTAATGACCAAGCAACCACACTTCGGTGGACATGTCTTGAAGCACTAAGTTGATTACTGAAAACTAACTGAAGGAAAAGGAGAGAAGTGGGAACCAGCTGAGCCGTGGTGTACCCACAGAGTCAGGCCATGCACTGTGCATTCGGGCACTGTGCTGGTGAGGTCCTGCTGCATAAATACAAACAGAAAGATGGTGAAGTTTATAATTTTCATTGAATTCTTAGTTTTTTCCTCTCCAGACTTCATTGTTATAATTTATGTTTGAAACCATCTGACCATCAGGAGCTAGTATTGCTCTGTGCAGTATCCAGGCCGAGCTCCAGTTTGAATTACCTGTTTAAAATTCCCCTTGTTTTATAATTTCAGCTGAATAGTTTTAATCATGTCTTGTTGTGAGCTGTGGTGCTGTACAGTGGGTTGCATGTCACTGAGAAGCTTCAGTCTAGAGGTAGTTGCGCTTCAGTGCCAAGAGAAATAATAACTGGATGGATGGAAAGTGTCTGGGATTGATGTGGTTTAAAGGTGCTGTTCGTGCAAGCTATTATCAAGGAAGGAGTTCAGGAAGAGATTCACTCTTAAAATGCAGGTGCTCTCGTGCTTTCTCTGACAGATGTGTTCCAACAGTGTTTTGAATTCTGTTTAAAATTTGAAAGAGCTAAACCTTCAGGCTCTTCTCGTCTTTTCTTAAATTCATTTCCGTGTTTAGATGAAAAAGAAACATTTTGCAACTTACTTTAAACTTTCTTCAAAAGAACTGCTGGAAAAGGAACACTCATGGGAAGCACATAAGGTGTAAACGAATGTTAAGCACAGCAGATGGAGTGATTTTAAAAGTGCTAATGGACAGACATTAGACTGTAGGAATTTACCTAAGAGAAAATCTCAGATGCGGAGGGACTGCCAGGCAGGGATAAAACCCCAATGAATGAGCCAAATGATAGAAAAATGTTACCAGAGTAAAGAGCTGTACATACGAAATAAATACCAAAATGGGGAAATAGCACCAGTAAAGATAATGAAAGATAGAGAAGTAACTGATGCAGGAGCATGTACACACAGCCTGTACTGAAAATGCAAGCTCTTAGGGTGGATCTCTCTTTTCCTCTCTCTTCTGTCATTTTGGCATTTTTTCCCCTGCTAATGATGGTAGCTTAACGGAGTTAACAGCATTAATGGGCAAAGCTCTTTCCAACTAAATGCACAACAGACTTTTTCGCAATGCTCTGTCAGATGTTTTCAGGTGTGTACTTGCCTCAAATTTCAAAAAACTGTTTTCCTCAGATAATTTTCGATTAATTTTGTTAGGCCTCCTGGCTGGTGGTTACTTTCTCTGGCTGTGTGAAAGCAGCAAAGCAAGTGGGTTGAGGTTTGCATGATTTGTGAATATGAAGGGAAAAATAGAGCAGTCTAAAAAAAAAAAAAGTACCCCACAGGAAAGAAATAATGGGCAATATGTTTCCTTTTGAACTTTTTCCAATCAACCTCTGGAAAAGGTGTCATAAAGCCCCCAGAAATGAGTAACAGCACAGGGACAAAGAAAACTCTGTTACAGATGTCCCTGCAAGTCTATGAGCAAATTGTTTTTTTCTAAATAACTCCAGAACATTACATGGCCTTAACAAGTTTCCCAGGACAGGAACTCCTAGTTTATTACTTGCTCACATTGTCATCAGAAATTAATTTTGTCCCTGAAAGACAAATTGGCTGGTAGCTTATGAAGTTAAATGGAAAGAACAAGTGAGCATCTGTTTCTTCTGCATTTTGTCTCCTTGGTGTCTTACATATAAATGAATCAGAGTGTTCAAACTTAAATTAAGATCTTTGGCTAGATAAACAGTTAAAACTGGTTCCCATAGCTACCTCTCACACATAGCTGTGATTGCATTATAATCCCCTAGTAATCAGGTCTAAATGAAAGAAAGATGATAAGGGTGCTATTTTCAGTTTTCAGTACTGATTTTTATTAGCTCTCAATCAGATCAGGACTGCTTTGCCTTTCATCACATTGTGGCAGTGTTTGTAGAATCATTAGAGTAATAAAGTGTAAATCTTACCGAGGTGCATTTTTCTTGAGGTGTTTTATATAACGAAAACTCTGAAGATTACATTGGCGGGTACAGGAAAGATTTGTTTCTGCAACTAAAGTGAGGATGTAATGTATGCTATATTAATTTATTCTTTACCCAAGCGAATACCTAATGAATTACCTTGCTGAGGTGAGACAAAAAATAAAAATATCCAAAGAATCAGCCTGTCTGAACATGGTCCTAATATACTGTATATTACAAGTACTGAGTTCAGTCGTTTTTTTAATTTGCCATATTATCTTGTATCATATCTCTCCCTGTGCATTACCATGCACAAATGAATTACAGGCAAAACCACAAGCACTGCTATTACCAGCCTGCTGTTTTTAGTAAACTGGTGCAGCCCAATAAAACATCATGTTGCAGCAATATATAAGTATTTATTGTAGAGTAAATTTCAGCTAAACAAAAGCACACAGGGAGGCCTGATCCTGCTCATAGGCGAGGCAGCAGCAAAGCTCGAGTTTGGCTCATGCATCATTTGAATCTCACCTGCACCCTTGATTTGCAGTATCCTTTGAGGTAAATTTTATTTAATAGCTTTACTTCTGAAGGCTCCTGATTGCCCAATTTAGAGGAGACTTCACCCAACCTTCGGAGGTGTTCCAGGATGTTTCTGCAGGCAGAGTGATCCTTCAGCACAGAAATTGCCTTTTGTAGTGTTGCAGGATTGTTCACAGAGTTTGCAGGTGTGCCTCACGTTTGTAATTAACTCCCAGTTTAATACTGCAATGATTTTACTTTCCCATAGACCTTTTTTTTTTTATTTTAATATCTGGTGAATGTTACCATGTATCATACTATAGCATAGCTATTAAAATGCCTGCCTATTTTATATATTTGAATTTTATGTATCCCATATTTAAATGAGGAGTAAACTGTCCCAGTAATTCAGTGGTAGATATTTACAGTCATCCGCACAACTGCAGGAGTATTAAGTAGCAAAAGAAATTAGCCAAAAAGTTGAAAAATAAAAAGCAAACACACAACTTTCTGGTGCTCTGTTTGATTTTAATGTACTTCATGTAGGAACTATGCCTGATGTTAACATTAACAATTTATACTTACCTTCTGTTCTATAAAAGATGAATCTGTTCAACCATCAAATAGTGGTGTTTGCATAGTTAGCAAAGTCAAAGATACTATCTGATCCTAGAACATGGAATTCTTTAGGACAAGGACCATTTAATGTATACAAATTTATACCTGAGATAATTAGATACTGGTGTTCACATCACGCAAAAAAAGAATTGATCGGTTCATATGATGTTGTAGATAAGGAAACAAAATGTATGTTTCAAATATTAATTGGTTAAGACTTCTAAGATGCAGAGAGGTTCTCAGTCTAAAATGATTCATTTGCTACTAATATTTTGAACTACAAAAAGCTCCAATTTTGATGCTGTTTCAAGGCAAATACACAAAGAAAGTATTTTGCTCAGAAAGGTTTTGTGTGTATTTGTATGTTGACACGCAAATGTAATATGTCTGGAAGATGTTGCTATGTCTAATGACACAAAAGCGAGTAAATTGTAGAGCCTGATTATCAACAGATAACAAGACATACTGTATATAAATAAATGCTCAGCATCAAACCCCATTATTGGATTAGCTATATAATCATGTTTCAGGCTGTAAGTCTGTGCTGACAAATGAACACTTTTCATTTGGCTCAAGGTCCTCATCAGCAACGGAACTAATTTTACATTCTCACCCATTAAGTGAATAAGATGTGGAAAAAGCTGTCTGCTTTTTGAAGTGTAAATTTGCTGCTACAGGCTGTGCAGACCAAAGCTCTTTTGAAGCAGTGAAATGAGATCATCTCTAGGGACATGTGAACCTGACAAAGTTTAGGTCATTTCTGTGGAAGGTATAGCAGGGGGGGAACCATTTGGATACCGTTTCAGTAGTGACTTATATGGGGCAATTTGGAAGATGCTGAACTTTACAAGCTTTTTGTTCAAATTTGTGAGAGAGCTTGAACTGGAAGTACAGATGCAAGCTTTCAGCCCTCAGAAAGAAACCTCCATAAACGTCTGAACTGGGTACTTGGCCAGCAGTTTGGGAGCCAACCCTGTAAATCGCAGCACGGCACCAGCTTTCACACAGCCTCTGGAAGGCCCAGGCTGCAGGGGAGCACATCCTGCCTGCAGGAGAGAGGCATGGGGGGCACAGACAGGAGGGGAAGGGGAGAGGACTCCTCAGTGTCCCCTTGGTCAGGCAGGGTAAGGGGCAGGACTACAGTAAGCTCTAGGCCTTCCATGCTAGGGAGCAGTATTGTGATGCACCACAGTTCAAGCAAGGGTGATGAAGCTGTTTAGAAGAAAAGCTTAGAAGAAAAGAGTCTCATGAAAATCATTTAACTTTTTAGATTTCCAGACACTCAAAGCAGTGTTTAACCACTGTTTAGAATCATGAAAAAAATATCCCCAGGCTGTGTTGTGCATCTAACCACAACACTTTTCATTTGCAAACCAACTAAAAATTAAGAAAGGCTTTGATACTTCATTTGTTAATTTTATTTCACCCCCTTGTCTTTGTTTGCTCACTAGAACATGCTTGTATGACTTGGGCTTTCAGTCTTCCTGGAAAATATGCAGTTGTTTCATCCACCACTTCCTGATGTGTTGTAGCCCACCAGTGGTCCACAAGGTAAGAAACACTATGAGAATCCTGTGTAGTGCTGTGTGGGTATAACGAAACTAAAGAAAATTGTAGGAAGTCCAGGCTGGTATAGTTGCATGACAGTATACATCATTGATTTACCCCTGTCTGAACAGGGCTAGTTGAGTTTTGAAATTGGTTTTCTAAGAGTATGGCTATCAAAGAGTAAAGATGATTGTCAGGCAGTTATATAAACTGACAAAAGGTTTTTAAAAATATCCTCTGGGCAAGCAATTGCACTGCTTTCTGCCACAGCATTTTTAACCAGATGTATTAATATCACGTAGGAACATCTGACCAACAAAACTGAACAGAAGCCTAGTGGGTAACCTCTGTGGAGCCTTCACCTAAAAAATCAAGTGAAATAAAGGCAGCTGAAAGAGAGATTTTGCATTCCTTTCCCTGAGCTCAGCTTTCTAACTTTGATGATGATGGTGTTGTGCCCACTAGCAGGCTTAGTTGTCTACTTGTCTGAGCAATCAGCATCGAGTATTCAGGACCTCCCTTCCAGTTTCCCCATCAAAATAAAGCTGTTAATAATACTTCTCTACCTCACTGGCATGTTACGGAAGTTAATGAGTTGATGTCTGCAAAAGACTTTGAAAGCATGAAACGGTGTGGAAGTTCTAAGTGCTGTGTTGTGAAGGTGTCCCTCTCTCCAGCTTAAGGCAGGATGAGTTAAAGTTATTCAAAGGAGATAAGAGAAACAACAGAGACTTTATGAGTGTATCAGGGGAAAACAGAATACTGGATAGAAAATAGACCCATTAGCAAATGAGGAAGGAGATAAAGTTAATCATGATTTTTAAATGGGTGAGCAACAGAACCGCTTTTTTTTAGAAAGAAAAAGTCAGTATTTAACAAAAATAATAAGGACTGACAATTAGGAAGAAGCACAGGCCTTGTGAAAACAAGTGTTTGATTAAAAAGCAAGGAGGAGAAAACTCCTAAACCACGAATATATGTACATTAGCAGGTCTAGATGAAACTTTTCTTAAGAACAATGCAAAACTAATACCTTTTTCCAAGTATTTACAAGTACTTTGGAAAAACCACGGCATAGAGGAAGAGTCGTATCAGAAAAGAGAAGACAACAGACACAAAAAAGTTAATGATGTTTGGAAAAATGATGCCAGTGGTTACTGGCCTGTAAGTATTCATCTGTACTAAAACTGAGAAGCATAACTGGAGTGAGCAGGGAAGCATCACATCTGCTGGGTTATGGAGCCATGCTACAGAAAATAGTTTTTTTCATAGAGTTACAAAACACAGCAACAAGAAACCCAGTATATGTTGGGTCAGATCCAGAGCTGCTGCTCTGCATCTTTACACCAGCAGATCTATTTGTAACATCTGAACTTGAGTAAATCATTTGACAAAAATACCTTGCAAACTTGTGTCTCAGAAAAGAAATCCAAATTGGTTTTGATAGGAAGGGTGTAATTTGGGCTGGAAATGGCAGTATGAGGCCACATAGAAAGTGATCTGAAGACAAAAATTAAAATAGAGTCTGGTTGTAAATATGTTATGATTATTTCAGCATAAAGAATGATTAAGACATAATTATAAAAAGAAAAACAAGTTACTGTGTGAGCAGCAGAACTAGGGCACCCTGGTTCCCAGTGTGTTTTAGATGCTCTGGTTGGATTCACTGGTGTCTAACAGGTTTTCTGTGTGACAGCCCCTCCAACGTGTGTGGGGGTGCCAGGGGCACTGGTAGGGGTGCACTTGTTGGGGGCAGCTCGGCTCTACCCCGCTGAGGTCAGCTATGTCACACCCGTGACAGCCCTGTGTGTTTGAGACCTACACAACCTCCAAATGCAACCGGGATCGGAATGGCCAACCTTTCCAAAAGTCACAAGGAAGGGACTTGGAGAGGGTGATCACATTTCCCACATCCATTTATTGGGAACTCGGTTTTAAAAATTTTGAGAAAGGGTAAATTCTGAATGAAAATTGGAATGTCACAAATGAACCAAATGCTCTGAATTCTGGGACTCTGTCCCTCTCCTTTTTCTTGTTTCCAAAACACTGTGTCTACATGGATGGACTGCTTACAGATATTAGCTGTAATGACCTTATTTTCATACCTCCTTCTTTACTATTTTAGAAGCTCCCCCTACAAAAAACATGAAGTATATTTCCAAGGAGCTACTTGTTCCCTTTCAGTGTAAAGGATTAAGGAAATGGGGAGATTTTAGATTGATTATTTTGAGAGATATTATTTTTTTAAACCATTCTTCTGACTGTTGAACACATACACCCAGCTATAATCAATAAAAATTGCTTCTTGCAGAGAATGATGCATACGGAACTTTAGACAGGTTAAATTTGCCTGTTTGTAGGAATGGGATCAAAGCAAACTTATAGTTTGTGATATTTAACCTTCTTACATAGTCTTACATAGTTTCAAACCCGTAGAGAGATGACAGCACACTGAGAAGCAGAAATCCCCTTAAACAGCAGGAACTGTGTAAGAAACACCTTGAATGTGGTTTTGAGAAAAGTGACTTAGCAGTTTTCATAGCCGTAGAGCTGGCTTACAGAAGCATGGAAATCTATGTAGAAATGTACTGCACTGTTTATCATCAGGATTACAAAGCCCAGAATGGAAAACGTAGAAGGAATGGTACGAAAACGCAGCCAGTGTATGTTTTCTAAGAGCAGCAAGAGCTCAGGTCCCACCTGTAACCACTCCTCTTCCCATGGCTCCAGCATAAAGTTACATTTGGAGCGGCAGCTTTATGGTGAGGAGGATTAATGCACCTACAGAGCCCTCCTACTCCTCTCCCGCCTTTGGGCCACATATCTGGGGAGCAGCCATGCACCTTCTTCGCCCGCTGACGGGGCAGCGCTGAGTGTGAGGATGTGATTTGCACATCCCAATTCCTTCAGCGTTCCTTAGGGTCCTGATTCCCCTCTTCCCCTGGTTTCCCTTTAAGATTTGCTTATTTCTCAATAGTGAAACATAGTATATTGTGCACTCACTGGGAGCCTAAAAAAGCAAGACAGATTTTATCATTTGGACTGTAGATATCTAATGCCCATTATGGGCTGACTAAATTTAGTAGAGTGGCAATTCACCAGACTACTAAATTTAGTTAGGCCATCCGGTCATATCATTTTACTTAGCTTAATATTGGATATCATAAGATAGGGCCTATCAAACAGTATGGCTCCAGCTTCCCTAGCTGCAGATTATATTATCATTATAGCTTTTCAAAATATTCATGCTGACTTTTTAAAAACCTTGATATTTTTTAGTTTGTATATTTTGTTACAAGTTTGTAAAGATGGTCAAAATTCATTTGGTTTTCATGGAAAAGTTCACTGTTATAAAAGGAAGAAAGGCAGAAAGGCTGCCATTTTCATTTTAAGCAAAACCTTTGACTTTCCCCATTAGACACTGACTTCACAGAATCATAGAATCTATGATTCTAACTTCAATTAGAATAGGATTAATTTTATCATAAAGCTAGGTAGACAAGGTGGAGCCCCATTTGGAGAGAAATTTTGCACAATGTTTTTCATTGCCTTCATGCATTTCTAGTTGCCATCAAATCTCAGTTCTGTTCCAGACAGAAAAAAGCTTTATGAGAATCCAGATAACTTGGACTGTGACAACCAGGATTTCTCAGGGCTGTCAGTTCAGACCTGTCTTGTGCAGAATAAACGGGAAAGAGATCTTGGTAAGGATCCCATGCACAACAGCTGGAGTTGTGGTTGCAGGATCAAATATGACTAACAGAATGGCATGTACAAACTCATCAGCCCTGCTATAATTCTTCCACAGTATATGGATATATAATTGCAGTAGCAATATTCTGGGAATCTTTAGACTTAATCTTTTTTGGTAGGCCTTGAAAGGGAGCCAGTGTCTCTCCATCCCGAGTCAGTCATTCCCTATCCAAGTAAACTGAACTGAGATCATCTAGATGCTGGTCTTCGTTTCTAATGAGCTTTCACAGTAAAACAGGAAATAATAATCTTGAAAGGGGGAAAAAATGGTCAAAAATCAGCCAGAGAACATTTAAAGGTTTGTTCTGAACAAGCAGGGCTAAGAAAAAGGCCTGAGAAAAGTGTGTCCTGGGATCACTCACAGTTAAAGCGCTGATTAATTAAGCAGAGGGTCATTCTTCAGAAAGACTCAAGGGCAGTTTTGGCCCCGGGGCTGTAATTTGGACACTTCTGGAGTTCTAGATACACTGAGCTATTCTGTGCCGGGCCTGTGAATATGTGCATTCTTCTGACTGAACAATGGCATCTTTATTCAAATGGGAGCGACTAAGTAAGTGGCTGTCTCCTAATATGGGTGGTATTTCTTCCTGCTCTCTCTCAATCTCTGCTGCCTTCCCGTTACCTTATCAGTGCTTTGTAGCACAACTTACAAAATGAAATCTATTCATAACGCTAAAAAACTTCCCTTTTATAGACACAGGAAAAAGCCCCAAACGCTTACATATCCTCCAATTCTATGGCAGGGTGTTTACTTTTTTAAATGCAATTCTGCTTATCTGACACTGGTTTGGAAATTAATAAAATGGTGGCTTGCTTTTATTGTTTTGACTATAGGAAGGAAATTAATCCACGACTATTACAAGTGTTTGATCCAAACAAGCAGAGATATAACTATGGTTTCGAGAAATGTCATTCCCTGTTTGTCAGGTGTCCTAGTGCACCTGGCATGTCTGATTTATTCCTCCCATGTTTAGCAGCAACACTGTCCAGTTAGATGATGCCCATTCATCTTGCTTTCTTCAGGGTAGCTTTATTTATTATGCCTTAACTACTGTTTCTTCTTATTCACTAGGTTTAGCTCTGCCAGGGGTTAGAAAAGAGGTTGTTTGTCTGAAGAGACAAGGGTGTGGTGAAAATACTCTGTGCCAGCCAAGTGAACCAAAACACTGTCTGAATTACAACGCCGGCTGGAAAATAAAATTCAGCTGACAGAGGATCTGGATCCCACCTGTGCTGAGAGACACAGAGAAAAGGAGCCCTGGGAACTGGCCATGTACAGCTCCCTGGAGGTAGGTCCAACAAGGGGGGCCATGGTCCCCAAAATCCTCTTGGCAGCTCACAGAAGCAGAGTAGGATTTATAGGATTACTGCACAGGGAAAACTAATGACAATGTTTATGCAATATTGCTTGGTATTGCTAATAATTAATTTGGTGAGAGCAGGTTCACTGTGAGACTGTACTGCAGAAATCCGTGACTGCACTTATCATGAGGGCCTATGGCACCACACACACCCCAGGCCTGTCCCAAAGGCCTGCTGCAACTCATTGGCGGCTGCTGGAGTCACAGGGACTGGTGCCGAGGGACAGACATGTTACTTCTATCCACCAAAGCCCAGGCACCTTCCAACTGCGTGTACCTCCACAAATATAACAGCACTTCCTGAAATACTTCTGAGCATCCTAGATACCTCTAACCGCCAGAGTACCGATTTGGTATTTCATATAATTGCAATGCAATACAAAATGGACCATCCTTAGAGTGGAGACTGGCTTCCTCCGTGAGAGCCCAGACATGAGTGCAGGCAGCCACTGTCCCTCTTCCCAGAGGCCGTCACTCCTCCCCACCACACCACGAGCACCAGGCAGACCAGCAACGGCACTGGAGGTGCCCTGTCCCAGTGACCAGGGCAGCCTGGCAGCTGTGTCCCTCAGTGGAGGCCCGAGTTTTCACAAACCACGTGGCTATCATCTAAACCTGTTCGGAAGCATCTGGCACTCTTTGGGATGGGGATGAAACGAGAGGAAAAATTACTGCCGTTATTCTTTGCTGCTGGCTGTTAGATTCCTCTGAGCTGCTAAGCAGTGCCTACTACAGGAGAAGGCACCGAGTGGATCTGCCTCGCCATGCCTGCATGGAGAAGGAAGCCACAAGCAGAGCCCTGAAGGAGTCCAGAGAACAGAAGTTTTGCATTAGCAATGAGCCAGAGTTAGTTACTCGTATTTAAACAATACTGTGCTCTGGGGAAATTCAGATGGAGACCTGAAATACATGGCTTGGCAAAAGACTGTTGTTACTGTCACATGTCTGACCTCTTGAAAATAACATTAATTCAAAAGTTAAATGTGTTCAGCTGACAGTGATGGAGTATTTGAGTTAAGGAGGAGATTTTTCAAAGGTGCGAAATCAACTTAGCAGTGTGTTACAATTGCTTTATTGACGTTCCACAGAAGGCCTGAGTGCAGTGGGTTTTGGGGGGCTCTCAGCTGCAGTGAGGCACTCATTGCGCTGAGGGGGTGGTTGTGAGCCCCCACCGAAATGGCTGGGCTTCCCAAGGGGTTTCTGAAGATTCATGATCATTCTGTACACTTTAAATACAATTACTTAAGAAATCATTTCTCCTGGTTTAGTTTCCAATTAGGCAGCTAGACCTGGCAACCACAGATATAGACCTTGTAACTGGCTTTGATGTGAGAAAGCAGCATTGCCATAATTCTGGAGATATCCCTTTCTCTTCTGAACTACATTGGCAGCTCATGATATCAGCATGTCAAAATGACATTCACTCTATATTACACAGAGAATATAAAAGCTTGTGTTTACATTTTGTCTCCTTTGCCTTTTTCAATTTTGCTTTATTTTTTTTATAGTTTTATAATTTAAGCAATACATATTTGGGGATGTTTTTTTCCATGCCTTGTCTAGCTTTATGGCTTGTTCTGGCTGAGGCATCCTTACATGATTTAGATTTTACAAAAAATATGGGCTAGCACATATGTATGTAATAGTTTCACAGTGAACCAATCTGTCTAGAGCACTGAGGGAGGATATACAGTAATACTTTCTTTCATGCTATTTACAAAGTAAATTGCTAGATCTACAAATTATTAGGAACTGCAACAATAAAGTTTGCACTAGTTAGCAGGAAGCATAAAAGTATGGTGGAGCCTGAGAAACACTCACCAGAGTAATATTTTCATCAGAAACAGAATGTATTGTAACCAGGGGAGATAAGCATGAGTAGGCAAAACCGACTGTGCTTAGAGCCAACATGCAGCAGCAGCTACAAATCACACACTGCTGAGTGAAATCTGAAAAATGGAAGCCTGATTCTTCTACCAGGAAGAGACCCTCCCTGCTCTGAACAAGTGTGGAGCAGGGGGCAGGTAGCGGGAACTGCCAAAGTGTGCCAAAATGCATCAGCACCCAATGCACAGAGCAGGCTGGGATACCAGCGAGGAGAGGCTGAGCCGTGCCCAGCTAATGGAGACCCACCACTCTGTCCTCACGCTGGTGGCAAGTGTCCCTCTGATTCCGGAGTGCCCGAGGAAGTGGCAGGAAGCCAAGTGGACTGAGAGCAGGGACACATCGTGGAGGAGCTGGTTAGCCTTTGCCACACAAAGAAATGTGGCAGGACTTAGGTGTTTCCTAGTAGGAGAACACTGGAGAAAACAGCCAAGAATGATGGTGAGGTGGAGTTGGAAACCTTGTTTAACAGAGGGTGCATTGCAGTGGTATCAGCAATGTGGAGTCAGTGCTGCAAGTGCTGCATACTAGGACTTATTTAAAAAGGCTATTGTAAAAGTCTTTGAGCCAGTTAATTACCAGTTTTTGTTATGTCAGGAACTCCTTGAGTTAAAGCAGAAAGAAACTATTCATGAGTATGTTCCAGTTCTGTAGTTTAATGGGACAAATTTAAAAAAAAAAAAAAAAAGAAAGAGAGAGAAACTGATAAAATGATTTAGTTCATGGAAGGATTGAAAACCTTCACAAAAAAAGCTGAAATTACATATTGTGCCCCATCTACTCTTGCATAAGCCATTGAAATTGCTGGGGACTTAATTGGACTAATCGTCCATTGCAGATATGCATGAGCCTTAGGGAGCACACGGGGTGCATTCGGGCCAAAGCACCAGCCTATGAAAGAGAGAGAAATTATCCAATAGCATTTTTTAAAAAAGTAGATGTCCAGGTATGAAAAGCCAAGGGGCATGGCTTGCATTTGAGAAGTATTAAGGGCAAGTGAGGAATTTCATTTAATTTGTTCACCAAGTGGACTTGAAGAGTTGTGAAAAAAGGACAGAAGTGACTTTAGGCAAGAGAAAACTTTCAATGGAAAACAGAAATCTATAGAGGACATTAATGTAGATTCATTTCCTTCTTGCTTACATCAGTGTTTTCCTCTGCACCTCCCTGTTTGCTGTGAAGTTACTGATGGACCATGGTTATTGCAAACAGATTCAGGCCTAGAAATTCTATCTGATCAGAATAAAAATCATATTGCATGCTGCACATTGAATCAAACCACAGTTATGGGAGTAAATGGCAGTTTAGAGCCTGTCTCATACTATCAGTATTCTTCAGACATTTACTTTCCTGCCTTCCACTGTTGAGAATACATTGAAAATCACCAACACATTTTCTGAATTGAGGTTTAAAAGCAACTCAGAAACAGAAACAAATCACAGTTCTTAGCTCTGTTGAAGGTTAGAAGAATACTGTTGCTGAAGAGGTGCTTCCTGCGTGTGTCTGAGTACCTCCAAAATGACCTGTCATGTATACGTGTGTCCTAGTTTCTTTTTTACAAGGAGAGTTTAGTAGGGATTAAACCTAACTCTTGGGAGAAAAAAATGAGTCCAGCATACCAGAATACCCATCTTCCTAAATTTTACCATGCCACAGACTGAAATCCCAGACCTGCTCATATATTATGAAGCATCTTGGAGAAAGATTTTATGATTTTGTGCCTATAAACGCAATAATCTCTCAAGATGTAGAAACTAGTGCAGAGGATATAGAACAGAGTCTGTTAGAACTTTTCCCATTGTATTACTTGCATCTGCTCATCTCTGGCAAGCTTCTCTGTGCTTGGCTTTTCAGAAGACCCCCAAAGTCCTACAGCAAACACCCTAGGTGATGATACAACTGTACTGTAGGTCTGACTGCACTGCAGAGGTTGTCAGCCTTTCAACAATGCCCCTCTGCCCAGCACAGGTTTCCCCTTTGACATGCTGCTTCCCACTCCTCCCTCCTCCTGCATCCAAGGGCTTCGCTCGGGGTGAGAGAGCCCTTCTGCTGCTTGCTGAGCTCCCAGCGTTCAAGACGTGAGGCTTTTGCTGTGTTATTCTTTAAAGTGCTAGCTTGGCCTTGCTAATATATTTTCAATGGTTGGGATTAGCAGAGCTTGTAAGAACATATCAGACCTGTCAAGTTTACAAGTCCATTTGCCACCTCCACCCTCTTACATATATTTTTAAATAGCTAATTAGGAGATAATGCCAGTGGAACCAAATACTGTCACAAGATAATGATCTTGCACAGCTATAGAAATGGTAAGTGGAAATATTTATTTTCAAAGGGAAGAAACACTGATCATGTGCCTAATCCTATAATTCTTAAACAAGTAAAATTCCTGTAGATTTCAGTAGAGCCTGAGGTGACAACGTCCTATTACTGTGGCAGTATTTCTGGATACCAAACGGCCGTATGTGATGCAGTCGTTTTCTCCAAATGATACTGGTGCAGTCTTGGAACAGATGTTTCCTTTACCTTTATTAGCCTGTTGTAACTTCTAACTTGGAGGACAAATTTTGCATGTGCTTCATTGCACCAGCTTAGATGATTTTTTTTTTTTTTAAGATGTGCTTTAGGAAGCAGTGAGCTGTGGTTTGGATGAAGTTATGCTTATTTTTAACTTACTGACAGTCCATAATGGTGATACACAAGTCTGTGTTGCTACTGCAGGCTCCCTTTGGAACACTAAGGATCATCTCTGTTTAAATCAAAGATGGCCTTTCCTCTGTCCTTCAGGAATTTTGGAAACAAGGGCTGTCTTAAATTCACCTTTCAGGAATAAACCACCTTATGTTTCCAGTGGGGTGAAGGAGTACACATGGGCAACAGGTACAAGCTCATTAGCTGCCCTGGTGTAACTGCCCTGTGCTGCTCTTCCCCAGTAATAGAATAGATGTGAGACAATTTGGGGCAGCTTTACCTCTTGCTTCAGCCCATCCTTATGTTTGTATTCCCATCAGCAGTGCTGTTGGGAGCTGCGCTGTGCAAATCCTCCCCCGGATCACCTGCCGGGGAGCCTCTCGCTCTGCCACGAGGCAGCGTTAATGGGATGGGTACGTTCACCTTTACTGCCTCCCCCCAGGGAAGCCTTCCCCTACTGCAGCTCTGGACTCACTTTAGATGCAGGGTTGTCTTACAGACAGGTGAATACTGCAGTGGAAATTGGAGGCAGATGCAGAGCTGCTTTCAGAGAAAAGCCTGTCAATGAAAGCATGAAGGTTTATCCTGCTCAGAATTAACTTGCACAAGTTGTTTGTACTTCACCATGGAAGGTGGCCAGTGGTTTTTAGAAATTACTGCTGCTTTCATTAGATCATCTCTAACCTGCTGTAATTGTTCTGATTTTTATTTTTTACCTTGTTCGCCAGTTCATGTCTAAATACAAGAAGATGTTTATATTGCGTACACTCAGCTTTAATTGGCCCTTAAAAGAAGGTGTTGATTAGAATCTTCTCAACATCAACAGCTCGCTCGCACAACATTCTCTAATTACTGTTTATTAATTTAGTTCAAGTGGCATAGTTGAAAGCCCTGCTCAGATGGGAGAAGTAAATTGTCACTGGTATTGAATATGTAAATTATGTGCCGTGTAAGTTTCCATGAAGAATGTTTAAAGTTAAATGTTACGCACATAAAGCCTTCCAGTTTCATCTAACCCAGTCGTATGACAGCTTTGCAAAAAGTGTCATGAAAATTTACCAGCCCTGGCAAAAAACGACTTGCCTATCCTTTACTTTTTTCTATTAACATAATCAGGACGATAATAATAATTTATTTGCCAGTCAAAAAATATAATCATTTATGCTGGCTGGCTGGAGATTTGCAAGGCTGCCAATTGAATCTGAACTACACGTTGCTGTAGCATAGACATTCAGCAGCCTGGATTTGTTGCCCTAGTGCAGTAACCCTTGCTTCTCTTTAATTAGCTTATGAAGTCAGAATTTCTTAAACAAAGTACTCATTAAACATTGCCTTGTTACATTACTTTAAAATGCAATTAAAAGTTTTAAGAGTGCCGCAGAGTTTGTGTACCATTGTCAGCATCCATGTCACTCCCCATCAGTTTCTACCCACTCACATAGATCAGAGGCCTCCCGTTAAATATAGATGGCACTTCATAGCTTTTGTATACAGACTAGGCATAAAGCAATATACTGATGAGGATGACCTGACTGCATCTTATACTTCAAGGAATAAGACAGGAACGGAGAGGATATTCTGGAGAAAGGAGGATCCGGGAGTCTTCATTGTCCTTCCACCTCGGCAGTTGTCTCTGCGACCTCTTGCGTGGGAGGAGCTGTGCGTTGCGGGTGCCTGTGCTGCTTCAGAGCCTTCCCAGACAAAGCTGCATGGGAATACCATGCAGTGATTGTGTTATGCGTCTGAAACAATGAGATGAGACATCGTGTTAAAAGGGAAAGAAAAATATCCAACTCCTGCATGCTGCCTGGGCCTTCACCCAGTCCTCACACTCTTGCTGGCTGCTGTTACCATGAATGGCACTAATCAATTCCAGGAAATCTCTACACCAAGCATTATGTCACATACGGTTACATCATTCCTTCTAACCTCTAGGGCTTCCTGTTGACATCTTTGGAGCTCTTCTACTACCAACTGGTATTAGAAGAAATGCCAGACGGTATTTTTAGCCATTTCTGTCTGCCAAAAGGAATCCAAATGTTTCCATTTTGCAGCTGTCACCTGCTGGATCTCATCCTTGCTCCTTAAAACAAGCAAACCTTTGTGGGTCTGTTTGGGGTGTCCCCGGGTGTTTGCATAAAGGATGGTGGGAGCATGCGAGACGTTTATTGAGACAGAAGGGGCTAATGCTTCTGCAGAATTTGTTTATTCTTTATGTCTACCAGATTACTAATCCAGCCTGTCAGTTGTGTCACTTCTCTTATAAATTCTGCTTCAGGAGGCTGTTTCTCTTTTTCTTTATTAATTCTTTCCTAAGAGATGCTGCTGTGCAGGATGGGCTGTTTCACCTCCTGGTTGATTTCCAAGCATTGTGCTGCGGGGTGTTCCCCTCTCCCTTTGCAGGGCCATCTCCACAGGTATGTAGGAGCAATTTGTCTCTTGGAATAGACAGTGACAACTCATCAGCTTCTTCTCGCAACCCCCACTTTTCCAGGTGCTCAGCCGAAAGAAGCAGGGCTCAAAGTCTTTCCAGATTTAGCTTGCAAGATTATTCCTTCTTGAAACTACTAAGTTTCTTGGTTTGAGTCTTTTAAAAAAATTATTATCTTTTGTCTGGTTTATACCTTCCTTTCATTCTAACGGTTTGATTTTTGTGGCTGTTTCTGTATTTGTTCGCTGCTGCAGTAGATATCAACAACATGATTAAATTCCAGCTCTGACTGTTGCAACACTAGCGCTCTGCCTTCATTATCTGCACTGCCTAAAACTATTTGATCTCTAATAAGTTCGCCTGCAAGTGTGCCTCATTTGCATGATGAGGCTAACTGGTGCAGCCTGGTTGCATATTGGTCTGTGATTTCAGTTTCTCTTCCATCAGATGCATCAAACAGAAAGAACTATTAGAATTGCCAGCAACTGTATTTTTTTCTGTTAATCATGCTACAACACTAGGATTCCCAGGCAGCCTCACTAGGCTGGAGAAATCCACTGATAAAAGGCATTGGAGAGCTTGTCACGTCAGGTCACATACAATCCAGTGCTGTGTAGGGGTAGCTGGTCTGGTTTGACGGCACAAGCTGTTAAGATCACATCCAGCTCCTGAGCTGGCTGTTCAGTAGCCTCCTTTGGTGAGCTGCACTTCCCATTGCCACCAGCCCCAAGCCTGTGAGGGGACTGTGCCACCCAGCAAAGACCTGTCCCCTGGCCCATCAGAGCTGAGGTGTCTGTCAGGGACCTCTCTGAGGGTCTCTGCCTGACTCTGCCACCAGTTCACATCCATCCTCTCCGGTCCTGCACTTAGACCCAGTTGACACTCATTCAGCAGTAGTGCCTCTGTGGGTTTTAGTGCCCAAAGTTTGCAGGGAGAGAAACTGTGTTTTCTTACACCAAGCTTTTAGGAACCTGAACCTTTCTTTGTGTCTGAAATGGAAACAGCGAACTTCAAAGCTAAATGTAAGTGGAGAACAGCAACTCAACAGTTGTGAGATTCATAGCAATAGTGCTGAAAACACATTAAGATGCCTTTTTCCTTTCTGGATCACACTCAGGATAGACCTGTGAGTTTTTCTTGTTCAGTGTGATTTTAAGAAATGTGATTTGCCCCTTGCAGCATTCCTTACTTCCCTGATTTCATAATTCAACTTCTCACATTGTAATGTGTACCAAATACCTGCATTTTCTCTTGAAACAATTTTTAATTGAGCTAAATAACCTCTGAGAACATGGAAATGTCTCTCATTGATCCAAGTGGATCCTACATTGAGTTCTTGTTTCATACACAAACCTCACTGTTTTCTTTTATTCTTGGGCTCTCACAGAAACTAAAAATCTAAACCAAGCAGAACCAAACAAAAGAACTCTGACGGTCTCATCAGCAGTATTTGCTTTGTACATGAACAGTAATTTTTCCCTAGCACATACTTCCAAGAATTTTTTAAAATGTCATTCATACATCATCTGCCCTAGCAGACAATAGTTGTTCCAGGGAAGCTGTTGCTCTCTACTAGGTCAATGATCAGTGAACTAAACATTTTCTACTTAGGCCTTCATATGATAAAAGCATAAGAGCTTTGAAGGAGCCATTACAGACTATTGCCTAGAAGAATATCCATTTGAAAATTCAGCAATTATGTACTTCTATAATAGCGTGTAAAAGGAGCTCTGGACCCATTAGGGGTTATTGAGTAAATAATGTATTTTTAAAAGTGTCTAAGTAATTTATATGATAGCCAGTATTGGCAGCAAAGAGTGATTGTAGACTAAACATTCTGTCTTTCTTTCTTTTTCAAAAATCTCATTTAAATCCCTAAATAGCAATTAAAAAATAAATCCCTGATGCAGTTTCAGTATTCCTATAGTAGTCAATATCTAATGGCTCTGACTTTACTCCACCAAGGCTGCCATTTTGTGCTGAGCCAGTTTCCTCTGGTCTGATTTACTTTTTTTGGTCTTGATTGGATAAGACAAGAGGCTTCATTATCAAATATAATATAGAAGTGTCCAGAGGCCTCCTGGAGGTCAGACTCACGGTCATCAGACCTACTCGTAATCGAGAACAGCCACTAGCCAAAAAAGCCATGAGTCCAGAGAGAGCAGACAGGAAGCTGTCAGTCCCTATTGCAGGGAAAAAATGAGGCTTGGAGAGAGGGAATATGTTGTCTGAGATCAAGCAGGGGACAAAGACCCTCTGCCTCCCAAGACCAAGTTTAGTTTGCCTGCTTTATGTTTGGGCCTTCTATGGAAAGGTACAGCCTAAGGTCTTGTTGCTGTGAGTCCTCAGTGCTAATGCAAACAGCTGCGTTATCAGATGCCTGCAATAGTCTTGCTTCAGATCACTGCGCTCGGCCCTTTCAAGCACAGACCCTGGTCAAAGCAGATAGGAAAATACCGCAGTTCAAAACATTTATATTGCAGCAACAACGCGCCGTGAAACAGATGTGCTGGAAAACAAACCTGTTTTCTACTCTTAAGTGTGGAGGAAGCTTTTCTTAGTCCTCTCCTTTATTTATCATACTGCTTCCAGCCATGACAGGGATAGTTGCCTCTTTGATAATTTACTGTCGAAAACTGAAAGAATAAGTTGAAATAGTTGGTTTTTAAGAAATGCTGGTGTTTGAGCTGCACTGAATTTTGGAGTTTATCTAGACATCCCCAAATACCTGTTAGGCCAAGCAGCCTGGAGTGCCACAGGGACACTATCATACTTATGCATTACACATACATTAAAATAATGCAATGGGCCTGACTTGAGAGGGCGAGAGTAAAACAATTCTCTGCCTATGGTGATGTTCCACTTTAACTCGACGGTACTTTCCCTGGCATAA
This sequence comes from Streptopelia decaocto, assembly GCF_964273445.1. NCBI lineage: Eukaryota > Metazoa > Chordata > Aves > Columbiformes > Columbidae > Streptopelia > Streptopelia decaocto. The sequence goes on along the minus strand of NC_138659.1, from coordinate 26,319,938 downwards.
ATTACAAAATCACTTAATCTGGTGTTCTTGATCCCATAGGCCTAGACCTGTGCTGTAACTAATTTTGTACGTGAAATACCCTAACAGTCAGCAGAGAGCAGACATCTGTTAACATGACTGACAGGTGTTTTGATTTCCTTTTTTAGAGGCTACGTAATACATACCCCTGCATGTGCATGGTTAGAGCAGATTGTGTGCTTCCTATAACTAGCCATGCTCTTTAGTCACAGCTCAAGAACATCACCTTTAGACCTGAATATGAGTACATCTATATAATTTCTCATTGTTTAATAAAAGCGGGTTTGATGCAATGAATGAAAATGTGGTATTTTGGCTCTCCTCTGGGGAGATGACAAGAGATGTGTCTCTGTAGTGAGGCCACTGGCACATGAGAGTCTGTTTTTCATATTTTTTGAAAGACACAAAGAGAAGAAATACAAGGGTGTGTAAGGAGAAAGATAAAGTTAAAAAATGGTGAAGGAGAGGTAAGAGAGACAGAAATGGAGAACAAACAAAGTGAAAGGCATAAATATATTTAGTTGTATTTGAGCAAAACATATAACGTCTAGCTAAGCAATCAGTCTCTTTCACTGCTAGATTGTTTTTGTCACTTAGGAAAGGGCAATTATCTGTTGGGATAATTGACTGGAGTAGTGATGAAGTCTCCATCACTGGATGATTTCAGTGAAAGAGCAGTCAAAAATCTGGGAAATACTGTCAGGTATTGGACTTTTTACAATCCCTTCAAGCTCTATTTTCTACAACTTCAGCATCCCAAAGTGTAGAAGTAGGAGCAGTACCTCAGTCGTGTGATTATGGGAGACCTGTTTCTGGCCTGGTCACCTCCTGGCTGAAATTCTTTAAGATCTCACAGAACAAACAAGGTACGTACTTGGAGATAAGTCTATGAGGAAGACAAACATACAGGATGGAAAAAAAGAAAAGGAACTGGTTGATCTGAAGACAGCATTTTCTTCTAAGCTATGGACCCAAGACCACAGCCCTGACATCTTCTCAAACTGAAGAGCACCATTCTTCAACAAATACATAGTTTGGCCTAAGTACAAAACCAAAGCCCTCACAACTGGAGATAAAAGATCTTGGGGCCTTTCTTCCAAGAACAGAGTTATTAATTTCTGTGCTTCAACCCTAAATAATTCTGTTCTCCCTTTCAAAGAAAATAACCTCTAATTTCAGCCAAAATCTTTCTTCACTTCCTTTCCTGGCTTCTCTTGAATGATGGGTGATGAGAGGACACAGGTATGGAGTGGTCTGGGATTCTTCCAGACTGATGATTATTTCTGTGCAAACCACCAATTACCACTGCAGTACAAAACAAAACGTAAAATAGCTTTTAATAGAAAAGTCTGGAGAGGCATCATACTGAGATGAAAAAAAGTGTTATTCTCCCATCTTGTTGAGTTTTTTAGGTCTTCCTAGGAGATGTAGCAAAGCCCGGTGTGATAATGTCCGTGGCCCTCCCCTGAAAGTACAAGACTTGGGTTGCTCTATTACTGCTGTAGGGAGGCATAAGCCTCTGAAGTGACCACTCCTTCCCCATGCAAATCTGCCATCTCTTCTCCATTTTTCTGTTCTGGGCCACCAAGTACGATGCTGGTAACTGGAGGAAACTGCCTTTTTTTTTTTTTTCTTTTTTCTTCATTACTTACAGACATTAGATTCATTATTTCAGGGTGTGTATGAGATTCTGGAAGTACAATTTACATCTGCTATGCTGTGAGATCTTTGGTATGATATTGACTCATTCATTGGCACCTGAGAGAGGTTTGGGGAATTCAGCAAGCTTTCAACAATCCGGTTTGGGAGATTAAACAGAATTATGGCTCACTCAGGTTTGTCCTAATTTTATTAGATTTTCACCATTTCTAATTGCATAAACATATGCAGCCAACTATACAGATGGGGACTGGGAAGATGTACAAGGACACTCAGGCTCCATAGTCAGCTAATTGGTGGACTAAGTAATAGGGCACTTGGAAAGATTGATAATTTTTTTCAGAACATTTCAGGGTAAAATCCTTTCCATTAAAATTGAAGCAATCGAGAGAAGAAAGATTTTAGTTGTAGATTTTTTTTTTTTAACTGGAGAAAGAGACGAGAGGAACTATGTGATGCAGAAGATATCCAGGATAAAGGATGTTGTTTAGGGCAACATTCACTATTTATTTGTCTCAGCCATAGGAAAATGATAGAAAGTCTCAAAACTGTAGAACTGGCCTGATAGATATGGTGACATCGGAAGGTTTTTGATCAGGGCTAAACACAAGATAAACAATGGTCAACAATTTCAGATATTGCCAGGGCAAATGAGAAGTCATTTTGTGTGAGTGTTGTTATTGGTAGCAAACGCCAAGCTGTGATGTTTTCAGATTTTTTTTCTTTTGGAAAATAAATCTGGATTTGCTATGGTTAGGAGAGCTCTTGGGCCACAAGTCAAAGTATGCTATGGCTATTTTTGGTCAAATGATACCAGTTGAGGTATTGGCATGGCTGTTTATATGAGTGCTTTCACATAAAATAATATTGTAGTCTGTATTTGTTAAGGGGATGCTGGTGTTGACTTATTTTCTACAATCAAGACAGAAGGGGGCAGGAGGGAAAAGTCTACCATCAAGTTTTTGATACTGGATGTACTTCATTCCTGATATGGCATCTGCACTACGAAATTCACTCTGAATGAATGTGCATTCAAGTGTCTTCACCTCCAGGAGACAGGACAAAACTGTCAGGTTGATTTAGCTCCAGTTGGATGTTTGGTTGGTTGGTTGGTTGGTTGGTTAATTTCTATGGGTGAGAAGTCTGAGAAGACTTTTCCCTCACACTGGCCTGGGCTGAACGCTTGGTGGGTGAGTGAAATATTTATTTATTTTCTTACAAAAAGTAGAATGAATCAAATCATGTGGTTGCATATTTGGACGCGGACTTTTCAGCAAAGTTTTGCAAAGTCTCCTAAAAGATCAGAATATTTAGTAAATAGATCATAAAATATTTTCCAACAAAAAAATACAAGAGGGATTTAGTAATGTTGATAAATAGTTTTCTGATAATTATTTTGTATTCTTCTTCCTCCTGTTCAGGCAGTAACATGCAAACTCTGACCACATCACTGGTGTGAAATTGCTGATTAACCTTTTGACTCTGACAATTGGGACTTCTCTCAACACCAACTGGTAATGCAGAAGACCATTAGTAGTTAATATTGGGACATCCCAGCTCCAGATGTCAAGAGGTTAATGAAAAAGCAAGTTTCTTGCTTTTACTGGGCAACTTGGAAACCTTCCCCTCAAACATTTCATTTTTTTGTGATAAATAAGCCAGACTGCTTGAGCTGAAAAAGACGAGTGTTTTGCTAATGTGTACAGCTGTTAATTGAAAAAGATTTTATTATGCTTGTTCCTCTGGACATAGATAAAAGAGAGATTTGTTGTTGAACTTTAGTTGGTCTTGAACACCCCTTTGTCCAAATACACTACTTAATAATAACGCTTTGTTCTTTCTGTAACAGCCATGGAGGGATTTTGAGTGGAATACTCATTTTCTTTAAGTCATATCTGCCAGTAATCATTCCTGGCTTAAGACCAGCTGCCGTTTATGTGTTTTATGAAAATGCAACGCCAGTTTTACACTCAAAACTATCCTCTTTTAGGTAAAAGCTTCAGCACAAGCTGGTTTCCCATATCTACCATAAATGCTATTTATCACAGATTTTGGTCTTTAAAACAGAAAGATAATGTTAAAACATTTTGATTACCCTTTCCTTACTGCTATCATTCACAAACCATCTTTTCTAATTATGGTATTAGGACATTTACATAACTGGGAAAAAGGGTCCTTTAACTACGTTTCTATTATGTTTGGCACTTGTGTGAAAAGATATAATTTTCATGTGCATTAGAGATTGCTTATAAAAGATCAAGACAATAATAGCAGATCAGATGATAAAGGTTCCCTTTTCTCCTCCCAGACAGGCTGTCTCTGACAGAAGAATACAGTTCATCAAAAGTGTCTGCAGGTTGTCAAACTCGGTGAGATTTGGGGACACTCGGAGGCTGTCATGGCCAACAAGAAGATTTTCTGTAGGGTTCTGCCATCATTCACCCTCAGGAAATAATCACTCACTACATTCTGCATGCTCTCATGATAGAGCTCTATTTGAGAGAAAAGAGCCATTTTATCAAAGGACAATATATCCCTTCTCTTGGTCCATGCAGCTTCCATTATCAGACCATAATAAATCATATTTATGTTCTCAGTTAATAAGACTGATTACAATGCAGGTTACAGGCATGGGAAAAGCAAAGCAGGTGAAAAGATGTTTTAATGAAAATATGATAAGCAAACAGCTTCCTGTGAACATTTCAGGCTGTTATTTGTAATGATCACAGGCAATTTTTGATACATCTTCTTTAGCAATGGTTTAAGCTGCATAAATTGGCTTGCCACTTTATATGTTGAAATAGGTAGAGTCCCGGTGTCCTTCTTATGTTGTCTAGAATCATTATATACATTATAAGCATAAAATGAGTTTAATGTATGTGCTTTGAAAAGAAGGGGAAAACAGAAAATCAGGGAAGACTGATTTTAATGCTGCTCAAAATGATTTTGAAATTTTCTACTCATCTTTGTTACCAACGGTGCATTTTCCATGAAATTTAGGAATGACATGTACTGCTTTCATCTCCTTAAAATTAATATACTGCTCTCTCTGTTTTTCTCAATTTCTTCAAAGTTCTTTTTAGAGCACTGTGCAGAGAGACAGAGGGAAATTCTCCACTCACTGTTTGAACGTATCTGCTGTTAATGCTGAGGAGAGTTAAGTGAGTGCTTCTACAGGAGAATATAACCTTTCAGTAAAGGTAACCTATTAAAAAAGGTGCAAGTATGTTTAGCTGCAGCACATGTGATGCATTCAAGGGCGAACTTGGAATTTTTTTAACTGATTAAGATCTTTTTTGCTAAGGTAAGAGTTCTGATAAGATTTTAATATATAACTATATGGAAGGAAGTGGCTGATAGACAGTCTTGCTCTCATCTTTTGTTATTGTTATGTTCAGCATCATACTTTGAAGTTAAGTTAGAAATTTAAGGAATAATTTCCTGCTGCTGACATAAAATTTTGACCAAGTCTGAAATTCTACAGCACTTCCAGAACACTGGTGACAAAGACTCGTGGTGTTGTGTGTCTGCAGGACCTATTCTGGTCACTGATATTTCCCCAAAATCACTCTTAAACAAGTTTTAAAGCTTTGTAATTGGCCTGGCCCTAGAGAATGACCACAAAACTCCCTTAACCCTTTTAGGGCACTTAACAAGAGAAGCGCTCACACAAGAAACAGCCAAGTGCTGTTCAAAGGCAATATCCTGATATGACAACCGACGTAGATAATGTACTTCATGATAGAATTGCTTGATACAGAGAAAAACATGTTGTAGCTGCCTTCACCGTGAAAGAGGTTTAAAAATGCTGCCTGCCACCTCCACAAAAACCAGAGCTGCTATTTCAGTTAAAGGCCAGTGCATTGTATTTTTCACATCAGTTTTCACTAACCTCAAGCATCACTGTTATGACAGACTGTCATCCAACCAAACCAGCACTCTGGTGCTATTCAAGCAGACAGGAAGAAAGCAAACACGAAGGAAACTTAAAAGTCCAATTAAAAAGTGGGGTGTGTATGTGAGTGAACTACTTTTGTGTAATGATACTGATTACTGCAAATGAAACACTTAAAAGAAAATAAACAAAAAGCAGTGCTTTCTGAGCCAGTGGTATTTTCTTGGCTGGCAGTTTCTCTTTGTTCTGTTTCACGACACCAGCCTCAATGGTTGAAGGGGTGTTCTGAGCCAGATGTCAATCACAATGTCTGACATAAACAAAAATAGCTAAAAAGGCATGCCAGCATCTTCCTTTTGTTTTCCCATTAGCTCCATTTTTCTTTTCATAGGCTGACAAAAAATTACTGCCTCCAAGTGAATTCAGTAATGTCACTATATATCTAATATCTAGGAGACCTTTTGTTTTAGCTTTACTGGGCTTAACCACAAAAGACACTTGACATTGACAAAGAATCTGTCAAACATAGAATGATCAGTGCAATGAAATCTCTCATGACAGAAGGACACTATTCTGCCTCCCCCCTGCCTCCAGCAGCAGCTTGTCTGAGCAAAATATGCTGGAGCACATGTAGCAGCTGAACCATTACAGAGCAGGCCAGAAGCTGAGATGCGTCTTGTTTAAATTGTCATAGCATATTAGTATAATTAAAACCGCCAAAAGAGTAGAAAAGATAGATGGAAATGTTACATTACTTGTTTCTGGAGATTAACCTCGAGCCAGAACTGAAATAGTGAGACACATTTTAGGTTTCTTAGAGCTCTGATATGGAAGAAAACAAGCCCAAGAGTACATCTCATGAAGTGTGAGACATGAAGTCATAGTTCTTGTATTTACATAATAAAGCAGAAATAGCGTTTCAGACAGACACTCTGTTTTCTCTGTGATTACAGTTGTGGCTCTACTCTGCAAAGCACTTGTATCATCTCTCAGCCACCTTTTCGCTCTCCTTTGCCTTCATGCCTGCAAGGTCTTGACAACCCTTGGGCCTGCTAATGAGCTGGTGTCACTGCTCTCCTTCTCCATCTGCGTAGCTGGCTGGTGCTCCAGGAGCCCAAGTCCAAAGCAGTGCATGATGTCCTGGCTGGGGACTGCAGAGGTGCTCAGCAATGCCCAGCAGCTACGCTCGGGAACTCCTCCTGAACAGGCTTCATCCCCTGGGCATGCTAATGCCTGGGGAGGAGAAACAAACACCTACCAGAGGCAGGCACAGGTAGACCAGCCTTGAAACTGCTCTTGAATTGCACAGGGGAGCCAGATAGGGAGCTGGGAGTCAGGCTGAGATTGTCTTGGCCTAGGCTGTTTCTGCTTCTCATGGCAAAGCAAGAAGTTTGAACAATGACTTCAATATAAAATCTGACCTTTCAAATGCCAAGCTCCACTCTTGCTTCTGTGTTGAATGTACAGATAAAAACATACAGCTTTCTAAATCTGACCCTAAAAATTACGCTCTCTTCATTGGATGTTTTCCTTCCCATGTACCGTTACTTCTTATAACTATTCAGGACAAACTAGTTACGACCCACATTTCTAATTATGCCTGGAGTTATATCTGGTGGTGTGAAATCCATGAATAACCTTCTGTGTATCTGTTCAGTTGTAGAGGTTGGAACGTGATTTATCCAGAAGCTGGGGAGAACCTGAACTGGCTCTGTTGTTTCTGAAAGATAGCAAAAGCAGCACAGTTTTCTTCTAACAAAATCGGTACATTCAAGGAGAAGGTACAGGAATCAGTTAAGTCTCATGTTCATTTCTTCTAGTCTAAATGAACTTCACAGTCTTGCCTGTGTGCTGATTTGCTTGAAGAAGAGAGATGGGCCTTAAATTTTAGGTTTTCCTGTATTTTCTGTATTTCCCAAATTTACATCTCAGTTAATGACTTCTCCATATAGTGATTCTCTTAAATTTCTGTCAGGGCCTGTAAATGTGCATAACTAGCCAAAAATATGTTATCTGCATTTAGTGTTGGCTTTTGGAACCCTCACCGCCAAGTCACCTCACTGCCACATCTCATCTCACATGCGTTTTTGTGTAGTGCCAGAAGAATGGAAAATAACTACAAAGTAAAAGCAGATTCTGCTCCCATTAAAGGCAATGAAAACTATGCTTTTACTTCTACTTACCCATAATAGCGGGGAAAAACTAAGTGGAAACAAGCACAACAAAACACCTCTGCCAGCTATCTACAAGCTAACCAAGGCTTCCACTAATGAGGTGCTCTGGTATTTTGAGAAAGGCAGGTTCTTCCAGAAATGGAAAAAATATACTGAGTTTTTCCTTCAGCTCTGAAAGGCTAGTGAGAAAGTCACAAATTGTATTTCAAAAAAGGGATGGCAGTCAAACTTTTAATGCTGTCTGTGCTATTAAATACCTACAGATGCCAGTATAGCTTCTTGTAATTTAAATGCTTTTGCATGTATGTTTAGCAGATTATTAAATACTGATTCTTACATACTTTACCTAATTACCTGCTGTATTTGCAGGTTCATCTAAGTGACCATAACATTCTTGAGAAAGTTATTAATATCAAATCACAATAACAGAGCAATTTCCAGGTCAGATTTCCTAGAAGACAATTCAATACCATGAACAATTGCATAGTCCATTAAACAGAACAGTATGGTTTGTGAAAAAGATAATAGTCCAGATCGTGAGATATCACCAGATTTTACATTATGATCTCCAGATGTCTTTGTGAACTTAATGCATCCAGCATTGGTTCAAGTCTAATTTGCATGGCAGAAATGCAAGTTGTTTTTTCTCTGTTTTTTCTCTTCTCTGGGTCTGTGCAGAGAATCTGCCTGCCCAAGGGCTGCAGAGGACAGGCTGGGGTAGTTTGGCCATGCTTTCTTTGGTAAGGATATTCGCCACATTGCTAGCTTCTCCAGGAGTGCCCAGTGGTATTGCGTGCAGAAAAGAAGAAGTTTCATCTTTGCTTAGTGGGACAGCACTGTGCCCAGGTCTTCCTGCTACGTGTCCGTCAGAGCTGACTCTACACACTGGCCAAGCAGACCATTATTTAGGGCAGCAAAGTGATTGTGGTCTCATTGCCTGTTTGATATGTGTTTCCAGAGTGCTGGAGAAGCAGGTGGACATTGTGTAGCTGCTTCAGAGAGAGGAGTTTGTCTGAAGGCCGGAGGAAAGTCCCACCTAGCAGCAGCCTTTGTCCACACTCCTGTGTGGCTGTAGAAAGCCAGTGAGTCAACCCCGCTCCAGGTTCCCATCTCAGCTGCCCTCTCCCGGCACGCTGGCCTCCACACAGAGCAGCCTCCCTGTCCTGTCCCCAGCCCTAACCACTGGAGCACCAATATTCCCTTTTGCCTACGATGCCGAAAAGCTCTGAATTACAGCAGTCTGTCACAACTGCTAGGCTTCTGTGACAACCTCATCGTATTATTTTAAGCAGTGTGTCTTGATTCAATGGAGAGAGGGTGGACTTTGCCAAACTGAGGCATCATTTACTTGCTCAGAAGCCCCTGGAGTGAGGGTCTCTGCAATGGGAAGGCAGCTCCATTGCCATTCCAGAGGGCAATTTTAGAGTGCAACACATTCCCTCAAGTGTCTGCTGTAAAACACTATATTGCATGAGTTCCTTGAACCAGAGACTTGGTGAAGTCCACAGTGTAGTGGTGCTGAGTGAGGGATTAAATCCTCCCTGCTGGCAGCCTGGGGGATTTGCAGCACTTTGCAGGACAGCCCTGTATCCTACCCAGAGGGACCATAGATGTCCAGGGCTTTCTGGTGGATCACATGTATGTATAAACATGATACAGTGTTTACTCTATTGCATTCCTGGGGGAGAGCAGTTTGTACCAGTACAGGCAGATGGTGGTGGATAACAATACGAGGTCTGCCAGTGCATTTGCTTTTCAATTTCTGCACCATTGCACCAGGAAGTTAAAAAAGAGTTCCCCAAACAGAACAAGTATCTGATATGACACTGCAACACACACACAAAAAGCTTATGGGTAGTCTCCCTCCATGGAAATCTGTACAAAAATTGCCAGTTTAGGACTTTGTGAGTTTGGAGTAAAAAAGACAGTGTGAGCACATGAAAAAGTGTGAGGAGAGAGCATTTTGACTTCTTCAACCCTGTGCACAAAACCTCCCAGCATTTCAGATAGGGTTTTAGCATTTCTCTCAGTCTTCAAATGTTGTGCTGTGCAAGGATGTGCATATACATAATTTTGTAATTGAAACGGCATGTTTACTGTTCTATTTCATGCTTGATTGTGTTTTTTAAACACCTTTACTCACGCTGTTAGAAGTGGGATTATAATTAAAATGTCCTGTTGAACACCTTGTTCAGTTCAATGAAGGCATAATAGAAGTAAAAATACTTGTTCTTGTTGACTTTATGATGTCAGCACAACAAATGCAGTAAATGTCAGAAAACAAATTTCTCTTTTGCCAAAGCATCTGTCAGAAAGGAAGGGGAAACAGAATATGTGTTTGGGCAGAGATGGTACTTCATTTTTTGGTAAAAGGTAATATTTTGAGACATTATAATACCTGTGATATGGATGTGTTAACTAAGGCATTGAATGATTGATGGATTTAGCCAGTTATGAACAAAAATCAGAGTGGAATTTGTTTCTCTTCTCACAGTACCTTGGCCTAAAGTCTAAGCAGTATTTTCTCCTTCTACAGTTGCCATTAGGAAATGCTGAGTCTGGCTGTGAAGTGTGAAAGAGTAACTTTTATTTCTTGTTATTTCTGCTTCCTTAAAATGTGTACAGACGTGCAGACTTCATGTCTTTACGGTGGGCTTGGACTACAAGACAAAGTCCAAATGTTTCTAAGTCAATGTCCAGTGGTCACAGCACTTTTGCATGGTAATAATGGTTTAATTTTTTCTCTGTTTTACCTTGTACTCTAAGTTACCACCAATGATGAGATTCCTACCAGGCAACTGTTCACTCTGAAGGAGCTTTATTTTACTTCACAGCTTGAAATTCCACATAAGTAGAAATGTTCCAAAATTTAGCCTAATGTTTGATGCTTACTTGGGCAATTTACTTGGATACCTTGGCTCAGTTTCTTCCTCTGAAAAACAGAGAGAACAATGTCTGTGTTCCTTGTGGTCTTTAATTGATGTAATAGTATTTTTAATATACTAAGTACTAGGCTCTACACTGCACATAACCCATGAGGTTTTAGGTTTGTATCCTTTCACTGGCTGAAAACCAATTTGAGGACATATAATGTTTCTGTGCCAGAGCAGGACTTGCCGGTCAGTAGCTGCCTTATAGGTAAAGCCTATATGATCTTTATGAAGCAGGCAAATAAGCAGTGTGTGCAAGTTGCCTTCTGTGCCCAAGTTTCAGTTCCAGCAACCCCAAGCTCAGCAGAAGTTGTACAGGCAGCTGGTTCACAGGATTTGGTCTTTAAAATGAAAGCAGTGAGGAAGTGACAAAGTAGGAGGGTTTCTTTCTGAGAGGAGGGAGTGAGATGGGTACGTAGGGCAGTCCAGCCCTTCCAGAGAAAGATTCAGCAGCAGGGATAAGGCTACTGAACATGCAGGACAAAATGTACAAGAATGTTTTTAACAAGTGGGATTGCGACGAAACTTAGTGGATTTCTTGGAACGTCTCATTATAAGTACAGGTGCAGCTCTACACACCCACACACGCTGCATTTATTTCAGAGTGTGATCGTATAAATACCTGCAGGTGTGACACTGAAGAGATACCCGTGCTGAGACATGAATATGGAGTTCCACATCTGTATTTACTGCCTGGTTCACACAATGAACTTGTGCAGTCAGTGGGTTCTCTTCCACCTCCCACATGCACTTTAAAACTAACACTGAAGGAAATTGCATCGTGGTGACTACATTTACCAGGTTGTCAAGGCGTAGAACCATAATACATGAAGGGGAAGGTGTACGGAACAGCCATTATTACTTCATTGTGTTGCACTTGTATATACAAAATTAGGAAGAAACTAATTTCAAATATAGGTGGCCACATCAGTTCAGTGTATAGTAATAAACCCATGAAGTTGGAATTTAATGTGCATTTTGGGGCACCTAAAACTTCAGTTCACCTTCAGTACAGTGGTTAGTTTCTCTCTTCTGGCACACACAGAGATGGCTCCCTGTCTATAATACTGTCAGATAGTCCATAATACAAAGGGTGCAAACTATGGCTAATGCAGAAACCATGCTTTTGCATTCACTGACATGCATGCATGTAAAAATCTCAGTCACAACATTGCACTCATGCAGCTGTTTGCATTAAATATTAATCTGATGCTAACAACCTGGCTACAAATGCCCTCCTCCCAGTGTCAAAAATGTAAAACAGCTAAAGGATATAAACTGGGAACAACATTTTGCATGTAATTGTTGCCTGTAGAGACTCAAAGTTGTGAAAGTTTCTTACTTTTTATAAGGCCTTTAGTGATAACTTTTGTTTTCCAAAGAGAAAAATAAACCTACTGAAGTTCCTTTGAACATTTCAGCAGCCTTTCATAGCGTTAGCTGTGAAAGTAATGGTGTCACATTCCTAATAAGGATGTATGGGAACTGTGGTTTAGGAGTCCCCGCTGCTTTCTCTGTGGAAACTATCTCAGATGCTTTGGGATTATTTGGCAGTAATTTTTTTTTTGCACCACAGTTTCACAGGGATCTTCTCTGTTATCTTCTGTTCAGTATATTTCTTTGAAGATCTTGTGAGGAAATGTGGAACTCAAGAGCATTCTGTAAAACCCTATTTGCATCTCCATCTAGCTAAACACAGAGAATGAGTTCTCCCGTGACAGCAAAATGTGGAGGAACCATAGTGTCCAAAATTCAGCAAAAATTTTAGGCAAAGGAATAATATGATCAGTGGAGATTTCATAGGAAGGAAAGGAGGAAAGAAAGCACCATTTTTTTTTTGCTGGTCTGAATGTCACTGCTCTGTCCAGAAGGACCATCCGTGGCTCTCGATAGTGAATGTGCTTTGTGCAGTGCCATGGAGAAAGGGACTGGAACGGCTGGAGCAGTGGAAGAAATAACACTGCTAATGAAGGGTTTAGTCCGGGCAAATTTACCTCCCTCAGAATTAGCCTGGGTATCTCTCCATGACACATTTACTTTAGAATCACAGCATGTTGCGATTATTAGGGTCTGGCAGGCTGCTAGGTAGGAACTGTGTCCAAGAGCCTTCATTTCATCTGCTCCAATTGAGAAGAGTGCGGCAGTTCCTTTTGGTTGAGACTTGGCTATAACAATCTAAGCTTTAGTCACTGTGAGCCTAGCCCACTGCAGAGCATTCCATTGGTGTTACAACCAGAGACAACTGAGCTCCAAAAGTGCGTGCAGATTGTGTCTACTTATTAAGAAAAGGGGCATACGGAGAGCCCATTACTCGGTAATTGGTGCTAGCTGCCAGTTAGCATTCAGCAGGACGTGCAGCGTTTGTATAGACCTTACAGTCCAGAGTGGCCTGGGATTGTTCTTAGCTTTTTTGCTGCCACTATAATCAGCTGGTGGGTGCCTGATTTGCAGAGCTACTATCAAAACCAGCTTTATTGGACTGAAAGGCACGTGGAAGTACAGGATGTCCCTGAGGAATTCAGCCGAGGGGACGTGCAGGTCTGAGAGACATCATGGCTAGGCTGTGTTCGGTGGCAGCTACTTTTATGAGCTTGCAGGTTTCTTCCTCTGCCATGCGACAGGTAAATGACGTCCGGAATTTGTGGTGGACAATACAAATAACTGCCTGATTGTGTAAAACATTGAATAGGTCTTTAAAGATGAGGCCCTCAAGTGTTGTGTGCAGCACTTAGGTACAAGGGCTCTAGAGACAGCATGGGAGGTCTTTACAGAAAAGACTGCATAGATATTTAGACAAAATTATAGCTATGTGAGATGCATGCCATTTGCAGCTTTGACCTGCGGAAACCTTTTGTTCTCCCGGGATCAACTGCTGCTGTTACAAGGGTATGAAATCCCAAACTGGTGGGGCTGGGTGGGGTTTTGGACAGGTGTGGGCAGACCCTGGGCTGGCAGGACAGGCAGCGGCTGCAGCCAGCACTGCTTCCCCGGGAGCGGGCTGGGCTCTGTGTGCACAGGGGAGCAGGAAGGGGCTCTTCACATTATTATTCCCTGCAAAGTTGTATTTTTGAAAACAATTGACAGCATAGAGCAGCATTAGCCCCAGAAGGTTGACAAGGTGGTTAAATGGGCGCAGACAAGCTGCGCTCCCGAAGCAAGCAGGCTTTATTAACACCTGTAGCGTTAAAAACCTGTCTTTGCACTGTACTTGAGAAAGCAAATAACAGAGTGTGAGGCGGCAAGGAGTAACACCACAGCCCTGCGGCCCACCCTGTCGAGGGGTCGCGACAGCCGCGTCCGCTGCCCTCCGTGACGGCGGCCCAAGGCTGCTCGGCTCGGGCTGAGTTCCCCGGGCTCGGGCAGAACCCACCGTCCCGGCAGGGCCCCCCGGCCGGGCAGCGGCCCCGCCACCGCCGGCCCTGCGCCAGGCAGCGGCGGGTGCGCTTCGTCGCGGCGCCCGGCAGGTGGCGCCCTTGATCGCTGAGTGGCGGCGGCGCGGGCGGGCCCGAGAAACGCATCGTGTGTGTGTGTGTGTGGGGGGGGGGGGGGTGTGTCCCGCCCTTTAATTTAGGAAGTATTACAACTAAAGTGTTTTCGACTTATTATTATGCATGAGTAAAAATTCCATGAATGTGTAACATTTTCTCCTGTATTTCCCTCTTTTATAACATCATTTAAATTCCTCATTAATAATTTAGAGATGTTCTGGATTTTAATCACTTTTCTCATCACGAGGGTCTCCATCCGAAGGGGCGTCCCCTCCCCACCCGAAGGTGACACGGAGGGAGGCCCTGCCGGGCAGGGGCGCGGGGAAGGGGCGGGCGCTGCCCTGCCCCGCCATCCTGCCCGGCTGCAGGGTGATTAAATACCCCAAGTTCACCAAACCTGAGGGTTGAGTAGGTCGCAGTCAATAAAAATTTCGAAATATATTTTTCCTTTTTTTTTTTTTTTAAATCTGAGTTTAATTATGGTGGTATTTGATAGCTTGTTACTGTAAATAAAAGAGATAAAAGCAGCCCTTCACTCGAGTAGCTCTAGAGCTGTGAAATATGTACCTAATTAAAACTATTGGTGTAAGAGGCTAATAAAGTACATGTGCCTACTAGATGTCTTATTCTAATGAATCTCGGCTAATTTGCTGTGAGTGATGAATTTCGGTGTTGGTAGTAAGGGCTGAATAATTATGAAATTTTTCACGAGGCGTGGGGGCTCCTGGAGGACCGCGGGGGTTCGGGGCGGGCCGGGCGCGCTTGGCCGCTGCTGCGGTGGGCGCGGGAGCGGCGGACGCCGGGCTCCTGCCCTCGGTGGGTGCTGCCGGCACCCAGCCTGCGGCCGCCGGGCGGGCCGGCGGGCCCCGCATGAGGCATTTGTGTCCGGCCGTGGGTGTGGAGGTGAGTGCGCGCCTCCCGAGGGTGTGGGGCAGGGAGGGTTCCCCCCCACCGAGCCGCTCGCCCGTTGTTGTCCCCATCGTTGCCTGGCACGGCACGGATGAGGCGCGGGCCACGGCCTGCGCTCCTCAGGCTCCCGAGCCCTGCGCAGATGGGTTGTCTAAAAGCGTTTCAGATGGAGTTTTGGTCTTGCGCCAGCAGCTAATCAAAGTCTTAATTCTGGAGAATAAAAAGGCCGGGCTTTCCAAGCTTCCTCTGGCTGGTTTCTGCCTGGGACAGCCAGCACTCCCCAAACCTTTTATCCTGTGTGCTGGCGGTGCAGCGGCTGGGCCGGGGCAGGCTGCGGGATGGACACCCAGCTCAGGCCCAGCTGCCACTCTGTGCACAGGGTTACCCCACACAGGTAACGGACTGAGCGCATGGGCGCCCCCAAATCCATCCCGGTTTGACCTCTGGTGGAAAGGAGTCAGACAAGTGAAAAAGCGTGTGTTGACAAACCTGGCTGAGACCTGAGCTTTGCCCTTCCAAGCACTACAGGCTTGTCAAGTGAAAGGCTGTATTCTGAGAGAAGCTGGATAATAATAAAGGGGCTGGTTAAGCAGAGAAAGAGCCCTCAGAGTAGGACATATTTTTATTGCTTTTTTTGCAATAGAGTAGAGAAAACATCCCAAGGCAAAATGTCTATTGTAGGCTTTCCTGTAGCCCCCAATGACAAGTATTTAAACACTTGCACGTGCCTACGTCCTGTCAGCGTCTTCCATTCACCGGCACTGTGGGAGGGCTCGTGGGGCTGTAGCACTGGCATGCCCCATCTTAACTGGGGGCCCATGCAAATCTGCAGGGCCCCAGCCTCGCGTTACCTCACCCCACATGAGGCACGAGGGCTTTATTTACAACCGAGCCATCTGGGCTTTGCTGTCTATCCCAGAGTCAGATCTGATGAGTTCAAATGACTCTGGTAGCTGCAGCTGTTGAAAGAGCACCGGCAATTTCTGATCTGCACATGAATTTTGAGGTTTTTTTACAAGTGCTGCATCGGCAGTTTTTCTGCAGAATGAAATTTTCACTATTGCTAATATCAGCTGGAGGGACAGGTGGAACTTGTTATTTTCCTTGCAAAACCTACCTTTTCACAGGGAAGAGATCGTTTTTCATGTCTGCACAATCTGTTAATGGAGTAGATTGAGAATAAGATTGGCGAGAACTAGACTGTTTCAGTCCTTGCCTCTTACTGTTTGACCTTAGGAAGGTCTCTTAGTCATTCTAGAAACCTGGTTTCTCTACCTGTAAAAAAAAAAAAACGAACCAAACCCCCAAACCAGTAATAGCTATATCAAAAGAGATTGTCATCAATATCCAGAAGTGGCTTTAAAATTTCAAGTGGAAGTGTTAAGTATTGCCACAAAAATGGCATCTGTTGTGCTTTCTCAGAGACCTGTGAAAATCTTTTTCCTGCAGAGAGAATTCTTTCCATGTTGCTCAATCAATGATCATTTTAATATATTTTCTGCCTCTCAGTTACATCTCAAATATTTGTGTCTGGGCAATTTTCATGGTCTCATATCTTGTCTCTTTCTGTATAAAATGTACGTTGTCAGCTTGAGGGAACACTTTTCCTTTCGGCTTCTTTGTAATTACCACAAGTAGTTTTAACCTGTTAAAACATTTCTGAGTTGTCAACATGGCATGGTATGGTATTAAAACCTCGTTACTCCACCGCAAACCTTCCTGTGCATTGTGTTTACCTTCTGATAACATTTCTAATAAGTCAAACACCAGCGGAATGAAGGGGATACTTGCACTGTTGGGTCCAGTGTGACTTTGCATAATGAAAATATGCAAAAATAAATGACATTCCTATATAGCTAAGAGAGAGAGAGAAGGAAATATAATCAAATTGTTTATGCTGGCTTTTCTTCAAGGAAGAAAGTGTGTGTTTTCTGAACAGGCTTTATTTATACTATGATCAGGGACCTGACAGCAGGGATTCCTGTGCCTGTGCGAAGTTCTTTTGATTTCAGCATGACTCCACCACGAGACCCCAGCTTAGAGGACTACCCCCTTTTAGAGTACATTACTGTCCTTGGCAAGGACTAGATTTGAGGTGCTCTGAACTAGAGTTACGGACAGAATCAGAGCTTAGGAGCTAAACTCTGTTGCTCTAACAAAGCCTCAGGCTGCAAGGAAACTTTCCACCCAAAGTACATTTCCTAGGTGTTGGTAGCAGATGGCCCTCCCATCCCACATGCTGCGGATGTGCTGACTTCTCATGCTCAGTGTAACTTGTTCTTACATTATAGGACTTCTGATTTTTTATTCTTTTAATAAGCTTGATCTGATAAGCTAAGCTAAACATTTTTAAAATAAATTTCAAGTCTAAAGATTGTTATGAATTCTGTTGTTCAGATTCACGGAGATGGTTGATATAATTTCCTTTTTCCTTTGGCACCTAGAGCAAAACGTGGCCTAGAGTTAATTCTTCTGCTAGTAGGTAGGGAGAAGTCTAGCTAGAGGTGACCAGTGGCAGTGCTATCTGAATGTGTCTTGCAATCTCTGCTTTTGTAATGAATTGTGAATTAATGTTATAGCAGCATTTTATTTTTCTGCTTTTTCCCATCTTTAGCTTAACTTCCTCTGTGAAGCCAAAGACACCTGGCATTGGTGGTCATGTTTTTGAGATTCCTTGCTCAAAAACATCTGCCCAAATAAGTTTGGTTTTGCTGTTTTGAACAACTGAAACAGCAGTTTGGGATTCAATGGACAAGGGTAGGAAGAGAATTGGTTTAGACTAGTTCAGCAGAAGGGAGCTGCTTATGAATGGACTCAGACACAGGGAGGTCTGAGGATGATAAGTGCAAGGCTTCATCCCTCTGGGTCAGTGGCCTTTGGGACAAGGCAAGGAGGAGACAGAAGTTGAAGAGACACTGCTGTTTTGGAGTCTATGTTTCAGGTCACAGTCCTGTCATGTCAACAAAAGTCATGCATTGTGAATGGTGCCAAAGCACATGTGACGGTTGTGCATGAATGTTTATCCTCTGTCTTTTTATTATCAACTTCATTTTGTATTCTGACAGACGGGTCCTTGCACATCTTCTTTGAAGACCTACTAGGCAAAACCCCCAAAGTCTTTTGTTTTGTAGTACACCAGACAATGAGCCAAAACGTAGGTCTGAGGAAGCTCTTCTGTCACCCTCTTCTTGGAGCTGCCTTCCAGGAGATCATCTGTGTTGTACTGGATTCTCTCCGAACTGAGGGAAGGGGTGGAAAAGCCCTTCCAGCTGAGCAGTGGTGACCCCAGACATCGTCCTGGGATGTGTTTTGGGGCTACTGACTGGGCTGTGGTGCCGCTTGCATCAGCACATGCATTTCTTTGACCAGCCATCAGTTGGAGGGTGTGGGTGGAGCTTGACCTATGGCTCACACCCTTGTTCTAGACCTTGGTGCTAACAGGTGGGCCAGACTGCCTTTCCCTCCTCCCTTTAGCTTGTAGATAGTTCTTTGGCATGCATCCAAACCTAATGCAGCATGGAGAGAAATGTCTTCAGGTTCCCAGACTGTATATACACATGTGGTCAAATCCCCAGCTCATTAAATTAGTATGTGCAGTGGAGACAAGCTACTGATTTAGGTTTTCATCTATGCAAGGTAAATTGGATTGAAACTTCACACTGTTTAAAAAGGAGAGCTGAGATTCTTGCTTACATTTGAGTTCTAAATTAGCAGGCACATGACTAAGCTTCATGGACCTTAAAAAGCTGGGTCTGAGTTAATATGCCTATACCATTGATTTCACTGGAACCTTTTGTATCAGAAACCACATGTACACAGCCTCACATTGTGAAGCGAGATTAATTTAGCTGTTGGCAAATTATGTGCTGTATAAGAATGTTCTGTGAATGACTTGGATTGCAAATTCTACTTAATATTTGCAATGCAAAATACCAGTAACATGAACAGGGCACTACTGGTTTCAGCTGAACTTCACAGAAAAAAGAATGACAGGCACTCAAAATAAGGAGAGAAAGGGTGGAGAACTAAACAACATAAGGCCTACTGAGTCAGATATTAAAAGCCTCAATCTAAATGATAACATAGAAGACAGATAGAAAAGTAATTGCAAAGGTTTTAGAACTGCAGTCCCTGTAAAAACACAGGAGTGGCCTCTCTCTTACAAAAAGTTGATTTGTGATTATTCTCAGCTATAATTACAGGGAGCATCACAGAGGGGGCTACCAAGAATATTTCCTTGTTTCAGTTTAAGACATTATTTGAATGTTTCTAAAACACTTTTAGAACCAAAATTATTGTTCCCTGTCTTTGAATTGTTATAGCAATATGTGAAGCAAAACAAACTTTCCATGATCTACCTACCTTGGAGAACAGAACCACTCTGGATAATAAAAGTAAATGAATGGTATGCAAGTTTAGTTTTTGTTGTGCATCCTAACCCTACCAATTCACTTGATACAAGTCCCTAAAGGAACACAGTATTAAGCTATTGACCTGAAGTGAAAGCCATTGTATGTTGTCCCAGGGATCCCATATGTGCAGTTGCTCTTCAACTTTGCTCACTTTTATGTTGGTAAAAATTTTGATTACTTGGCATTTGCAAATGCTGAGTATATGAAGCTTAAGTAGCACAGATTACAGATTTCTGTTGGACCAGAGACAGTGAAATCATGAGTCTTTTCGGTTATGGTCCCTGTTAGTTACTAACCAACCAGTACCTGTTGTTTCTCCCAAGGACACAGATACACCTCTGCAGAGATTATCCTTGCACCAGTAGCAAAGATACTAAGTGTTCCTTGCTCATAGCAGTGAGATGTAGAGAGATGAACTTTTCCTGCACTCTGCATTGCTGATGATAACTTTTTCCTTGAGTCTTATCCAACCTTAAGAAATTTGCATCCTTCCACATGTCTGGATTGGTTCCAGTCTTATGTGTTCTCTTAGACCAAACAAATTTCCTCCCCATTGCCTAGCCACCATTTACTAGCTGAATACTACACCACATTTTGCTGCTTGTCCCTGGTCCCTCCCCATAGCTCTGTCATCTGAAGAGACCAAGCAAGCATTCCCTACAGCACTGCAAGTAAAGCCAGCCTGGTTAGCTCATAGCTGTGTTCATCACCAGGTGAAATGAACCTGGCTGCCATAGCTTAAACAGATTAGAGGGTAATTTGTGATCCCTTTTGCTAATGGAGCAGTATGCTGGGTGCTTGGAAGGCAGCAACAAGCACTAAAGATGGTGGTGGCATCTCCTAGAAGAGCTTCTTTGCAGTCACAGTTTTTCTCAGCACTCCCATACTTGAACCCGGTCTTGCACCCCTCAACTTTCATGCTTTTTCTACATACCTTGCCTTTATTTTTACCTTAGTGGCTACAACTAAAGATATATTTTGACATTTTAAGTGAGTCTTCTCTGTTCAGCTTGCTATGCCTGTCTTTATTAATTAAGCTTGTGTCTTCATATCAGGTTCCTTCAGCTCATCTCTTCCAGCTCCAGCTCTAATGTTCCATTCACTTTCATCCTACTTTGCCGTCCTTGAACTGCACTGAACTCTTCCTCATTTCACATCTTCCATTACAATATTCAGATCTGCTATTTCTCTGCCTAGTTTTACCATGGCTGATGTGAAAATCTTCTTTGCTACAGAACCACCAGTGAGGAGACAGACCTTTCTCCTCTTTGCCACATTCCTTCTCACATAAAATCTCAGTTGAAAACAGAAGGGCATTCTCTTCTGTGATTGTAACTTTATGTTGCTCTTTTTCCTGCTACTCTTCCCTTTGGGATACATTTTAATATGTCATCATCCATGGAAACTGCACTGTTTATATTTTCAATTTTTCATGCTTGGAGTTGGGGTTTTCCAGATGAACGGTGTATTAAGATTTAATCTGAACCTAGTCAGATAATATTGACCTGCAATGAAAAAGCTGTATGAATGAGATGGTAGCAGACAGCTTAAAGTGCTGAGTGCCAAGTGCTGACTGAAAAATGATACCCCAGAAGTTTGGTGGTGGAGAGCAGATGGGACATTTATGAATAGAAAAGCTTTCTGATTATTTAAATATTGTGATATATTTTTTTAAATTTTCTCAATTTTTTCAATGTTTGCCAGAATTTGCCTGCTCCCATAGGGCGGTACAGGAGGGAGCTTCCAGGAGCTGTTTATCCCTCTGTAAGCTACCACACCTTGATACCAACTTAAAGGACTCTGCTTTGCCACAGCAAACTCCCCCAAAATTAAAACGAATAAGAACTGAACCCAGGACTTTGGACTCTCTGTTCCCATTTCATCTATACACTGTTCAGTGTTAGCAGTCATTAGGAAACATGTATTTTGTTTACAAAATCCCCAGGTATTACAGCATTGCCACAGCTTGCAAGCCACATTGTGTTAGGGCCACAAACAATGAGTTGGCCCTTGCCCAAAGCAGCTCTTAATCCAGGTCATGTACATGGAAGATAGGCGAGGGAAGCTGTTTCCGCATATATCTGACTTGCTTGGGTTAAATGTGGTGAATTATTTCGGCAAATATATTCCAAATCCTCCCCCTCAGTTTTTCATAAGTTCCAAATTTGGATGCTGCTCTAAATGAAAAGGAACAATTCAAATGCCTTTCTGAATGCATTTGAAATGAAATAAGTTACTGTAATTTCCCTGGGCAAGCCAGCTCTTTGGAGGGGGCAAAAGTTGCAAATGGAAAAACAAACAAACAAATGAGTGAGTAACTGTGGGAGGCACTGCCAGAAAATCAGAAACAAGCCTGGATAGAAGGGGGAGGGAAGGGAAGGGAAGGGCTCTTGTCTGCCCTTAAACAATCTGTAGAAAACAAATTATGGGAGAGAGTTGACATGAACAGGGGAAAAAAATCCACTGTCTTTTTTTTTGTTTTTAAACCAGATAATCAGAATACCAGGCCCCATGATGCTGCTATTCAAGAGGACTGACTTCAAGGACTTTGAGAAAGAAAATAGAAAGTTCCACCTTTGTTGTTCAGGTTCTTCCATTAGAGGGGTTCCTACAGCTACACGACTAGGAGGTGAGTCACCTGGTCTCAGCTGTAAAGGGGCAGAATGAATGAGGTTGCCAGGTAAACCAAGAGTCGGGGAGCTGAGAAACGCGTGACCACCAGCTACCTTTCTGCTTTCCAAATCCTGGGCCAGTGAGAAATCAAAACATAGTTTAGGTCAGCCTCTACAGGTACAGAGCATGCTTCACTTCCCATGATCTGGGGATGGGAAGCAAAGGAGAGTGTGCTGCAGAGCTGCTGGTTGTCTGCTCTCCCAAGACTTCCTGTTAAGGGGAATCCTCAGTTGTCCATGTAGGGTAGTAGTAGAGCTGCACAGAGCTGCTGAGGCATGCAAAGAAGCTGCAGATGGGGCTGAGAGTACAGCTTGATACTGCTCTGTCCAGCCACCCAGTTACACCATTATCAAATGCTTGCTAGAGGTGGGTACTGAGGCTGCTGGTAATGGCTAAAGGCAAAGCAGGGGGTCTGGTTTTAATAAAAAGGTAGTTTACGAACAGCATTTCTCTTCTTCTAATGATAAAATGGATATGAAACAGTTACACTCCAGACGCTTATTTTTCAGTGTTATTTTTTTTTCCTGAACATTGAAAACAAAACCAGCAAAAGGGGGCTATGGGGGAGGGAAAAAAGAAAACTCCCTTCAGACAACAATCACCTTTTCAGTTAAATTCTCATGCTTGGTCTTAGCCCAGAGGGATTTGTCTTGAGTGGAGTTCTAAGAAAATCCTTTCAGTAGTTTCTGAGTTATTTAAATGTAACCATGGAGGTTTGGATTCAGATGCTTTTTTGCACTTTCATAACTCAAAAATAGCTTTGCTTTAAAACTTCTAAATTAACCCTCCTTAACTTTTCAACTTGTCACCTATCCTACTGTATGGCTTATAAAATTTTAAAGCTAATAGTATAACAAACTCAAATAATGATACTGCAGATGTTCGAATGAATCTTGGGAGGAATAAATTACAGGAGTCACAGTAGGTTGTTACTGAAGAAAGAGCGCTGCATGCCTTAAACCATGTGTTCTTACTGGTCTGAAATAGGCCCAATCTTTTCTACTATTAAAAAGCATACGTGTACTTGGGTGTGGATTTTAATAACTCAGTTACACATATGAAATCAAGCACATAAGTCCTGTTCCATTTTTTCCTCCTGATAGCCGTGCTTCAGACTTGTCAGGACTTCCTCTTAAATTTTCCTGCTTTCTTTTTAACACAGTCCTGATCAGCAGGACACTTAAATGTCTATTAAATATTTATGGACTTCAAAGTCACTGAAATGCTCTCTGATTCTCTTACTGTCATTATTTTATTGCCAGAAGATTGAGGCAATGAGAGGTGAAGCATCTTGGTCAGTCATGGGTTTTCTTTCTATTTTGTCCAGTCTTCCTGTTGCTTTCTTATGTTTCTTCCTTTGTTTTCTTTCTGACATTTCTGCCACACTAGTCCTGTTCTCATTGTTTCCTGTCTCTCTTTCAAACATCTTTCTCCATATATTCTTCTAACAGTCACAACTGTAGAGGGCCCATAATAGAAATGATTTCTACTTTGGCAGCAGCTTTTACCTTTATCTTTTCCCTAAATGTCTGGGATGGGTCCAGGTGGCTCTCCCTGCTTTTGTCATCATCTCTTCACATCCCTCGTGATCCTGAACTCCAGTCAGCAATCTTATGTCTGCCATGAGAGCACCTCCTATGATCCAGAGCCACGATCAGACTAAGGTGTTGTAACACCGTGTGTTACTTTACCTACTTACCATGCTTGCTCTGCTGCTTTCTAGGAACTGGACACCTGTGCCAGGTTTTTCTCACAGAATAGTGACAGCACTGCTGCCTTCTGCACGTCCCTCCTTCTTGCTCCTGTGCCCTTCTTCTTCTTCCAAGGTTTTGTGGTTCAGTCTCTTGGTTGGTGCAGTTTAGCCAAGACACAGGAGACTTGTATTCAGCCTCTGCCTGAGGCAATTTGAACTTGAATCTCTTAGCCCTGAATTAGCACCCTACCCAAGAGATTATCAGCTGTTCTGGAAGGAGTGTGACCTGAGTTCTTTCTTGAGTGGGAAAGCTTGTGCTTAACTTGTCAGCCATGTAGTGGAGACACTCACCTGGGTGGGGAAACCACGTCTGCCAGGGCCTGCCCCAATAAACACTTATTATAATCCAAAGTATGGAAGTATTCCCTGGAACTGTGTAAGAACCCAGGTTTCTTGCTCTCAGTAGTGCTTTGAGAGCAAGCACACATGGGACTGCAGTTAATATTTAATTATTTCTTACAAACTGAACCAGCTCCAATGGGCTGGATTGGAGAGAGCCCCTGTTCTACAAGATCCTTTTCGATTGTGCTGTTCTCACCTGGCTGCTGTGGGTCAGTTCCCCTCATACCCCAGAGCAGCAATGGCAGCTGCCTCAGCACCATGGACACATTGTGGGAGTACGTAGGGGAAAGGAAGAGGAAGAGGAAGAGGAAGAGGTGCTCCTGAATATACTCTGTTATCCCTGGTGACAAGTTTGTATCTGTAGCTGAAGCAAGCACCTGCCACTGCTATCTCAGTTACCATTCTGGTCAGGAGTGACAACGAATATGTGGTGGAGGCAAAAGCAGTCTGTTAAAAGACAGGGCAGCAGGCTGGGGCACTATAAGGGAAATTGCTTTTAAAGGTGGAAATACAACAAAAATAGACTAAAGAATCTTAAAGACAAAAATCAATGCCAAAGCAGAGGAAGCCAGAATGACTTCCAGAGCTCAGCTATAGGCAGTTGCCCCCCAACATAAGCCAGACACTGTCAGGATATGGGAGACATCCAGGAATTTTCTCTCCTACAAAAATATTAGGGACGTTATATGTTTTAACTGTAATGGAAAAAGTAGAGCTCTAGTGCTCAGTTCCAGAGGAGAACACTAACCATTGGAAACGATGTGGTACAGGGGCTCTGTGTGTGTGTGTGTGTGGCTGCTCCCTTTTCTCCTAGGGATTCTATAGCTTCCTTCATTCTTCGCTCTCTCATATTACAGAAATAAGGTAATTTTTCCTGGCCATTTACTAAAGCTCATTAAAGACCGAAGAGAACAAACAATGCTACTCCTTAGAGACTACCATTCAAAGTCATTCTACAATTCTCTGTTCTAATACTTGAGACAAATTAATTATTCCTTAGTGAAAAGTGTATAATTCCTATCCTTCATTTTTGAGGTGGGGAGTGGGGAATAATAATAGGAAGTTTATATCTGAGTCGAAAGCTGCCTGTGCTGAAGGGAAATGAGAAAAAATGCGTGTTCCAAGAAGAGTAAAAGCAATTATTCTAATAATAATTCTAGGGATATTAATGTCTTTTTAAAGTAGATTGCTTTCAAATAAACACCAAAGTTGAAGGGATAGGAAAGGCTGGTTTATTTATTAATCATTCCAGAAGTGTATTTTTCTAAATGAACAAGTGCATGAGCAACTTCGCTGGCACATATTAAATTTAGTTAAACGGCAACTTGTAAATGTCTAAAAACTTCTGTAACCAGAGACTAATTTGTTTAACGTGTTGAAAATGTTATGTGGATGTGAGGAACTACATATTAAACTTCAAAGCAAAATGCTCCAGAGATTACACCATCTTAAAGACTGCATACTGGAAAGGCCTTTATGCATTAAACATAAAGGATTTTTAATTCTCTTCTATTTTGAATACTTGTCAATCTGCGTGACTCACGCTTAGGACTGTAAACTGTCATTTAAGGTGTGATGTCCAAGTTGAGGCCTGGACCATGGTTTGCAAGGGGCTGGCTTTTCTCTTTCATCTCTATTAATTAATCCTGTCTCAGTTTGCCCAGCGTACACTTCTGTTGACATCACCTTTTCCATATACTTTAAAGAGTCCCCAGAGAGATCTACTGCAGAACAAAAACTGGACAGAGAATACATTTGGAAACCATTTTATTTCTCAATTACCAACCAAAACGTATGGAAAAGATTTACACTCTATCTGATTTACACAATAATTATACTTTGAAAGCTCAGAAATAAATGGCTTGATCCTTGAAATCATTAGTTACTATACCAAATGTAATTGGTGTAAACTAATGAGTTTACTGGATGGCTGACCCTTAATTACTGATTATAGTTAAACTCTAGCCAATCAAAAATGAGTTTACTTATAAAAGTATGGTATAGTATTAACAAGCATTACATTTCCAAGTAAGCAGCTTAATGATTAGTTGTAGCACACAACTCAAGCCTGTTCAGGGCTATCAAAAGCAGCTTTTTAATAATAGTGCACTAAGCAACCATCACTCTCTTACCTCAGCGTCTATCAGACAAACAGAAAGAAACCACATAATTAATCATCTCATGCAATAGAAATAAAGCATCTGGGCTGGATCCAGGCAGGATACACATAGCTGCGTTCGTCAAAAGAGCTGCAAAAGGCTGGGGATTTGCTTTAGATAGGATAACCGACAGAGGGAATTCCAGCCCTCTGTGGGAGCAATATGCAGTATGGAAGTTAAATATTGATTTTATACAGTCCTGTGTGATATGGAGAAGCCTATCGACAAAATAGGTTTAATAATGCCTTGCACTGAGGAGGATAGCCTGAGCAGATTCAGTATGTGGTGACAGGACATTTGGCTACCATACTGGTAATCCCAAAAATACAGAAGACATGACTCCTCACTATTTATTAGATCAAATGAAGAATAATTCTTTAAAATAAAACACTAAATGGGAAGACATTGTTTTTGTTTGTTTCTTGTTGATCTTTAAGAATTGGTGTTTTTAGGAAGACTCAAAATTCCTATTTAAAAAGTTGCAAGCAGATTTGTATAAAGATTGTGATTCCAGAGTTGGGACTTTAAATAGATACCACAAATATTTTTATAAAATCATAGGACTTTACAATACTTACAGTCACCATCCTTAAACGTACGTAGGCAAGTGACTCCAATGTTTTAAAGATGTGGAAGTTCTCCATCTCCTACAACTTTCATGCGAATCCTAAACTTCAGATAGGAGACTGATACTGGAAGGCATAAGCGTTAGAATGTCAAGTCTGATACTCTGCTGCTATGGAGATCTAGTTGGAAGAGTGTGTATTTGCTGGAGCCCTGTAGCCTGTGAGCTCTTCAGATGACCTGACGGACCTCACAGCTGCCAGGATTAATTCTGTTGGGATTACAGGTCTCTCCCATTTCTGCTTTTCTTGATGATGTTCTCTCTGGTGCTCGCTTTTCATAAAGAGCTAGGCTTAGCAGAGGACCAGCCTTATCTGATGGCTCTTTGGAACAAGTGCTGTAACACTTGCCCGTTTATTAGAATTTTTTTTTTTTAAACTGAGTAAATGAAGAATGAATTAGTCCTCAGAATGTCTGCACATGGGTTAAAGTAAAATTCATGCATTTACTCGACTCCTGTTTGTGAGATGTGTCTGGGGTCAGGAAGAGGTTGAAGTTGTTTACTGCCTTCAAGCCCTGGTCTTAGAAGTTAATTCAGAGCTGTGCTGTGAGCAGCTACGCAGAGTAAGTCTTTGGAACAGTGAATTGCTGGTTTGATGTCAAGGTCCTTGAGCCTTAATAATAAAATTAGTTTCATAAGGAAATCCTAGCAGGGACTTTATGATCATGTAAAGTCATTATGCTGGTTTACAGCATAACTTTAAAGATGCCTTGGAATGATCAGAGTTTGTGGGAAGGGATCATATTTTTTATTATTTGTTGGATATCCTGAAGCTGTCATAGCTGCAACACTGCCGCTTGGAATAGCTGCTCTACAGTTCAAAAGAAAAGTTCTGTTGAGGCCTAAGTCAGGCAACTGGGGCATACCTGTCCGGAGAAAGCTCGTTGAATTGAATGGATCCCATGCACTTCCTGATAATTGGCTCCAATTTTGTCGGAGCTGAATGCTTGGGGTAATCAAGGTGTTTTATTGCCATTCCACAACAGCAGATAGAGAGCCTAGGAAGCTTTAGCAGCTCTGCTTTTCACAGTTCTCTGTTGGAGGGTTCAGGGGTGAGCAGTTTTAAAAGTCATGGAAAAGAAAGAAGACATATTTCCCAAACTTCAAGATCCTGTGATCTCAAAGACAGAGGAAACACTAAACTAGTCAAAACCTTTCCTCTCCACCCCCTGCACAGCAGTGCTGGCAAGAACAATGCTGCTCTGCTAATGCTGAGGCAACACCCTCCAATGCAGAAGAAGGGAGACAAGGAACCATTGATTCGGGAGGAGGGCAACACACTACAGACAGGTTCACCCTCCCCAGCCCGCCATCCCTGTGGCACGGAGGAAAGGGGGGCTCTGGATTAGTGGCAGAACAAGCACCGTAGGGCTTTACTTTCCTCCTTTTCTGTGAACTGTGCCTAACTGCTTCTGTGAAAGACAGCACCAGGCCTCATTTTGTTCATAGAAATACAACATCTTTTAAAGCTGTCGTTAATGGATAAACTCTTTTCTGATTGGATGAGCCGCACAATAAATCTCTCCCTGAGCCAAGTGCAATGCAGCTTATTCAGTAACAGTGAAATGAGCCACTGTCACTTTGCTGCACTTGCATACATCAAGCAAAATGCTTCCATCTTCATCAGTCTTTTAGTGAAATAGAAATAAAACAATTGTAACAGAATGGTGTCACTGGATCTGTGGCACCTGCTTTAAAAATAAATCTCTTAGCTTTGTCTTCACTATTACTTTCAATAAATGTCCTAGCATTGCCACAGCATTTATCTAGCAGCAGGAAACCATTATCCTATGACAACAATCTATTCCATTAACATTAGCTCTTAATTGTAAGATTGTTTATAAGACAGCAAAAGCTACTGAATCATAGTAGAATGATAAAAAGAGTTATGGTCATGGAGTATAGTAGTCACTGCAGTTCTGAAAAACAGCTTAAGAAAAGTAGAGGGCTATATTTTTATATGAAAAATAATGTAATATTCTTATGCAAGAAAATGCTTTTAAATAATAGATTACATCAGCAAAGTAACTATTAAAGAGTTAATGTTAAAAATTGTTACTAAGAAGCTCTTGCTTTGATAAATGGTATGACTAAAAAGCTGAATAGAAAGCTTAGAAACTCTTTGCGAAAACAATGCTGTGCCGAGTCAAACAGAGAAATCATAATAACAGAAGCACATTTGTCTGGTGGAGTGAACAGAAGAAATGTTGCAGAATTGAGATATGAAGAACCTCACTGCAGAATAGAAGGAGAACTGTCATTCTGATTGTTTGTCATTATTGTTACATGTCCAGTTAAGTGAACTTAGAGTGACAGTGGTGTCATAACTACTTGCATCTATGTAAATTTCAAATCAAATAGGATAGAGGCGTTTCTGCCAGACACAAGTCACCAGGCTGCTCTTCCTTTTTATTTTTGTAACCTTCCATTTTCTCATACTGTGCTGCTAGCCCTTAAATTAAAAGGACAACTTCAACGGGAGATCCCTGTAATGTGTATGTTTCAGTTCTCAGTCGGCACCTCGCTTACTCTCAACTCTTTGAAACAATGGCTAATGTCAAATTTCCATCAGAAACAGTCACTACAAACATCTACATGTACTAGCTAAAACTATGCCTTCCCATTGATGATGTCTCATACAACCAAATCCTCTGCAGCTCCAGGCTGTGAACTTCCCCTGAAAAACTACAGAGAAAATGGCTCGAGCAAATGTTCCTCCATTGGTTTACTCCAGCCCAAGCCACGTATCATGAAGGTCTTCTCTGTGGATAGGTACAAAATCGGTGGAAAAGATCAGTCACAGTCCTTTCTGTAAATTACAGCATCGTGCAGAGGTGATGGGAACTTCATGAGGATATCAGGCCTACTCCTCCACGGCAATGAGTTACAGTTAATAATTCATTTCCTGGATACACTCGTAACAGGCAGATATTATAATGACATAGGATTTGCTTCTGGACACACACCTTTGAAAAGAATGTCAATGCAATTATCAAGGTATTAGGTGTGGACACCACCATCAAAAAATATTAAACATGCTGTTTATTTACTCAGGCATAATACTGATTTCTTCTGCATATTTAAACTTACTTGGCTAATTAATTAAATAATACGAGCTACAGTTAAGTTTTCATTTTTCATTGTAGTACATTATTCCAGAACATTGTTTTTACTGAATTTTGCACAGGACTGTTTTCAGTAATCATACCAAAGTGCAGCTAAATTCTTCAAAAATGTTCCTTTGACAAAGGAAATTTTTAAAATGGCTACAAGAAAAAATAGTCAGCTCTGAGTAGAAAACATTTAATATGTTTCAATGATTTCTTATCTAAGAGGGAAAAGAAGACAAGTTTACTTTCTCTGCTGAAATTTTTTAAAGTGGATTCTGATTGAGAAGTGGCAATGATCTAACAAAAACATCCTGTCATAAAATAGGAAGTATGTTTAGAAGCATAAATGATGGTGTTATGAACATGTATGTACCTCTGCATTAGGTAAGAGCATTTTGGTCCGTTGAATTAGTCAGATTTTATTTAAAAAAAAAAAATCTTTCTAGTTGATCTTTTTTGTTCTGTAAAGTTAAAGTACTTCAGTGGCTACTTTGATCTATAATTTGGGCCTTCAAACATCACCAAATTGTGCTGTCCCATCCTCTAATCTGACCATTTGTTACGGTGACTAGCGAATAGAGGCAACGTGTTAATGCAAGTTCTATAAAATTAGCTGTGAATTAGCCTTTAAAGGGTAAGTTCCATATGAGTTTATATTTTTAAGTATTTGCCAAAATTGTTTTTTTTCTTGCTAAATGTCGTGACATCTGAATTATAAAAATACTGTATTCATATTAGTGACAAAATATCACTCTACAGATATGTCATCACAAAAATCAGTTGTCAGTATATGTTTAAGGATTTCAAAATAATTTTACCTGATTTGCTTAAAAAGTGCCTTGTTTTATTAGGCTGTGGAATGTAAAGCCCTCTTTCAAAATTCATATAGCATTTCCAATTGTAAGATTGTTTTAGGTAGTGAACTTATTATTACATATGCATATTCTAGTGGCCTCTAGAGACTTTTAATTTAAAACATAAATTACATATAATTTCAAGCTCTGATGTCTTTGACTTTAGTCACAAAACTCACTTTGAGGACTTTCTTCTGCTGATGGCTTGTAGTAATAGATCAGTTCTCCCACCAGGGATGTGCACAGGACAAATTAGTGAACATAATTTTAGCCATATGAGGTCATTACAAATATAGCCTTAGCTCTTCCTAAAGTGGACTTCATTGTTAATACAAATATATATCTATAATTACTGACATTTATATTATTTGGCTCCTGTCCTAAGTTACAGATACAGTGAGGATAAAAGGGTCTTACAAGCCCTTACCTAAGCGAACTGTGCTTACTAATTACCTTCCATGGTTCTGGGTTCCTGTAAATAGTTACTTATGTATTTATAAGCAAGTCAAAATCTATACACATATTTCTAAAGGTGTATTATCTTGCTCTTTAGGGCAAACAGTACAGTCTACCACTTGGAAAAGAACGCCGAGAGTAAAGCCATCCAGGATTCTTCCCAGCTTCTGCCAGGATGCATATTCTCCCATATCACTGGATGTGCAATTTAAATACTTAATCCAGTCACAGTTTTAAATTGTTTGAGGCCCTAAAACAGCAGATCATGTGCGAGTAAAAGGATGCATTACTTTAAAGTAACAAATGGCCGTTGATTTTTCATCACTGTTTCCAAAGAGACTGGGGTCAGAGGGTTTGTTTTAAAAGTCTAATTGTTTGATCAAAAGGTGCAGCTCACAAGACACAAGGACTAGCAAAGTGCAGCATGGAAGATCTTAAGACAAAGCAGCAGCCTCAACATTTCTCTCTAATGAGAAAAGGAAAAGACAGTCAAGGTCCCATAGGAATGCAGCATTTAGGGAGAGAACCAAGACTCCTTTCATGAATGGAGAGATAACCCTGATGAATTCTGGACTACCTGCTATCTTAGGGGCATGTCTAGGTTTAAGAATTATTTGGATCACAGGCTGTAACATTTTCCAGACGTGCAGATTGCAACTCCTAAGCCAGCAATTTTATGCTTTCCTTTCCCTGACTCCAACAGCACCATGATATAAGCAGCCAGATTTTCTTCTGCATTGTGTTTTTTATCTATTCAGCCAAAATTAAGAGTCTTCGAGGATAATGTATGCCAAGTGAATTTAAATCTTGCGGACTCAAATCGACCTAAAGTTGATGGATACATTCATGCCTACTGCTGAAATCTACCAATTACACAGAACTATGTTAACTTACCATAGAAACATCTCATCTAATAGCGCAGATGATGTTGAACTAACTAATTACATTATGGCACATAGACAATGAAAAACATAACGAAGATGACAGCACAGCAACAGCAGATGCTGCACAAAAGAAAAATTAGGAAAATATTGCTCTGCAAAATGCTCTCAGTTAAGGTTTCCTCTGTTAAAATTAATCACAAAAATTAGTGAAGATCAGATTTCAGAAGAAGATATGAACATTGTAATGGCATTTGGAAGACATCATTAAGGCACTTAAAACTCTGCTCCTTGAGAAGGTAATTCCCTTTTTTTGTATCACTATCAGTTTTAAGACTAGTAAACATTTTAGTGCCTATGGCATAGTTTCTTGGTAGAATATCTCTTCCAATAAGGCGAAGTCCTGATGGCTCTTCCAGAGTCTGAATTTGGTAGCTTCCAGCCATTACAGATTTAGATAATTAGACAACTTAGATTTTATTTTAGCTTGGCATTTGCTCTATTCTTGTGCTCTTAGCTGTCAGAGAACTAGAATAACAGTGACTGTTGCTTATCTGTAGGATGCCTCGTTACTTTATACATTTCAAATTGTACCAGATCCTAAATAACAAATCTAAAACTGCTGAGTATGTTTAAATATAATAGGTACATAGAGATTACGTCCAGATGATGTATTTCATAGACCTATGCTAAAAAATACATTCGTTTTAACCATACCACCAGCCTTCTCTCCCCTTTCCCTGTGGAAGTTTTCCACGAGCTTCCAGTCCACTTTACGCACTGACTCTGAACATATCCCAGTCTACGGAGAAAGACAGAAATAGATTTTTCTCCTGCATTTAAATCATACCTCTGGTGCCATTCAAATTTCAATATTTAATTGCTATATAAATAAACCCAAAACATATCTATGATATCCTATGTTTTCTCAAGTACATTTTTCCTAGCTAGACATTTTTTCCTTAAATTTTGACTGGTTACTGGGAGCACGTCTCTGTGGCCCAGCTGAGGCCAGGGATGCAGAAATGAAGGAGGCCCACAGGTGGCGATGTGGTTAAAGCACACCTGGGCTCTGATTCCCGAGACCAGATTTACCAGTCGGCCTGTCAGAGGGAAGTTGGTCTGCATTTTTGTACCGATGCACTTATTTGTAAATAAATACTCTCGGCTAAAGTTTCGTATACCTGTGTGGATACATCCCTTCCACGTTACCCTCCCGCAGGAACAGGTTTAAAATACTTTGTTGTCTGGACAACAGAGAGACGGTGGACGCACACAAACTTGCACATCAGTCACGCTGCCATCACTAAATATTTATTTGACAACAGCAATTAAGCGTGGCCCTCAAGCGGTGCCGGACGTGTCCTGCCCCCTCCTGCGGCACAGCCCGGTGCCGGGCAGCGCGCAGGCAGGGCAGCTGCCCGCGCATCACTGCAGTCGCAGCAGCCTGACCAGCCAGTCCCACCGTCCTCACTGCATTGGCTGCTACTTACGTCAGCAGTCTGGAATCAAGAAACTCGTATTCTGAAGTTTTTCTGTTCTTTCACAGATCGTGGAAATGTAGAATTTTGCTGACTCTTTAGCTGTGGCCGGCTCGATGAGGCACGTTTGCGTGTGCTGTGACAGAGGTGTGCCCTGTGCGGAGACAATACCAGGCAAGAACCTATTCTGGCAGTTGGGCAAATCCCTGACACTTACAGGAATAACTGTTCACGGGGATAACACACACTAATTATGCCAAGTTTATAGATACTTTTATTATTTCAAGATCTTTATTAGCTATATGGTGCTGCACTTAGGCCTCAAAAATGTGCAATGGGGGGGGGGGTGTTTCAAATTTTAAGTGTCCCTTCTGAATATTACTTCTGATGTGCTATCATCCTTGGGCTTCTTCCTCAGAAATGCAGTTGTCTTCTCAAATGACAAGCCGTGCTGCTAACTGCCAGCCAAATGCGGCAGTTTAACCCTTTTAAACCTTTACGGGGTGCCAATAATAGCGGGCCGTGCCCGGATGCGGGTTCCTGAGCACGGCTCCCCGACAGTTTCACCGGGGGAATCTCTAAAACTCGTCGCCTCGACACGGCCCCCGCAGCCGAGGGGCGAGCCGGGCACGTCCCCTCCCGGCCTCCTCCCTGCCCCGGCACGGGACCCGAGTGCCGGCGCGCCCCGACGACGGGGTGCGCAGCCCCGGGGGCAGGACGAGGCCACAGGCAGCGGGGGGCGCCAGGACGGCGGCCAGCACCGGCACCCAAGGCCGCACCTCCCCTCAGCGCCTCCGCCCCGGCCCGGCGGGGGAAGCGCCCAGCAGCCGGGAAGGGCTCCGAGCGCCGCCGCTCGGGCGGAGCGGCCGGCTCGGGGGCAGGCGGGACGGCCCCTCGCCACCAAGTTTCTCAACTGGTGGCCGGCGGCGGGCGGCGCCCTAACGGCCGCCAGCAGCGCCCTAACGGCCGCGCGCGCGCCTCTCCTCAGCGCCCGGGCGGCGCGGCCACCGCTGCCCACCTGACTCCCTCCTTCCTCTCCATTCCCCTCCTCCTCGCCCCCTCCCGGTCTCTTTTTTTTTTTTCCTCCCCTTTCACTCATTCCTTTGTCTTCTCGGGGATTGGCAGGTTTTATTATTCCGCCTGAACAAGCCGGGGGCGGATTGGCTGCGGCGGGCTGACGGCGGAGCCGAGCCGGAGTGTAGTTGGGATTCTGCTCTGTCAGTAACACATGTGTGAGGGCAGCGGGAGCACACGCACACGGACACACGCGCGCGCGCCCGCGCAGGGACACAGGCACTCCTCACTCACACACACGCAGGCTCGCGCAGGCGGAGGGGCCTCCTCCCGCGTCCTGCCCGCGCCGCCGCCGCAGGATCCCCGGCAGCAGCTCCGCGCCCGGCCCCTCGCAAACTCGCCGGCTCTCGCCCTCTCCTGGGAGGCGCCTCGGCGGGCCGCGGCGGGCTCGGGAGCCGCCACAGCCCAGAGAAGGGGGCGGAGGTGGGGGGGGCGCGGGGGAAGCGGTACAAAGTGAAGCCACATTGCCAAACTTACCCGGCGATTGCAGCAGCGAGCGGCGGCGGCGCCCTGCGTGTGCAGCTCAGCGGCAGGGACCGAGCTCTGCAGCTCCCCTCCAGGGAAGCGGGAGCTGGAGGAAGGACCCAGGCAGACGCCGCTCATAGCAATATCTATATTTTTCCAGCCTGGGCTGCCCCTTACCGGGCGGGGGGCTCCCTCCAGCGCTCCCGAAAGCCAGAGAGTGGGCGAGCGCTGTGTTTCGTTTCTTTGCAAGGAGACCTCCTCCGGCACCCCGAGCGACGTTGCTCCCCGGCCTTTTGCAATATAGAGGGGAAGCAGGTAAGAAGTGCCGGTAATTACCCCTTGTTTTCCAGCGGACGTGCGTGCGGTTCGTGCCCGCGGCCCCGGCCCCGCCGCCGTCCCGCGCTGCCCGCCGCGGCGCAGGGCGCGGAGCGGGGCGCCCGGGCGCGGGGGAGCCGCGGGCCCCGGGCATGGTCGCGGCCCCCGCGTACAAAGCCCGGCGGCGGCCGCCGCTCGGGGCCGCTTCCCTTTCCCCCCTCTCCAGCTGCCGCCGGGAAAGGGCTCTGCCTGCCTCGGCTCCTCTGAATGGAGGGGACGGGGGGGTCGGGGGGGCTGGGGCACCCGCTTCCCCCGTAGTAAACACTATTCTGAAACAGTGGCAGAAAAGATCAAAGTGAGCGCTCTGTTTCTCTCCTCTCCAATTCCCTTCCTGCCCCCCACACAGCCTTTTGTTTCAATCCAGGAGAAATCCGGTGAATCACCTAATTAAAACCGAGACATGAATTAAGCATCCATTTTTGTACTACAAATTGCCAGCTCTCCGCCTGTCCCTCCCTTGGTCTCCATTAAAAAAACACCAGAGACGCTGTTAAAAGGGGGGGGGTTATTTTGCCTCTAGCTTCCAGCTCTGCTTTCTATTTCACCGACTCCTATCCCAGGACCTAAATTGCTTGGCTGTGTAATTACTAGAGTAAGCCTATTTAAGTTAAAAGCTTTTTCCCCCCCAACTCTAAATGAAACTTGATGAGGGCCCGTCCTTAGTTATCAAGGGAGTCACTTTCTGGTCAGTCCTCTTGATTCATCTTTTTAGATTTAATCAGCATTAAGGTATTGCTTGTCCTTAAGAGCTTTAGCTTAATGGGGTTACTGGATGGTTTTCTCAGTGTAACGTTTCCCATTTTATATTTATATGTATTTGCCGTCGACAAAGACGGGCTAAGGTGGTGGCACGGAGTCCTTTTCTTTCTTTTAAGAAATCTGAAGTGATTTAAAGCGTAGGGAAACTGTTTAAAGACTCGGAGCAGGAAATGCAGATTCATTTAGGCTGTAGCTGGAAACTGTAACAAAAGGCAATTCCTTGAACAAATGCATCAGAAATCAATTTACATAAAGGTATATGATGCGTTCGGATAAATGCAATGCTAATGGCTTTTAGAGTGGTTTTCTTTCCAAAGTCTCGGGGTTTTTGTTACAGCTTAATTGGTGCAGTTCTTCTGGTTTATTGTGCGGTCACTGGACATACCTCCAGGTACTCTTTCTGAGGAAATGTGTGTTTAAAATCGGCCTCAGTTCTCCTCCTGCAGCCGAGTTGGGCCAGTGGCAGGAAAGTTCGTCCTCGCTGCTCTGGAGGTATCAGTCTGAAGGTCCTTAGCAGATAGCCAGATGCCTCGGCATGAGCACATACGGCTTACAAAGGACAAAGACAAAACATGCTGCTTAATTGGCAGTAAATAACTTGATCTTTTTATAGTATAAGTGACTAGAGGAACACCGGGAGTTTATTGGGCTCTGGATTGAAGGCAACAAATTAATCGGTTTAGAGTAAGCTTTATGAATTGATTCCTATATTATCTCTCGGTTGTCCTGCTTGCATAAAGCATTTATTAGAAAGTGAAAAATGCCCTTAG
Organism: Streptopelia decaocto; assembly: GCF_964273445.1. NCBI lineage: Eukaryota > Metazoa > Chordata > Aves > Columbiformes > Columbidae > Streptopelia > Streptopelia decaocto. Next base: position 26,282,676 of record NC_138659.1, on the reverse strand, counting down.
TAGCAATTTTGGGGGCGGCCAGCCTAACTCCAGCTGGAGCGGTGCACTTCATTATCCTGCTGCTTTCCTATGGCCAGTAAACTTTTTTTTTTTTTTTGAGTAACAAAGCTTTAGCTTTTAAACTGCTGATCAAGGGCAGATTAGGCAGACAAAAGTTGAGTATGTTTGTGTAGGAAGTTAGCAGGCGTCCTAAAGTTCAATGATCTATTATTCAGGCCAGTGTCCTCTGTCTGGAGTGTTTTCCCTGGGTGTTTTTAATGTCTCCAAAATAAAACAAAAACCATTAAACCCCGAGGTCTGGGGGCCGGTCCCGAGCCCCTCGCTGCCGCCCCGAGCCTGCAGAGTCTCTTCTAGACCGAAAAACCAGTTTCACAACTTTTTTTTTTTTCACTCTTCACACACTTTTTTTTTTTTTCATAACCAAAACAAACCCCGGGACTGTTCCTGACTTGTGAGCTGCAGCTGCACCAGCCCGGAGCGGGAGGGGGGGCCGCACTGCCTCTGCCCCCCACGCCCGCCGGTCCCCGGCAGCTGCGCGGCCGCGGGCAGCCCCGGCCCGGCCGAGCCCCCGCGGGCCCGGGAGCGGCGCTGGCCCCGCCGCGGGCGCAGCGGGAGGCGGGCGGGGTGCGCGGCGCTGCCGGGCCGTCCCTCACCCGCCTCCGCCCCTCTCTCCGCGCAGGCCATGGTGAACCCCGGCGGCAGCTCGCAGCCACCCCCGGTGTCGGCGGGCTCCCTCTCGTGGAAGAGGTGCGCCGGCTGCGGGGGGAAGATCGCCGACCGCTTCCTGCTCTATGCCATGGACAGCTACTGGCACAGCCGCTGCCTCAAGTGCTCCTGCTGCCAGGCCCAGCTGGGGGACATCGGCACCTCCTGCTACACCAAGAGCGGCATGATCCTCTGCAGGAACGACTACATCAGGTGAGGCGCGGCGGCACGCAGCGGCTCGGCTGGCGACGTCCGCTCTCCCCCTTTCTCCCTGTCTTTTTTGCCCTTTTCCCCCTTTCTTTTCTGGCGGGCAGACTGACTGGTGGGTGCCCGTGGTGCGAGGCGGAGGGGTGGGCTGGCTCAGGATCGCTCCTTCGTTGGGAGCGCAGGGCCGTGGGGGCGCGGAGACGGATGTTAGCGCCTAGCCCAGGGCGCAGCTGCGGCTGCCAAGTGGAGGGAAGAGTTGGGGGGGCGGAACGACGACTGTAACTTTAAAGTGGTTTGTCAGCACAAAACAAGTCCTAACTAAAAATAAACAGCAATCAGAGAGGCTAAATTAATCTGCTTTGTTGTAGTGTTGAAGGAGAAGTGTGCATATCTGAACGGTAAATGTTAAAATCGTAGGGCTTAAATAAGGCTGTGGCAGAGGTGCTAAATAATGAAATGCCTGCCTTTAGTATCTGATTAATTATTATATTTACATAAGCACCTTTAAACTCCTTTGAGTGGAAACAGAATGACTCATTCTCTGTTCTCCTTGTGAAAGAGCTGATTAACCGTCAGTTGGAGGGCCACCGATGCTACTTATAGCCAAAACCAATGCTAGAATGTTGTCTTCGCATTGTTAGAGGGAATCTTTGAACCGACATTTTTCTTAACTTCCAGTATAGAGAATGCGAGGCGCAGCAGAGGAGGGATATACTCTTGCCCTTTATTTCTTATCTCTTCCTTTTTTGAAGCTGTTCGTTCTAAATGCCACAGATTTGGGTAGGGGGAACTAAGCCTTATTAATCTCGCATCTGTTGGGGTACAGTAAGATTACGCAGAGTATCCCTTCCAACAAGTTTCCAATATAATTAATAGAAAGAATTCATGAGGTCAGGTACCCGTACGATCTTTTCAGGTGAACTCAAGCTACTTAAACTCATTAATTTAAAAGGAGGCATTTTGAAGGATTACACATTTAATTTGAGTAAATGGTTTGATAGACTGATGCACATGAATGCTTCAAGGAGGTGTTCTATTTCAACATTCAGTAATTAAAAAAAACAACAAAAAAGCCCCATACCCTCCTGGCATAACAGAAATGCTCAGTTAAAACGAATTGTGTTTTGTTTAAATGCTTCTAGTTTCTCATTTACAGTAAATGTCAAGAGTTAACCCAGGTTTTTCTTCTCTCTGGCCCAAAAGTTCCACTGTTTTTCTTCCTTTCTGAAAAAAAAAAAGGCTACAAAATGTTACAAGTTTGCTTGTACTGGTAAAACTTGACTTGTGTCAAGGAGCACAGGACTGTACTGAATGTGTGCATATGCACGGAGACTTCCTTAGTCTAAAAGGACGGAGTTAAAACTTGGTGACTCTGATAGCGCAGCTTGTGTCCTGATACATGGCTGCATCTTTGGTCAGTTAAGCAGATGAAACACATCCCTCAGTATCTTTGATGAATTGGAGCCTTATCTTCGCTAGTTTTGGGGATATTTTTAGAAATAAATGGTAAAAAATCAGCACATGGGGGGCTTTTAATGGCACTTTTTGGTCGTGATCCTAAGCAAGAAGCCTAAGCCTGGCAGAATTGTAATTAAATAGAGCAGAACGGTGTTAGGGTGAGAGTCTCGTTTGAAGTGGAAAAATTGCCACTACTGTTAAGATGCACTGAATAGTACAGATTCATCACTCGACCAACACCATCAAACAAACCCTCATGTCTGATTACTACTAATTAAAAAGAGAAGATGCGTCCACTGTATCCCAGAGGCAAGTTCAGGCAGGCTTATTGCAGTCCTCTGGTTTTGTGTTGCCAAAAATTAATACTCATTTATTTTAACGAGTATTAGGATGCTTTATCAGATGAGGGTTTTGAATTGATCTCCTTGTTCTATCGCCTGACTTCTCTTTAGATCTGTGTAATTTGACTTGCAAAAATAACTCTGACAGATGCTTGCTGAAACTTGAACTGGACACCGTACACTCAAGGTGGGGTAGGACAGCCGGGCCCTGCCAGGGCCCAGTTAACTTGGAGCTTTCCCTCTGGAAACGGACTTTGCCGGCTTCCACGGGGGTGGTGCTGGCATGAGCGAGGCCCTTGCCCTTTTCTTGCTTGAAATGGCCTCGTTTGGTTGTGGATGCGATGCCACCCATTTGGCAGCCAGTCCCTCCGGTTCCCCTTGGCCATCCCGCCCCCCTCTTAATTATTCCGTAGGGCTTTTGCGCAGCACGTTCCCTTCCCCAGGCAAGAGCCACGGGCACAGTTCTCAGCCGGAGATGTGGGAGCACGCAAGGCACGACTAACAAAATGAGAAAGAGGATTGATCAGCCCGGCAGGCGCCAGGTGAAAGGGACTTGACTCCTCCGGGCCAAGACCACGGGGCCATTTATTAATGAGCTTTTTCAACCGTCTGAGGTTGTGTGTGTTTTTCTGTTGTTGTTTGAACAACACAACACTCCCCTTTCCCTCCCTCCCCTCAAAACCCGACAACAAATTAGCCGTAGAGCTACAGCAGCAGCTTTCATGGAAAGCCAAGGTTCCTGGGAAAAGAGAGGGAGGCGAAAATGCCAGTCCCTTCCCTCCCTCCCCACGGCGAGCGGCGCGCTTGCAGGAGGGGAGCGGAGCGCGGCCCTCCCAACCTTAAGATGCCAGATAAAGCAGCAGCGTGGCAGCGAATCCGCACAATTAAAAGCTTTAATTAGTGTCTCCTCCATTTTCTCTTAGTTCTGATAGGTTTTATCTAATGAGATCTGGTCCCTGGCTTAGATCTGCTCGGAATGACGTGTCCGAAATGAATGAGAGCCGCGTCGCAAACAAAACATTTAATTAACAAAATTGGCCTCTAAGAGAGAGCAGGGAGTGGTGGGGAAGGGGGAGAGGGGGGAGGCTGCCCAGGCGCCTCTTAAAGGGGCAGCGCCCGCGGCCCCTCCCCGGGCGCCCGCTCCTCGCAGCGCTGCGTGGGTGCAGCCGCGGGGGGTGCGTGGGGCCGCGCCGGACCCGGCCAAGGGACGCCCACCCGCGGAGTGCGCCGGGTGGGGGGCGGAGAGAGGAGAAGGGGCCGCCAGGCAGAGAGTTCATTTCCCTGGTAATCAGCAGCAAGCTGCTATATTCAGGGAATGCTGTCCCTTTAATTGAACAGGGTAGGTAATTAAATGGCACTTTTCCAATAGGACGTGCTAGGTAAATCTAATAGTTGGTTATTTAATATCACTTTGAAGTCTGCCCACTCAAGCACAATGACAGCACAGGAGCATGTGAACTATTAGCTAGGAAAAAAAAAAAAAAAACAGGATCTCAAAAATTAATTAAATCGCATGCAATTTAGGGGGAACGTTTATCTTGATTTGTCATAACAGAATTAATTCAAGGCCTCCAATTCACTTGGGGGCAGATCTGTTACTCTGAATTAACCAAGCGTAATTTGGCTGTTTTTTTTTTCCTTCCCCTTCCCTAATGCAGCGCTTGCCATTATGCACAGCCCCCCTTTTAAGTATCAATAGCTTCTGGTGCTTTTAAGGTGCTTGGTCTCTAGTTGTTCTGAAGTACCTTTAATGGACTTGGCTCCAGGCGTAATTTCTGTGTTGCCTTTCTTTGTTACATTTAATATAGCTGGTGCAGAATTTACATTAAATCTAGGGAATGTACAGAAACACCAATGGCTTCTGGATCAGTAGGTCTGGATGTGCATTTCTCTTCGGTAGGGCTTGGATATGTATTTGTGAACACAAATGTGCGCTGTGTTGTGTGAGAATCAGAGCAGTCAAATCTATCTCCACAATTTTGGAAACAACTAGAACCTTATTTTGTTAGTATAAGTTGCTAGAGATGTGTTTCTGCTGATACTGAATTTTGAGCAGCACGACGGGAAATTGGGCTGAAAAGATTTCTTGCTGCCTTCATTGCCACTCTAGTGAAAGTTCTGAGAGAGAAAAAAATAGGAGCGTTTGTGGGGGGTGTGGGGAGTGCTGTGTGGAACCACACAGTAGTTAATTTAAGGTGGCTCAGGAAAATGTTGCTAAGTGTAGAAGAGCTGCCTTGTCCGTATAGGGAACCTCTTGATGTTTGTGATTGATTGCATTGCCCAAATGTTGAAATATTAATGACCTTCTTGGACTGAGGACCCAAAGAGGAAACTGAAACCAATTCTGTCATCACAATTAAAGAGTCCCCTGGCTTTAATTAGCCTGACCTGGGGTATCTCTACCCATTGCTGCAGTTAAAGAGAAAAGAGCCCATTAAAGTCCAGTCTGAGACCGATAGCTACTTAATTGAGCACCTAAAGCCTCAAGCCTTTTAAATCAAATACTGTCCTGGACAGTCCCCCTGGTTAGATAATTAGCTCTCCAGCCTCTCAGAAACCATGTGAAACAACTTTTTCAGTAAAGAGTGGTTACTGTGGAAGACTTCCTTTACTGGTAAGGAGGAATAACCTTTTTTTTAGAAGATAAAACCTTTTCACCGTTAATGGTATTACAGAACAAAACCATTCATAACAGTGGAGAAGGAAAAATAAGCTTAATTTTCCTGGTAAATAATACAAAGCAGTGGAAGGTGTTCTGACTTTGCAAGTAATTTTTAGGAAATTGAGCAGCAGATTCAGCTGAAGTGACTTACCAAAAGAGAATTGTTCTGGGAACACGCTTAGGGAAAAACGGAGATGTATGGAAAGCCTCTGGATTAGTTTGACTCCATTTATTAGAATTCACAGACATTCAGGCGCACGGCCACTTCTAGTCAGAGAGAACTGTAGAACAAATGAGCGCTTAACGAAGACAAGTCATGAATGAGCTCAGGGTTCCAAAAGCTGTGTTTGCAGCTGGGTGGTGCAGTTGTAGTGGGGGGTTGCAGGAGCCACCGACCAGGTCCAGATTCTCCTGGACAAGCGACATTGACTGTTCCTCTTTGCCTTTCTGCTTCCACCTTCCACCGCAACACCCTTGTCACCTCCCCCTTAGTCTGTATTTTTGGATCTTGCTCTAGAAATGTGACAGTGCCTTTTGCCTCCTCTTGCAGTGCTTCCCCTGCACCTTTTCTACCTGCCAGCTTCACTACTAGCAACAATGGCAGGAGAAAAATGCATATTGCAAAGCTTTGGAAGTAACCTCGATGCATCATGTAACTACTCAGAGCTGATCGTGATTTAGAAGATGCCCTAATAATGCACCCGTAGTTTCCTGACAGTTCAGTCCCTTTGGCTGGAGGTCCTGGCAATGTATTAGTTCAGCTTTCCCTTTGTAACCACTGTGATTCTGCAAGAACGTGTCAATGTGTCGTGGATCTCAGACTAATTAGTTTTGAAATGGAGTTTTGATTGAACTCTTCAAATCGATGCTGCTGCAAAATTTGTTTCTCAGCTTCCTATTAAAAGCCATCTTAAGGGGCAGTTTTACTACTCTCTCTGTCGTTCAGTCGATACATTTAATAACAACTTACAGGCTATTTTCAATAAAGTGGCGACAGCAAATTAGTAGTTTGAACATGACAAGCCTCCTCTGCGAGCTCAGATTCTGAAAATTCAAAGCAATTATTTTTATACAGAGGCACACTGCAATCATTCAGATTACGGGTATTCTGTTGTAATGCGTCTCCTAGGTTGACACGAACAGAATTTTATGACTTTATTTGGACAGGAAGGAGATGTAAATATTAATATTTATTATGACACCAATACGCTAATTTGTAAATCCTATTACTATGTTTTACATCGTGCAGAAAAGTGGGTCTGTGACCCTGCCAGCTAGTTGAGTTTCTTTTTTTACTGCCAAATGATCCTGGTAGTCTTTATAAATATTTGTGTATATTAGAGGCACGTGCAAAAGCAAATAAAGGTTTTCTAATTCTAGCCTGTAAAAGTAGAACTCAATAATCATTATTGTATTACGTTTTGAATCGATGTGTTGTCCCTTTAAATGGATTTGAAGAATTATGTATATATTTTTCTTCACCACTCTTCTGCCTATCCCCCCTCCCCCCACTGCGTGTGCCCCCCCCAATGGCAGATGTTGTGGTCTCATTTGATTGCATAGGAAAACTGCAGTGATACAGCAAACACCCAGAGAGATATGATGACAAATGGGTCCAGATCCCGGTAAATTACTTTCTGCTCAAATCGAAATTTCATTCAGTTTGTTGCTAGCAGAGATGAAGTAATCTAAATTGTGGACTCAGGAGCAGATAGAGGGAAGTTGGAGCAAGCATTTCATTATCAAGAGAGAGAGAAGGTTAGGATGAAAGAGATGAGCAGAGGCAAATCTAAAGTGTTGACACCATGATTGAAAAGGTTAACCCATACACATTATATATCAACCTGGATAGCAGAGAGTTTCTAATGGAAACTCTGCACTGATGGAGGTTTACTGGAGTTTCAATACACTGAGCATGATGTCTTCTTAGATATACAATCAAATCCTCTTAACCCTTTTGATGACTCATATCTCAAGATATGATTAAAGTACAAAAGAGTTCTTCATATAATTTCAAGGACACAATGCATTTAAACTCTAGTCATGAATTGTATCTTTTTTTACGATGAACTCAGTAATCTGATAAAATGTGTGTAGTACAGAATTGTTTGTGTTTCTAGAGGTGTAAGTCAATATTTCTGATTAAATCCCGTGTAACCACATTCGAGGTAGGGTGAAGCTACCGGTTGTTACACAGAATTATACTGTTTCAAATTATGACACGTAAGCAAGTTGGAAGACGGGGGTCAGAAGTCGAAAAGACTTGTGTAATAAACCATTGCAGTGATGCGCAAAAATGCTTAGAGCCTCCCGTGTATTAAATTATTCATGATCATCACCTCTGTTTCAGGTTATTTGGAAATAGTGGTGCTTGCAGTGCCTGTGGACAGTCCATTCCTGCCAGCGAGCTGGTCATGAGGGCGCAGGGCAACGTCTATCATCTTAAGGTGAGGCCTTTTTTCTACGTATCTTTTTAGTAGCTGATTAGTACTGCCAGGCTTCTTTAGTATAAAATCTGCATCTGCTTATGAATGAAATGCAAAGCACTAACTAGAAAGATGAGTATATATTATAAAGCTTCCCTTAGTGTGTAGCTTTGTTCCCTCGTAATCGGTAGAACTATACGTGAGTTATGTACTGCGTAGTCCCAACAGGTAAGACTGATGCCATATTTGGAGATGTAGAAACCAAGCGGCTCCGTATCTCAACTGCACTCGCAGTCTCTGAAGTGTAATTTTCAAACCTGCAGCATACTTAATTTGTGCTGTAGTTTCACTTGCTGTCTCTTTCTTTTTTCAGTGTTTTACATGCTCTACCTGCCGGAATCGCCTGGTCCCCGGAGATCGGTTTCACTACATCAATGGCAGTTTATTTTGTGAACATGATAGACCTACAGCTCTCATCAATGGCCATTTGAATTCACTTCAGAGTAATCCACTACTGCCAGACCAGAAGGTGAATACTCAACAATTACTAATAAGCTTTATTAGAGCTAAATGAAGATAAATTTCTTTTCATTCTAATAGCGGACATTCCCCACCCCCGCAAAGAGACCTTTAAGTAACTGAACTTAACTTAAATAACTTAGGTGTGGGGGGTATGGGGAGAAAATACTAACTTTTTAACTATGACATATAGGGCGAGTAGGTTTATTTTGGTTTGGGCATGTGCATCTGTACAACTGTTGAACTCCTTGTGTACAAAGCAAAACAGCATGCATTTATATAAACTCTTAACAAAGAGAAGTATTTTATTTTATAATCTTGAAATTAAGGGCTACAAGAGAGCAGGTTTCTGTGGGAGGAAAATTAGATCCTTTAGTATGGAAATACATGTCTTGTGAAGAGAAGGTTCTTGAGCTAAACCAATGTATTTCACTTTAATATTAAGGTTTTAGTGGAGGAAGCATGCTGGGGTCCTCATGCAGAAGTATATTCTTGTCTGTTTTGGATGTCATAACTCAGATTTAAAAACCAAAGTGCCATTTTCTTATCGCTCCATAACACTAATAGCTCAACTCTCTCTGTGGTTGATAGCTCTGGGTTTCTAGCTAAATGAGTAAATAATGACCGTACAAATCATATAGAGAAGAAGGAAAAAAAATTCTGATCAACAGTTGTCCTGTAACTCTGAAACTAGATAGTTTTAGATCTCTTTTAATCTCCTTAATAAGTCCTAAAGCTATGCAAGTGAGTGCATTTTGATAACTGCTGTGCCTAATTTGTAACAATTACTGTCAACCTTGAGTTAAGAGACTGTTCATTCCACCCTGGTCCAGAAAAGAGTGAATGTATGACTCTTGCACATAATTTTATTCACATCATATTTCATACTGATTATGTATTGATGACATTGATTCATTTACTCTTTACAGCGCCACTTGCATGGATATTAAATCTTATTGACCACAGATGAATTTTAATTTCAGATTGGTGATAGATTTTTCCATCAGCTCTGATAGTATATTTGACTTTTTCATCATTAACCCAGGCAATCACACAGCACTGAGTTATTGCAATGAAACAAAAAGTGCACACTTCAGTTGGTAATTCTTTATAGATTTACAATAGGAACTTCATTAATGTCTGTAAGGTTCACAAAAAATAACATTTATCTGCAAATAGGAATTTGGAAGATTAAAAAAACCTGGGACAAACGGTAGGCTGATCTATTCTGTAATGCACAGAATATTTTTTAGTGCCTTTACTTAGTGGAGAGATAGGTCTAAGAAAACACAAACTGATTTTTAATTTCCATGATTTCTTTTGTTGTGTTGCTACATTTCAATATCTGTGTTTGCTTTTTTTTTTTCCTGTGCATAAATTTACTGATTAATTTTAAGTATCCTTTCAACTCTTACACAGTGAATGTAATTACATCAAAATAAAACGTGGGACTTTTTTATTTACTTAATTTGTCAGTCGAGGTGATGACAGAGTTTGAGTACAAAAGTCCTATATAGTTAGGCAGAACAAAGATAATTAAGATTGGAGGAGAATGTGCAGCGTCTTCTCAAGGAAGTACAAATACAGTTAAAGATTCATAGATTTATACTCTTGTGAATTTTAATGAAACAAATCTATAATATAGACTGGCTAGTAGTGAATCTGTTAAATGAATATTTGTAGGTATCCCATTTCAAAATATAGGTAAAACCATTCATCCTGATACACTGCAGTAAAAGGTTTACCATTCCGAGAGAGCGGTTTATCCACTTGTCTTCTACAAATGTAAAGTTTAATGTAACTTCAAATAGGTGTCTAAATTGTCATTTAGTTTTATCAGTTTAGTACTATGCCTTAGCAGAACATAAAAATGATTTAGTTGTAATAAAAGCGGTAGACATGATGAGGAACATAGACCATGGAAAAGTACACTTGGGCTGGGCTTGCGGGGCTTGTGGCTGCAGACACGCGGTAGAAGCGAAATGCCGAGAAAAGAGTGAGAAGGCGTTTGTGCCGGTTCCTGTCACTGGTGTGAACGGCACTGCTGCTGGCAGGCAGGAGGCACATGAGGAGCTACTAGGGAGAGGACTGGGGGAGAGGTTCTAGGCTTGGCGTTGTGGTTGTGTGGTGGTGTTATTGTGGGGGCGGGGGGGTGTGTGTGTTTGTTTTAAAATCATACAATCTCACTATAAAATGGTGTAAGTTCTCCTACCAGTTTTCAAAGGGGAACTGCAGAGCACCCGAACCCCAGGGAACTGAACTATAGTTGAGGTGACAAGTTGATAGTTTTTAGATTTTTCAGGTTTCTGGAGTTTTGGAAGCTACTGGGGCAGGTGCCAGAAGAGTCGTGGTTGGTATGTTGTCAGTTTTTAAGAGTCTGAAGATGGCTACATCAGAGATGTTTTCCAGAAAGCTGTGTGTTTTAGGGCCACTAATTAAGAAGTTCTCTGCTATGGCAGATTTGGCTGTAACAGATACTCTTTATTAAACATTAAAGCTCTATCAGTCTCCAGGTTATTTTACCACTAGAGATTATAGACATAGCAGAATATTCACAGGGTTCTATTATTAAACTAAAGAGATTGAGACACACTCCCAGCATTGAAGTATTTTTGTTGTGTGTGTATGTGAAAGTGACCATTATGAACTCGCTGTTGTCTTAATCCAGTTTATGGGTTTAAAACCCAGCGGTGACTGGTGCAGGCAGAAAGGGTTTCATGCCCGAACTTTGTTTAAAAACTTTCTTTTCTTTTTAAGGAGCCAAATGCTGGCTATTCTGCCTTTTGTCTCCCTGAGGCAGTGCACACATGTAAATTATAACTAACTTCCCATCACTTGCTATGTAGTTTGAAAAAAACCCCTTGTTTTATCTAAAGTCGGTACTGCTGGCCTGCAGTTTGCAAACGCCCCGTGTGTGATGTCCTGTGCGCCGTTTCGTTTGGAGGGACTGTATTGTCAATAATTCTCTCTGCTTTTTTTGGTACCGGTAGTATTCCTGTAGTGTTTCTTGTTTGCAGCGGTATTACCACCTACTGAAAGTGTAGATTTTCCACCGTTTGGCAATGTTAACAGCACAGGCTTGTCTTCAGCTTCTATTCTTTTAAATAAAGAATGAGTTAGATTACGTCTCTCAGAGAAGATCTTAAAAATCCTCTAGTTTACATATCACTCAACAATTCCCTTGTAGTTACATAATTGGTGTTGTCTGTGTCCATAGTAGAAGATATTTGATGCTCATTTATTAAATATGCTTGCTGGCTGCTCCCTAATCTTTGTTCTGGACAGACAAATTACCTTTCTCACACTGAGCTTCAGCTCTGGGGAATTAAACCTCCAAGCCTCTACTACTTTAATTAGCTTGAAAGTGGGGGGTTGCAGTTACTAATAGACCTCGGGCTTTTAGTAACTTAGAGAAAGGGTGAAAAAAGAACTTCCTGGGAAGCGCAACATGTCATTTACAAACCATAAAAATCTAATATATATTATTTCATTTTGGTAATTGCAAACAGATTGTTTTTGAAGACTATGGATGATAATTTCTACATTATCCATGAAAGTTTAGATTTTTATTGAGTTAGACACTTTTAATTATTGCAATTCATTAACACCAGTGTGAAAGCACATGTTTGACTTCATATATTAGAATGTTTATGTAACATTAACTAACACACCAGATGAGGAATTTTAAATGGGGGGGAAAAATCCTGAAATATCTGTATTTAGCTCTTTTGCAATGCAGCATATTAACCTAAGTTGCCTTGGGAGGATATTGGCCGTACTTCTTATTTGCTTTACACACTATTTCTTCCAATTATAAGATTATATACTAGCTTCTTCAAAGGCATGGCATAATGTTGCTTCCCTTTAAAAGGGGCCCAGAAAAACCACCTTATTCACTGTACCTTTTGTTACCAGAAAGTACACGTATTTATTGTTGTCATCTCTTTTTTTTCTCATCTCTTTTTAGTAGTGAAACTGCAGAAAATGTTTGCTTTTTGCTATTTGAAGTTGAAACATTAGCAGTATGAATGGCTAGTGTAGAAAGCTTTAATCAAAAGTCACAGTTGGAAAGTAATCTAATAAAAAAGAGATTAGTGAATAAGAAAAAGACAAAAGCAGTCATGTTGTAGTTTCCTATCTCTATTTTAGTATTCTAGCTAAGATACCCGTTTTTATTTCTTACAGGTCTGCTAAAAGGTCAGAGTATTGCAGAATGCGTGCCTTCATCTCAAATTTTGTTCATCACAGATGGATCCCATGTCTCCAAGTAGACAAGTCACCTTTGTAGCTAGCATCAGTGCCAGCTCCATACCATTGCACCTTCTTTATTCTTGATTGCCCTTCCCACATTTATTGGTGTATTAAAATGACTGAATATGAACATTAAGGACTCCATGAACCCGGGCTAATGGGAGACTGTAGAGAAAATGAAAAAAGATCCACCGGAGGACATCTTGGGGGGGGCGGGTGGGGAAGATGACTAATGAAGCTAATTAAAAGAAGCATTGAAATCTGCTTTCTACCCTCATTAACAATTAGCAGGGCACTGGCCAGTTTGTACCCTGTGTTTTACCTTAACAACATTCTATTTGCTCTTTGTATATTTAAGTGTTGTAAGGAAATGTGTTTCAATCAAACTGAACATGAGATAAAGATGTGGCTTTTGTGATATTCTATCACAAACACTTTTATTGTATCTCTGTAAAATACAATGTATGTATGCATGTACGTGTTTCTGTCCTAATGTTGCTACTTCCCATGGCAAAAAAAAAAAAAAAAAACAAAAAGAAAAAAGGAGAAAAAAAAGGCTCATAGCAGCTGCTGGGTAGAAATTTTCACCTACTTCTAATTTGCTGAATGAAGAAAAATCTTTTATTTGTGATATTTTCAGAGACATTTGCTCTAGTATGGTGTATTTAAATAATAAAAAAGTAAAACAAACACTATTGAATTGAGTATGGGTTTTAGAAGCTTTGCTCTTTTCAATTTTTTTGAAGTCTACCTTCAAAACATTATTGTGAACCTGTATCTTACACAGACGTCACCCTTATTGTCAATTACCTTTACAAGTAGCTGTTTGGTTTGGACATTTTTTTTTGTCTCACGCCAGTAAAGAATTTGTTGAACGACTTACCTGTGTTACTGTTGGCAAAGAAGCAGAGCGCTACTTCAAAATGATCTTTATGTTTCAGTGACATTCTTAATTCTGCTAACAGCAAGTATAATTCATATTGCAGTGACTTATGGTATTCATACATGTACTGAGGTCTCTGTCCAGCTAAGGGTGCGCAAGTGCGGGTGAGTGTGCAAGCATGAGAGCATATGTATATACCATAAGGCGTCAAAGACAAATAAAATAAAACCCAACAAAAGGTCTGTACCTCACACTGAGCGCTAGAATTGAGTTTTCATAAAAAGGAACACAGTAGCTGTTCCGATCGGAGCAATATAAAGTTGTGTTCGCTGTGCTAAGAGACGAACTTTCCAAGAGTGGAAATCTTAAGGAGAGAAAAACACGTTTCCCGGGCTATTTCCGAGAACCAACTGATCTCAAATATGATCTGTTAAAGCAAACAAACACAAACCACTGCCCGCCCCTCCAAGCAACAAAGCCTCCTCTCAGCTTAGAACGGGAGCAGCTTCATTCCGTGGGTTTTTCCCATCAGCTGCTTGGCGGTAGAGCTGTGCACGATAATTCCGAGAAAAAAGTCTGACTTTTCATGCTTGTAGCAAGAATACGAACATGAATCTGCAGCTGTGCTTTGGCTGCCTTCAGTCAGGAACCTGCAAGCACCTGGAATGTGCCTCTGCAGCAATTAATAACAAATCAATAACTACTATTATAGGTGACTAATACATTTGAAATACATCACGAGTATGTTTTCTTTTTGAATTCAATTTTTGAGAAGGGGTTCACTGTTCGACATGCTTGGTTATGGAGTGAGCTTGAGTTACAGTTGTTGTGATGCTGATACACAAAAAGCTGATTTATACATTTGTCTGTCTAAACAACAGAATTTAAAAAAAAATATTATTATTTTCCAGATTCTACTTGTTGACCTCTAGTATGCTGGAGGTCTGCTGAACAACTTCTTTTAGTATCTCGGTGCTTGAGGAAAAAACCAGGGCTGTTACAGAGAAAATAAACTGTTGTACAGTATAAGACAGTTTAGACAAAAGAATACTTGTATAACATATAAAGCAATAAAATGAAGCCACGTATGACTTTTTAATTAAATGCACTTACAAATTTTAAAAGTAATTTTCTAAGCTTTTTGATCTGGCATTAAAGTCTTTAGGTAGTGTCCTGCAAATCGTGCTGCTTCAATATCTTTGAAAAGACACTTGAAGTCATATGAATATGGAATTCAAGTATTAGTGAGACTGCAGACATCTTTTTATATTCTTTCAGTATAAGCACTCAAGGTACAGTGTTTAAATCTACCATGTACAGATTTTCAGTTGTCTAATATAACCTAGACATGCTAAGAAGATAGCTAATAACTTCTAGTAAGTAATGTAGTATAGCATTTAGTGATGTAGAGGTTGAAGTTCATTAACGGCTTTAAATAAACTATTATATGATTCATTTGTAAAGCACAGCTACCTATTTAATAGCTTACTTTAAAAGCATTTCTTAAGTTGCAGACCTATAAGATTACAAATGTCACTCATGTTAGCATAATCCACATGCAAGTGATGAAGTCTTTGCTTTGATGTGCTAAATTGGAGGAGGACTAATGGAGCTATGAATATACAATAGAACATATTTTAAGTAGTATTTTTGCTTTAGGTAAAACACTTCCCTGAAACCAGAGGCATTTCAGACAATAAACCAGGCTCTAATGGGGACGGTAGGTGTGGGCAGGAGGCTGCTGGCAACACTTCGGTTTGTCCTTATGTGGAAAAAAAAATGCACTTTTTGAAGAGATAGGTGAGGAAAAGCATGTTCACCTTTTATCACGCGCATTTGCTACACGGAGGCTGAAATCCACCCTCTGCATTAGTGCTGCTGAAAAGTCACACAAATAATCATTCAGGAAGAGCTCCCCTCACTTTCAAAAATGAACGCTGTTAAAAAAAATCAAAGGAAATATTACTAATCTGAAATCATCCTCGTGAACCTGGATAAAATGCTCTGTCTGTGCTGCATCTAAACGTCTCAATCATATAAATTGTCACTCTTATTAATGAAACAATTTTGTAAAAAGATTGCCCTCTAAATGGGTTTAATGTTTTTACCTATCCAGCTGTCTAGTGATGAGATTTACGCATCCTGGCAGGCAGTGGGACATTAAGCCTTTCCAAACCAAATTCTGTTTGCAACAAGATACCGTCTTTTCAGTCCTACATGATTTATCTTTAAATATTTTAACAGGTTATGCAGTATCTTATGAAATATAAAATGAGAACGTCTAACCCAAATGAAGCCTATGAAATTAAGTCGCATCTTTAGAATATTAACCACACTGAGTTTGTCTCTCTTTTTCCCTGTTAGTTAGCACTGATAAAATTTGCATCATCTAATTTTAGGGTAAATACTAAAAAAAAAAAAAAAGTAATAAAAAAATCACTGGCATGGTACGTATGACTTGCTATCAAGTACCGTCAGGCATTTCAAAAGATCATTTCAATTTAAATTCTTTATCAAATTTTTTGGCTGGTAGTTATATGTCAAGCGTGAGGCTTTTTGCAAGGATCTACATTCTGAACAGCTGTATTAAAATAACAAAACTGAGATCAGAACATTTATGTATATATTTTTTTAAGTAGTATATTTCTTCAGTGTGAAAGTATGTGTTCCAGGTCTGATTTCACTGCCTGAGCCTCCTGTACGTGCCCTACCAGACAACCACTGTTGGTGCTTGTTACTTTTAGTACCAGGTGTGTATGCCTATTGTCAGTCCAGCTAAGCCACAGAAGAGCTTATTGCAATTAAATAGCAATTTGTTTCTATGAAACTGCAATTAAAGTATTACTGATCAGCCATTTTATATTGGCAGTGCTTTGGCTGCATGTTAAACAGCGAAGAGCTCGCGATTTATTTCTGCAGAGTCTGAGCTGCGAGTCACAGTGAAGTGTAACACGCTCACCTGTGTCCCTTGTCAAGCGGAAAGCCCGAGTCCTCCGTGAAGCGCTCTGATCTCATCACCAGCACGCTGAGAGCAATGACAAGTCAGGGCTGAGCTCTGCGAGTTGAACTTGCAACTTACAGGACCTGAAGTTATTACAGCTTTCTGTTCCTGTATGAGCAGGGATGTGTTCGCTTCCTACAGGGGATGTTTTCAACTTCAGATTGATTCTGTTGAGAATGGGCTGCAAGTTGTGGGCCGCAAGCCAATAACGTACTGCAGGTCCTGACTTGTTAGAGCTGTGTAAACAGGGCTACTATATCTCCTTAATCACAACTAATAAAAGACTAGAAGAAAGCAATCAATTACCTTATAAGTTCTGCTTTTTATTAAAAAAAAATATATATATATATAAAAGTTTATCTGACATGGCTGTTATTTTCACACTTGTACAACAGATGAGACAGTTTACAGCAATCCAGTCGGCTTACCTGTGCACACCTGGGGTTTGCTGGCGACTGTTCGCCTGTGCTGTTCCCGGGAAGCCACAGCAGAACCCACCAGCCACCGCCTTGCTCCCCTGCCAAGCTTGGAACCACTCGAGGTTGACTTGAAATCTGAAATGTAAATTTTTGGTGCAAATTAAAAACTTGTTTGTAAGAACTCAAAGAGGAATTAACTTTGTAGTGGTAATTATCTTTCTTAATTTAATTATCACCGTATTTTAACAAAGTCTTAGACATGCTAACTTTAGTTCCTGCGTTTTTGCACAGTGGAGGCTGAAGACATCCTCGCTCCTTCGCCAGAGGGGATGACATCACACCTGTGGCATGCGTGAGATAAGGTCTCTTCATTTAGAAACAGGTTCCTGTCTCTCAGAGATGTTCCTTGGGGGTGAGATGGCTTGGGTCCTAGTCCTGAAGTGTGACCCATGAGTAGCTGAGTGCCGCCGAGCAAACCGCTGCGTCAGGTGGTGAATGGGTAAGGCCGGGGCCGCGCCAGCGGTACGTGCCCAGCGTGTGCAGGCACTTGGCCCCAGGCAAACGGCAGGTAAAACGCTGTGCTTAAACCTCGGTGAAAATGGCCTGGCTGACAGTCAGTAATTCATTCCCCCACAGTAGATTGGTCATATGTCTGAGCCCAAGGCCTGAAAAAAAGTCCTATTTACTGGAGACAGACATGACTGTGTTGAGGATTTTTTTTTTTCCCCTGCACTGTGGCTATTTTTTAACAAGTCAGGTTCTGTTGTTGTGTTTCTTTTAACAGTAGTTCTAGCATTAAGTTCACAGAAATGTTTTTGATGTGCAGGAGAACACACAGTTCAAGGGGGAGGCGGCAGTGCCTGAGCCCACGGCTGGGGCTGTACGCCCCAGTCCTGCCTGGGGCTCGTGGTGCTGGTTCTGTCCCTGTCCATCGAAGGGCAAGCAAGGGCCTGGCATCACAAGGGCTGGAGTCTTCCATTTCTTTAATGAGGCCTCTCAGTGCTACTGTATTAAAAGTAATAAACTGCAGAGGTTTTAGTGAGTGGAAAGGCACGTGCAGGCCGTACCACGGTGTGTTTAGCCAGCTCAGAAAAGATGTAAAGTCCAGCAACTCAAACAAGAGCTGTCCCTGTACCAGGGTGACGCTTGAGCAACGCTCTGTGGGGGCTCAAGCTCTGAAGGACCCATCCTGAAAAGGGCCTGGGCTTTCAAACAGCAAAGTACACACAGCCAGGAAGGCTGGAAATTTTAATACGTGTTGAGTAACTTGCAAAAAATTTGAGCTTAAGCTTCTCTCATATTTACTGTTCAAATACAGGCCTTGTAGACCATTGTGCGATTTTGTTCCCATGTGTAATATCACTCTTACATTTTGTAAACATTTTATCTGTTTAAATCTGTTTCCTGCTACATTAGATGTTCACCTCAGCTTACAAATACCAGGCTCGAAAATTACGTTTTTTTTAAAAATTAATATTTTGCTTTTAAGGATTTTTTTAATTCACTGCGATGTATTTAACTTAAAAAAGCTCTGAAGGGAGAGGTGGCTGTGGCGCCAGCCCGCGCTGTCTGTGTGCAGCCGGGTTTCTCTGCAGCTGAACCAGCTGATGTTTCTTTCTTGCACTGTTGGAATACGCTGTTAATTACATTTTGAATATCCATATACTTTTCCTCTTAGGGGATCTTGCAAGCAAGCTTTTAGCTAACAACTTCTGTGGTTCACCATAACCTCTCAGAATAATCATTGGTTCTGTTGAACTTATGCCAGTTGTTTTGTTAAACTAAATTGAGAGAACAGGGCCTATATTCATTCTCGAAAGGCAAGAGATTGCCCTGTGATTTGGGGAAAACTTGATTGCTTACAGAAGAATAAATGGACAAGGCAGATATTAACTTTACACCTGACTTCAATTTCTTTGAGCAGTGGAGAATTGTCCAGTAGGAGGAAAAAAAATCCAGCTAGAACTCATGAGCCAGCCATTAGTAGGCTAATTTTATTGTGCTGCAAAATCATCAGCTGCTCATAGAAAACAAAGGGGCAATGAATGCGGTATTTGTCTTTTATTCTTAGGAAAAAACCTTAAGATCAAACAGCCCTTAAAAGACTGAGCTGATCTGCATCCCACTTACATATTTTTGGATATCCTCTGATATTCGTTCCACTGATGTATTTGATAGGTAATTATATCAGCCATATCAAGATGCTGATACCAAATAGTGGAAGACTTCAGTGTTTTGCCGTAAAGCTCATACCCCTTGTCATGGAACTCTCATCAGGAGCTGCAGCAATCATTCAGAAGCTGTAGTTGGTATTTTTGTGTTTATGCCACATTTAAGAATTATTATTCCTGCTTCATCAGTTAGTCTTTTTAGCTGGCTTGGAAAAAAAAAACATATTGCAAATGAGCTACTATTCTTATTTGTTGTTTTAAGAAGGGTAAGCACTGAAGTATTCAAATGGAACAGATTATACCTTTAATTACACCCAAACAGGATGCTGAGCTGATTTTTCTATTTTCTGTTTAATTGCTATAGTTCAAAAAGATATTGCAAATTTGTAGATGAATTATTTAAGCATAGCCTTCTGGCCCTTGTGTTTATGAGAGAGACCAAAAGGGAAAAAAAAAAGGAATTTAAAAGAAAAAATTGCCACTTCTTTAAGAAAGAATTTTGCATAAAACATCTTGGGGAGGATGTTTTAGCTGGATAGGCGTTTTATACTTTCTGAGAGGATCTCGGGATGTGATTTGTTTGTATCCCATAGGATTTGTTTGTGTCCCAACCTCGCCGGGTCCCTCGCTCCCGCCGTGGGCAGCACAGTGCTGCTCCTTCTCTAACCTGTTCGTCGGTGAGCACGTCGCTCCCCGGAGGCGATCCCAACCAGCCACACTTGCCGTGGATGTGCTTGATCTCTGTTCTCCTACATACAAGATGAGAATAATGAAAGTGAGCACAATTCATCACTTCTTAAACTAAATATATTTCCATTTTGTTTGCACGTGCCTGTGTATATATCATTCACTGTATGTATTTAGAATATGTACTACGACATTACAGCCAGTGATAAATCCTACTCACTTACTATATGTGTTATTTGCTGCAACATTAAGCTCAGTAAGAATTTTATATGTAACTTGTACCAAAACTAAATATATTGTGGAATTGATGCACAGTTGTAAACAAGAGCATAACTTCCCCCTTCAACACAGTCGAAGGTGGCAGCTTGCGTGGCAATTCTTTTGTAAACAACTGCAGACTTTCCAAAGAATAAGCTAGTTAATTACATTTTTAATGATGTTTTTAGAGAACAGGCTTCTTGAGGGGAGAAACCCCTATAACACCAACAAAACAAGTAAACTTAAGCTTGTACTGCATAAAGAAATGCTGTGGGGTAAAAACTAGATTGTGCTGGGCCGAAGTCTTTTGCTCCCCCCACCTTCTTTTTTCTTCCTACTGAACATGCCCGTGTATTTTTTTATAGCTCTACTCTGAATTCAAAGAAAGATGACACTGGCACAATCTATTTCATTTTTTTTTGGTGCGGATTATCTTATTTCATTATTTCCAATAGTGCTAAGTATGTGCTACCCACTTAGAGAGCTGATGCAGTGCGTAGCAAAGCTCAAGATGTCCTCTTAAATACGAAAACTTATGCAAGGCCATGACACAAGTAGGTTTTAAACGCTGGCAGCGTTGGCAGCTCTGAAGGGCTGATATGATACAGCCTTGCCGACACGTCACAGGTAACGTGGAGAGATTCGGGGAGAAACTGAACTAGCTGGAGTAAGAGTAGCACACAACTTTTATTGATGAAGTTCAGGGGAAAGAGACACCGGGGGCAGCTGTATTAATCCCATAATAACCTGAAATATAATCAGAACATTGCTGCAGGGATGGCTAGGAAGGGAGGGAGGTGGAGGTGTCGGGGTTTAAGTTCACAGGCTTTCCCAGTTCATTAAAAAGGGAATCAATCAGAGAAACAGGCTGGCTTTCAAAGGGCTGGCAGTTGTGAACGGGCCTCGGACACGGGGAGGCACGCAGATGGTGCACCCGTCCTCGTGCAGAGGTTGCTGGAGCTCAGCAGCCACCTGTTTGAGGAGACCAAGCTAGTAAAATGTGTTATAATGTGCTAGGGGAGATTCTGGCTGGGTTTTGAGAACTTAAAAGCTAGGCAGTGTTGGTGCTGTGGGCCATATAAAGGTGATGCTGATAGATGTTTATAAAGGGAAAAGAGTTTTGTTTTATGATTTCTAGAGTGGTGGTTTAACCAGCAGGCAAATGGGCAGAAGGAGTCTGCCTACAGGACTCTGCTTTGTAGGCAGCTGGTATAATAATTAGCTCATTGCTACTGATTTTTGCCATCCCTGGACTGATCAGTGACGTATTTAAAAAAAAAAAAAAGAGAAATTCATCTATCTGGATCTGGCATTTCCTACGTCCTTTTGATGAAGCTGGTGCATGTACACAGGCCAGGGAACATCCTCAGAGAGTGAGCTTATTCACACCCACAGGCACTGCGAGGTTTAGGACAGAATGCCCTATATTAAAATAGAACTCATGACTTTTAAATTACTACACAGTACAATAGGGCTCAATGAGAACACATGGTTGTCCAAACTGGTGTGCTGTGATTGCTTACCAGCAATAGGGGAGTGGGTTTAATCAGTGGTCTGTAGTTCACATGAGAACGAGTACTCACCACAGGCACGGGTAGGAACATCGACGGACTGACAGCATTTCCATGTGAACCTCAGCTCTGCGTTGAGAAGATGCTCGCAGCAGACCAGTGAGTGCCCTCAGGGTAATTAATAGTTCCACTGATTGCTGGAGGAGCTGTGGAGAAAGGGAAAGACATACTTTGTCAGTATTAGAGTGAAGAGAAGTAGGTTCTTTTTTGCCAACACTTGCTTTTAAATAATTTTTGCTTTCTAAGATGTTTATGACAAAATGAAAAAAACAATGTATCTATTATTCTGCCAGTCTTCAAGGCATATTTTTATCCCACCCACCCAACTTCACTGCACATTACTTTGGGCTAGCAAAACCCTTCTTTGAATATGCTTAGCCACAGCTTGAACCCCTCCCTTGTCTCTATGAGGTGGTTTAAAGCACAACCCAAGCTGGTTCCATGTCTCCTTTATTGCACTCATAGGTCTTTCCGAGGACTATCCCTGAGCTACAGCGCAAGGCCAGTGAGTAGAAAGCATCTTTT
The DNA here is from genome assembly GCF_964273445.1 of Streptopelia decaocto. Taxonomy (NCBI): domain Eukaryota; kingdom Metazoa; phylum Chordata; class Aves; order Columbiformes; family Columbidae; genus Streptopelia; species Streptopelia decaocto. The sequence goes on along the minus strand of NC_138659.1, from coordinate 26,260,592 downwards.
CCAGTTTAATTTTTTAATTTCTTGCTTAAGTATCAGTTTCAACCATCTCCCCAGAATTATGATTTTTCTAAACATTAATTTTCTCTTCCACTTTCCCTCATCCCGGCCCCCAGCCCAGCCTTGCTCATGT